>NC_050099.1:194341087-194966087 GCF_902167145.1 Zea mays | reverse complement strand
AGGTCTTGAGCCGGTTGTACATGTCTTGTGGCTCCTCCCCTTGGCGAAGACGGAAGCGACCGAGCTCCCCCTCGATCGTTTCCCGCTTGGTGATCTTGGTGAGTTCATCACCCTCGTGCGCCGTCTTGAGTAGGTCCCAAATCTCCTTGGCGTTCTTCAATCCTTGTACTTTGTTGTATTCCTCCTTGCTTAGTGAGGCAAGGAGGATGGTTGCGGCTTGGGAGTTGAAGTGCTCGATTTGGGCCACTTCGTCCGTGTCATAGTCCTCATCCCCTATTGATGGTACCTGTACACCATACTCAACAACATCCCATATTCTTTTGTGGAGAGAGGTTAGATGAAATCGCATCAAATTACTCCACATAGCATAATCCTCACCATTAAAAGTTGGTGGTTTGCCTAATGGGACGGAAAGTAAAGGTGTATGTTTAGGAATGCGAGGGTAGCGTAGGGGGATCTTACTATACTTCTTGCGCTCTTGGCGCTTAGAAGTGACGGAGGGCGCATCGGAGTCGGAGGTCGATGTTGATGAGGTGTCGGTCTCGTAGTAGACCACCTTCCTCATCCTCTTGTGCTTGTCGCCTTTCCGATGCGGCTTGTGGGAAGAAGATTTTTCCTTCTTCTCTTTGTTGGAGGAGCTCTTCTTCTTCTCCCTCCTCTTGGTGCGGGACTCTTCCGATGAAGTGCTCCCGTAGCTTGTAGTGGGCTTTTCGCCGGTCTCCATCTCCTTCTTGGCGTGATCTCCCGACATCACTTCGAGCGGTTAGGCTCTAATGAAGCACCGGGCTCTGATACCAATTGATAGTCGCCTAGAGGGGGGGTGAATAGGGCGAAACTGAAATTTATAAATATAAACACAACTACAAGCCGGGTTAGCGTTAGAAATATAAACGAGTCCGCGAGAGAGGGCGCAAAACAAATCCCAAGCGAATAAGCAAGTGAGACACGGAGATTTGTTTTACCGAGGTTCGGTTCTTGCAAACCTACTCCCCGTTGAGGAGGCCACAAAGGCCGGGTCTCTTTCAACCCTTCCCTCTCTCAAACGGTCCCACGGACCGAGTGAGCTTCTCTTCTCTAATCAAAGCCGGGAACAAAACTTCCCCGCAAGGGCCACCACACAATTGGTGCCTCTTGCCTTGATTACAATGAAGTTGTGATCTCAAGAACAAGTGAGAAAGAAAAGAAGCAATCCAAGCGCAAGAGCTCAAATGAACACGGCAAATCACTCTCTCTAGTCACTAGGGTTTTGTGTGGAATTGGAGAGGATTTGATTTCTTTGAATGTGTCTAGAATTGAATGCCTAGAGCTCTTGTAGTAGTTGAGAAGTGGAAAACTTGGATGGCTATGAATGTGGGGTAGTTGGGGTATTTATAGCCCCAACCACCAAACTTGACCGTTGGCTGGAGGCTTCTGTTCGATGGCGCACCGGACAGTCCGGTGCACACCGGACAGTCCGGTGCCCCTGCCACGTCATCACTGCCGTTGGATTCTAGCCGTTGGAGCTTCTGACTTGTGGGCCCGCCTGGGTGTCCGGTGCACACCGGACATGTACTGTTTGATGTCCGGTGCACCGGCATGGGCGATTCTGACTTCTGCGCGCGCTGCGCGCGCATTTAATGCACCGCAGGGAGCCGTTGGCGCCGCAGGGAGCCGTTGCTCCGCTGGCACACCGGACAGTCCGGTGTACACCGGACAGTCCGGTGAATTATAGCGGAGCGGCTGCCGCGCGAACCCGAGGCTGGCGAGTTCGGGAGGCCGAGCTTCCTTGGAGCACCGGACATGTCCGGTGCACACCGGACAGTCCGGTGAATTATAGCGCGCCGGCTTCCGAGAATTCCCGAAGGCGAAGAGTTTGAGTCTGAGTCCCCTGGTGCACCGGACAGGTACTGTTTACTGTCCGGTGGCACACCGGACAGTCCGGTGCGCCAGACCAGGGGTGCCCTCGGTTGCCCCTTTGCTCCTTTATTGAATCCAAAACTTGGTCTTTTTATTGGCTGAGTGTGAACCTTTTTCACCTGTATAATCTATACACTTGGGCAAACTAGTTAGTCCAAAGATTTGTGTTGGGCAATTCAACCACCAAAATTATTTAGGAACTAGGTGAAAGCCTAATTCCCTTTCAAAAGGCAAATTGGAGGTAGCAAGTCCAGATGAGTTTAATTTGAAGACCAAAAGTGCAACTTTGGGTAAATATAAAAACACGAGGTTTAAGTACTTGAATAAGTTGCACACACTTTATACTATGTTTCTTGTACCTTTGTTTGGCTACTAACTCCTTTGTGCAAGAAAAGTGGAATTCAGACTTGGGTTTTGGACATATTGTAAATCTTAGAGAAAAGGAATGAAAGAGGTATGATCCCAACACTTAGCAAATTGTTTTAGTTGCTAACTATGTTTGTCTAAGTGCTAGGGAACCTCTCAAGAAGAGTCAAAAGATATGTTAGAGAAGTTTAGCTCAAAAGAGCCAAACTTGGGCAAGTCTGGAACCCACCGGACTGTCCGGTGTGCACCGGACTGTCCGGTGAAGCGTACGACCGAACACGGAACTCTTGGAATTTTTAATTATAAAATTCACCGCAGTGAATAGTGCACTGTCTGGTGTACCAGACATTAACTCCAACGACTCTCTCCGTGGGCACGCATATGTGTGGAAAATCGATCCTGGCACGCATATGCTATGTATTCGGTTTTACCCCTAAAATCAGGTGTGACAGTAGTTTCTTCATCTCAATTAAAGTTAAGTGCTTAATTCCAGTTCCGCGCAAACAAAATTGGATTAGTTCTCATCCATCCCATATGGTCGCCTCACGAGGCCTTCAGTAGTCCGTATAATCACATGAAAATTGATTTTAGATCATAAGAAAGTGTTTTTTTTTCTTGGCTATAGCAACATGCACAAAGGTTTCATATACCTTGATGTTAATACTGGTCGCATCAATTTATCTAGAGATGTGGTTTTTGATGAAAATGTTTTCCTTTCTCCAAGCTGTATTTTTTACTAATGATGGTGCCAGATTAAGATATAAAATTTACTTCTACCATTATCTTCGTGTCCTGATAATTCAGATTCTAGAGAGGCGATTAATAAATCGATGATTGATTTTCCTAACCACGCTAATTAAGTTACTGTCCAGAGAAATACTATACGGTCTTCAGCATCCTTATCCCATTTTCTATCTGATCCTATTTCTCAAACTACACTTTACAAAAATATTATCTACTTTGCAAATCTCTCTATTTTACATGATATGCTGTCGGTGGTAAAGATGTCGTAGTGGCATAGTCGACTCGGAGTCTAGAAGGATAGCTCTGGAAGGTAGAAAACTAATGTGGCTAATAAGATCGTGGAGTAAGTTTTGAAGAGTAGAGATAATATTGTATACATACATATACTGTATACTAGGTATATTTGTTTTTTGCAAAATAAAAATAAAAATTGGGTATACAGTTGCATACCCATGCATTCATTAACAGGTCCGCCCCTGGTGCTGCCAACAGCCTTAGGCAGCATGATCTACACGAACGGCAGACCCTAGCAGGCGCGAACTTGGGACAAAGAATAGATGGGATAACGAGTATATGTTGCGCCTGATAAGTGATAACGAGGACGCTGCAGGCGCCGCTACCTCCTCGAGTCGCGCGCGCATGCCTGTTTCTCGGGCATCGTATGATGAGGAGCTTTGTGGATAGATTTTTGAATCTATATTTATAATAAAATTATTTGGACATATAAACGTCGATAATATTCTCTATAAATATACTCAAAACTTCAAAGTTTGACCGACATGAAGACAGATATTTTAAAGTAGAGGGAGTAAGAGCATCTCCAACAATGCCTCAAACTAATGCCTCAAATTGAAATATAGGGCTCTACACAAGAAAAACAACTCCAACAGTGCCTCAATTCAACAAATTTTGTCAAAAAATTATAGGGCACCCTCTCAAGTGCCTCAAATATACTACACCGTAGTGGGCTGCCCTATAATCTAGATTTGGGGCTTTACTGTTGGAGCGGAGTATTTTGTTGGTGCCCTAAATTCTATAAAATTTACTTATTTTTAAATTATAAGGCATTTTTATAGGTCACGTTGTTGGAGATGCTCTAAGTACTCAAAACATCGCAGGATTATAGTTAAAGACCTTCCATTCCTACTAGTCACTATTCATTGCGCCTGATAACGAGGACGCTGCAGGCGCCGCTTCCTCCTCGAGTCGCGTGCGCATGCCTGTCCATACTAGTACGCCTGATAACGAGGACGCTGCAGGAGTACTCCACATGAAGCTTCCACGAGAAGACCCGTCCCCTGTTGGCTGTTCTTGTCTAATGATGATTATGTGTTCTCCCGTATATATAGCTACAACAAAAAAAAAAAAAATAGTCCTTGGTGACCGATAGCGAAAAGGACGTTCTAGCTACAGCTAGTAAGTCATGTTTACCGGATCGTTTTGGAAAGATGTCGGGTCTTCCAAAGGTCGTCATCGGCTGCAGAACAGATCGTCGAACTTGTTCTTGGTCCGACAACGAGCTTCGCGGCTTCAGAATCAAAGCTTGAAATGAACTCAGCAAGGGCTTGTTGGAAACCTCGTTTTTTCGAAGGATTTCTATTTTCTCAGGTAAATTAGTTTGTTTTTTAGGAAAGTAGAATTTTTTTGAAAAATAAAGTTCTCAAACTATTCCTAAGTACCAAACGTTGCAGTGAATAAAGAGCTTGCATTCTTACCGGTCACTATTCATGGTGCAACAGCGGAAGCGGATGGGAATTCAGAGATGATAGTTTAAGGCCTTTTTAAGATCAAAGGATTATTTACTGAATCTTACGTTTTTCCGGTGTTCTTAAACTAATTGCTATAAATTTTTTAAACCATTTCCGTGAATTTCCTGCGTTCGTTGTAAAGGAGCCATAATTCTGGGATTACCAAGGGCAATCATCTTTTGCCTAGCTCTGCCGATCGTCCAGCTCTCGTCGTCCCCAAAAGCTTTCACGGCTTCAAATCTGCTTGGACGCAAGGTGCAGGTGCAGCAACAGCTGGTTGGCTGCTGTGTGCGCGTGACAGGATGCCTTCATGCGGGCAAGCAGCCATTGGGCGGGGGATTGAAAGCGGCCTCAGACACCGAGGCGACACCAGCTTCCCGGCTTCAAATCTGCTTGACTGCTTGGACGCAAGTTGCAGCAACGGATGGCTGCCTGCTGTGTGCGCGTGACAGGATGCCTTCATGCGGGCAAGCAGCTACCAAGGGCCGCGGGAATGAAAGCGGCCTCAGATACCGAGGCGACACCAGCTAGCTTTTAGACTGTCCGCAGCGTCGCACTACCCTAGCCCTCCTCTCCCCTGATCGTTTAGCGGCTAGAGACCACCTCTTTGTCCCGCAGCGCAGCCCTATACTGCGCCCCTTGGTAGCCGACCACATCTCTCCGGCTAAAAAGTTTAGAGCAACTTCCAAAACTGATTATTTAGAGTAGGCTAAAAAGTTTTACAAGTGAATTATGATGGGTACTTCAACAGTTCCTCTAAATATAACATGTGGCGCAATTTATATAGTCGTCGGTAGAATCTGGATGATCCAATACGTTGATGAATGGATTGAGGAGGGATAAAACATGCCAAAATGTGAGGGAGAGGAGGTTGTGGATGTAGGACGCGAATTTTTTGGGAAGAACGAGGGAGCTGTTGGAGTAAGAAAAACAACTATTCTTTACTAATATATGTTTTGAGGTTAGTTTACAAGTTCTTTTGGATTTGCTCTTAGGGACTACATGCTACCCCTTCGTCCCCCAGCGCAGCCCTCTACTGGGCTCCGTGTTAGTGGACCGTCTCTCTCACGACAAATGGAGGGGGTCTGTGTTCACCCCGCACGAGCGGCTTCTCGAGGACGCCAGCGGCGACGCCAGCGGCCGCATGTTCCAGAAGAAAACGATGACAATGGTCGCCCGTGTCTCGAGTCATGACGGATTTCAAGCGAAGGTCAGACGACAGTTTGGCATGGACAGAAGCAATATGTGCTATTTTACATGTACTTGCTCACATGAAAACGACGGGGGATTGTTAGGGTTTAAGGTCCGGAACAAAAGTATTCGGCGAACGTTTGATTCGCCGGCCCATCCTTCGTCTCGGACTCCATCATCGAACTAACTCGTCAGATCTGTTCTCCTCACCGCCGCTCCCTCTCCACCGACACTATTTCTCCGGCGATCCAGCAAATGGGAAGTTGGACGGTTTTCAGTATAACAAAATTAATTAATTTGTGCTTCGTAATGGTATTAAAGGTAAGTTTAAACTGATTTTATCGAATATTTTTTTCCTTTTGAATACGAATAGTATCGAATATTTTACGGTTTTATCGAATGCTGTCGAATATGAATCTTAAACCTGATAGATAAAAACCGAATTCGGATATGTTTATTTAACATCCATACTAATATCGAATATGAATACGGATATCCATATTAATATACTTTATCTAAATATGAATACGAATAATTCGGATCTCTAGACATCCAAATCCATCCCAAATCTGAAGAGTGCTAGCTAGGAGCTGCCGAGGAAGGTAGTAGTAGTACTGTACTCCTAAACTGGAATACTATCTGCTATAAATGCGCTTCGGGAGTATGCATGCAAGGAAAGTGCATGAGTAATTAGGGGCAGCATGGTCACAAAATCCTTCAAAAATATGAAACGTCAGTTTTTTTTTGTGATTCCCCTCCAAAACAAACAGCTAGAACGTCAGGGAGTAACTACAACTGGTAGACTGAGCTGCAGTATTGTTGGGCCTATAAATACACTGCACTATTCCAGGTCGATCTCACACGGGTTAGAGTATTCCATTCCATCAGCTTGCTCTAAGAGAAAGAAAAAAAAGGAGAGCACTACCTCTCCCTCCCACTCCCATTCCCAGCAGCAAGGTAATAGCCATGGCGCCACACGATTCCGGGCGCCTTGATCACTACAAGCTGGAGCTCCATGAGCTCCACTACCAGCTAACCCTTGTACAACACTGGTGTGGCACCAGCAAAGCAAACCAAGTAGCAGTCGCAGCTCCCGGAGGCCGTAGTAAGCTGGGAAACTTGATCGCTAACGATTGGGATCTAGAAGACCCCCGTCAGAACGGGAAAATCGTTGCGCATGCCAAGGGCCTGCATGTCCAGTCCAGCAGAGGAGAGGTCTCAGACGAAAGCTGGCACGCTTCGTTCGACATCATCTTCCAGCAAGGAAGCGGGTACGTACGTCGTCGTCGTCAATGCAAATTAACTTGTGTTGCTTGAAATTGGAGGAGAGCTAGCATGCATTGTTTTTTCTTTTCTTTTGTTTGGTACAGACTGGAAGGGTCGACACTTCAGGTGATGGGGCCTAACGTCTACAAGGGAGAGTGGTCCATCGTCGGGGGTACAGGAAAGCTGACGATGGCTCGAGGCGTCATCTACAAAGAAGAGCTGTGTGTGGTCGATGGCATGGCCAGAATTGGCCTTGAGATCCATGCCTTCTACATCCCCATGGAACGAAAAGACGTACGTGTGAGCCTACTAGGCTACTACTACTACCTGTTCTTCCCTTAACTATTGTTTTTTTTCTTACAATTAATAACAATCTGCTTCCGCGCGCATATGATTAATTAATCAATTAATTATAATTGTTGGCAGGCCGCAAAGAATGTTTGGCGCTGGTGAAATCGTCGTCCTTTTCCTTCCCGTGTTCCAACTGCCAGTGGTCGTCTTGTCGTCGTCAATAATAAAAAGACAAGTCCGGTGTCGTTAGTTGATCAGGACTACCTATCAGTTGTAGTAACTGTTTCGGCTGCTGAAAAGCCGAAAAGCAAGCGTCAGAGATTGAAATATGTATCGTTCATTGAAATATGTATCGGACATTCGGACTGCGGACGCGACGATCCATGGCGATCTCGCGCACCGCTAGCTTCTTCTCATTCGTTTTCTCTGGGCTCTGCTACGGCGTGTGTCTTGCTTTCTTGGTTCGACGATCGATCAATGGCGATACCCCTGCGCGTACGTGTGCAGCTTGCCATGGCGCACGCGCAGCTCTGCCCGGGCGCTGCTCCGCACCCCTGCTCCCGGCGCCGTCGGTCATCCTTCCCAGCTCGCTACCCCAAGCGCAGCCGCACTGACATCGTTGGCCTTCGAGCGCGCAGTGGCAAGACCCCGGCCGTCGCCGCAGGCCGCAGCCATGTGGCCAGCGTCCGCCTATGGCTGGCAACACAACAGTGGTGGTCAAAGCGGGCATCGTCATGCTCGAGACCCCGCGCTGGTGACGGGCGGCCACGAGGTGGTCGTGGCCGAGGCAGAAACTGTTATCCTCCGTCACGATTGCTCGGACCACAAGTTTCTTGTGCATTTGAGTTCCTTGCCTTCTTTCTCGTGCGCCCCTCTGCCATTGGCTTCTTCCTCGCACGTCTCTCCTTCCCCATCCATTATTTGGGACTGGATGGTCCCAGACGGCGCTGCGCAAGCAGCGCGCCGACTATGGGGGCGCGTTCAACCTCTCGAAGCCGTTCGCATAGTGCAAAGGCTGCATCAGCGTCGTCCGTAGTTTCCACTTCTTCATTATCAGCAAGTTCCGGGACGCCACCGAGGCTGCCGACTTCGTGCTCGTATGCCGGGTCTAAGTAGGAGGTGGATGTGTTCAGGGAGGTGGCCGGCGCCGCGTTCAGCCCTGACGGTGAGGCGGAGGCGCTGTTCGTAAGCGTTGCGGGCCGCACCTCCGGGCGGAACCTGTTGACCCCCTCCCCTCAACCCAGCACCTGGCTGGCTTCCCTCAATACCGGTAGATAGAACGCCACAAGCAAGGCAGAGACGGAGGACAAGACACTGACACCCCAACCATGCCACCACCAATCTATTCCTCTCGACCCTCCTGTGTGCGCTACACAGACATGAGGCTCCTCCTCGTCGTCAACCCCGCAAGGTTCAACCGTCTTTCTCTGTTGTCTTCCATTGACGCGGTTCTTGATTCAATGTTCTGAAGGCTGCAAAGGAGGCGCACTACAGATGCAGCATGATCTAGTGTAGGAGATTGTCACTATCATCTTGTTGAATCGATGTGGGGGAGGAGGATCTCTGCTTGCTGCTGAAACAACCGAAAAGAAGAGGACTTTGTCCTTTATTTTGAACCCTTTATCATTTATCATTCAGTTATTTCTACATTGGGTATGCATTCTTACCGTAATAAAATATGTTCATATTTGTTCTTTAGGTGAACCACAAGATTCAGGAATGTCATTTTTAGTCTGTTCTTGAATTAGGCCCAACTATCCCAATTTTTCGAGTTTGGATGTACCATTTATCTTTATACCAGGTCAGTAGTTTTTAATGGCCTCTGCTTTTGTTTCTCAAACATTTATGACATGAATATGCAGGAAAGGTTCTTCATGCACCTTATGGAGTGATGCGTGGGAAAAGCTCTCCAGTTTATTACGGCGAGGAATTATTAAATGCCTTATTCAATGGCTTGCCAAAGTATGTTTTTTTTAAAAAAGAGCTTTAGTATTTAGTATGGTTTAATTTCTGAATCACTGGATCATCTGAATGTTATTTTGTTTGTTATTGTTCGCTATTCATACTGATTCTTATGGCTTGTCATCCTGTTCATGACTACAAATTTGCATAAGCTAATAGTTTTCATTGAGTGCCTTTTTATATAACAACTTGACATGCAACTAACTCAGTTTCTATGGGTGAAAGGGAAATGTGCCCTTGGGCCATTTCTAAGTATTTTGGTGATTGAGTGCCAACACAAGTGCTTAAATGTGAATCTATACCCATGGATTGACAAAGTGCAAATCAAGAGTAAAGGTATGTTTCTAAGCCTTAGTACATTGTTTTGAAGACTAATGTATTGTGTATAAGTGCTTGAAACAGGAGAAATCGAGTCAGAGAAAAGTTAGCTGTGTACAGCCAAAAGGCTGTTCGGTCTGGAGCACCGGACTGTCCGGTGGTGCACCGGACAGTGTCCGGTGCGCCAGACTGACTCGGGCGAACTGACCGCTCTCGGGAATTTACCGGCGACGTACGGCTATAATTCACCGGACTGTCCGGTGTGCACCGGACTGTCCGGTGAGCCAACGGTCGGCCGAGCCAACGGTCGACCGCGCAATCTGCGCGGGACACGTGGCCGAGCCAACGGCTAGAAGGGGGCACCGGACTGTCCGGTGTGCACCGGACATGTCCGGTGCGCCAACGGCTCCAGGTCTGCCAACGGTCGGCTTCGCCATTTAAGGAAAGAAATCTGGCACCGGACAGTGTCCGGTGTGGACCGGACTGTCCGGTGCGCCAGACGACAGAAGGCAAGAATTGCCTTCCCTGATTGCTCTCAACGGCTCCTAACTGCCTTGGGGCTATAAAAGGGACCCCTAGGCGCATGGAGGAGGACAACAAGCATTCCTACAACATTCCTAAGCACCAAGACATCGATTCCGCGCATTTGGTTCATTGTGATAGCATCTAGAGCTCTTGTTGAGTTGTGAACTCATTGAGTTGTGTTGCGAGCTCTTGTTGCGACTTGTGTGCGTGCTGTTGCTCTGATTTTGAGTCTTGTGTGCGTTGCTAGTTCCTCCCTTACTCCGTATTTCTTTGTGAATCTCAAGTGTAAGGGCGAGAGGCTCCAAGTTGTGGAGATTCCTCGCAAACGGGATATTGAAAGGCAAAGCAAAACACCGTGGTATTCAAGTTGGTCTTTGGACCGCTTGAGAGGGGTTGATTGCAACCCTCGTCCGTTGGGACGCCACAACGTGGAGTAGGCAAGCGTTGGTCTTGGCCGAACCACGGGATAAACCATTGTGTCATCTCTGTGTTTGATCTCTTGTGGTATTGTGTTTTGTTGAGGATTCCTCTCTAGCCACTTGGCAATTATTGTGCTA
This sequence comes from Zea mays, assembly GCF_902167145.1. NCBI lineage: Eukaryota > Viridiplantae > Streptophyta > Magnoliopsida > Poales > Poaceae > Zea > Zea mays. The sequence continues at coordinate 194,955,223 of NC_050099.1, read as the reverse complement.
ACGATTAACCAAGTTTTGTGGCTTAAGTTTTCAAGTTTCACAGGATCACCTATTCACCCCCCCCTCTAGGTGCTCTCAATTGGTATCGGAGCCGTTCTCTTCAAGAAAGGGACTAACCGCCCGAAGAGATGGATCCTAAAGGGAAGGGAATCGTGATCAACGACAAGGAGAAGGAGTCCTTCGTCAACGAGCCAAAGGATGACAAGTCCAACGACTCGGGCTCGGGCCACAGACGCAAAGATGGGAAGAAGAAGAAGACAAGACGCATCAAGGAGATCGTCTACTACGACAGCGATGAGTCTACTTCCTCCCAAAAAGACGACGACCACAACGACTACGAGAGAAAGAAACCGGTCAATTCGAACTTTTCTTTTGATTACTCTCGTATTCCTCAAAGTACTAATGCTCATTTATTATCCATTCCACTTGGTAAACCTCCTCATTTTGATGGAGAGGACTACGGATTTTGGAGTCACAAAATGCGTAGTCACTTGTTCTCTCTCCATCCTAGCATATGGGAGATTGTAGAGAGTGGAATGCACTTTGATAGTACGGATAGTCCCATGTTTATTAATGAACAGATTCATAAAAATGCACAAGTTACTACTGTGTTGCTAGCCTCTTTGTGCAGGGACGAGTACCATAAGGTGAGCGGCTTGGACAATGCCAAGCAGATCTGGGACACCCTCAAGATCTCTCATGAGGGGAATGATGTCACCTTGCTCACCAAGATGGAGTTGGTGGAGGGCGAGCTTGGACGATTCGCGATGATAAGGGGCGAGGAGCCAACCCAAACATACAACCGGCTCAAGACCCTTATCAACAAAATAAGGAGCTACGGGAGCACGCGATGGACGGACCACGACGTCGTTCGCCTGATGCTAAGGTCCTTTACCGTTCTTGATCCTCATTTGGTGAACAATATTCGTGAAAATCCTAGGTACACAAAGATGTCGCCCGAAGAAGTTCTTGAGAAGTTCGTAAGCGGGCGAATGATGATCAAGGAGGCGAGATACGTGGACGACACGTTGAACGGTCCTATTCATGAGTCTCAACCCATTGCTCTCAAGGCAACGAGGAGCAAGGAGGCGCTATCGAGCAAGGTGGCGCAAGTTGAGGCGGCCGGGCTAAATAATGAGGAGATGGCCCTCATCATTAAGCGCTTCAAGACGGCGCTTAAAGGTCGCAAGGGACAGCCAAGCAAGACCAAGACAAAGGAGAAGCGCCCGTGCTTCAAATGTGGTAAGATTGGTCATTTCATTGCTAACTGTCCCGATAATGAAAGTGACCAGGAAAAAGGGGACAAAAGGGAGAAGAAGAAGCATTACAAGAAGGCCAAGGGCGAGGCACATATCAGAAAGGAGTGGGATTCGGATTGCTCCTCCTCCGACTCCGACAATGAAGGACTCGTCGCCACCGCCTTCAACAAGTCATCCCTCTTCCCCAACGAGCATCACACTTGCCTCATGGCAAGGGAGAAGAAAGTAAGCACTCATGATACTAGTACTTATGCTTCTTCAAGTGAGGATGAGTCTAGTGATGATGATGAGATAGATTACTCATGTTTATTCAAGGGATTAGATAGATCTAAAATTAATAAGATTAATGAGTTGATTGATGCTTTGAATGACAAGAATAGATTACTAGAAAAACAAGAGGATCTTTTATATGAGGAGCATGATAAATTTGTTAGTGCACAAAATTCTCTTGCTCTAGAAATTAAAAGGAATGAAATGCTCTCTAGTGAATTATCTACTTGTCATGAAACCATTTCTACTTTACAAGGTGTTAACAATGATTTAAATGCTAAATTAGAAGTAGCAAATAAATCTAATTCTTATGTAGAACATGCTATAATTTGTACTAGGTGTAAGGATTTTGATATTGATGCTTGTAGTGAACACCTAGTTTCAATTTCGAAATTAAATGATGAAGTAGCTAGTCTTAATGCCCAACTCAAGACTAGAAAAGTGATTTCGATAAGCTAAAATTTGCAAGGGATGCCTACACGATTGGTAGACACCCCTCAATTAAGGATGGGCTTGGCTTCAAGAGGGAAGCCAAGAACTTGACAAGCCATAAGGCTTCCATCTCCGCCAAGGAGAAAGGGAAGGCCCCTATGGCTAGTAATGTGCAAAAGAACCATGCCTTTATGTACCATGATAGGAGACAAACTAGAAATGCCTATAGGAGTTATAATGCTTATGATGCTTTTGATTCTCATGACATGTTTGCTTCTAGTTCTTCTTATGTGCATGATAGAAATGTTGGTAGGAGAAATGTTGTTCATAATATGCCTAGGAGAAATATTGTTAATGTTCCTAGGAAAGTTAATGAATCTTCTACAATATATCATGCTTTAAATGCTTCCTTTGCTATTTGTAGAAAAGATAGGAAGATAGTTGCTAGAAAATTAGGGGCAAGATGCAAGGGAGACAAAACTTGCATTTGGGTCCCTAAGGATATTTGTGCTAACCTTGTAGGACCCAACATGAGTTGGGTACCTAAGACCCAAGCCTAAATTTGCCTTGCAGGTTTATGCATCCGGGGGTTCAAGCTGGATTATCGACAGCGGATGCACAAACCATATGACGGGGGAGAAGAAGATGTTCACCTCCTACGTCAAGAATAAGGATTCCCAAGATTTAATTATATTCGGTGATGGGAATCAAGGCAAGGATAAGTCTGAAACCCAAGGGACCCTCAAGCGCTTCCTCAGGAGAGCTCAAAATGAGTTTGAGCTCAAGGTGAAGAAGATAAGGAGCGACAACGGGTCCGAGTTCAAGAACCTTCAAGTGGAGGAGCTCCTTGAGGAGGAAGGGATCAAGCACGAGTTCTCCGCTCCGTACACACCACAGCAAAATGGTGTGGTAGAGAGGAAGAACAGGACGCTAATCGATATGGCGAGGACGATGCTTGGAGAATTCAAGACCCCCGAGCGTTTTTGGTCGGAAGCCGTGAACACGGCTTGCCACGCCATCAACAGGGTCTACCTTCATCGCCTCCTCAAGAAGACTTCGTATGAGCTACTAACCGGTAACAAACCCAATGTATCGTACTTTCGTGTATTTGGGAGTAAATGCTACATTCTAGTGAAGAAGGGTAGAAATTCTAAGTTTGCTCCCAAAGCTGTAGAAGGTTTTTTGTTAGGTTATGACTCAAATACAAAGGCGTATAGGGTCTTCAACAAATCATCAGGTTTGGTTGAAGTCTCTAGCGACGTTGTATTTGATGAGACTAATGGCTCTCCAAGAGAGCAAGTTGTTGATTGTGATGATGTAGATGAAGAAGATGTTCCGACGGCCGCTATACGCACCATGGCGATTGGAGATGTGCGGCCACAGGAACAAAAGGAGCAAGATCAACCTTCTTCCTCAACTATGGTGCATCCCCCAACTCAAGACGATGAACATGTTCATCAACAGGAGGCGTGTGATCAAGGGGGAGCACAAGATGATCATGTGATGGAGGAAGAAGCGCAACCGGCACCTCCAAACCAAGTTCGAGCGATGATTCAAAGGGATCACCCCGTCGACCAAATTTTGGGTGACATTAGCAAGGGAGTAACTACTCGCTCGAGATTAGTGAATTTTTGTGAGCATTACTCTTTTGTCTCTTCTATTGAGCCTTTCAGGGTAGAAGAGGCCTTGCTAGATCCGGACTGGGTGTTGGCCATGCAGGAGGAACTCAACAACTTCAAGCGCAATGAAGTTTGGACACTGGTGCCTCGCCCCAAGCAAAATGTTGTGGGAACCAAGTGGGTGTTCCGCAACAAACAGGACGAGCACAGGGTGGTGACAAGGAACAAGGCTCGGCTTGTGGCAAAAGGTTATGCCCAAGTCGCAGGTTTGGACTTTGAGGAGACTTTTGCTCCTGTGGCTAGGCTAGAGTCAATTCGTATCTTGCTAGCATATGCCGCTCACCATTCTTTCAGGTTGTACCAAATGGATGTGAAGAGCGCTTTCCTCAATGGGCCAATCAAGGAGGAGGTGTACGAGGAGCAACCCCCTGGCTTCGAGGATGAACGGTACCCCGACCACGTGTGTAAGCTCTCTAAGGCGCTCTATGGACTTAAGCAAGCCCCAAGAGCATGGTATGAATGCCTTAGAGACTTTTTAATTGCTAATGCTTTCAAGGTCGGGAAAGCCGATCCAACTCTTTTTACTAAGACTTGCGATGGTGATCTTTTTGTGTGCCAAATTTATGTCGATGACATAATATTTGGTTCTACTAATCAAAAGTCTTGTGAAGAGTTTAACAGGGTAATGACACAGAAATTCGAGATGTCGATGATGGGCGAGTTGAAATACTTCCTTGGGTTCCAAGTGAAGCAACTCAAGGACGACACCTTCATCTCCCAAATGAAGTACACGCAAGATTTGCTAAAGAGGTTTGGGATGAAGGACGCCAAGCCCGCAAAGACGCCGATGGGAACCGACGGACACACCGACCTCAACAAAGGTGGTAAGTCCGTTGATCAAAAAGCATACCGGTCCATGATAGGTTCTTTGCTTTATTTATGTGCTAGTAGACCGGATATTATGCTTAGCGTATGCATGTGTGCTAGATTTCAATCCGATCCTAAGGAGTGTCACTTAGTGGCTGTGAAGCGGATTCTTAGATATTTAGTCGCTACGCCTTGCTTCGGGATCTGGTATCCAAAGGGGTCTAACTTTGACTTGATTGGGTACTCAGATTCCGACTATGCTGGATGTAAGGTCGATAGGAAGAGTACATCGGGGACGTGCCAATTCTTAGGAAGGTCCCTGGTGTCATGGAACTCTAAGAAACAAACTTCCGTTGCCCTATCCACCGCTGAGGCCGAGTATGCTGCCGCAGGACAGTGTTGCGCGCAACTACTTTGGATGAGGCAAACCCTCAGGGACTTTGGCTACAATCTGAGCAAAGTCCCACTCCTATGTGATAATGAGAGTGCTATCCGCATGGCGGAAAATCCTGTTGAGCACAGCCGCACAAAGCACATAGACATCCGGCATCACTTTTTGAGAGACCACCAGCAAAAGGGAGATATCGAAGTGTTTCATGTTAGCACCGAGAACCAGCTAGCCGATATCTTTACCAAGCCTCTAGATGAGAAGACCTTTTGCAGGTTGCGTAGTGAGCTAAATGTCTTAGATTCGTGGAACTTGGATTGATTTATAGCATACACGTGTTTATGCCTTTGATCATGTTCCTTATGCATTTTGTTGCTTAGTTATGGTGCTCAAGTTGTACAAACACTCCCTGGACCTCACAAGTCCGTTGCAAAGTTATGCACATTTTTAGGGGGAGCTGTGTTACAACTTGACCCTTTGAGACTAACCATGTGCTTGAGTTTGCTTATTTTAGTCTCAAAGGAGGTTTGAAAGGGAAAAGGTGGACTTGGACCATGAAAGACTTCCACTGCACTCCGATGAGAGGGTAACTAATTCCAAGTTCGTCTCATGTACTCTTATTGCCTTTGTATTCTTATTGAAGATTTTGGTGAGGCAATGGGGTTCTAAGGCCAAAATTGATCCTGTTTTGGTGCTTGATGCCAAAGGGGGAGAAAATAAAGGCCAAAGCAATAAATGGATCAGCTACCACTTGAGAGATTTTGAAAATAGTATAATAGAGCTTTTGGTTTGTCAAAACTCTTTTATTGTCTCCCTTGTCAAAAGTTGGCTTCTTGTAGGGAGAAGTATTGATTATGGGAAAAAGGGGGAGTTTTTGAAATCTTGAATCAATTTCTCTTGGAATGACTCTCTTTATGTCTTAACATGTGTGTTTGACTTAGAGATAGAAATTTGAATTTGATTTGCAAAAACAAACCAAGCGGTGGCAAAGGATGATCCATATATGTCAAAATTGAATCAAAACAATTTTGAGTTCTTAGTTGATTTGATTTTGTACTTGTTCTACTTGCTTTATGTTGTGTTGGCATAAATCACCAAAAAGGGGGAGATTGAAAGGGAAATGTGCCCTTGGGCCATTTCTAAGTATTTTGGTGATTGAGTGCCAACACAAGTGCTTAGATGTGAATCTATACCCATGGATGGACAAAGTGCAAATCAAGAGTAAAGGTATGTTTCTAAGCCTTAGTACATTGTTTTGAAGACTAATGTATTGTGTATAAGTGCTTGAAACAGGAGAAATCGAGTCAGAGAAAAGTTGGCTGTGTACAGCCAAAAGGCTGTTTGGTCTGGAGCACCGGACTGTCCGGTGGTGCACCGGACAGTGTCCGGTGCGCCAGACTGACTCGGGCGAACTGACCGCTCTCGGGAATTTACCGGCGACGTACGGCTATAATTCACCGGACTGTCCGGTGTGCACCGGACTGTCCGGTGAGCCAACGGTCGGCCGGGCCAACGGTCGACCGCGCAATCTGCGCGGGACACGTGGCCGAGCCAACGGCTAGAAGGGGGCACCGGACTGTCCGGTGTGCACCGGACATGTCCGGTGCGCCAACGGCTCCAGGTCTGCCAACGGTCGGCTTCGCCATTTAAGGAAAGAAATCTGGCACCGGACAGTGTCCGGTGTGGACCGGACTGTCCGGTGCGCCAGACGACAGAAGGCAAGAATTGCCTTCCCTGATTGCTCTCAACGGCTCCTAACTGCCTTGGGGCTATAAAAGGGACCCCTAGGCGCATGGAGGAGGACAACAAGCATTCCTACAACATTCCTAAGCACCAAGACATCGATTCCGCGCATTTGGTTCATTGTGATAGCATCTAGAGCTCTTGTTGAGTTGTGAACTCATTGAGTTGTGTTGCGAGCTCTTGTTGCGACTTGTGTGCGTGCTGTTGCTCTGATTTTGAGTCTTGTGTGCGTTGCTAGTTCCTCCCTTACTCCGTATTTCTTTGTGAATCTCAAGTGTAAGGGCGAGAGGCTCCAAGTTGTGGAGATTCCTCGCAAACGGGATATTGAAAGGCAAAGCAAAACACCGTGGTATTCAAGTTGGTCTTTGGACCGCTTGAGAGGGGTTGATTGCAACCCTCGTCCGTTGGGACGCCACAACGTGGAGTAGGCAAGCGTTGGTCTTGGCCGAACCACGGGATAAACCACTGTGTCATCTCTGTGTTTGATCTCTTATGGTATTGTGTTTTGTTGAGGATTCCTCTCTAGCCACTTGGCAATTATTGTGCTAACGATTAACCAAGTTTTGTGGCTTAAGTTTTCAAGTTTCACAGGATCACCTATTCACCCCCCCTCTAGGTGCTCTCAATGGGCCATTCTATTTTTATTGATAAGTCATTCAGCCATATATGAAGTTCCTAACATCTGTTTTTAAAATATTGTTCATGACTACAAATTTGCATAAACTAATAGTGTCGGGGACCATAATTAGGGGTACCCTCAAGGCGCCTAATTCTCAGCTGGTAACCCCCATCAGCATAAAGCTGCAAAGGCCTGATGGGCACGATTAAGTCAGGGATCAGTCCACACGAGTGACTCGATCACGCTTCACCCGAGCCTAGCCTCGGCCAAAGGCAGCCGACCTCGAGAGACTTCCGTCTCGCCCGAGGCCCCCTTTTTATGGCGGACACATCACCGGCTCGCCCAAGGCCTTGGCTTCGCTCAGAAGCAACCTTGACTAAATCACCACACCAACTGACCAAATTGCAGGGGCATTTAACGCAAAGGTGGCCTGACACCTCTATCCTGACACGCGCCCCCGGCAGAGCCGAGGTGACCGCCGTCACTCCACCGCTCCACTGGCCAGTCTGACAGAAGGACAGCGCCGCCTGCGCCACTCTGACTGCAGTGCCACTCGACAGAGTGAGTCTGACAGGCAATCAGGCCTTGCCAAAGGCGCCACGGCGAACTCCGCTCCGCCCGACCCCAGGGCTCGGACTCGGGCTAAGACCCGGAAGACGGCGAACTCCGCTCCGCCCGACCCCAGGGCTCGGACTCGGGCTAAGACCCGGAAGACGGCGAACTCCGCTCCGCCCGACCCCAGGGCTCGGACTCGGGCTAAGACCCGGAAGACGGCGAACTCCGCTCCGCCCGACCCCAGGGCTCGGACTCGGGCTAAGACCCGGAAGACGACGAAACTCCGCCTCGCCCGACCCCAGGGCTCGGACTCCGCCCTGGCCTCGGCCGAACGACTTCCGCCTCGCCCAACCCCTTGGCTCGGGCTCGGCCACGGCAACAGAAGGCAGACTCAACCTCGGCTTCGGAGGAAACCCCACGTCGCCCTGCCTAGGGCACAGACCGCCATGTCAACAGGAGGCGCCATCATCATCCTACCTCGAATCGACTCGGGTCACGGAGAACAAGACCGGCGTCTCATCCGGCCAGCTCCGCCGGAGGGGCAATGATGGTGCTCCACAAGCTCCATGACGACGGCGGCCCCCAGCTCTCTTACGGAAGCCGGACGACGTCAGCAGGGACTCGACCGCTCCAACAGCTGTCCCTCCATCAGGCTCCGCCGCACCTCCGACAGCCACGACATCACGCCAGCAGGGTGCCCAGATCTCTCCGGCTGCCACATTGGCATGTACCTAGGGCGCTAGCTCTCCCTCCGCTAGACACGTAGCACTCTGCTACACCACCCCATTGTACACCTGGATCCTCTCCTTACGACTATAAAAGGAAGGACCAGGGCCTTCTCAGAGGAGGTTGGCCGCGCGGGACCGAGGACGGGACAGGCGCTCTCTTGGGGCCGCTCGCTTCCCTCACCCGCGTGGACGCTTGTAACCCCCCTAGGCCCCTACTGCAAGCGCACCTGACCTGGGCGCGGGACGAACACGAAGGCCGCGGGACTTCCACCTCTCTCACGCTCGGCTCCGGCCACCTCGCCTCTCCCCCCTTCGCGCTCGCCCACGCGCTCGACCCATCTGGGCTGGGGCACGCAGCACACTCACTCGTCGGCTTAGGGACCCCCCTGTCTCGAAACGCCGACAGTTGGCGCGCCAGGTAGGGGCCTGCTGCGTGCTGACGAACAGCTCCCCGTCAAGCTCCAGATGGGCAGTCTCCAGCGACCTCTCCGGCCCGGGACGGTGCTTCATTTCGGGACTCTCGAGTTCATGTCCTTCGACGGCAGCTACGACATGACACTTCTTCCACCGCCGCGCGACTACGACAATGGCGACCGACAACCCGCCCACCGGCGGCGGAATCGACGACGTCTTCCCCGCGTGATGGAAGAGCAATATTCGGGCTCGCTCTGTTCTCTCCCCCGCCAACGGAGGAGGAGGCGGAGCCGTCAAGGCCAGACGGGAGGCCGCGCTTCGTCGGCCGTCGAGCGAATCGACGCCCCCGACGCCCCGACGGAAGGCACGCCGGACGTCGACCTCGCGTTCGAGACGGAGGAGAGCGCCGTCCCCTCGCGGCACGCTGACCTCGAGCAAGAAGACGACGCCGGCGCGCTCGCAGAAAGCCTACAGGACGTCGCCCTCGAACCAGGGATGACGGCGCAACCAGTCCCCGGTGTGACTACGTCGCTCCTCGTCGACCAAAAGGTAACGACTAACTCCCATCTTGCGTCATTTCGACTCGGCCTCAACCCGCCAAACGACCTCGTTTTGGCGGGCGCTCTCATTGAGGCGAGTGCAACCCTACTGAGGTTCTGTATGCGGTCGCCTTGGGACCGACTGACGGACGTCTCGACCTACGGGCCCTCTGGGTCCGAGGAAGATGACGATCCCAGCATCGGTTGGGATTTCTCCAGACTTGGCAACCCCAGTGCTGTGCGGGACTTCATGACCGCATGTGACTACTGTCTATCCGACTGTTCCGATGGAAGCCGCAGCCTTGGCGACGAGAGCTGCGGCCCAAGCCGCGAATGTTTCCACATCGAGCTAGGGGATCCCACCGAAGGCAACCATCTTGGCATGCCGGAGGATGGTGACCTCCCCAGGCCGGTGCCTCGCGCCGACATCCCACGGGAGCTAGCTGTGGTCCCCGCTCCGGCGGGGGGTTACGACCCACAACTCGAGCAAGTCCGCGAGGCGCAGGCCAGGCTCAACGAGGGAACAGGAGCGCTTGAGCCGATCCGTCGGGACGTCGGACAGGCATGGGTGGGACAACCCCTGGCCGGAGAAATACGTCATCTGCCCCAAGGTCTCCAGCACCGCGTCGCCAACGATGTCAGGATCAGGCCGCCGCCCGCATCCAGCGGGGTCGGTCAGAACCTGGCAACCGCAGCAATGCTCATCCGCGCGATGCCGGAGCCGTCAACCACCGAGGGTCGGCGAATCCAGGGAGAACTCAAGAATCTCCTGGAAGGCGCTGCGGCCCGGCGGGCCGAGAGCACTGCATCCCGGAGGCAAGGATATCCCTCGGAACCTCATGCCGCGACTTCCCGATTCATGCGGGAAGCCTCGGTCTACACCGGGCGCACGCGCAACACCGCGCCTGCGGCCCCGGGCCACCTCGGCAACGAGCACCATCGACGCGACCGTCGGGCTCACCTCGACGAAAGGGTGCGCCGAGGCTACCACCCCAGGCGTGGGGGGCGCTACGACATCGGGGAGGATCGGAGTCCCTCGCCCGAACCACCCGGTCCGCAGGCCTTCAGTCGAGCCATCCGACGGGCGCCATTCCCGACCCGGTTCCGACCCCCGACTACTATCACAAAGTACTCGGGGGAAACGAGACCGGAACTGTGGCTCGCGGACTACCGCCTTGCCTGCCAACTGGGTGGAACGGACGACGACAACCTCATCATCCGCAACCTCCCCCTGTTCCTCTCCGACACTGCTCGCACCTGGTTGGAGCACCTGCCTCCGGGGCAGATTTCCAACTGGGACGACTTGGTCCAAGCCTTCGCTGGCAATTTCCAGGGCACATACGTGCGCCCCGGGAATCCCTGGGACCTTCGAAGCTGCCGGCAACAGCCGGGGGAGTCGCTCCGGGACTACATCCGGCGATTCTCGAAGCAGCGCACCGAGCTGCCCAACATCACCGACTCGGATGTCATCGGCGCGTTCCTCGCCGGCACCACTTGCCGCGACCTGGTGAGCAAGCTGGGTCGCAAAACCCCCACCAGGGCGAGCGAGCTGATGGACATCGCCACCAAGTTCGCCTCCGGCCAGGAGGCGGTCGAGGCTATCTTCCGAAAGGACAAGCAGCCCCAGGGCCGCCCATCGGAAGAAGCTCCCGAGGCGTCTGCTCCGCGCGGCGCCAAGAAGAAAGGCAAGAAGAAGTCGCAATCGAAACGCGACGCCGCCGACACGGACCTTGTCGCCGCCGCCGAGTATAAGAACCCTCGGAAGCCCCCCGGAGGTGCAAACCTCTTCGACAAGATGCTCAAGGAGCCGTGCCCCTACCATCAGGGGCCCGTCAAGCACACCCTCGAGGAGTGCGTTATGCTTCGGCGTCATTTCCACAGGGCCGGGCCACCCGCCGAGGGTGGCAGGGCCCACGACGACGACAAGAACGAAGATCACCCAGCAGGGGGGTTCCCCGAGGTCCGCGACTGCTTCATGATCTATGGAGGGCATGCGGCGAATACCTCGGCTCGGCACCGCAAGCAAGAGCGCCGGGAGGTCTGCTCGGTGAAGGTGGCGGCGCCAGTCTACCTAGACTGGTCCGACAAGCCCATCACTTTCGACCGGGCCGACCACCCCGACCATGTGCCGAGCCCGGGGAAATACCCGCTCGTCGTCGACCCCGTTGTCGGCGACGTCAGGCTCACCAAGGTCCTGATGGACGGGGGCAGCTGCCTCAACATCATCTACGCCGAGACCCTCAAGCTTCTGCGCGTCGATCCGTCCTCCGTCCGAGCAGGCGCTGCGCCCTTCCACGGGATCATCCCTGGGAAGCGCGTCCAGCCCCTCGGGCGACTCGACCTCCCAGTCTCCTTCGGAACACCCTCCAACTTCCGAAGGGAGACCCTGACGTTCGAAGTGGTCGGGTTCCGAGGAACCTACCACGCCGTGCTAGGGAGGCCATGCTACGCGAAGTTCATGGCCGTCCCCAACTACACCTACCTGAAGCTCAAGATGCCGGGCCCCAACGGGGTCATCACCGTCGGCCCCACGTACAAACACGCGTTCGAATGCGACGTGGAGTGCGTGGAGTACGCCGAGGCCCTCGCCGAGTCCGAGGCCCTCATCGCCGACCTGGAGAACCTCTCCAAGGAGGTCCCAGACGTGAAGCGCCATGCCGGCAACTTCGAGCCAGCGGAGACGGTCAGGGCCGTCCCCCTCGACCCCAGTGGCGACACCACCAAGCAGATCCGGATCGGTTCCGGGCTCGACCCCAAATAGGAAGCAGTGCTCGTCGACTTTCTCCGCGCAAACGCCGACGTCTTTGCGTGGAGTCCCTCGGACATGCCCGACATACCGAGGGATGTCGCCGAGCACTCGCTGGATATTCGGGCCGGAGCCCGACCCGTCAGGCAGCCTCTGCGCCGATTCGACGAGGAGAAGCGCAGAGCGATTGGCGAAGAGATCCACAAGCTAATGGCGGCAGGGTTCGTCAAAGAGGTATTCCATCCCGAATGGCTTGCCAACCCTGTGCTTGTGAGGAAGAAAGGGGGGAAATGGCGGATGTGTGTAGACTACACTGGTCTCAACAAAGCATGTCCGAAGGTTCCCTACCCTCTGCCTCGCATCGACCAAATCGTGGATTCCACTGCTGGGTGCGAAACCCTGTCCTTCCTCGATGCCTACTCGGGGTATCACCAGATCCGGATGAAAGAGTCCGACCAGCTCGCGACTTCTTTCATCACGCCGTTCGGCATGTACTGCTATGTCACCATGCCGTTCGGTTTGAGGAATGCAGGCGCGACGTACCAGCGGTGCATGAACCATGTGTTCGGCCAACACATCGGTCGCACAGTCGAGGCCTACGTCGATGACATCGTAGTCAAGACACGGAAGGCTTCCGACCTCCTCTCCGACCTTGAAGTGACATTCCGGTGTCTCAAGGCGAAAGGAGTCAAGCTTAATCCTGAGAAGTGTGTCTTCGGGGTACCCCGAGGCATGCTCCTAGGGTTCATCGTCTCTGAGCGAGGCATCGAAGCCAACCCGGAGAAGATTGCGGCCATCACCAGCATGGGACCCATCAAGGACTTAAAAGGGGTACAGAGGGTCATGGGATGCCTCGCGGCCCTGAGCCGCTTCATCTCACGCCTCGGCGAAAGAGGTCTGCCTCTGTACCGCCTCTTAAGGAAGGCCGAATGTTTCGCTTGGACCCCTGAGGCCGAGGAAGCCCTCGGCAACCTGAAGGCGCTCCTTACAAAGGCGCCAGTCTTGGTGCCGCCGGCGGACGGAGAAACCCTCTTGGTCTACGTCGCCGCGACCACTCAGGTGGTTAGCGCCGCGATTGTGGTCGAAAGGCAGGAGGAAGGGCATACATTGCCCGTTCAGAGGCCGGTCTACTTCATCAGCGAAGTGCTGTCCGAGACTAAGATCCGCTACCCACAAGTTCAAAAGCTGCTGTATGCTGTGATCCTGACAAGGCGGAAGCTACGACACTACTTCGAGTCCCATCCGGTAACTGTGGTGTCATCCTTCCCCCTGGGGGAGATCATCCAGTGCCGAGAGGCCTCGGGCAGGATCGCAAAGTGGGCGGTGGAGATCATGGGCGAAACGATCTCGTTCGCCCCTCGGAAGGCCATCAAGTCCCAAGTGTTCGCGGATTTCGTGGCCGAATGGGTCGACACCCAACTGCCAACGACTCCGATCCAACCGGAGCTCTGGACCATGTTTTTCGACGGGTCGCTGATGAAGACGGGGGCCGGCGCGGGCCTGCTCTTCATCTCGCCCCTCGGTAAGCACTTGCGCTACGTGCTGCGCCTCCACTTCCCGGCGTCCAACAATGTGGCCGAGTACGAAGCTCTGGTCAACGGATTGCGGATCGCCATCGAGCTAGGGGTCAGACGCCTCGACGCCCGTGGTGATTCGCAGCTCGTCATCGACCAAGTCATGAAGAACTCCCACTGCCGCGACCCGAAGATGGAGGCCTACTGCGACGAGGTTCGGCGCCTGGAAGACAAGTTCTTCGGGCTCGAGCTCAACCACATCGCTCGGCGCTACAACGAAACCGCAGACGAGCTGGCTAAGATAGCCTCGGGGCGAACGACAGTCCCCCCGGACGTCTTCTCCCGGGATCTGCATCAACCCTCCGTCAAGCTCGACGACGCGCCCGAGCCCGAGGTACCCTCGGCTCAGCCCGAGGTACCCTCGGCTCAGCCCGAGGCACCCTCGGCCCAGCCCGAGGTACCCTCGGCCCCCGAGGGCGGGGCATTGAACGTCGAGGAAGGGCAGAGCGGGGCCACGCCAGACCAAGATTGGCAGGCCCCGTACCTGCAATATCTCCGTCGAGGAGAGCTACCCCTCGACCAAGTCGAGGCTCGGCGGGTAGCACGACGCGCCAAGTCATTCATCTTGCTGGGCGACGAAGAGGAGCTCTACCATCGCAGCCCCTCGGGCATCCTCCAGCGATGCATCTCCATCGCCGAAGGTCGGGAACTGCTGCAAGAAGTACACTCGGGGGCTTGCGGCCACCACGCAGCACCCCGAGCCCTTGTTGGAAATGCTTTCCGGCAAGGCTTCTACTGGCCAACGGCGGTGGCTGACGCCACTAGAATTGTCCGCACCTGCGAAGGGTGCCAATTCTATGCGAAGCGGACACACCTGCCCGCTCAGGCTCTGCAGACAATACCCATCACCTGGCCCTTCGCTGTATGGGGTCTGGACCTCGTCGGTCCCTTGCAGAAGGCGCCCGGGGGCTACACGCACCTGCTGGTCGCCATCGACAAATTCTCCAAGTGGATCGAGGTCCGACCTCTGAACAGCATCAGGTCCGAGCAGGCGGTGGCATTCTTCACCAACATCATCCATCGCTTCGGGGTCCCGAACTCCATCATCACCGACAACGGCACCCAGTTCACCGGCAAAAAATTCTTGGATTTTTGCGAAGATTACCATATCCGGGTGGACTGGGCCGCCGTGGCTCATCCCATGTCGAATGGGCAGGTAGAGCGTGCCAACGGCATGATTCTACAAGGGCTCAAGCCTCGGATCTACAACGACCCCAACAAGTTCGGCAGGCGATGGATGAAGGAACTCCCCTCGGTGGTCTGGAGCCTAAGGACGACGCCGAGTCGTGCCACGGGCTTCACGCCGTTTTTCCTGGTCTACGGGGCTGAAGCTATCTTGCCCACTGACCTGGAATACGGCTCCCCGAGGGCGAGGGCCTACACCGAACAAAGCAACCAAGCCAGCCGAGAGGAATCGCTGGACCAGCTGGAGGAAGCTCGGGACAGGGCCTTGCTGCACTCGGCGCGGTACCAACAGTCCCTGCGACGCTACCACGCCCGAGGGGTCCGGTCCCGAGAACTCCAGGTGGGCGACCTGGTGCTTCGGCTGCGACAAGACGCCCGAGGGAGGCACAAGCTCACGCCCCCCTGGGAAGGGCCATTCGTCATCGCCAAAGTTCTGAAGCCCGGAACATACAAGCTGGCCAGCAATCAAGGCGAGATCTACGGCAACGCTTGGAACATCAAACAGCTACGTCGCTTCTACCCTTAAGATGTTTTCAAGTTGTTCATATACCTCGCACCTACGCAAAGTTTAGTTGTCAAGGAAGGGTCGGCCTAGCCTCGGCAAAGCCCGACCCTCTCTCGGGGGCTAAAAGGGGGGAGACCCCCTCTGCGTCGAATCTTTCCTCGAAAAAGGATCTCTTTTTAGCAGGATTTCTTTCGTGCTTCTTGACTACTTCGGAAAGCGGATCCTGGAAACGACGAGGTACACGTAAGCAGCCAAGGCTGACCGAGCCGAGGGACTCCTACGCCTCCGGGATACGGATACCTCACTCGTCCCTTTCTGCGATAAGTAACTTGCGCTCGGGTAAGGCGACTCCGTGGACCGAACGAGTCATCACGTTCGGAAGCTCTCCTGCCGAAGCAGTCCTTCAAGCTTTCTCGGCTAAGTCGGGGACAGGGCCTCATGGACGGGTGAAAGTACGCGTAAGCGGCAAGGCCGACCGAGCCGAGGGATTCCCACGCCTCTGGGATACGGATACCTCACTCGTCCCTTCCGCGAAAAGCAACTCTCGCTCACACAAACATCCCTGTTGCCGACAGAGTCCAGATGCTCGGAACAGGAGGAAAAAAGACGCAGCTTCGCGAGCGCGGCGAGGGCGTGTTCTTCTGGCCTCGGCGGCCGCAGAAAGCACACGCTACA
Source organism: Zea mays (assembly GCF_902167145.1). Lineage (NCBI taxonomy): Eukaryota > Viridiplantae > Streptophyta > Magnoliopsida > Poales > Poaceae > Zea > Zea mays. The sequence continues at coordinate 194,939,105 of NC_050099.1, read as the reverse complement.
AGATGATCTGATCCTGCAGGCTCGGGTCTTCACGCCGAAGGGAGCCATAGCACCCTCGGCATCGACGACGTCTTCAGCAAAGCCCGACCCAGCCTCGGGCGGCGCCGCGGTCCAGGGGCTCCTCCGGGAATCCGGCCCGAGCAGGCGGCTCAACCGGTTACCCCTGGGGCCTCGGTCAACCGGCTTCCAAGGGCGCCAGCCCGATCCGAGGCCTCGACTGACCGACTTTGGCGTCGGCTCCGCTGACGGACAACACGGCTAGGCTCCGGCCAACCAGGTTCCCCATTCTCGAGCCAACTCCGCCTCTATTCATACTGATATCGCTACCCCCGGCCTCGATCCACCGAAGGGCGGCCGAGGGGTCTCTTCAACTAAGCTAGAGGAGCCTCACATAACAAGGCCGAACGGGCCGAGGGATTCCTACGCCTCCGGGATACGGATACCTCACCCGTCACCTTGGCACGGGGCAACTCATGCTTGGTAAAGCGGTTCAGATAATCAAACAGGCGAGACTTAGTGCTCGAAAATGAGGAAAAAACACGGTTTCGAATCCTGCGTCAGAAAAGGTACACCACGTCGTCCGATTTCGTATCCTTTTCCGTTTTCCTCTTTCTCTATCTCTTGCAACAGGGACCGGGAAAGGGGGATACCCCGAAAGGGATCCTTCTCCGCGAAGGAACCGGGCTCCGAGCCCCCCATTACTGATCAGGGGTTCGAAGGCTGGCCCCCCGAGGGTTCAACAGTCGCCTCAGATCGCGTGGGCCCGACACCCACTACTGGTCAGGGGTTCGAAGGCCAGCCCCCCGAAGGGCTCCATGGCCGCCTCAGGCTACTCGGGCTCCGCGCCCATTACTGATCAGGGGTTCGAAGGCTGGCCCCCGAAGGGTTCACAGTCGCCTCAGACACCGAGCGAGGGATGACCAGGGGTACGTTCGATACATAACCGAGGCTCGGGCTGCGCTCCCGAGGTACCCTAGGACATTTCCGAGACCAGCGGGAACGATCTTGTAACGGAATCCCATCGGAGGGAGGCATCGAGCCCTCGGACCCCGTCGCCAGGGGACCGGGTCCGGCAAATCACCTGCAGGTACTTTTGGGCGTGCCTCTGGGCCCCTAGCCGACCCCCAACGAACGGGGCACGGACGTCCACTCGGATTACCCGCTTGCAGCTCACCGGAGACACCATGTTCGGTGCCCATCGAGGGTAACATGGCGCACTCCCCCCCTCCTCCTTGCGGAAAGGCGACGTAGGGGCGTATGTAAAAAGCCGAGTCTGTCCCTGATCGTCCTCTCGCCCTGTGCAGAGGCTCGGGGGCTGCTCTCGCAAAAACCGGCTCCGGCCAAATCGTTGACAGCGTCAACATACCAGCCCGAGAGCTTGGGCCCCGACCGTGCACCCGGGCTACGGCCAGTTCGCATGAGGGAACGACCAGACCAGCCGAAGCGTTAAGCGAAGTATTAAGACCTCGAAGGAGTGTAACCACTCCTCCGAGGCCTCGGGGGCTACACCCGGCGGGTGCGCTCGCGCGCACCCACCGGAACGAAATGCAACCGAGAAAGGCTGGTCCCCTTGCAAAAAAGTGCGACAAAAGCCTCCAAGCGAGTGCTAACACTCCCTTCGAGGCTCGGGGGCTACTGTCAGGGACCATAATTAGGGGTACCCTCAAGGCGCCTAATTCTCAGCTGGTAACCCCCATCAGCATAAAGCTGCAAAGGCCTGATGGGCACGATTAAGTCAGGGATCAGTCCACACGAGTGACTCGATCACGCTTCACCCGAGCCTAGCCTCGGCCAAAGGCAGCCGACCTCGAGAGACTTCCGTCTCGCCCGAGGCCCCTTTTTTATGGCGGACACATCACCGGCTCGCCCAAGGCCTTGGCTTCGCTCAGAAGCAACCTTGACTAAATCACCACACCAACTGACCAAATTGCAGGGGCATTTAACGCAAAGGTGGCCTGACACCTCTATCCTGACACGCGCCCCCGGCAGAGCCGAGGTGACCGCCGTCACTCCACCGCTCCACTGGCCAGTCTGACAGAAGGACAGCGCCGCCTGCGCCACTCCGACTGCAGTGCCACTCGACAGAGTGAGTCTGACAGGCAATCAGGCCTTGCCAAAGGCACCACGGCGAACTCCGCTCCGCCCGACCCCAGGGCTCGGACTCGGGCTAAGACCCGGAAGACGGCGAACTCCGCTCCGCTCGACCCCAGGGCTCGGACTCGGGCTAAGACCCGGAAGACGGCGAACTCCGCTCCGCCCGACCCCAGGGCTCGGACTCGGGCTAAGACCCGGAAGACGGCGAACTCCGCTCCGCCCGACCCCAGGGCTCGGACTCGGGCTAAGACCCGGAAGACGACGAAACTCCGCCTCGCCCGACCCCAGGGCTCGGACTCCGCCCTGGCCTCGGCCGAACGACTTCCGCCTCGCCCGACCCCTTGGCTCGGGCTCGGCCACGGCAACAGAAGGCAGACTCAACCTCGGCTTCGGAGGAAACCCCACGTCGCCCTGCCTAGGGCACAGACCGCCACGTCAACAGGAGGCGCCATCATCATCCTACCCCGAATCGACTCGGGTCACGGAGAACAAGACCGGCATCTCATCCGGCCAGCTCCGCCGGAGGGGCAATGATGGTGCTCCACAAGCTCCATGACGACGGCGGCCCCCAGCTCTCTTACGGAAGCCGGACGACGTCAGCAGGGACTCGACCGCTCCAACAGCTGTCCCTCCATCAGGCTCCGCCGCACCTCCGACAGCCACGACATCACGCCAGCAGGGTGCCCAGATCTCTCCGGCTGCCACATTGGCATGTACCTAGGGCGCTAGCTCTCCCTCCGCTAGACACGTAGCACTCTGCTACACCACCCCATTGTACACCTGGATCCTCTCCTTACGACTATAAAAGGAAGGACCAGGGCCTTCTCAGAGGAGGTTGGCCGCGCGGGACCGAGGACGGGACAGGCGCTCTCTTGGGGCCGCTCGCTTCCCTCACCCGCGTGGACGCTTGTAACCCCCTACTGCAAGCGCACCTGACCTGGGCGCGGGACGAACACGAAGGCCGCGGGACTTCCACCTCTCTCACGCTCGGCTCCGGCCACCTCGCCTCTCCCCCCTTCGCGCTCGCCCACGCGCTCGACCCATCTGGGCTGGGGCACGCAGCACACTCACTCGTCGGCTTAGGGACCCCCCTGTCTCGAAACGCCGACAAATAGTTTTCATGGAGTGCCTTTTTATATAACAACCTGACATGCAACTAACTCAGTTTTTATGGGCCATTCTATTTTTATTGATAAGTAATTCAACCATATATGAAGCTCCTAACCTATTTTTTTAAATAAATGTTTTTACTTGAGCTATTAATGACAGAGATGGTAATATATACACATTTCACCCGAATTTAAGGGACCAAACCCGAGTGCGAATCAAATGTGTGCTAAGATCAAGTCTCACACATATGATGACTCATGGTACAGAAACGAATGTCACATCTTTACTACACAATAAGAGTTTTATACAAAATAGCTATATAATTACTTCATACGAAGACGACGATCTAGCAACCATAGTTGACTGTGAGACGACGACCTATACCTCTCACGAACTCATCGCGACATCCTACATGCTCCTTATCCTGCGGTACCTGTCCTTGACCTGAGGATGTGAGTACAACAAGTATGAGCTCACATACGTTCATCGCTCAACAAGTTGTGGGGAACAATGTGCATGAGCTCACTTATAGTGGGGCTCATGTTAAGTGTAAGGCTTACCAAAGAAGATGGTTAAAGCTGAATATTGCTTTTACATTTGGTCAAAATTTTATTAGCAGTTACTAAGTATAAGTAGATACCAACCCACATAAATAAGAGATCACAATTAGTAATAACACCCACAATGCAATGCAAATGACCAATTAAGTTTAATTCCATAAGTTAATCATGTGAGTGTCCGAGCCGCTCACCTCTACCGAGGAGGCGATGTAGGGTAGCACTACGAGACCTTTCCAAAGTTCCACTAGTTCGAGAAAACTCACTACGGATTCAGGAAGAAGGAAGCATAGGAATCCGTCGTCCGAAAAGCTATCGCAGCAGTTCGACCCGAGAACCTCCCTATACTCTGTAGCGACGCCTCCCCGCTTAGCCCTTTCGGGTAAGGTAATCTCTCCCTAGCTTTCCTAATTACTTGGCCAAGGGCGTCCCATTCCACCCTTATGGTAGCACTATTTTTCCGGGTGGTTCTCCATGTTCTAATTAACATGAGGATCTTATCATGAACAATAATTAAAACAACAACAAAATTAGAATATGATCATAATATAATATTAATTTCCCAAAATCAGGTAGAGCAATAACAAATCTACCCAATAGTTCATTTGTTTATAGGGATGAAAACGGGACGGGTACCCGGAACGGGTATCAGATACGGGTACCAAAACGGGACGTAATTTCGGATACGGATACGGGTATTTTGTTTGTCGGGACGAATACGGGTATTACCCGGATATTGAACCTCGGATATGGGTAGTATACGAAATCACTAATACCCAGTCAGTACCCGAAAATCCCGGGTCGGATATGGGTACCCGGAATTCGGGTACCCGTTTTTTCTTTTTCTGCATAATATAGTTATAAAATCATAACTTTTACATATGAAATCGGATGAAGATAAAATTTATATGAAAATTGTAGAGCTTGAAGAGATCTATGACTTTGTAATACATCAATTTTTTGTTTAAACATATCTTTTAGACCAAATACATTGAAATAATGTCCAAATTTATATTAAATTAATAGACTTTATCATTTTTATGTGGGGGCTTAAGGTTATCTCCACGTGGGAACTTAAGGTTATATTTTTATAGACTATTTATTAGTATTGGTAATTTATTTGTATTTTCGGTCGATACTACAATATTTTAATGATTTAATTGTATTTTGATGATTTTCTATGACAAGAAATTAATAATACATAAATAGCCTCAAAAAATTGTGAAATTTTACAGAGATACAACATATGTCCATATGTAACCATAAAAAATGTTTGGATCATAAGATCTTTAAGATGCCCATGTTTCTTTCCTTTCACTTTCACTTATTTGTATGAGTTACATGTGGAATTAGTGTAAGTATCCAAGTTTCAACATAATCAGTACTTCACTTTATCATTTTCATACGAGGACTTGAGTTATCTTCGTATAAAATGTTTATTAGTTTTTGTAACTTATTTGTAATTTTTAGTGAAACTAGAATATTTTATGAATTTTAAATATTGCAGTGTTGGTTCTACAATGTTCTTGTGATAAGCAACTTTGAACTGCATGATGTCAATTTTACCGGTTTTCTTTCTTACATCTGATCTATCATATATATGATTATGTATTGCTTAACTTATGGATGGTTGGACAATTAATATCATCGGATGAACTACCCGACAATTATCCGGTACCTACTCGAGTAGTATCCGTTATCCGTTTCTTACTCGTCCGGATTATTACCCGGTCCCGTCCTGTATCCGTCCTGAATCTTAACTACCCGTATCTGGTCTTGTATCCGAGAGAAATACATTAGGGTAGGATACGGGATGACCCTGTATCCGGCTGTATCCGTCCCGTTTTCATCCCTATTTATTTGCAAGGTGTGGGATAAACAATACTAGGGAAATCTATTAGGTCCCATCAAATTTACTTGAGCATGTCACAGTGATTACCAAGAACATTATTAGGTAAAGAAGAGTGATCAAGGGCACAACGTGCCTGTGACTCGAGTTTCCAGATACTTCACCAAATTGGTCTTCGGGTGACTCGTGACCTCGCTAGTACTCGTAGCAAAACAAACAAATAGACAAGGAGTACATAAAATAACATTACACCAATCATGAGAACAAACAACGTGAAAAAAATCTACGCACTGCTACGAGATTGTAGGTTCGAGAACCACTAAATTCGAAGTTACGGTTAAAGAGTTATTATTTTCTAGAGATTTAGGCCTTAGATATAAAACAAATTAAGTGCATAATTTTAAACTATGTTTCATAACAAAATAAAGTCACCAGATGATAAACAATATTAACATGAACTTAACGCAACTGGAATAGATCAAAGAGGAATTAAAATCATAAAGTTATGAATTTTCTAAGATTAGGACATTGTTTTTGCACTAGAAATGATTTCTACATTTATTTTAATTGATTTCTCGGTTGACTGGGTTGCGGCCATAAATATAAGAAAGTTCAGGGGCTAGATCGCACAAAACAGGACCTAGATGTAATGTTTCTAATACTCACCTGGACGGCGGGTTGTTTTTAAACAAAGACGAGGCCTCTTTTGCAAAGTCTCGGTCGAAAAGGTATTCGACGACCAAGGTCCTTTGATCAAACATGGACGACATAGAGCAAATCTTATCTGCCACAAACCGGTATGCTATCGCGGCTAGTGGATTTGGGATCAACAGTTCGGATTTTATGAAGCTCATTTCATCATGAACCATCCAATCTACTCCTACGGCTCAGATCGAATCACCCAGGGGGTACGCCCAGGTCTAATCCCAGCCATTCACCATGGATCCGATCGTGCCCGAACCCTTCCCCCATCTACAGACCGGGCATGACGCGGATCTATTCATGGGAGGAGATGGAGTTGACGACGTGGGCCCACCTGTCACCGGCGCTGGTGAGCGCGTGCGCGAGTCAAGGGTGGCTGTCACTAATGGGCGGGCCCCTGTCGTCGGCGCCTTGGAGAGGCAGGAGTGGGTGTTGCGGGTCGCGTGGTGAGGTTTACTGGGGCGAGGCCTGAGGATTCGGCCCAGGCGCGGGTAGGAGCCTTTCTCTTTTCTATTTCATTTCTCAATTTCAACTTAGACTCAAATTCGAATTTCATTTTAAATTCAAATAGAGTTCAACCCTACAACATATTTAAGTGCCCAATTAAAACCCCCAACATGAATGTAAGTTATATTTATAAGGATTATTTTATTCACCTATTTAGAAATATATTTAAAATGTGAAAGTACACATATTATTAAGAAATACTATTTTGAATGTAATTTTAAAGGTTCTTTCACAAATCAACATTTACTACTTATTATTATTTATTTAAATTAAAGAGATATGTTTTATAAAGGAAGGAAATCATTTATAGAAGTCATTTTATCTCAAAATTTTTGGAGAATTTTTTATACCTCACAAAAATAGGATTTTCGGTGTTACATTAGTATCAAACCTCTATCAGAATTCAATGCCCGTCTCCGAACCGTCCACACCCGTGCCTCGTAGTAGACCACGCCCTGCTCGACGCCATTCCTCCTCTCCCTTCGTTCGTCGACGAACTGCTCGAACGCAAGATTACTCATGCTATTTCCGCTGTACTTTGATGATGATACTATTTAAAGAGTCAACTCACCAGTTGAGACTGAGGTGTTCAGGCGGTGACTTGTGGCAGACGGTGGCGGACTGGCCGCTGGTGCCTGTTGTGGCTTGTGGGTTGTGGCTGCATGAGGTGGAGAATAGCGAGGCGCGAGCGCGACGGCCGGCGAGGGCGTGGGGCCGCGTGGGTGCCAGGCGAGCGGCGAACACCAGACGAGATGGCATCATTACGTGTGGATTAGTGGAGCGATGAGTACGGGTGACCTAAACCAGACGAGATGACAGAGTGTTTACAGTTCTGGGTTTTTTTTAAAAAATCGTCTCTGACAGAAAAGCAAGATAATTCCGAAATTTCGGATCAAATTTAAATAAATTTGAATAAATCTGCTGTTGCCACCGGCATATCCCTGCGCGATTTTGATCGGACTCGCCCAGCGTCCCTGCGCATTGCTCATCAACCATGCTTGTCGAGAAATCCCCACTTTTTTAGTGTAATGAGAGAGATTGTATTCTTTTCTGTTTGTGTGTTGGTGTGTGCCGTGTGCGCACAGCATTGGTATACGAATTCCAAACGGTCGATAGTTTCTTGAGACTTTGTGCCATCAAGAATAATGTGAAGACCAAAATAGGGTTTGAACTTTGAAGAGATTTTGTGCAATGCAAAATTTCTCTAAATTTATAGATCAAGCAAAACAGCTAGCAAAGTCACTTAAATGGAACACGCACGCACGCATGTATCCAAAAATGCTTCTGGAAATTAGTAGATTCGATTCTCGACTCCATGGATAAACAGAGCTTGTGATCTGGTGCTTCCACATCAAATTGTTTTGCATTCCTCGCGTTATCTAATCAGCCAACACCAGTTGAGGTCGGGAGACTGAGGTGGTCAGGCGGTGAACGGTGGCGGACTGGCCGCTGGTGCCTGTTGTGCATGAGGTGGAGAATAGCGAGGCGCGGCGGCTGGCTATGGCGCGGCGGCCGGCGAGGGCGTGTGCTGGGCGAGCGGCGAACACCAGACGAGATGGCACCAGGGTTTACAATTCCTGGATTTTTAAAAAATTCGCCCCTTACCGAAAAAGCAATATATTACCAAAATTGCGGATCAAATTCAAATAAATTTAAATCTATATCTGCAGATCTGCTGTTGCCACTGGCGTCCGCGTCCCTGCGCGATTTTTATCGGACTCCGCCCAGCGTCCCGGCGCGCTGTGGTTGGGACCTATATATATCTATCTACTGTTGCCACCACCGGCGTGCGTCTTGGTCTCTTGGATCCATCACCACCGTACCATGGCGATACCGGTAGCCCGCGTCCACCTCGCCATGGCACACGCAGCACTCCCGGCGCTCGTCCCGACCCCGCCCAAGTGCGAGATGCTGCCGCTGCTCCCGACGCCGTGCGTCGCCGTCGTCCTCCCGAAGCCGCTCGCCAAGCCCAGCCGCGCCGGCTCCGACGAGAGGTGGGAGTGGGACGCGCGCAAGACAATGACTGGCTTGGCCGCCCGCACAGATCAGTCCTCAGCATCGTCAATGTCAAGCCCTTGTTCCTCCGCCGACAGCGTCTGGAGCAGCGCCCGACGACGCGGATCTGCCTCCCGCAAGATCGCGACAACTCCGCCCAAGCCCGGCCGTGCCGACTCCGACGAGAGGTGGGACGCGCGCAAGACCATGACCATCTTGGCCGCCAGCACAGATCACTCCTCAGCATCGTCAACGTCAAGCCCTCGTTCCACCGCCGACAGCGTCTGGAGCAGCAACCGACGACGCGGATCTGCCTCCCGCAAGATCGCGACAACGCCGCCCAAGCCCGGCCGCGCCGACTCCGACGAGAGGTGGGACGCGCGCAAGACCATGACCGGCTTGGCCAGCAGCACAGATCAGTCCTCGGCCTCGTCAAGTCCACGTTCCACATCCGCCGACAGAGTCAGGGGCAGCGCCCAACGACGCGGATCCTCCTGCAAGAACGCGACAGCGCCGTCAAAGCCCGGCCGAGCCGACTCCGCTGTGCGATGGGGCGCGCACAAGAAGGTGGCAAACCCAGCTTCGTCATCGTCGTCGTCATCCTCTTCAGGCACGTCTTCCCTCGCATCGTCGTCTGCAGAGCGCTGGGACGTGCACAAGAAGCATCGCCCACCGCAGGCCACCGAGCTGCTGGACGACGACAAGAGCAGTACTGGCAGCAACGACATTGACACGGATCAGGAGGAAATTGTATGGAAGCCACGGGCCATCTACGCTGAACCGTGCTTCATCTCCGCCGCGCCAGCACCCAGCATGCTTCCCATGCCGACAGCGTTCTTGCTTCGCATTGCATAGCGCTGCACTGCTGCACCTAGTCCATGGATCGGCTCAGGACTCAAGGCCGCTGGTTTCTTTAGCTAGCTAGCGAAGCAAGTACAATATTGTACACGTAGGGGTTACTGCGACCACAACGATATGCTGTTAGTTTGTGGATAATACAAGTACTTTACGTAAAGGTGAATGCTTTCTATGTTTTGGTTGGTCTTAAATTGTTTCATCTGAATTTGGTGCCTTTTAGATATGAATTGGTTGGATTTTTTTCTTTGCTAGTTTATTTTTTTAAAAATAACTTTTAGATGTGAATTTGGATGAAGATAACATTTATATGAAAATACGATACGAGAGAAACATAAGATTTATAACTCTGAAGTTTAGATTTTTTTTATTTGAGATTATTTTGATGCTTAAAAATGTAAACATGTATTCCCTCCATCCTATATTAGGTAAGATTTTAGAATCCCCATAGAAAGTCCACGTTAAAGCCACGTTAAAGCCGCATGCTAGCAAAATACACGTATGATGTTACGGTTTCTATTTATACTTACGTGTAAAATATAAAAAATAAAGATATATGTGTTCTATTGGCTAGTCAGGTGTAAATGTGGATTTAGAGCCAACAACTATAGCTTAGAATCTTATTTGGGCATTGTTGGAGAGGAAATCTCCGGCCGGGTGGCGGAGTGCACCCGCCCTAAATCCTAAGATGAGGAGGGGCCTACGCGTTTTGCTTGTTAGTTGGAAAATGGGAAGAACACAAGAACACACAAGGATTTAGAGTGGTTCGAGCCGCCGGAGCGTAACACCCTACACTATTGTGTGATGTATTGCTTGAGAGCTTGTATGAACTTGTCTTGAATCCCTTGAGTCTGAGTGAGCCTAAGATTGGACCTGTCTCGTAACGTTGCATGCCTCCCCTTTTATAGCTGAAGGGGGCATGCACAAAGGTACTGAGCCCCGACATGTGGGCCCAGGGACATAATGAATATAGCACTTGGAGCTACAAGTGTTCGCTGCTGTGGCAATCTTCTTGTGCCCTGACATCCGAGATCTGTGTATCCTCGGCGTGCAGGGGAAGCTTCTCGTAGAAGGGATGATGAGCACAGTGCGCCGCATGGCATGGGTGCACTGTTTGACAACAGACTGGACAGGCGCGCCGTCTGTGGGATGACCCTGACGCCGTCTGCCAGCAGAGTGGACAGGACGCATTAAGTGCTGAGAGGGCACGTCGCCTGTCAGCGTGGTGGCAGGCGACGCGTCCTCTCCGCAATAAATGCAGACGCTGCATGGCTTTAGAGGTCATACGTCAGGCTCCACCCGTTGGCTTATGTCACGGGCCACAAGCCACGCGGCAGCAGCGGGTCTCCTCCTGAGCGGGGAGCGTAGGGCAAGGCATGGACACGTGCCAGCATCGGACCCTTACTCATGCCGGGGTCCTCCCTGTCCCAGGACCTTGCTATGGCCCGGACCTTCCTCGGAGGGACCTAGGGCCCACCCGAGGGACCTGGCATGCCTTCTTGGGAGCTCCGGACTTGTACGTATAGGGGTCCGGTGTCCCTCTATGGAGGTCCGGACCTAATGATGCATCCTGGGATGTATTATCTTTCCTTGCCACGTGGTGCCCTTAGACCTGCCCATGTGGTGGGGTCGGGTGCCGTTCTCTGTGTGGCCTGGAGACGTCGTACGTGTACAACGTCTTCATGCTGTAGAAGAGGGTACCCCTGATTCAGGGTACCGACAGTGGCCCCCGGGCCCGCCTCAGGGGAGGACGCGAGCCTGCAGGTGGGGCCAGAGTCTGATTGGCGGTTGGCCTGTTGCTCCTGCGCGCCTGTTGATGCAATTACTGCCGGCCCGCTTATGGTCATGCCGACTGCCACGCCTATTCCCACGGTTGACTGGCTCGTGACCTTCGTACTTAATGTCACTGTTGGGCTATGCGCGGGGTGCCTCGGGTCGCTGCACTGGTTCTGAAAACTTATCTTTTCAGTCTTCCGCGACGGCCCCGAGGAGACGTGGTATTGGCGCGAGCGGCGGTGCGATTTTTTTTGCACCCAGTATCCGGCGCGCCGGTCGCATGACATGTGGGCCTGGGCCCCCATGTTGGACCGCCGGTTGCAGCGAAGCTGAGGGGGCGCACAACCGCGGGACGGTTGTACGCTTTCTGCGTGGCGATTCGCCTTCTCGACCGCTTGTTTCGGCGAAGATGAAGGGGCGCATAACCGTGGGGCGGTTGCATGCTCCTTGTGCGGCGGTTCACCTTCTCGACCGCTGGTTTCGGCGAAGATGAAGGGACGCATAACCACGGGGCGGTTGCATGCTCCTTGCGTGGCGGTTTTCCTTCTTCGCGCTTTGGGTCAACCTGTATGACATATGGGGCCTGGCCCCTGTGTCATAGGGCGGGAACCCTGGTGCGCGTCGGAGGAGACTTTGCCCACGATACTTCGGGTTGTGAGTTGGGGGAAACCCGCCTTTAAAAAGGGGTCCATTCCCCGGCAGTAACCATGCCTCGCTCCTCTTGCATTCATCGCGTCCTTTCACTTTCTGGGCCTCTGAATAGGGCACGGTGGTGTTTACTGGAAGGATCCGCGTTAGGGCCACCCCCTCCGGTGGTCTCACCGCCGGGGAGCATGCGCTCGTGGTGGTGCTACCGATCTTGTCTTCTTCTTGCTGCTGTTAGAGGAGCTCAACCTCGTGGGGGTTGGCGCTCTTCTGCCATCGTTCAGCTTCAAGGATTTTCATCATGCAGCCCGGCCGTAATCTCCTGCCAGTGGTCATCCACAAGGATGACTACCAGCCTTGTGGTGGAGAGAAGCGAGTCGGGCTACGACGTCCCCCCCGCCCTCAGCTTCAAGGATGTTCATCATCCTCGCTGAGGTGGAAGGCGAGCCGAGTTGGGGTCCTGCCTTCCGCATGGGCTGGCGACCCGCTTCTTCCTCCAGCATTCGGGGGAGAAGGGCGTTCACCAGCCTTGCGGAGGAGCCGAACTTTGGCTACGCGGGGCCGGCCGGCTGCAGGCGCCGTCAGCTGCCGCGTGTCTGGCTCCTTGGCCTGGATGGCTTTGGTGCCGCCTTCGGCGCTGCCTCCTGCCGCCTGGTCGAGGCGTGTCTGTCCGTCCACCGCACGGGCGACGGTCGTGCCGTGCGCAGGTCTACCACATCCATGGTGTCTCCCGCGCCGCTAGCCGTACTGTTCCGACGCTGTCCGGGGGGGCCGTACAAGATGTCATACGCCGTGGGGGTGGCGGCCGCGTTCTTGGATGGTCTTGTCCTCACTCCCGTAGGAGGACGGGAGCGAGAACCTCTTCGGACGCCCTGAGGCGGCCGCCGGCACCGGTAAGCCACCGGTGTGGAGGTGACCGCTGTCGTCGATGCTGAGGTGGTCGCCGCCGCTGGTGAGGCTGCCCACTACAGAGGTGGTTGCCTCCGCTGGCGAGACCGTCAGTGCCACCTGCCACCGGGCCTCCGACTCTTTGGCTTTAATGGCCTCGTTGTCGTCCCTGAAAGTCGCCTAGAGGGGGGGTGAATAGGGCGAAACTGAAATTTACAAATATAAACACAACTACAAGTCGGGTTAGCATTAGTAATAAAGAAACGAGTCCGCGAGAGAGGGCGCAAAACAAATCGCAAGCAAATGAAGAGTGTGACACGTGGATTTGTTTTACCGAGGTTCGGTTCTCGCAAACCTACTCCCCGTTGAGGAGGCCACAAAGGCCGGGTCTCTTTCAACCCTTCCCTCTCTCAAACGGTCCCTCGGACCGAGTGAGCTTCTCTTCTCAAATCGAAGTCGGGAACAAAACTTCCCCGCAAGGGCCACCACACAATTGGTGCCTCTTGCCTTGATTACAATGGAACTTTGATCACAAGAACAAGTGAGAAAGAAAAGAAGCAATCCAAGCGCAAGAGCTCAAAATAACACGGCAAATCACTCTCACTAGTCACTAATGCTTTTGTGGAGTTGGGAGAGGATTTGATCTCTTTTGGTGTGTCTAGAATTGAATGCCTAGCTCTTGTAAGTGGTTGAGAAGTTGAAAACTTGGATGCAATGAATGGTGGGGTGGTTGGGGTATTTATAGCCCCAACCACCAAATGTGGCCGTTGGGAAGCTGTCTGTTCGATGGCGCACCGGACAGTCCAGTGCACACCGGACAGTCCGGTGCCCCCTGCCATGTCATCACTGCCGTTGGATTCTAGCCGTTGGAGCTTCTGACGTGTGGGCCCTCCTGGGTGTCCGGTGCACACCGGACGGGTACTGTTTGCTGTCCGGTGTGCCAGTATGGGCGCGCCTGACTTCTGCGCGCGCAGAGCGCGCATTAAATGCGCGGCAGAGAGCCGTTGGCGCGGAGGTAGCCGTTGCTCCGGAGTCGCACCGGACAGTCCGGTGCACACCGGACAGTCCGGTGAATTATAGCGGACTAGCCGTTGGAGTTTCCCGAAGCTGGCGAGTTCCTGAGGCGGATCTTCCTTGGCGCACCGGACACTGTCCGGTGTACACCGGACAGTCCGGTGAATTATAGCGCGAGTGCCTCTGGAAATTCCCGAAGGTGGAGAGTTTAAGTTGGAGTCCTCTGGTGCACCGGACACTGTCCGGTGGTGCAACGGACACAGTCCGGTGTACACCGGACAGTCCGGTGTACACCGGACAGTCCGGTGCTCCCAGACCAGAGGGCCTTCGGTTCCACTTTGCTCCTTTGTTGAATCCAAAACTTGGTCATTTTATTGGCTAAGAGTGAACCTTTTACACCTGTATAATCTATACACTTGGGCAAACTAGTTAGTCCAATTTGTTTGTGTTGGGCAATTCAACCACCAAAATTAATTAGGGACTAGGTGTAAGCCTAATTCCCTTTCAATCTCCCCCTTTTTGGTGATTGATGCCAACACAAACCAAAGCAAATATAGAAGTGCATAATTGAACTAGTTTGCATAATGTAAGTGTAAAGGTTGCTTGGAATTGAGCCAATATAGATACTTATAAGATATGCATGGATTGTTTCTTTCTTATATAACATTTTGGACCACATTTGCACCACATGTTTTGTTTTTGCAAAACTTTTGTAAATCCATTTCAAAGTTCTTTTGCAAATAGTCAAAGGAAAATGAAATAAGATTTTGAGAAGCATTTTCAAGATTTGGAATTTTCTCCCCCTGTTTCAAATGCTTTTCCTTTGACTAAACAAAACTCCCCCTAAATGAAATCTTCCTCTTAGTGTTCAAGAGGGTTTTGATGTATCATTTTGAAATACTACTTTCTTCCCCTTTTGAACATAATAGGAAAACCAATTGAAAAATATTGAACACTGAGTTTTGAAATTTGAATAAGATGGTGGTGCGGTCCTTTTGCTTTGGGCTCATTTCTCCCCCTTTTTGGCATGAATCGCCAAAAACGGAAACATTAGAGCCCTCGAAGTGCTATCTTCCCCTTTGGTCATAAATAAATGAGTTAAGATTATACCAAAGACGAAGTTCTTTTGCTTGGTGCTCATGTTTTCTCCCCCTAGAGCGGAGAGTTGCTTGGAGCGACGGCGAAGGATGAGTTACGTAGTGGAAGCCTTTGTCTTCGCCGAAGACTCCAATTCCCTTTCAATACACCTATGATTTGGTTTAAAATAGACTTGAAAACACATTAGTCATAGCATATGAAAGAGATATGATCAAAGGTATAAAAAAAGAGCTATGTGTGCAATCTAGCAAAAGAAGTTCCTAGAATCAAGAATATTGAGCTCATGCCTAAGTTTGTTAAAAGATTGTTCATCAAGAGGCTTGGTAAAGATATCGGCTAATTGATCTTTAGTATTAATGTAAGAAATCTCGATATCTCCCTTTTGTTGGTGATCCCTAAGAAAATGATACCGAATGGCTATGTGCTTAGTGCGGCTGTGCTCGACGGGATTGTCGGCCATTTTGATTGCACTCTCATTATCACATAGCAAGGGGACTTTGGTTAATTTGTAACCGTAGTCCCGCAGGGTTTGCCTCATCCAAAGTAATTGCGCGCAACAATGGCCTGCAGCAATATACTCGGCTTCGGCGGTGGAAAGAGCGACCGAATTTTGCTTCTTTGAAGCCCAAGACACCAAGGATCTTCCCAAGAACTGGCAGGTCCCCGATGTGCTCTTCCTATTGATTTTACACCCCGCCCAATCGGCATCGGAATAACCAATTAAATCAAAAGTGGATCCCCTAGGATACCAAAGCCCAAACTTAGGAGTATAAGCCAAATATCTCAAGATTCATTTCACGGCCGTAAGGTGAGCTTCCTTAGGGTCGGCTTGGAATCTTGCACACATGCATACGGAAAGCATAATATCCGGTCGAGATGCACAAAGATAAAGTAATGAACCTATCATCGACCGGTATACCTTTTGATCCACGGACTTACCTCCCGTGTCGAGGTCGAGATGCCTATTGGTTCCCATGGGTGTCTTGATGGGCTTGGCATCCTTCATCCCAAACTTGGTTAGAATGTCTTGAGTGTACTTCGTTTGGCTGATGAAGGTGCCCTCTTGGAGTTGCTTCACTTGAAATCCTAAGAAATATTTCAACTCCCCCATCATAGACATCTCGAACTTCTGTGCCATGATCCTACTAAACTCTTCACATGTAGATTCGTTAGTAGACCCAAATATGATATCATCAACATAAATTTGACATACAAACAAATCATTCTCAAGTGTTTTGGTAAAGAGTGTAGGATCGGCTTTACCGACTTTGAAGCCATTAGCAATAAGGAAATCTCTAAGGCATTCATACCATGCTCTTGGGGCTTGCTTAAGCCCATAAAGCGCCTTAGAGAGCTTATAGACATGATTAGGGTACTCACTGTCTTCAAAGCCGGGAGGTTGCTCAACATAGACTTCTTCCTTGATTGGTCCATTGAGGAAAGCACTTTTCACGTCCATTTGATAAAGCTTAAAGCCATGGTAAGTAGCATAGGCTAATAATATGCGAATTGACTCAAGCCTAGCTACGGGTGCATAGGTTTCACCGAAATCCAAACCTTCGACTTGGGAGTATCCCTTGGCCACAAGTCGGGCTTTGTTCCTTGTCACCACACCATGCTCATCTTGCTTGTTGCGGAAGACCCATTTGGTTCCTACAACATTTTGGTTAGGACGTGGAACTAAATGCCATACCTCATTTCTAGTGAAGTTGTTGAGCTCTTCTTGCATCGCCACCACCCAATCCGAATCTTGTAGTGCTTCCTCTACCCTATGTGGCTCAATAGAGGAAACAAACGAGTAATGTTCACAAAAATGGGCAACACGAGATCGAGTAGTTACCCCCTTATGAATGTCGCCGAGGATGGTGTCGACGGGGTGATCTCGTTGAATTGCTTGGTGGACTCTTGGGTGTGGCGGCCTTTGTTCCTCATCCTCCTTGTCTTCCTCATTTGCATCTCCCCCTTGATCAATGCCATCATCTTGAGGTGGCTCATTTGCTTGATCTTCTACTTTATCAACTTGAGCTTCATCCTCATTTTGAGTCGGTGGAGATGCTTGCATTGAGGAGGATGGTTGATCTTGTGCATTTGGAGGCTCTTCGGATTCCTTGGGATACACATCCCCAATGGACATGTTCCTTAGCGCGATGCATGGAGCCTCTTCATCACCTATCTCATCAAGATCAACTTGCTCTACTTGAGAGCCGTTAGTCTCATCAAACACAACGTCACATGAGACTTTAACTAGTCCAGTGGACTTGTTAAAGACCCTATATGCCCTTGTGTTTGAGTCATAACCAAGTAAAAAGCCTTCTACAGTCTTAGGAGCAAATTTAGATTTTCTACCTCTCTTAACAAGAATAAAGCATTTGCTACCAAAGACTCTAAAATATGAAATGTTGGGCTTTTTACCGGTTAGGAGTTCATATGATGTCTTCTTGAGGATTCGGTGTAGATATAACCGGTTGATGGCGTAGCAAGCGGTGTTGACCGCCTCGGCCCAAAACCGATCCGAAGTCTTGTACTCATCAAGCATGGTCCTTGCCATGTCCAAAAGAGTTCTATTCTTCCTCTCCACTACACCATTTTGTTGAGGTGTGTAGGGAGAAGAGAACTCATGCTTGATGCCCTCCTCCTCAAGGAAGCCTTCAATTTGAGAGTTCTTGAACTCCGTCCCGTTGTCGCTTCTAATTTTCTTTATCCTTAGGCCGAACTCATTTTGAGCCCGTCTCAAGAATCCCTTTAAGGTCTCTTGGGTTTGAGATTTTTCCCGTAAAAAGAATACCCAAGTGAAGCGAGAATAATCATCCACAATAACTAGACAGTACTTACTCCCGCCGATGCTTATGTAAGCGATCGGGCCGAATAGGTCCATGTGTAGGAGCTCAAGTGGCCTGTCGGTCGTCATTATGTTTTTATGCGGATGATGAGTGCCAACTTGCTTTCCTGCTTGGCATGCGCTACAAATCCTGTCTTTCTCAAAATGAACATTTGTTAGTCCTAAAATGTGTTCTGCCTTTAGAAGCTTATGAAGATTCTTCATCCCAACATGAGCTAGTCGGCGGTGCCAGAGCCAACCCATGTTAGTCTTAGCAATTAAGCAAGTGTCGAGTTCAGCTCTATCAAAATCTACTAAGTATAGCTGACCCTCTAACACTCCCTTAAATGCTATTGAATCATCACTTCTTCTAAAGACAGTGACACCTACATCAGTGAATAGACAATTGTAGCCCATTTGACACAATTGAGATACAGAAAGCAAATTGTAATCTAAAGAATCTACAAGAAAAACATTGGAAATGGAATGGTCAGGAGATATAGCAATTTTACCAAGACCTTTGACCAAACCTTGATTTCCATCCCCGAATGTGATAGCTCGTTGGGGATCTTGGTTTTTCTCATATGAGGAGAACATCTTTTTCTCCCCAGTCATGTGGTTTGTGCACCCGCTGTCGAGTATCCAACTTGAGCCCCCGGATGCATAAACCTACAAAACAAGTTTAGTTCTTGACTTTAGGTACCCAAATGGTTTTGGGTCCTTTGGCATTAGACACAAGAACTTTGGGTACCCAAACACAAGTCTTGGAGCCCTTGTGCTTGCCCCCAACATATTTGGCAACTATCTTGCCGGATTTGTTAGTCAAAACATAAGATGCATCAAAAGTTTTAAATGAAAGACTATGTTTATTTGATGCAGTAGGAGTTTTCTTAGGCAACTTGGCACGGGTTGGTTGCCTAGAGCTAGATGTCTCACCCTTATACATGAAAGCATGATTAGGGCCAGAGTGAGACTTCCTAGAATGAATTTTCTTAATTTTGCTCTCGGGATAACCGGTAGGGTACAAAATGTAACCCTCGTTATCCTGAGGCATGGGAGCCTTGCCCTTTACAAAGTTGGACAATCTTTTAGGAGGGGCACTAATTTTGACATTGTCTCCCCTTTGGAAGCCAATGCCATCCTTGATGCCCGGGCGTCTCCCATTATAAAGCATGCTACGAGCAAATTTAAATTTCTCATTTTCTAAGTTGTGCTCAGCAATTTTAGCATCTAATTTTGCTATATGATCATTTTGTTGTTTAATTAAAGCCATATGATCATGAATAGCATCAATGTTAATATCTCTACATCTAGTGCAAATAGAAGTGTGCTCAACGATAGATGTAGAGGGTTTGCAAGATTTTAGTTCTACAACCTTAGCATGCAATATTTCATTTTTACTTCTAAGGTCGGAAATAGTAGCATTGCAAACATCAAAATCTTAAGCCTTAGCAAGCAATTTTTCATTCTCAATTCTAAGGCTAGCAAGGGAAGCATTCAACTCATCAATCCTAGCAAGTAAATCAACATTATCATCTCTAGGATTTGAAGTTGGAATATTGCAAACATGTGAATCAACCTTAGCATTTAAACTAGCATTTTCATTCCTAAGGTTGTCAATCATCTCACGGCAAGTGCTTAGCTCACTAGATAATTTTTCACATTTTTCTACTTCTAGAGCATAAGCATTTTTAACCTTAACATGTTTCTTATTTTCTTTAATTAGACAATCCTCTTGTGAATCCAAAAGGTCATCCTTTTCATGAATAGCACTAATTAATTCATTTAATTTTTCTTTTTGTTCCATGTTAAGATTGGCAAAAAGGGTACGCAAGTTATCCTCCTCATCACTTGCATTTTCATCACTAGAGGTTTCATATTTAGTGGAGGATCTTGATTTTACCTTCTTCCTTTTGCCGTCCTTTGCCATGAGGCACTTGTGGCCGACGTTGGGGAAGAGAAGCCCTTTGGTGACGGCGATGTTGGCGGCGTCCTCGTCGTCGGAGGAGTCGCTTGAGCTTTCGTCGGAATCCCACTCCCGACAAACATGGGCATCGCCGCCCTTCTTCTTGTAGTATCTCTTCTTCTCCTTTCTTCTTCCCTTCTTGTCGTCGCCTCGGTCACTGTCACTTGATATAGGACATTTAGCAATAAAATGATCGGGCTTACCACATTTGTAGCAAACCTTCTTGGAGCGGGACTTGTAATCTTTCCCCCTCCTTTGTTTGAGGATTTGGCGGAAGCTCTTGATGACGAGCGCCATCTCCTCATTGTCAAGCTTGGAGGCGTCGATTGGTTGTCTACTTGGTGTAGACTCCTCCTTCTTTTCTTCCGTCGCCTTGAATGCGACGGGTTGAGCTTCGGATGTGGTGGGTTCGTCAAGCTCGTTGATTTTCCTCGAGCCTTCGATCATGCACTCAAAACTTACAAAATGCCCGATTACTTCCTCGGGGGTCATTTTAGTATATCTAGGATTACCACGAATTAATTGAACTTGAGTAGGGTTAAGGAAAATAAGAGATCTTAGAATAACCTTAACCACTTCGTGGTCATCCCACTTTACGCTCCCGAGGTTGCGCACTTGGTTCACCAAGGTCTTGAGCCGGTTGTACATGTGTTGTGGCTCCTCCCCTTTGCGAAGCCGGAACCGACCGAGCTCCCCCTCGATCGTTTCCCGCTTGGTGATCTTGGTGAGCTCATCTCCCTCGTGCGCGGTTTTGAGCACATCCCAAACCTCCTTGGCGCTCTTCAACCCTTGCACTTTGTTATACTCCTCTCTACTTAAAGAGGCGAGGAGTATCGTTGTCGCTTGAGAGTTGAAGTGCTCGATTTGGGCCACCTCATCCTCGTCATAGTCTTTATCCCCTACTGACGGTACCTGTGCACCAAACTCAACAACATCCCATATACTTTTGTGGAGTGAGGTTAGATGAAATCGCATTAAATCACTCCACCTAGCATAATCTTCACCATCAAAAGTTGGTGGTTTACCTAATGGGACGGAAAGTAGAGGTGCATGTTTAGAAATGCGAGAATAGTGTAGGGGGATCTTACTAAACTTCTTACGCTCTTGGCGTTTAGAAGTTACGGAGGGCGCATCGGAGCCGGAGGTTGATGTTGATGAAGTGTCGGTCTCGTAGTAGACCACTTTCCTCATCCTCTTTTGCTTATCTCTGCTTCGATGCGGCTTGTGGGAAGAAGATTTTTCCTTCTTCTCTTTGTGGTGAGAAGAAGATTTCTTCTCCTTCCCTTTGTTGGAGGAGATCTTCTTCTTCTCCCTCCTCTTGGTGCGGGACTCTTCCGATGAAGTGCTCCCTTGGCTTGTAGTGGGCTTTTCGCCGGTCTCCATCTCCTTCTTGGCGTGATCTCCCGACATCACTTCGAGCGGTTAGGCTCTAATGAAGCACCGGCTCTGATACCAATTGAAAGTCGTCTAGAGGGGGGTGAATAGGGCGAAACTGAAATTTACAAATATAAACACAACTACAAGTCGGGTTAGCGTTAGTAATAAAGAAACGAGTCCGCGAGAGAGGGCGCAAAACAAATCGCAAGCAAATGAAGAGTGTGACACGTGGATTTGTTTTACCGAGGTTCGGTTCTCGCAAACCTACTCCCCGTTGAGGAGGCCACAAAGGCCGGGTCTCTTTCAACCCTTCCCTCTCTCAAACGGTCCCTCGGACCGAGTGAGCTTCTCTTCTCAAATCAAAGCCGGGAACAAAACTTCCCCGCAAGGGCCACCACACAATTGGTGCCTCTTGCCTTGATTACAATGGAACTTTGATCACAAGAACAAGTGAGAAAGAAAAGAAGCAATCCAAGCGCAAGAGCTCAAAATAACACGGCAAATCACTCTCACTAGTCACTAATGCTTTTGTGGAGTTGGGAGAGGATTTGATCTCTTTTGGTGTGTCTAGAATTGAATGCCTAGCTCTTGTAAGTGGTTGAGAAGTTGAAAACTTGGATGCAATGAATGGTGGGGTGGTTGGGGTATTTATAGCCCCAACCACCAAATGTGGCCGTTGGGAGGCTGTCTGTTCGATGGCGCACCGGACAGTCCGGTGCACACCGGACAGTCCGTTGCCCCCTGCCATGTCATCACTGCCGTTGGATTCTAGCCGTTGGAGCTTCTGACGTGTGGGCCCGCCTGGGTGTCCGGTGCACACCGGACGGGTACTGTTTGCTGTCCGGTGTGCCAGTATGGGCGCGCCTGACTTCTGCGCGCGCAGAGCGCGCATTAAATGCGCGGCAGAGAGCCGTTGGCGCGGAGGTAGCCGTTGCTCCGGAGTCGCACCGGACAGTCCGGTGCACACCGGACAGTCCGGTGAATTATAGCGGACTAGCCGTTGGAGTTTCCCGAAGCTGGCGAGTTCCTGAGGCGGATCTTCCTTGGCGCACCGGACACTGTCCGGTGTACACCGGACAGTCCGGTGAATTATAGCGCGAGTGCCTCTGGAAATTCCCGAAGGTGGCGAGTTTAAGTTGGAGTCCTCTGGTGCACCGGACACTGTCCGGTGGTGCACCGGACACTGTCCGGTGTACACCGGACAGTCCCGTGCTCCCAGACCAGAGGGCCTTCGGTTCCACTTTGCTCCTTTGTTGAATCCAAAACTTGGTCATTTTATTGGCTGAGAGTGAACCTTTTACACCTGTATAATCTATACACTTGGGCAAACTAGTTAGTCCAATTTGTTTGTGCTGGGCAATTCAACCACCAAAATTAATTAGGGACTAGGTGTAAGCTTAATTCCCTTTCAGTCCCCCGTGGGAGGACGGGGGCGAGGACCTCTTCGTAATGGCGCATGCATTGAGACGGCCATCACTGTTGTCACTCCGTCTTGGGGAATTCCGCAAGGGCAGCGGCCGCAGCCTTCCGGCGCGATCTCTGCTAGCGTCGGGTAGCTTATACCTGCATAGTAGAGATGGAGCTAGGGCTCCGCTTGGAAATAGATGTAATACTTTCGCTTTTTGTAAGGTATTCTTGAGTACTATTCATTTAGCAGTATTAACACTTATCTATTTTCAACTTGTTTCTGCTGTGTGCGATATTGTTGACTCCTCCCTAGTACTTGGCCCCCTGCCTGGGATGCAGGCTTGATGTGTTGAGGTTGGATACCAGCGTATCTGAAATGGTTGTCAACAACTCTCTAGAGGCAACCTCGCCGGGATCTAGATCTGTACACAGCTTTAGCTAGGGAGCGTTAGTAGTACACCCATAGGGTTCCCTGTCTGATATTAGCCATCCTTTGATACATGCTCGGGACTCGCAGGCTTCAGCCCGGGTGGCCAAGTTGCGTGTCTGGACCCTCTTGGGTCGCGGTTCTAGATACTAGGACACTTGTCGCAGGGTGGTGGAGCGTGCAGGCCCACGGTTCGGGACCAGGCTGAGCGGCTACATGGGCTCCGGACCACCCCAGGAGACTAATGTCCATTCTCTAGTTCCGGACCCGAGGTTGTCGGACCCACAGGACTTATAGCCCCAAATACTAGGTACCCGTCACTAGGACTGGGCATAAAACCCGAGCCCGAAGCCCGTTACCCAAAAAACCCAAACCCATACCCGTTTAGCCCGATGCCCGTTACCCGAACAATTCCAACGGGTAACAAAACTGAATACCCGAACTAAGTTTGGGCCTAATCGGGTATTCACCCGCGGTACCCGAAATACCCATTCTACCCGAAATTAGGTAGCACCCACCAGGCTGAGCGCTAGCCGTTGGCAGCCCAACAGCGGCACAGCCCACGGGCCACGCCCAGTTCAGCCTACTACCTGATGTCGCAAACTCACAACCGGCAGCAACTCGCAACCCTAGTCCCTAGCTCCCACAGGCTCCCACGTGCTTCAAGTCTTCCCAGGCGGCCGGCGGCATCCTCCTCCTCCCAGTCCAAGTCCAACCAAGGCTCCAACCCTCCCAGGCGGCCAAGCGGCCAGGCCAATCCTCCCAGAGTCCCACTCCCAGGCTCCCAGGCGGCGTCCTCCTCACTCCTCTGTCCTCTCCCAGTCGGCCAGTCCCAGGCGGGACCACGGCACGGCGCACGGGCACCAGCAGGCAGCACCGGAGCAGCCGGCCAGTCGCCCAGTCCCACTGCTCCGCCTCCACTCGCGCACTAGCAGGCAGTAGGTAGTAGGTAGCAGCCAGCTCCTAGGCAGCACCGCAGCAGCCAGCAGGGAGGCACCGCGGCAGGAGGTAGATGTCCTGCTGAATATAGAGGTAGAATATAACTGGTATAGTGTTTACTTCATATGTCCTGCACTCCTGCTGAATATAGAGCTAGATGTCCTGCTGCATTTGTCACTGATCACTAGGAAATTTGTGGATGGTTAACTTTCTTTGGCATAATACCATTTGTAGGGCCTCGGAACAGTAGCTATAAACTCAATGCTCAATTCTCGGAACAGTAGCTATAAACAGTAGCTATAAATTTGTGGATGGTTTTATTTCAGACAAGCACGACCACAATCGGATAGCAAAACTGCTTTAGTTTGGATTAGTTCTTAAGACAATTCAATGCTCAATTCTGGGTTTTTTTACTTATTTACCTATTGCATATGAAACTCGGTGGATGTAAATTGTAATCCCTTTATTTAGGCATTGTTATGTAACTCTAGTATTTTGTGATTCCATTGTCATATAGATGTCTTGTATATGATTTATAGTAACGGGTACCCGAATTTTACCCAAACCCAAACCCGAATTTGCGGGTACCCGAAATTGCGGGTACCCGAAAGTTCGGGTACGAGTATGGGTTCTACAGCTGGAAACCCGAAATCTAAAAAACCCAAAAAACCCGACCCGAAATTTCGGGTAAACCCGAACGCCCAGTCCTACCCGTCACGGAGTGGTGGAGTGTGCAAGCTTTCGGGTACGGAACCAGGCTAAGCGGCCACACAGGCTCCAACCCCATGGAACGAGGTCCCGTTCTCTAGAGCCGGCTCCCGGGCTGTCAGACCTCCCAACTTTCGTAATGGAGGCTCTAAACTGCAAGCCTGGCTGCTCAATTCGGATGTCGTCATGATAGGACAGATGGGAACCGTACGGGTGGGTTAGATAAAAAGTATTATCTGAAAAAACTGCAAGGTAAGACCATGGAGCAGCGAGATGGAACTATCATAGGGGCTCAACTGAGGGGGTAGTTTTTCTTTATAACTCATCATGCATGGGTGCGGACCAACAAGCTGGGTTTATGGGGTCGGACCCCACCAGGCTGGCGTATAGTATGCGTTACCTAGTTACAAAAGGGAAACAAATTCGACCCCTCAGACTTGCTCTATGGATAGAACTTACAGAGATGTTCCGGCATCGGGGGGAGGCACTCCTTCAGTCGTAGCTAGATGGTTGCCCTTGGGTCGGCGCATTCCCGTTACCTTGAAGGGTCCTTCCCAGCTAGGGGAGAGTTGCGGAGCCCTTCTTGGTTTGGTACTCATCGTAAGACTAGGTCCCGACCCTGGGTCCCCATCTGCTTTTGACACGGGAGCCCTCGACTTTGGCAGTGGCCATTCCTACATGTACCTGCCGGAAGCCTGGACCCGTGGGGAATCCAGAAGGGTTTCCGGAGGAAGGCAAGCTTCAGCTCCGTAGACCAGGGAGCACGGGGTCCCTCTGGGGTCCATCTAGTTGTCTCCACCAGAGTAGGAGCCTCCGGCGAAGACATCCTTTAGGTCCCCCTCGAGTGACTGATACCCAAGGTCCCGTTCAGCCGCGGCCACCTCACCGTTGTCCACCTTTTCTTTGCCAGGTCGGCGGCGAGGTGGGGAGCCATCTTTGGTAGACTGCTCGCTGACACGTTTCGCGAGGCCAATGATCTCGTAACACTCCGCGACGCTGTGGCGTCCGTTGGGGTGCACAGGTCATGGCCCACTGTTACCCCTCTATGGGCGTGGACGTTTGTTGCGGTCGCCCCTGCTCCCGGTTGCGGCTGCAACGACCAGCGTGTTGGACCGCGACTTCTGGTAGTCGCGGTCCTTCTTCTTTTTCTTCTTACCGTCTCGGGGGACGGCACCTGAGCCACCCGACTGGGCAGCCCCGGTTTGTGGGGCCGAGTGCCATGCATGGCCCTCGGCAGCTCTGGCGCATTTGTCGGTCAGGTTGAAGAGTGTGGGGACAGTTTCCACGTCGTGCGTGGCCAACTTCTCCAACATTTTTTCATCACGTACTCCCTGACGGAAGGCCGTGATGATGGAAGCATCGGAAATGCGAGGTATAGTACCTCGCACCTTGGTGAAGCGGGAGATGAACGTCCGGAGGGTCTCCCCGGGCTCTTGCCTCACCGCATGGAGGTGGGCCTCCACACCATGCTGCTGGTAAGCACTAGCGAAGTTCGCAACGAACCTTGCGCAGAGCTCTTCCCAGGAATAGACTGACCCTGGGACGAGGTTCATGAGCCAAGTCTGGGCAGGCCCAGACATGGTGACATGAAAATATGTTGCCATCACAGCGGTGTTTCCTCCTGTTGCCGTGATGGCGGTGACGTACACCTATAGGAACTCCGACGGGTTTGTCGTTCCGTCGTACTTTTCCAGCAGGTGCGGCCGGAACTTGGGCGGCCACGACGCTGCGTGGAGATGATCCGCGAGAGCGGTGCAGCCTACGCCAGCCAAGGGGACACCCGTTGGGGACCGGGTGCCCATTGGTGTCTGCGGTGTCGCCGCAGCAAAGTCTTGATTGAGGTTGCGGCCCTCGATGTTTTGGCGGCGCTCATGCACCCTCTCCAAAGAGACCCTGGCGTCCTCTCCCGCACGCCTGCGGTCGAGTTCCGCTCGAAGGTCATTGGTCTGTGCGCCCCTCACTGAGGGTGAGCGCACAGATGCCGACGCCTCATGTTGGCGCTGGGATGATCGTGGCCTCGACCTGGTCGAGGTAGAATGTGCCATGCCGAGCAGCCGGTCGACGTCGTCCCGCCATTGCTTCATGGCCCCTGGTGAGGCTGTGGAGCTTGGAGGGTGTCGAAGCAACTCCCTGGCTGCTGACAATGCTCCCGAAGTCACCCTCGACGGAGTCCGGGATGTCTGTGGAGCCGTATGCTGTCGTGCGGCGTGCACAGCAGCGGCGCCCGGCACAGGGCGGTTGGGAACCAGTGGTGTGGAAGAAGCAGCTTCTTCCTCCACCTCGAAATCCATCGAAGTCTTGGCGCGGTGCTCAACAATCCGCACCATCATGCTGAGCGAGGAAACAAGCAAAAACCTAAAGCCTAGGCCCCTACCTGGCGCGCCAAATGTCGGAGAGGAAATCTCTGGCCGGGTGGAGGAGTGCACCCGCCCTAAATCCTAAGATGAGGAGGGGCCTAAGCGTTTTGCTTGTTAGTTGGAAAATGAGAAGAACACAAGAACACACAAGGATTTAGAGTGGTTCGGGCCACCGGAGCGTAACACCCTACTCCACTGTGTGATGTATTGCTTGAGAGCTTGTATGAACTTGTCTTGAATCCCTTGGGTCTGAGTGAGCCTAAGATTGGACCATTCTCGTAACGTTGCATGCCTCCCCTTTTATAGCTGAAGGGGGGCATGCACAAAGGTACTGAGCCCCGACATGTGGGCCCAGGGACATATTGAATATAGCACTTGGAGCTACAAGTGTTCGCTGCTGTGGCAATCTTCTTGTGCTCTGACATCCGAGATCTGTGTATCCTCGGCGTGCAGTGGAAGCTTCTCGTAGAAGGGATGATGAGCACAGTGCGCCGCATGGAACAGGTGCACTGTTTGACAACAGACTGGACAGGCGCGCCGTCTGTGGGATGACCCTGACACCGTCTGCCAGCGGAGTGGACAGGATGCATTAAGTGCTGAGAGGGCACGTCGCCTGTTAGCGTGGTGGCAGGCGGTGCGTCCTCTCCACAATAAATGCAGAGGCTGCGTGGCTTTAGAGGCCATACGTCAGGCTCCACCCGTTGGCTTATGTCACGGGCCACAAGCCACGCGACAGCAGCGAGTCTCCTCCTGAGCGGGGAGCGCAGGGCAAGGCCTGGACACGTGCCAGCACCGGACCCTTACTCATGCCAGGGTCCTTCCTGTCCCGGGACCTTGCTGTGGCCCGGACCTTCCTCGGAGGGACCTGGGGCCCACCCGAGGGACCTAGCATGCCTTCTTGGGAGCTCTGGACTTGTACGTACAGGGGTCTGGTGTCCCTCTGTGGAGGTCCGGACCCAATGATGCATCATGGGGTGTATTATCTTGCCTTGCCACGTGGTGCCCTTAGACCTACCCATGTGGTGGGGTCGGGTGCCGTTCTCCGTGTGGCCTGGAGACGTCGTACGTGTACAACGTCTTCATGCTGTAGAAGAGGGTACCCCTGATTCAGGGTACCGACATGCATAATTTTAGGTTTTTTACAATTTAAATGTGGGGGAGCACAACGACCATGGAAGCAGCATTAGAGGTGTGTAACTACACTAAGGTTATTCTTTTAACATATCTGTAGGGCGCTAGCAGCAATGGAGGTATATCAAACGCACCACTGTCTGGAAGAGTGCACCCGGCTACTGAGAGCATTCCATCCTCCCATGTGCCACTGATTGTTGGAGGGCTATTATGCCGAAGATCCTCATTTAACCTTCACTTTGGCACAAACAAGTGTGTTTCTGGTACATTTCAACCAATGGACGAAGCTGACCTTCGGTCAAAACGATATATAATAAAGCTTTGCCTGTGTGCGCAAAGTAACAAAGGTGCGAGTCGAAGTCGGTAGCTTTGGAAAAGGAAATGGGCTTCGAGTGTAAGTCGACGGAGAAGCTCTTACGCGACGAAGGGCTAAAACTTGTGTAGAAAAAAAGAGAAAATACATTGTTGTCTTGATGTCATCTGTAAACAATGTGTGTAAAACCTTGAGAGCATGATTGTAATTTTTTACAAAGGCGGTTCAACTTTTCTATAACTAGGTGAACAGTGTCCTGCATAAAGTATCTTTTTCAAGGACCATAACTTCGTGCTGCTTAGCATTCAAAGAACCTTTCTGTCATCATGTATTAAGGAGCAGAAGGTATGCTTGTAAATTTGTTTGATATCAGGAGAGATGGAATAAAATGCTAAGGCATATGAGATGAGTTTCGTATAGAGCTCCACATTGTCTTTTCATTATGCTTCTCTTTAAAAACCTTCGTCCTTCGTTCTAACACTACGAAGAAGTGTTATATCAAGTAGTGTTAGAATGAAGGACGAAGGTATTAATATTTAACGTGTGTTGCTTTGATTTTCGATACCTTCATGGAAGTAAAATCAAGTACCAACATTGGTGCCCACCTCCGGTGATCTCACAACCACAACTCACACCATGCCGCTGAAGAAGTCAACAACAATCAGCTCCATTCTCAGGACCTTGGACACTAACCAAGGGGACGAAGCTCTCCTTAGGGAGGCAAGAAACCAAAATAGGAAGGCTATTAGCCTAGAAACCATAAGACCAAGAGCTCGATTAAGAGATCAACAACCTCGAAGCAATCCACCAGTGATTGGAGAAGTGCAGGGAGAAGGTGCTTCGTCTTTCTTAACTTCAGAAAAAGATTGACAAAGAAATACGCAACATTGAAGCGCAGGACCAGAACAACTACAGGGTCTAGAATTACAAGGGCTTCAACCAAGACAATCTTTGTCATGAACCAGTCAACTTCCAAGACTTCCTCTGTGACGAAGCTTGCCCACTGACACCAGAGTTGCAGGCGACACCCTGACCACTGCTATGCAGTCCCCCGAATTGCCAATGTATGATGGCATAACTGATCCAAAGCAATTCCTTATGAGTTACAAAGCTACCATATCTTCTTATGGTGGTAATTCAGCAGTCATGGTGAAGTCCTTCGTCATGGGGTCATGAATGTGGCCTAGACCTGGTACTCATCGCTTTGACCAAGAACTATTACTTCATGGCAGAAGTTGAAAGAAATGCTCCTCACCAGCTTCTAAGGATTCCAGTCAAAGCCAGTCAATACATAAGCTTTGTTTTAGTGTACCCGGGATCCAGATGAATACCTCCAGTCATTCGTCCGAAGATTTCTTCGTCTTTGAGCTTAGGCACCAACAGTCCAGGACAACATTATCATCGAGGCCATGATCAAGGGGCTTAGACCAGGGCCAACAGCCCAATACTTTGCAAAAAAACCTCCACATTCTCTTGATAAATTGCTGCAAAAGATGGACGAATACATAAGGGCTGACAATGATTTCCGCCAGAGAAGGGAGGAGTTACACAGATACACCGAGGAAAGCCAAGGGCTTCGAGGGAAGGTTCCACCCCAGGCATGTTCAAAGTATTGATAACCCAATGTAGGATCAGGAATAGATGGCCCAGTCTCAGGGTTAGTCGGGCTAGCAGCAAGCAAGTTCCCAGCAGCAAACAAGCTCTAAACAGCAACCTTTGCATAACACGTTTTGTCCACCTACTCCGAGAGGCGAAAGGGGAGGCCGAAGTTTCGGTGGCAGGTTCAATGCACTTCCATGGAAACCATTTTGCTTGTTTTGTGGTGAGGACAAAGGCCACACCACAAGAACATGCCATCACACTATCAACAAGTAGAAGGAGCTTGCTTCATCAGCTACTCAATCATCCTAGTCAAAGGAAGTGTTCAGTACATCATCGTATTGTTCACCATGCATCCCACAGTATGTCCAACCTTAGTTACAGGAGCCAAGGCTAAATTTACCTTCGTCCTCAAACACTTCAAGCAATCCAGTGATGAGTGCAAGGTCACCATCTGCCTCCTTTGTCCCGGGACCACCTCCCTATGACCAAGTGCCTGCTGCTCATCTGAAGTTCCTAGTGCAAGATTTGCAACAAAAGGTCAGAAGGTAGGGATCCAAAACCCATACTGTCAATAGTATAGTCCCGAAGACGAAGCGTATATACTAAGGACCCCAAGGGGCTCGGTTGTGAAGACCCGAAGATATTAAGAAGAAGGTGCTCTGCATTTACATATTCAAAAAACTTTTCTACATTCCACAAAATCAATGTAATAAGTAAGTTGGCATGTTCAAGTGCAATAACGAAATGATTCATTCACCTAAGTAATGGTAAAAAAAGCTCTGAAGTCGTTCCTAAGGAAATGCGGAGCTATGATTCATTCACCTAAGTAACAGTGAAAAAAGCTTCGAAGCCGTTCCTAAGGGAATGCAGAGCTACGATTCATTCACATAAGTAACGGTGAAAAAAGCTCCAAAGTCGTTCCTAAGGGAATGCAGAGCTACGATTCATTCACCTAAGTAACGGTGAAAAAGCTTCG
This sequence comes from Zea mays, assembly GCF_902167145.1. Taxonomy (NCBI): domain Eukaryota; kingdom Viridiplantae; phylum Streptophyta; class Magnoliopsida; order Poales; family Poaceae; genus Zea; species Zea mays. The sequence goes on along the minus strand of NC_050099.1, from coordinate 194,907,994 downwards.
AATTCGTTCCCAAGGGGAATGCGGAGCTTAATCACCTAATCAAACAACGACATAAATTTAGTTTACATCGAAACTATCTCTATAAGTGTTCCTTTTGTAATGTGTGAAAAGAAGGAAAGGTATTTTTTTGACTTTGGCTCAAAAAACGTGTGTTAAATTTTACACATCACAAAATAAACTAGAGAAGCAAAAATGAAGCAAGAAGTACGAATATATTACAAGTCACTTGAAAAGTTTTGAAGTGTTCAAACACTTCGAACTAATAAAATATTACAACAAAAGATCATTGTTTCTTTACATCATTTCATCAATTTTGTTTATTGCCCTGCATCACTTCATCATAGATTTGCTCACAAATTTTGAGAACAACTTCATCTATGGCCTTCTTTGTAGCCCTGTCAGCTACTCCTTTGACTTCAATAGCAACATCCTTAGCTTCGGCTTTGGTATGCTTTACTAAAATGATCACCTGCGAGGTAGAGACTTCTTGACAAAAGTTAGAAAACTATTGTCAAAAAATGAATGCAATGAAAATATAGCAGAAGCGAGAAAAAGGGTAAGTACCTTTGGCTTTCTTGCCTTGCAGTTTCCATCTAATATCTGCAGCTTTTTCAGCAGCCTGTCGAGCCTGCAAAAAAGTTTGAAAGTCACAATGTGTGTACGCCCCGCACAGGTAAGACGAATGTAACAAAGTACAAACCTTCTCCCTATTCTTTATAAATTCTTCGATACTAATCTCCTTCTCGCCCTTCTTCCATATATCAGATAAGAATTTTTAGACCACTCTGAAGCCTCGACGATTGATCTTCGGACGTGTCAACAGAAACTCTGAAGTTAGGGTCGATGCAAATCTTCAGATGATTACACCCGACCTTCATTAAAAATGAAGTGGTGCTTCGGGCGTCTATCCATGCACAATAGTCCTCTCGTGCTGAGAGAGCGCTTTTATAGGCACTAGTTTCACTAAGCACCCACCGCATTAAATCCTCCAAGTCACCATCCGATAAATTGTTCTCTCTAGATGAAGCTTCAATAGAGGAGAAGGTCTTCACTATGGGCGGAGGGCCCATTATGGCCTATTATGGCCCAAGCCATACCAAAAAAAGATCAGCAGGTCCGTCCGCCGGCCGACGCGCCCAGCTTGGTCAGCCGCCGCTAACCCTCAGCCCTCAGCCCCTCACGATTCTCGGTCAGCCGCTGCCCGCCACTGTGCCACAGTGCCAGACTATCGGTGCCTTCCGCCTGCGGCCAGCCTTCCTCTGTTAGCCGACGCTGCTGTCACCGTCCGGCCGTCCGCCGACGGCTCGACGCCAAGCCGCTGTCCGCCTGTCCGGATGGGGCCTGTCTCTGTCCCTCCACGGCTCCGCCCCTGTTCGCTCCATCCACCGAGGCCGAGGTGCCGAGCTATTGTCCGTCTGCGGGTTGCGGGCCCGCAGCCTATCCCTGTCCCTCCGTGCTCTGTCCGCCGAGGCCGAGCCGCTGTGCCTTTGGGCTTCGCCGTCCGCCGACCAGGTCCGTCCGCAAGCGCGACGCCGACGCGCCGATCGCCGAGCTTCCGCCGTTTGACGAGGCGCCGAGTAGGTCCTTTCGGCTTCCGTTGTGCCTTTCGTAAACTTGTAAGTTGTGTAGAGCCATACCTAATTTTTTTGTCCTCCGCCACTGGTCTTCACTAACTCGTTATAGCATTTGTTGCCGAAGGTGTAACAGTTTGTCGCCAGGATTCGATAGTTTTCATTAAGTTGCCTCATGTGGTTTACTTCATATTTAAGATCATATATTCTCACTTGAGCAGTGTTGAGGTCAACAACTGTTTTGATAGATGCTTGTCTGACCTTGTTTACTTTAGCTTTGAATTTCGTTTTTCCTCGTTGCAATTCAGCTTCAAGTGATGCAAGGCGCTTCTCTTTTTTAGAAACTGAAGCTTCGAGATCTGATATTTTTCTCCCCGTTGTTTCTGATGAGTACATGGACGTCAACTTTATGGTCCAGGCCCAATCAATCATGGAGTCCCAACCTCAAGGCGATTTGAAGTCAAGTTTATTCGTGGATCTGGTTCGGATTACAGGAGTGGGTCTTATGGCTGATGCTCAGGCCACATACAGACTCTGTTTTCAATGTTCTAGATACCGTTGGAAAGCTAAGGAGATAAGCTTTCCAACCCAAATGGTCCCACAACAAAATATGCTTGGAGCTTATGGGAACCATCATAACAAGATGACCTCCAGAATCTATTAGAAATCAGCGACACCTATTTTGGGGGCTAAAGGCCTTATACATTTTAGGGTTGCTCGGCCACCCCCTTGGCCACCGCTTGAGTCGAGGACGACTCCAATTCAAGTGGGGGAGGATGATGAGGACATCACTCCCATACAAATAATGCATGGGCCGACAATACGAGCACGTGCACGACAGATAAATCTTTGGGTTCGTTCTTACCTAGTCAACTGTATTTTGGAGCTTATGCTTTGTGCCATGGATGTTTTGATGATTAGAAATCCCTCAGAGTCCAGGACCAGTTTCCACTAAAATGGATGTCTAAGATGTATCCGAACTCCGATTAGGTTGGGCTTTATATGGATGGAAATATAAGGTGGTAAGTTTTCCAATCCAATTGAAACCACCTTAAAATTCATCCGGAGTCAACAGGAATTGTCGAAACAAGTTATCGTTCAAATTCTGTTTTGGTGCTGCGACACTGTCTGTTGGGATGTTGGGTCGTGTATCATGTTGGAGCCCATTAGGGGTACCTCCAGGGGTTGTGCACGCCCCTAACCTCTATTTTAATAGCAGCCGCCGTCACATTAGTGTTTGGTTGTTTCTTAGATCATATTTGTCATCGAACAATGTCGTCGTTCATCGGTTTGTGAAACCCCACCTCATGATCAATGCAGTTTTGATTGCGTTCTTCCTGTTTTTGCTTGTGTTCTTGATTGCGCTTGCAGATATAAGCCTTCATGGTGAGGTCACTCGTGTGTCACGGGTGATAACCAATGGAGCAGTGGTGTAGTGATTGCGAGGAGCCGTTCGCTTAGAGCCTTGGATCATCAATGTCAAGATCTCCACCCAATCAAGTTATCATACCTCACGAAAGATTAGGCCTCGCCATTCTATCAAGTGGTATCAAGATTTAGGTTGCCCGTGAGGTATTTCTAAGTATTTTGGTGATTAACTGCTCAACACACCACTATAAACTAACCATCTTAGTATGAACATGAGCACAGGTTGTAATCGAGCAAATTGAAGGTGCAAAGTCCAAATGAGTTGGATTAAAGGACCCAAAAGTGCAACCTTGGGCAAAACCTCAAAATAGGAAGTTTAAGTGTTTAAAACAAGTCGCACTTTGCTATGTTTATTGCACTGCTATTTAGTTACTAAATTCTTTGTGCAAGTTAAGTGGTAGTTGGACGTAGCCTGGGTACATTGAAAATCCTTTTGAAGTGAAAGAACAAAGGTATGATTCTAGCACTTAGTCAATTGTTTTAATTGCTAACAATGTTCATCTAAGTGCTAGGGAACTTCTTAAGTCGAGCTAAAAAGAAGGGAAGAAGTTTGGTTCAAAAGAGGAGAAGTTGGGCCAGACTAGGCACCACCGGACTGTCCGGTGCTAGCCTGGTTGGCTGACCCAAACTTGCTGCCCTTGAGAATTTCTCGGGTGCGCTGGCTAAAAATCACTGGACAGTCCGGTGTGCACCGGACATATCTGGTGTGCTAGGCGCGCAACAGATCTTCCCCGTGCCAACGGTCGATCGCGCGATCAGCGTTGGCCACTTCAGCACGACAACGATGGGGGGGAGGGGGTCACCGGACAGTCCGGTGCCCACCCAAAAAGGAAAATGGCCAATCAGACGATTCAGTGGCCATTGTACATGAGGTTTGACACGCCACATGATAGTCTGGTGCGCACACATACTAGGAAGGCTGGGAGCTTCCAATTGAAGCTCCTAGGCTCCTAGGGTTATAAAAGGACCCCTAGGCGCCATGGAGTAGCACACCAAGCATACTTTGAGCACACTACCACTCCGAGACCCCGTGACCATGCCTTCGAAGCGTTCTAGAGAGATTTGAGTTCATTTTATGAGTCGTTACTCAGTCGGTTTGTTGTTGCGCTCTCTTCTTTGCATTTGTGCATGTTGTTGCTACGATTGTGCTCTTGTGTGTGTATTCTTAATCACTCTTACTTTAGTTTTGATACTGATCACTTGTGTAAGGCGTGAGAGACTCCAACGTGTGGAAATTCCTCACAAACGGGATTGAGGTATAAGGAAGACATATGTGACACTCAAGTTTGATCTTTGATTACCTGAGAGGAGTTGAGTGCAACCCTTGACCAAAGAAGGTCACCACAACATGGAGTAGGCATTGGTCGAACCATGGTAAAAATTGATGTGTCTCTTGTCTTTTTACTTACTTGCGGTTATTGTCTTCTTGACTTCTCATATTCTAGCCACACTTGCTAATGAAAAGAAACTTCTAGAAGTATTGAAACTAATTAGGAACTAAAAAGTTAACTACACACAAAACTTTATATATCCCTTTTTCCTACTAATCTCGAGGACGAGTTATTTTTAAGGGGTAGAATTTGTAGCACCCAAAAAATCATTTTGTTAATATTATATTCTATCCAAAATACTAATAAATACTAATAAGAATTTCCTCTCTTTTTAATTACTCTCTATTGGATCAAACTTAGGTTTGATTTTTGTCGGGTACCATAATTAGGGGTACCCCCAATGCTCCTTAATCCGGCTGGAAAATATCTTCAGAACAAACCATACACGGCTGATAAAGCGTGGTTCAAGTCAAGACCACGTCTGCCGAGGGACGCGACCTCATCTGAGCCCAGCCTCAGCCTCGGGCGGGAACAGTAGTCCCGGATGGATTCACGCCTCACCCGAGGGTCCCCTCAGGCGATGAGCGCACCCTCGGGTCGCAAAATCCCCAGCTTGGGCAGACTTTGTCGTGCAACAACCTTGGACAAATCGCCTTACCAGCCGACCGTATCGCATGCGCATTTAATGAGGGGATCGCCTGACACCTTATCCTGACACGCGTGCCTCAGTCGGCAAGGTCAAAGTGACCGCAGTCACTACGCCCCTTTACTGACCGATCTGACAGGAAAACAACGTTGTTCGCCCTGCTCCGGCTACTGTGCCAACCACCAGGGTAAAACTGAGTCGCGATCTCCCACGAGTCCGGCCTCCGGCGCAACAAGGAGCTCCGCCTCGCCCGACCTCAGGACTCGCCCGAGCCTAGCCTCGGCCTCGGAAGAAGATCTCCGCCTCGCCCAAGCCCAGCCTCGGCCTCAGGAGAAGTCTCCACCTCGCCCGAGCCCAGCCTCGACCTTAGGAGAAGTCTCCGCCTCGCCTGACCTGGGCCTCGAACCGACTGCGCTATAGGGGATACATCATTACCTTGCTTGTAGCTAGCTGCCTCAGGCTATGAAGGAACAAGACCGGTGTCCCATCTAAGGTTACTCCGGTAACAGGTAATGATGGTTCCCCGCGTGCGCCCCTGACGTCGGATTGCTCTCAACCTCCTATGGAAGCAAGACAACGTCAGCAGGATCCATGCCACGTCGACAGATGTGCTTCTACAGGGCTCAAGGCACTTCTCCGATGACCACGTTAGCTCGTGTACCTCAAGGCGCTTCTCCGACGACCACGTTAGCTCGCAGCTACACCCCATTGTACAACTGGGCATCTCCTTGCATCTATAAAAGGGGATGTCCAGGGCCTTCCTAAGGCACGTGGTGGAACACACAACACACCACGCGAAGTCGCAGACAGACGTTGCAACGCTGCCAACGTTGGCCGGCGCCCTCTCGCCCTCGCCCTCGTTGTCTCGCGACGCTTGTAACCCCTACTACGAGCACCCCGGTGCGAGATAACATGAGCCACATTTCCCTCTTGTGTTCCATCTTGCATCAACCCATCTGGGCAGGGACACGCAGCAATAAATTCACTGGTTGGCCGACGGACCTCGCGGGTCCGAAATGCCGACAGTTGGCGCACCAGGTAGGGGCTCGCTGCGTGTTAACGAACACTTTCCGTTGAGTTCCAGATGGGTATCCTCCAGCAGCCTCTTCAGCCGGGGACGCTGCTCCGCTTCGGGAGTCTCAAGTTCTTGTCCCTTGACGGCAGCTACGACATGGTACTCCTCCCCCCGCAGCGCGACAGGAACAACGATCGTCGACTCGCCCGGCAGCGGCGAACTCGACGACGGCTTCCCACCGTGGCAGAAGAGGAACGCTCGGGTTTGCCCCGCCACCCTCCTCGTCGGAGGATGAGGAGACGGGGCAACTGTGGCCATGCAGGAGGCGGCACCTCGTCGGCTGTCAGGCCAGAGCGAGTCGACGACGCCGGCACCCCTGCGGGGGCCATGTCGAGTGTTGTCCTCGCACCTGAGACAATGACGGGTGTCGCTTCCCCACAACGTGCCAACCTCGAGCGGACTGATGACACCAGCACCCTCGCAAAGGACTTGCTGGGCGTTAGCCTCGTACCTGAGATAACGGTGCAGTCCGTCCCCGACGCGACTTCCCCACAGTCCATCGACCAAGAGGTACCGTCCGTTTTCCACCCTATCATTTTTAGATTCAGCTTCGATCCACCAAGCGACCCCGCTTTGGTGAGCGCCTTCGTAAAGGCATATCCTAACCTTCCGGGGTACCATATGTGGTCATCTTGGGACCGACTGACGGCCGTCTCAACCTCCGAACTCGTGGGTTCCGAGGAAGACGACGACTCCGACTTCGGTTGGGATTTCTCCGGACTCAGTGATCCTAGTGCCATGCGAGACTTCATGTCCGCGTGTGACTACTGCCTCTCCGGCTGCTCTGACGATGGCCACAGCCTCGGCGACGAGGGTTGCGACCCGAGTCGCGAGTGTTTCCACATCGATCAGGGGGATCACGACGAGGACAACTGCCTCGACATGCCGCAAGATGGCAACGTCCCTGTGCCTGCGTCTCGCGTTGACATCCCACGTGAGCTAGCTGTGGTCCCAGTCCCTGCGGGGGGTCAGGACACACAGCTCGAGTAATTCCGCGAGATGCAGGCCAAGCTTGACGAAGAAGCAGGGCGGCTTGTGCAGCTCCGACAAGACATCGAGCAGGAGTGGGCAGGTCGAGGACTAGCCGGAGGAGCGCGTCATCGGGCCCAAGACGTCTAGCGCCATATTGTTGACAATGCCAGGGCAAGGCTGCCCCCGGCTTTCAGCGGTGTCGGCCAGGATCTAGCTGCAGCAGCGATGCTACTCCGAGCGATGCCGGAGCCATCCACCACCGAGGGCGCGCATATCCAGGGCGAACTCAAGGGTCTCCTGGAAAATGCAGCGGTCCGACGAGCCGAGAGCTCTGCCTCCCGAAGGCAAGGGTGCCCCTCGGAGCATCACGCAACGTCCTCTCGACTCATGCGGGAGGCCTCGGTCCGCACCGGACGCACGCGGGACGGGACGCCTGCTGCCCCGGATCGCCTCGGCGACGAGCACCACCACCGCGACCGTCGAGCCCATCTCGACGAGAAGGTGCGCCGAGGCTACCACCTCAGGCGCGGAGGAAGCTACGACAGTGAGGAGGACCGGAGCCCCTCGCCAGAACCGCCGGGTCCGAGGGTCTTCAGCCGGGCCATACGACGGGCGTCGTTCCCGGCCCGGTTCCGAGCCCCGACTACCATCACCAAGTACTCAGGGGAGACAAGGTCGGAGTTGTGGCTTGCGGATTACCGGCTGGCCTGCCAGCTGGGAGCGATAGACGACGACAACCTCATCATCCGCAACCTCCCCCTATTCCTCTCTGACGCTGCCCGAGCATGGTTGGAGCATCTGCCTCCTGCGCAGATCTTCGACTGGGACGACCCGGTCAAGGCCTTCGCGGGAAACTTCCAAGGTACGTACGTGCGCCCTGGGAACTCATGGGACCTCCGAAGTTGCCGCCAGCAGCCAGGGGAATCCCTGCGAGAGTACATCCGGCGGTTTTCGAAGCAGCGCACCGAGCTGCCCAATATCACCGACTCGGACGTCATCGGGGCATTCCTCGCCGGTACCACATGCCGGGACCTGGTGAGAAAACTAGGGCGCAAGACTCCCACCAAGGCGAGCAAATTGATGGACATCACCACCAAGTTTGCCTCTGGTCAGGAGGCGGTCGAAGCCATCTTCCGGAAGGACAAGCAGCCTCAAGGAAGACAGAAGGAAGACACCCCCGAGGCGTCAGTCCAGCGTGGCTCAAAAAAGAAGGCCAAGAAGAAGGCGCAAGCAAAGCGCGACGCCGTTTACGCGGATCTCGTCACCGCTGCTGAGCACAGGAATCCTCGGAAGCCTCCCGGAGGAGTCAACACGTTTGACAAGATGCTCAAGGAATCGTGCCCCTATCATAGGGGTCCCGTCAAACACACCCTTGAGGAGTGCGACATGCTCCGGTGCTACTTCATCAAGGCGGGACCCTCGGCAGAAGGTGGCAAGGACCAAGGCAACGACAAGAAGGGGGCGACAAGGATGACGAGTTCCCGCAGATCCATGACTGCTTCATGATGTACGACGGACAGGTGGCGAACACCTCGGCTCGGCACCGCAAGCAGGAGCGTCGGGAGGTCTGCTCGGTGAAGGTAGCGGCGCCGGTCTACCTAGACTGGTCCGACAAGCCCATCACCTTCGACCAAGGCGACCACCCCGACTATGTGCCGAGCCTAGGAAGGTACCCGCTCGTCGTCGACCCCGTCATCGGCAACGCCAGGCTCACCAAGGTCCTCATGAACGGAGGCAGCAGCCTCAACATCATCTACGCCGAGACCCTAGGGCTCTTGGGCATAGATCTGTCCACGATCCGGGCCGGTGCAGCACCCTTTCACGGGATCGTCCCTGGTAAGCGCGTCTTGCCCCTTGGGCAAATTGATTTGCCTATCTGCTTCAGAACTCCCTCCAACTTCCGCAGGGAAACCCTCACGTTCGAGGTGGTCGGGTTCCGAGGAACCTATCACGCGGTGCTGGGGAGACCATGCTACGCCAAGTTCATGGTCGTCCCCAACTACACGTACCTGAAGCTCAAGATGCCGGGCCCCAACGGAATCATCACCGTCGGATCCACGTACCGCCATGCTTACGAGTGCGACGTGGAATGCGTGGAGTACGCTGAGGCCATCGCCGAGTCCGAGGCCCTCATCGCCGACCTGGAATGCCTCTCCAAGGAGGCGCCTAATGCGAAGCGCCACGCCGGCAACTTCGAACCAGCCGAGTCGGTTAAGACCGTCGCCCTCGACCCCAGCAACGACGCCTACAAGCAAGTCATGATCGGCTCCGAGCTCAACCCCAAATAGGAAGCAGTGCTCGTCGACTTTCTCCGCGCAAATGCCTAATTTTTTGTGTGGAGTCCCTGGGACATGCCAGACATACCGAGGGATGTCGCCGAGCACTCGCTGAATATCCGAGCCGGTGCCCGACCCGTGAAGCAGCACCTGCGCCGCTTTGATGGAGAGAAGCGTAGGGCCATAGGCGAGGAGGTCCACGAGCTGATGGCTGCAGGGTTCATCAAAGAGGTATTCCATCCCGAATGGTTAGCTAACCCTGTGCTTGTGAAGAAAAAAGGTGGGAAATGGAGGATGTGCGTAGACTACACTGGTCTAAACAAAGCATGTCCGAAGGTTCCCTACCCTCTGCCTCGCATCGATCAAATTGTGGACTCCACTGCTAGGTGCAAAACCCTGTCATTCCTCGACGCCTATTCAGGTTATCACCAAATCAAGATGAAAGAATCCGACCAGCTCGCGACTTCTTTCGTCACACCTTTTGGCATGTATTGTTATATTACTATGCCATTTGGCTTGAGGAATGCAGGTGCCACCTACCAAAGGTGCATGAACCATGTGTTCGGAGAACACATCGGCAGAATGGTCGAGGCTTACGTCGATGACATCGTTGTCAAAACCAGGAAAGCCTCCGACCTCCTCTCCGACCTCGAAGTGACTTTCGGGTGCCTGCGCGCAAAAGGCATAAAACTCAATCCCGAGAAGTGTGTCTTCGGAGTCCCCCGAGGCATGCTCCTGGGGTTCATCGTCTCCGAAAGAGGCATCGAGGCCAACCCGGAGAAAATCGCAGCCATCACCAACATGGGACCCATCAAGGATTTGAAAGGAGTACAAAGGTTCATGGGATGCCTTGCGGCTCTGAGCCGCTTCATCTCGCGCCTCGGCGAGAAAGGATTACCTTTGTACCGCCTCTTAAGGAAAGCTGAGCGCTTCACTTGGACCCCTGAGGCCGAGGAAGCCCTCGGAAACTTAAAGGCACTCCTTACAAACGCGCCCATCTTGGTGCCCCCCGTTGCGGGAGAAGCCCTCTTGATCTACGTAGCCGCAACCACTCAGGTGGTCAGCGCCTGATCATAGTCGAGAGACGAGAAGAGGGGCATTCACTTCTCGTCTAGAGGCCGGTCTACTTCATCAGTGAGGTGCTATCCGAGACCAAGATCCACTACCCACAAATCCAGAAGCTACTGTATGCAGTAATTCTGACGCGGCGAAAGTTGCGACACTACTTCGAGTCTCATCCGGTGACTATGGTGTCATCCTTCCCCCTGGGAGAGAACATCCAGTGCCGAGAGGCCTCGGGTAGGATAGCAAAATGGGCAGTGGAACTCATGGGCGAAACAATTTCATTTGCCCCTCGGAAGGCCATAAAATTCCAAGTCTTGGCAGACTTCGTGGCTGAATGGGTCGACACCCAATTGCCGACAGCTCCAATCCAGGCCGAACTTTGGACCATGTACTTCGATGGGTCACTGATGAAAACAGGAGCAGGCGCTGGCTTGCTCTTCATCTCACCCCTCGGGAAACATGTGCGCTACATGATGTGCCTCCATTTTCCGGCATCAAACAACGTGGCCGAGTACGAGGCTTTGGTCAACGGGTTGCGCATCGCTGTCGAGCTAGGGGTTTGGCGCCTCGACGCTCGGGGCGACTAGCAGCTTGTCATTGACCAAGTCATGAAGAACTCCCACTCCCGCGATCAAAAAATGGAGGCCTACTGCGACGAAGTTCGGCGCTTGGAGGATAAGTTCCACGGGCTGGAACTCAACCATATTGCTCGACGGTACAACGAGACCGCGGACAAGCTGGCTAAAATAGCCTCGGGGCGGACGACAGTTCGCCCGGACGTATTCTCCAGGGACATATATCAACCATCCGTGAAACTCGACGACGCGCCCGAACCCGACGACACCTCGGCCCAGCCCGAGGTACCCTCGGCCGCCGAGGGTGAGGCCTTGCGCATCGAGGGAGAGCGGAATGGGGTTGCGCCAAACCAAAACTGGCAGACCCCATACCTGCAATATCTCCTCCAAGGAGAGCTACCCCTCGACAAGGTCGAAGCTCGGCGACTGGCTCAGCGCCAAGTCGTTCGTTTTACTGAGTGATGAAAAAGAGTTGTACCACCGCAGCCCCTCAGGCATTCTCCAACGATGCATATCCGTCGCCCAAGGACAAGAGTTGTTACAAGAAATACACTCGGGGGCTTGCGGTCACCATGCAGCACCTCGGACCCTCGTCGGAAACGCTTTCCGACAAGGTTTCTACTGGCCGACCGCGGTGGCCGACACCACTATGATTGTACGCTCCTGCAGAGGGTGTCAATTCTACGCGAGATAGACGCACCTGCCCGCTTAGACCCTGCAAACAATACTCATCACTTGGCTGTTTGCCGTATGGGGTCTGGACCTCGTTGGTCCCTTGCAGAAGGCACCTAGGGGCTTCAGGCACCTGCTGGTCGCCATCGACAAATTCTCCAAGTGGATCGAGGTCCGACCCCTAACCAGCATCAGGTCCGAGCAGGCGGTGGCGTTCTTCACAAACATTATCCATCGCTTTGGGGTCCCGAACTCCATCATCATCGACAATGGCACGCAGTTCACTGGGAAGAAATTCCTGGACTTCTGCGAAGACCACCACATCCGTGTGGACTGGGCCACCGTAGCTCACCCCATGACAAATGGGCAGGTGGAGCGCGCCAACGGTATGATTTTGCAGGGACTAAAGCCGAGGATCTACAACGATCTCAACAAGTTCGGCAAGCGGTGGATAAAAGAGCTACCCTCGGTGGTTTGGAGCCTGAGGACGACGCCGAGCTAGGCCACGGGTTTCTCACTGTTATTTCTAGTCTATGGGGCCGAGGCCATCCTACCCATGGACTTAGAATACGGTTCCCCGAGGACAAAGGCTTACGACGACCAAAGCAACCAGACCAACCGAGAAGACTCGTTGGACCAGCTGGAAGAGGCTCGGGACGTGGCCTTACTACACTCGGCGCGGTATCAGCAGTTCCTGCTACGCTACCACGCCCGAAGGGTTCGGCCCCGAGGCTTCCAAGTGAGAGACTTGGTACTTAAGCTGCGACAAGACGCCCGAGGGCGCCACAAGCTTACTCCTCCCTGGGAAGGGCCCTTCATCATCACTAAGATTTTGAAGCCCAGAACATACAAGCTGGCCAACGATCAAGGCGAGATCTACAGCAACGCTTGGAACATCCAACAACTACGTCGCTTTTACCCTTAAAATGTTTCAAGTCGTTTATGTACCTCGCTTTCTTTACATAAATAAAGTCTAACCATCAAGGAAGGATCAGCCTTGCCTCGGCAAAGCCCGACCCTCCCTCGGGGGCTAGAAGGGGGGAACCCCCTCTGCGTCAAAATTTTCCTCAGAAAAGTCTTTTGCCAGAACGTCTTTCGCGCTTTTCGACTGCTTCGATAACAGAATCCTAAAAACAAGCGAGAGAGACCTTGAACGGCAAGGCCGATCGAGCCGAGGGACTCCTACGCCTCCGGGATACGGATACCTCACTCATCACCTTCCGCGAAAAGTAACTCACGCTCGGATAAGCGATTCTGCTACCGAACAAGTCCTAACGCTCGAAAACTTTTCTGCCAGAACGACTTTCGTGCCGTTTCAACTGCGTCAATAACATAATCCTAAGAACGACGAGGGACCACGTAAGCGGCAAGGCCGACCGAGCCGATGGACTCCTACGCCTCTGGGATACGGATACCTCACTCATCACCTTCCACGAAAAGTGACCCACGCTCGGACGAGGGATTCTGCTACCGAACAAGTCCTAACACAAGAAACGAGAGGAAAGAAAACGCGACTTTATAATCCGGCGTTAAAATGTTTAGGCCTCAGCGGCCGCAAAAAACATACGCATACTTCAAAGCAAACTGTTCTTGCAGGCTCAGACGGCGGCAGGGGGAGGAGCGTCACCCTCGACGTCGTTTCCGCCCTCGGCAGAATCTGGCCCGGCCCCAGGCGGCGACACGGGCGGAAGGACCTCAACTTCGAAGGAGGAAGCCAGTGCCGCACTTGGACCCTCGACAGCCGTGTCAAGCCTCTGGACCTCGGCTAAGGCAGCCTCCTCATCGTCGGGTAAGCAGTACCCTCGCTAACCCGCTCCAGATCCACATCGTAGTGGGAAGCGAGCACGGCGAAGGCCCGCCTAACGCCATGGTGCAGCACCCCATGGAGTCTGTTGCGCACATGGCCGCCCAAGGCCCGCAGATGACTCTGGGGGGAGCTACCCGAGGGGACGCTGTCGGGGCCAAAGGCCTGGCAGAAAGCTGAGATAGCCTCGGACATGGCCACATGCTCGGCCTCCTTCCGCTCAGCCGCCTCGGCAAGCGCCTTGCAGTTCTTGACGGACTCGTCAAGAGCTATCTCAAACCCTACAGACAGCAGGACAACATTCTTCAGACGCAAGAAGAAGAATGGAGACAAAAACAAAGTCACAGAGCGGGCAGAACATACCCTCGGCACGGGCACGCTGCTATAAGGCCATGCCTCGGTCAGACCGGGCAGACTCGACGACCACGGCCAGACCCTCTGCGAGGGTCCCGACCCGAGCGGTCGCCTCGGGTCTAGAAGAGGGAAGCCCTCTCTGCGTCAAAACTTTCCTCGAAAAAGTTTTTCGCCAAAACGACTTTCAAGCCTTTCGACTGCGTCGATAACGAAATCCTCAAAACGACAGGAGACCACGTAAGCGACAAGGCCGACCGAGCCGAGGGACTCCTACGCCTCCGGGATACAGATACCTCACTCGTCACCTTCCGCGAAAAGTGACTCACGCTCGAACAAGGGATTCTGCTACCGAACAAGTCATAATGCTTGAAACAAGAGGAAAGAAACACAACTTTATACCCAAATGTTCAGGCCTCAGCAGCCACAAAGAACAAACACACGCACTTGGGGTAACAATGGTACCTAGACTTAGACGTCGGCAGCGCCCTCGGCGGTTGTCCCGACCTACGGCAGATGTCTTAGTACTTAAAGCTATTACATCTTGCCCTCAATAGGGTACCATTACAAACAGGACTCTGGGTCCATTCCCACAGGAGAACAACCTCCACACCAGAGGGCCTACGGGACAACAAACTCCAGGTGGCTCGCCGGTGACCACTGCACCAGCAGCGCGACAACGACCTCCGTCTCAGGTGGCTAGACAGCAGCAGCGATGGCCTCAGGGCAAACGCTACCGCTGGAAAGCCCTCGTTCACGTCCCCTCAAGGGGACGAGAACCAGCCATTAAAGGCAAGAGCCAGAGGCCCGGAGCACAGGTGACGCTGACGGTCTCGTCGGCGGAGGCAATCGCTTCGGAAGAGGCAGCCTCACCTATGGCGACCACCACCTCAGCACCGGCGACAGCGGCCACCTGCCCACCAACACCGCACCAGCGAGCGGCGGCCGCCCCAAAGTGCACCGGCAGGTCCTCACTCCCGTTCTCGCCATAAGAACGAGAACGGGACCGTCCCAAAACACGAGTACCGCCCTCGCGGCGTACGACGTGTTGTGCGACCCCCCGGTGCAGCCGACAACGCAAGGAGGACCTAGACGTGGCTGGCCCGCGCACGGCGCGACCGACACCCGAGCGGCGGACGGGCAGCCGCGCTCCGCCCCAGCGGTTGGAGGTGGCACCGAAAGCAGCGCCAGAGCCGCTCAGGCAGGGGAGCCGGACACGCGGCAGCTGCCAACGTCGCGGACGGCGAGCGCCCTTCTCCCCCGAATGCCGGAGGAAGAAGCGGGTCGCCGGCCCACTCAGAGGTAGGCCCCAACTCGGTGCTCCCTCCTCCCCAGCCCGGATGATGAACATCCTTGAAGCTGAGGGTGGGGCAGAGGCCGCAGCCCGGCTTGCTTCTCCCCACCACAAGGCTGGTGATCATCCCTACAGATGACCATTGGTGAGGGACTGCAGCCGGGCTGCATGATGAAAATCCTTGAAGCCGAGCGGTGACTGAAGAGCGCCAACCCCCACGGGGTCGCGCTCCTCAAACAGCAGCAAAAAGAAGGCAACGCAGGTGCACCCCATCTGAGGGCTCGGAAGGTGGAAGGGCGCGATGAAAGCGAGAAGTGTGAAGGCATGGCTACTACCCGGGGGATCGACCTCTTTTTAAAGGCAGATCTCCTCACTCGCACCCCAAGCGTCACGGGCAAAGTCTCCACCGACGTGTCCCAGGGTTCTCACCCTCCGGCGCGGGGGCTGGGTCCCACACGTCATGCAGGCTGACCCAAAACGGAAGAAGCCAAACCTCTGCACACGAAGCATGTAACCGCCCCGCGGTTATAAGCGTTCCCCCATCCTCGCTAAAACCAGCGGTCGAAAGGGCGGATCGCCACGCAGGAAGCATGCAACCGCACCGCGGTTGTGCACCCTTTCGGCTCCGTCGCATCCGGTGGACCAACATGGAGGCCTGGGCCCACCTGTCATGTAACCGGTGCAACGGTTACTGCGTGCAAGGAAACCGCACCGCCACTCGCGCCAATGCCGCGTCTTCTCGACTGCGGAACCAGTGCCATGACTCGAGGCAGCCCTGCGCGTGAGCCAACAGTGCCAATTGAGTGCAACGATCACGGATCAGTCAGCCGCGGGGAGAGGCGCGACGGTCGATATGGCCAAAAGCGGACCAGCAGTAATTGCAGCAAGAGACGGGCGGAAGCATCGGTCCAATCACCTACAGGCTCGCATCCTCTCCCGAAACGGCAGGGGAGCCCCCTCCCACGGAGTAAAGACAACGCGCCCATGTTCCGTTCCTCGAACGGCTCGCGCACGCGCAACTGACGCCCTGCGAATCGCCCGTCTCATCTCATTAACTCCTTGGCAGGGCAAGCGACATCTCCGGCAGGAGAAGCGGGCGCCATTTCGTCTCCGTCATAATGACCGCGTCAAAAAAGGTACGCCACCTCATTTAAATTCATGTCCTTTTTCCTTCCCTCTCTCTCTCTTGCCACAGGGACCGGGAAAGGGGTTATCTCGAAAAAGGATCCTTCCCAGCGAAGGAAATGGGCCCCGATCCCTCCTACTGATCAGGGGTTCGAAGGTTGCGCCCTCCGGGGTTCGGCGACCGCCCCAGAGCACTCGGGCTCCGTGCCCTTTACTGATCAGGGGTTCGAAGGCTGGCCCCTCGGAATGGTTCGACAGCCGCCCCAGAGCACGCAGAGTCAGGGATGACTCTGGGTACGTCCGTTACATGGCCGAGGCTCGGGCTACGCTTCCGAGGTACCCTAGGACATTTCTGAGACCAGCAGGAGCGATTTTGTAATGGAATCCCACCGGAGGGAGGCATCAAGCCCTCGGACCCTATCGAATGGGTTCGGGTCCGGCAAATCACCTGTAGGTACTTTTGGAGCGCGCCTCTGGGCCACTAGCCGACCCTTATCGAACGGGGCTCGGGCGTCCACTCGGATCACCCACTAGCAACTCACCGGAAACACCATGTTCGATGCCCTCCGAGGGTAACATGGCGCTTCCCCCCCCCCCTTCCTCCTTGCGGAAAGGCAACGAAGGGGCGTACAATAATAGTCGAGACGGTCCTTGATCGTCCTCTTGCTCCATACAGAGGCTCGGGGGCTGCTCTCGCACCAGGCTACGGCCGAACCGTTGACCACGTCAACAAACCAGCGTGAAAACTCGGAGCCTGACCGTGCACCCGGGCCACGGCCAGGCCGCGTGAGGGAACAACAAGGCCGACCGAGGCATCGCAAAAAATTAAGACCTCAGAGGAGTCAAACCACTCCGCCGAGGCCTCGAGGGCTACACCCGGCGGGTGCGCTCGCACGCACCCACTAGAACAAAATGTAACCGAGAAGAGCCGGTCCCCTTTCAAAAATCCGGCATAACCTCCAAGCGAGTGCCCGCACTCTCTTTGAGGCTCGTGGGCTACTGTCGGGTACCATAATTAGGGGTACCCCCAATGCTCATTAATCCGGCTGGAAAATATCTTCAGAACAAACCATACACGACTGATAAAGTGTGGTTCAAGTCAAGACCACGTCTGCCGAGGGACGCGACCTCATCCGAGCCCAGCCTCGGCCTCGGGGGGGAACAGTAGTCCTGGACGGATTCACGCTTCGCCCGAGGGTCCCCTCAGGCGATGAGCACACCCTCGGGTCGCCAGATCCCCAGCTTGGGCAGACTTTGTCATGCAGCAACCTTGGACAAATCGCCTTACCGGCCGACCGTATCGCATGCACATTTAATGCGGGGATCGCCTGACACCTTATCCTGACATGCGTGCCTCAGTCGGCAAGGTCGAAGTGACCGCAGTCACTTTGCCCTTTACTGACCGATATGCAGGAAAACAGCGTTGTTCGCCCTGCTCCGGCTACTGTGCCAACCACTAGGGTAAAACTGAGTCACGATCTCCCATGAGTCCGGCTTCGGGCGCAACAAGGAGCTCTGCCTCGCCCGACCTCAGGCCTCGCCCGAGCCCAGCCTTGGCCTCGGAAGAAGATCTCCGCCTCGCCCGAGCCCAGCCTCGGCCTCAGGAGAAGTCTCCGCCTCGCCCGAGCCCAGCCTCAGCCTCAGGAGAAGTCTCTGCCTCGCCTGACCTGGGCCTCGGACCGACTGCGCTACAGGGGATACATCATTACCCTACTTCTAGCTAGCTGCCTCAGGCTATGAAGGAACAAGACCGGTGTCCCATCTAAGGTTACTCCGGTAACAGGTAATGATGGTTCCCCGCGTGCGCCCCTGACGTCGGATTGCTCTCAACCTCCTACGGAAGCAAGACAACGTCAGCAGGATCCATGCCACGCCGACAGCTGTGCTTATACAGGGCTCAAGGCACTTCTCTGACGGCCACGTTAGCTCGTGTACAGGGCTCAAGGCGCTTCTCCGACGGCCACGTTAGCTCGCAGCTACACCCCATTGTACAGTTGGGCATCTCCTTGCATCTATAAAAAGGGATGTCCAGGGCCTTCCTAAGGCACGTGGTGGAACACACAACACACCACGCGAAGTCGCAGACAGACGTTGCAACGCTGCCAACGTTGGCCGGCGCCCTCTTGCTCTCGCCCTCGCTGTCTCGCGACGATTGTAACCTCTACTACGAGCACCCCGGTGCGAGATAACACGAGCCACATTTCCCTCTTGTGTTCCATCTTGCATCAACCCATCTGGGCAGGGACACGCAGCAATAAATTCACTGGTTGGCCGACGGACCTCGCGGGTCCGAAACGCCGACAATTTTTAATTCTTTTTGTGAAAATGGGAAATATGGGAAGATCCTCATATAAGTTAAGTTATCGGATAATTTTATATTGAAGTAAATATATTTCCTCGTAAAAAACTTTACAAAAAAATTATGTACTTAAAACAAATAAAGTAAAAAACATAAGGATTTTGAAGACGTGTTTCAATTGGGCTATGTATTTTAGAGATCGTTTTCTTAAAATGAAATCTTGTGTGAAAATTGTACATTTAGAAGCACTTACTAAATGAATAAAGTAATAAATAAACAAAGTATAATTTGCATCTCATGCTTGGATTCCTTTGATTGTGCATTTTAATGGAGTGAGAAATTTAAACCTTATTTGAATGCAATTTGAAACTGAAAAAAAGAAAATAGAAATTGGGAATTAGAAAAGAAAAGAATAAAGCTTAACTTGCTCTTGGCCCAAAAAAACTTCTACTCCAGCCGACCCACATAGGAGACGTGGATTTTTTTTCTTTCTTTATTCATCTAGATGCGACTTATGTCGTGCGAATATAGAGTATGGCACCATATAGGCATATTGCTTCTCACAGCTATCGCCGACCTGTGGGCCTGCTCCCACCGTGGCCGGTGGCCCCTTATTTCACTTCCACGCTTGAAAACATTAATCACTGACACCACAGGCCTCATGCACCAGCTCCTCGTCCAAATACAATCCACGTCGCTGGCGCTCGGAAGCCGCAACCAGCTTCCTAACGGCATTGCGTAAACCAGCTAGATCTGATTATAGGCCACCCGATCTGATCTCGTCCGAAGAAAATCTGATCCGACCTGACCTGATCTGATCGACCAATGCAATGGGCAGGTACAGGCTATAATTTTTGACCCGTAATAATTCAGGGCCAGGTACGGGCCATAATTTTTTTTACCTAAAACCCGATCCAAATCCGAAAAAATCTGACCTGGCACGTCAAACAGAGAGGTATGGGCTGACCCGATCCGACACTAGGCACGTATTGAGTACGGGCCATGATAAATGCCCCACGACCTAACCTTGACCCGATCTGAACCCGATCCGACGTTTGAACAGGTCTAAAAACATTTGAACAGGTTTAAACTCACCTGGCATAATCGTCTGGGATTCGATTGGCAAGGGCTGGATACCATGGCTATGGAGTCTGGATATATATACCACGCATGAGATCTCCCCTCAAGCCTCAAGCTCTATGACGCATCTGCCGCCGTACTCATCCCTCGCGTAGAGTTTGTTGATTTCCCGAGCTCTTGCAGGCGTGAGCGATGCGGTGTGAGGAGGGAGCACTACCGGAAATGGGCGCTTTGCCGAGTGCCCGAAGCACTCGGCAAAGCCCCAAAAACACTCGGCAAAGGCTTTGCCGAGTGTCGCACTCGGCAAAAAAAGGCTCGACAAACAGTAAAAGACGCTAAATTGAATTCAAATACGTATCTCTTTTACAAACTAAGCACGTACCTTACGTTTGAACCAGGAAATGAAATCGGGCAACCCATTTCTCGCACCCTTTCTAAGAAGAGTGTCATATTCCTGTGGAGTGGGGTCCCTTGATCGACGCCAGAATTCATGAAGAAATTGTTCCATGTATGGCATCACCTCTTCAAGGTTGGTCAATACGTATAGCATGATATGCCGCCACTCTTCATGTGTCAGGGTCTTGGTGGTCGAGCCACTTGCGCTTCCGAGTTGGCCTCGAAATATGCTAAGGTTCGATTCATTGTCACCATCATTGTAACGAGGAGGTGGATTATGCACGCTCGGCAGTTTGTCACCATAATAAGTTGTTGTGAAGTTTGAGACCTCCTCTAGAATGTATGCCTCTGCAATGGAAGCCTCGATTTTGCATTTATTTCTACATTTCTTTCGAATAGTCTTTAGACATCTCTCGATTGGATAACACCAACGTCCCTGCACGGGCCCTCCCATTCGTGCCTCATAGGGGAGATGAAGAATCAAATGCTGCATTGGATTGAAGAAGCTGGGTGGAAATATCTTGTCAAGCTTACACAGTAAGACGGGTGCCAATCTTTCCAAGTCTGCAACCACAGTCCGAGATAACTCTTTTGCACAAAGCTGACGGAAGAAATAACTCAACTCTGAAAGCGCTAGCCAGACATGCTCAGGGACATAGCCTCGAACCATCGCAAGAAGAATCCGTTCAATCCATGTGTGGAAGTCATGAGTCTTCATCCCTAAGACTCGCATAGTAGATAAGTTCACCCCCCTACTCAAGTTAGCTGCATACCCATCAGGGAACATCAACATCTTTATCCACTAAAGTACTTCCTTCCTCTGGGCCCTGCTTAGGACGAAATCGGCCTTAGGCCTTCTCCACGTCTTTCCGCCACTTGGCGGCTTCATCTCTAGTTTTGGTCTATCACATAACGCTGCCAGATCCACTCTTGCCTTCACATTATCCTTTAACTTATCAGGAATGTCCATAATTATTGCCCACAGTGCCTCGGCAACATTCTTTTCAGTGTGCATCACGTTAATGTTGTGTGGAAGGAGCAGGTCGTCATAATAGGGGAGCCGAGTCAATCCAGACTTATGTGTCCACATATGCTGCTCACCATATCCCACAAAACCACCTTCTGTATTGGCCACGAGCCCATCTATCTGTTGACGAATTTCGACACCAGTCATCGTTGCAGGTGGGCGGTCTGTCACTACGACACCTTTCGTAAAGTTCTTGATGTCTAGGCAGAATGGATGGTCAGCAGGAAGAAATTGTCGATGTTTATCGAAGGACGAATATTTGCCACCCTTTTTCAACCAAATGAACCTGAGAGCTTCCTTGCAAACTGGGCATGGGAACTTACTGTGAACACACCAGGCACAGAATAGCCCATACGCCGGTAAGTCATGCATGGAGTACTGGTACCAAACATGCATTCTGAAGTTTGTCTTTGTAGCTCGGTCATACGTCCATACCCCTTCCTCCCAGGCACGTACCAATTCATCGATCAAAAGCTCCATGTACACGCCCATTTTATTCCCCGGGTGTCCGAGAATTATCAATGACACGAATATATTCTGCCTTTGAAAGCACACACCAGAGGGGATATTGATTGGGATAACAAACACGGGCCAACATGTGTACGGGGCAGCGTTCATTCCATAGGGATTGAACCCATTTGTGGCCAACGCAACACGTACATTACGAGCCTCTTCGGCTTTCTCACGGTGAATGGCATCAAAGTGTTTCCATGCTTCACCATCAGATGCATGCACCATCTTGTCAAGATTGTATCGTTTTCCATTTTTGTGCCATGTCATCTGTTTCGTGGATTCCTCTGTCATGTACAGACGCTGGATCCTCGGTATGAACGGAAGGTGCCGTAGGATTGTCAAGGGGATGTCGAGCTGCCTCTTCTGTCCATCACCAGAGTCTACCTCCATGAACCTAGACGATGTACACTTGGGACAGTACTTTGCCTCCGCGTATTCTTTTCTAAATAGCAGGCAGCCCTTCGGACAAGCATGAATATGCTCATACGTCATCTTGAGTGCACGAAGGAGTTTCTGTGCCTCGTACATGCTCTTTGGCAGAACGTGATCATCCGGAAGCAGGCTCCCAATAACCGTCAACAAGCCATCGAATGCGTCTCTACTCATGTTGTACTGCGACTTGAACGCCATTACACGCCCAATGGCATCTAGTTGAGAAACCTTTGTCTGGCCGTGAAGGGGCTTCTGTGCCACGTCGAACATGTCGTAGAACGCCTTTGCAGTCGGCTCTGGCTCGTCATCCATACATCCTCCCGTGTACTGTGTGTCCTGATAGTCGTTTAACATATCCGCTACCCCCGCATCCGCGTCATAATCCTCGACACGTTGTCTCAGCACCTCCTCTCTCGTACGATGCGCTTCACCATGAAATATCCACCGAGTATAGCCCGGCGTAAATCCATTCTTCCAAATATGTTCTACCATGGCCTTCTTTGGTTTTCTTTTCCGGTTGGCACATTTGCTGCACGGGCATGGGACTAGACTCGCTCCCTTAGCAGCTTCGCCATATGCTCGTTCCACGAAATCATCGGTCTTTCTAATCCATTCAGTGGTGACATCGTTCCTTTCTCTACGACCCGTGTACATCCGCTCACGGTCCTCCATCCTCTAACAGGAAATTTTGGCAGCACCTCCCCTGCACGGGGAGGTTTTGAAATCCTGCAAATAAAATTATCAGCACGATGGCTGACATCCACACATAATTCAACGGCACGATGGCCGGCAATCATCAATACTCAATATTAACCTAATCATACACGTACATAAATTTAACACAAGAAAACTAAATATTAATCTAATCAACTCAATATTAAACCTAATCATACCCAACGGGCGGGACGACGGGTCGCGGACGAATCGACAGGTCGCGGACGAGACGGCGGGTCGCGGGCGAGGCGGCGGGGGCACGACAAGGGCACAGCGAGGGCACGACGAGGGCACACACGGCGGGGACGCGGCGGGGGCACGGCGAGGGCACGGTGGGGACGCGACGGGGGCACGGCGAGGGCACGGCGGTGGCGAGTCTACGGCGTACGGCACGGTCGCGGCTGCGGCCGCGCGGCGAGGGCGTGGGCGGGGCGAGCGCGGCGTGGGCGCGGGCGCGACGGTGTCGCGGCGGCGCGGCGGGGTCACGGTGGGGCGGCGGGGTCGCGGCGGTGAGTCTACGGCGGCGGCGGCGCGGCTGTGAGAGAGTGAGAGAGAAAGAAGGAATTACCTGCGCTATGTGAACGCGCTTTGCTGAGTGCCTGTGATCTGGCACTCGACAAAGATTTTTTTTATTTTTAAAATAAGCTTTGCCGAGTGCCAGATCGGGGACACTCGGCAAAGGCTCCTTTGCCGAGTGTCGACGAGGTGACACTCGGCAAAGACTAACTTACACTTCTTTGCCGAGTGCCACCCAGGGGGCATTCGGCAAAGCCTACTTTGCCGAGTGTCAACCAGCTGACACTCGACAAAGTATATTTTTATTTTTATTTATTTTGTCTCCCAAACTTTTTTGTGGTATGTTCCTACACTATGTAGACCTGCATGTATCATTTGTGGACAATTATAACAGAGTTTTCAATCGTTAGTAGATTTAGTTCGTTTATTTGAATTTCTTCGGAAAATTCAGATTTGAACTGCAGGTCACTGGAAACTTGGAAAACTGTGCATGCAAAAATAATATTCATGTTACTTAGCATAAGTTACGACCGATTCCAGAAGCGGACCGGAAACTTCGAGCAACATGCTCACTAAACATGGCTGTGAACTTGCCATCCACATGTTTAAAAATTGTATAAAACACAAACAAAGTCAGAAAATCATGAAACTTGTCCACGTGTCATGATATTATATGTACAGGCTGTGATAAAAATTTTAGAATGTTTGGAGAAAGTTGTGAGACACTATGTGTAGAAACCTAAGAGAACTACACATGAAATCATAAAGTTTCAATGTGGATCTCTTAGGTTTGTACACATAGCGTGTCATAGTTTTCTCGAAACTTTTTCAATTTTTTATCACAGCCTGTACATATGATATCATGACACGTGGACAAGTTTCATGATTTTCTGACTTTGTTTGTGTTTTATGCAATTTTTAAACATGTGGATGGCAAGTTCACGGCCATTTTTAGTGAGCATGTTGCTCGAAGTTTCCGGTCCGCTTCTGGAATCGGTCGTAACTTATGCTAAGTAACATGAATATCATTTTTGCATGCACGGTTTTCCAAGTTTCGAGTGACCTGCAGTTCAAATCTGAATTTTCCGAATAAATTCAAATAAACGAACTAAATCTACTAACGACTGAAAACTCTGTTATAATTGTCCACAAATGATACATGTAGGTCTACATAGTGTAGGAATATACCACAAAAAGTTTAGGAGACAAAATCAAAAAAATAAAAATATACTTTGCTGAGTTTCTAGAGAAGACACTTGGCAAAGAGTCCTTTGCTGAGTGCCCACTATTTGGCACTCGGCAAAGAAGACTCTTTGCCGAGTGCCAACCCTCGACTCTCGGCAAAGACTGACGGTCGTCAGCTTTGGGACGGCCGCTGACGACCCTTTGCCGAGCGCCACCTTTACCGAGTGTTTCACACTCGGCAAACGTGTCTTTGCCGAGTGGGGTCCTGTGCCGAGTGTCCAGCACTCGGTAAAGAGGCTCGTTGCCGAGAGCCTAACTTTATCGAGTGCGGCTCTCGGCAAAGCCTTCTTTGCCGAGTGCCCGACAAAAGGCACTCGGCAAAAAGGCCGACACTCGGCAAAGCCTCAGATTCTGGTAGTGGAGGATCACCGCCGCAATTGTCACTATAGCACCGCCAACATTCAAGCCACAACAGCCTGTCGTCGGTTAAGCTCGCAGCCATAATGCGCTATGACCAGCTCGTCGAAGTTCGAGTTCCTCTCCAACTCTAGCGACAACTTCGGTGAGTAATTTCTCACCGTCCGTTCAACTTCCGGAGCAGTCCAGAACATCACTGTGACCAGCTCGCGAGAGCTTCATCACTGCGCTTCCGGTTCGTCGATCGGATCTTCGATTCATAATAAAAAACTGAGATGACCAGCAACAACGAGAGCGTGAAGAGCTTGATTGGAAGGTAAGTTAGTGGTAGGATAGGGATCTTTCCCGTATGATAGACTTGATGCTTTCCACCTAATAAATAATCACCACCACATATCTTCTTACATGCAAGACTGCTATACAATACAAATTTGTCAGTAGGTACAATCATGATATGTTGGAAAAAGCTAGGTCATGTATTTGTAAACAAACCTTTCCCACAGTCATGTCACCTATTTCTGTGCAAGCCTACTAATTTATTAAAAATGTGATATCTTCTAAGTCAAATAATTTACTTTAATCTGTTCAAGTTGTGTTAGGTTCATATTAATTTTTTGCATACCTAGTAATAACATTGTTTTAATTATGCCATATGTTTTAATTAATTAATGTTAATTAGCTAGATAATCTAGTTTATAGTTCTAACCTACGCATTTTATAAATAATTGTTAATGATTAATACTAACTCAAATATTTTAATTTAATACCTGCTTAGTTTGAATCCAATATCTGTTAGATCCTATCTGTTAAATTTATTGCGCCTAAAATATCGTTTTATCCATAAATTCTTCGTTTTAACTGCGATTTTAATGGTTCTCGAACCTACGATCTCGTGCGGCGCGTAGAATATTCTCACACTGTTTTGCTCTCATGTTTTGGTGTAATGCTATTATACACATTATTTGTTGATTTATATGTATTGCTACGAATAGAAGCGAGATCACGAGGAATCTAAAGATCAACTTTGGAGAAGTACTTGGAGGTGCAAGTATAAGGCAAGCTGTGCCCTTGATCACTCTTCTTTACCTAATAATGTTCCTGTTAATCACTGAGGTTAAATTAATGAGACCTAATAGGTTACCCTAGTTTTGGTTACCCCACACCTTGCAACAAATGAATTATTGGGTAGATTCTATATGCTTTACCTGGTTTTGGGATTAATGTTATATCTAAATTATGATCATGTTCCATTGTTACCGTTAGTTTAGTTATTGTTCATGATATGATTATTGTGTTAATTGGAACATGGAGCTTAACTTGAGATAACTGTGCTACCACAAGGGTGGAATGAGACATCCTTGGCTAACTAATTAGGAAAGCTAGTGGAAAACTACCTTACCCGAAAGAGGCAAGGACGATAGAGGAGTTGCTGGTGTAGGGAGGTTTTCAATTTGATCATGTTGCAATGACTTTTTGGACGAGGGATTACTATATCGCTCTTCTCACGAAATCGTAGCGGGTTTTCTGAAGCTAGTGGAACTTTGTAAAGGCCTCGTAGTGGATCCCTAGCCATTCACCTCAAGAGTGTCTAAGGGCCTTGCAAACCCTGACTAGATGGGATACACGACTTGTGGGTAAAGGGCGCAATCTCTACAGAGTGTAAAACTGGTATATTAGCCATGCTCATGGTCAAGAGCGGCTCGGACCCTCACATGAGTAACTTATGGAATTAAACTCAATCTGTCATATGAATTTTATTGTGATCTCTTATTTAATTGGGATGGTATCTACTTACACTTAGTAACTGCTAATAAATTTTTGACCAACTTGTTAAAAGCAACGCTCAGCCTTAACCCCTACTTGTTGATGAGCCTTACACTTCACATGAGCCCCCACCGTAAGTGAGCTCATGCACATTATTCCCCACAACTTATTGAGTGATGAATGTATGTGAGCTCACTCTTGCTGTACTCACCCCCAAGTCAAGAACAGGTACCACAAGAGGAGGATCATGAAGGATGTCATGATGAGTTCGTGAGAGGTCTAGGCCGTCGTCCACAGTCAACTATGGTTGTTGGACCATTGTCTTCATATGATGTAATTATATAGTTATTTTGTACAGAACTCCTATTATATAGTAAAGATGTGACATTCGTTTCTGTACCATGAGTCATCATATGTGTGAGACTTGATCCTAGCACATATTTGATTCACGCCCGTGTTTGCCCTTAAATCCGGGTGTGACACCGATCCAATGCACACCAGACCGGGCCACATCAGTGCCACGTCGAAGTAGCCGTTGAAGTCTAAATCATCCAGTTCGAATTGCAGACGACCAGTGCACACCAGACCGGTCCGGGTGGCCATCCTCCAAATTGTCTTATTTACACCCTCTCTATGTAGATGATCTGGTGCACACTAGACCGGTCCGGATAGCCTGTTCGCCTAGGTCCATTTTACACCCTCTATGTGTTGATGGTCTGGTGCACCAAGTCCAAAAAACTAGAGGGAAGTGCTATCCACACACGTGGTCCGGTGCACACCGGACTAATACGATGCTGCACAGAGCAGACCACTTAAGTCCTTTTTGGGATTTACTTCTCGGATTTGATTTGACTTGCATTGAGATTTATATTATCACTTAGACAATATATAGTGACTTTCCAACAAGTCTAAGTCATGGAACTCGAATAATATAATTTCTCTAACTCATATTTCTGTTTTTCTCAACCTAGCTCCAAAGATGTGTTTTGTTGAATCTGAGCTATCAAACGTCTTTGAGTGTATCAAATATGTTCCTAGGGGATTTAGAACTTACCAAAAGTATAGAACTAGACATAATTAATCTTTTTCCAAGGTTTTCCCCTAATTGGCTAGAATTGAGCTGATTCTGACTTAGAACTTGGCAAACTAGTTAGTCCACTATTGGGGCGAAGGCGAAGACGCCACCCTTCGCTCGATGCCTTCGTCGTAATCGTCGGACCAACGGAGACAAGACAACGGGCAGGTTCACCCTTCGCCCCATACGTCACCGGACGAAGACCTATGACGAGGTCGTCCCATCTTGCGACCTCGTCCAGCATGGAGGCCCACGTGTAATCCGGCCCATTGTAACAGGCCCTGCGTGGCCGCTGCGCATTACGGGCCTAATTTGTAAAGGCATCCCTGTAATTACGGTCTGTAACCCCGCTTTATGGGAATATTCCGGGGATAACCTAGGTGTCTGAGGGCACATGCGTCCTTAACACAGGACGCTGGGCACTCAGATACCTATAAATACCCCCGCACAGTGCCCTTGAGAGGCTAGATTAACAGAGCTTTTGCCATCTCGTGCGAGAACCCTGTTTACGTCAACTCTCACCCCCGTTGGATCCCCTTGCACCTGGTAGCAAGTTCCAACATTTGGCGCCCACCGTTCGTGCTACGAAAAAACCACCCGCGATGGCACCCAAGAAAGTTAACTCGAAGGCTGACGAGGCTGCGAAGGCAGCACTGCTGGCCGCAAAAAAGGGCAAGGCCCTCGCCCTCACCCACTCCACCCACCAAGAGGCTACTGAAGACGACGTTCTCCGCACCTGCGAAGACGACGCTCTCCGCACCTGCGGCCCTGAAGGACAATCGCAATCTCCCCCATGCTTCGCCCCACCGGAGGGCGCGGACCTCACCGAGGACGGTGAAGTCCTCGGCGTCTCAGCGGAAGAACAGCTACAGATGCGCGCCCTGCGCCTCAAGAACCGCATTCTCCAGAGGCAAAAAGAGATACTGGAGGCCAAGCGCCAGCGCGTGTCCGCACTAGCCAAGGTGCGGCAAATGATACGCGACGAAGAGCAGAAGGCCCAGGACCTCGAGCGGGAGATCGCGCTGATGCAGCGCGAAGGCCACCTCGGCCTGCAGCACGGGCCACCCCTGCAACAGTGCACACAACTGGAAGACATACGCGAAGGCCACCTCGGCCTGCAGCACGGGCCACCCCTGCAACAGCGCGCGCAAATGGAAGACCCACACTTCCCCCAGCGCGACCACGCCTTCCCACACGCCATGCCATTCCAAGGGGTCAACTACCTCGACGAGCGAAGTCCCCTGGCACCACACCTGCAAGTGACACCCTGGCCTGCCAACTTCCGGGCAGGGACCTATCCTAAGTACAACGGCAGCACGGACCCAGCACAGTACATCATGAGCTATCAGGTCGCCGTTGCATCTTCCGGAGGGGACGACGCCACGATGGCCAAGTCTTTCATCATCGCCCTCGAAGGCCCAGCTCTCACCTGGTTCACCAGGTTGCCCCCGCTGTCCATTGACTCCTGGAGAAGCCTCCGGGACAAATTCCTGCTCAACTTCCAAGGGTACCGCCCAGACACCGACGCCTTGGCCGAACTCTCACTCTGCAAGCAGCTGGAAAAAGAGACTCTGCGGGAGTATTACCGCAAGTTTCTAACACTCAAGTCACAGCTGCCCTCAGTTGATGACCAGATCGCCATCCACTACGCCATAAGTGGCCTTCGCGCCGGCGTCCTTTACAGCCACTGCATCAGGGACACGCCCAAGAACCTCCAGGAATTATATCAGCTTTTTGAAAAATATGCCAAATCCGAAGAACTCCACCAGCGCAAGGTTGAGTCTCAGAGGAAACCCAAAGATGCTCCACAGTCCTGCCGCACGTGGACGAGGACTCCGCAGCCAGACTCCGGTCGAGACGGCCGCAATCAGCAGCAAGTGCACAACATCGCCAACCAGCACCCCGCTGCTGACGCCCCTCGCCGCCAGGAGTATCCCCCTAGGGCCGCGGAAACGGAACTCGCGGTAGGGGTCGGGGGCGTGCGCAGCCGCCGCGCCGATTGTACTGTCTTTTTCATGGCGAAGACTGCGCCCACCAAACCAGAGACTGCCCAGAAACGAAGGCCACCAAAGACAGGATGGCACGGGCACAGCCAGCCGACAACCCCAGAGTTGTCGCGCACACTTATCAGCAACCCCCTCCACCATACATCCACGCCCCCGCCCCGCACCCACCGCACCGCGCATACCAACACCACCAGGAAGTACAAATCGTACCTCCCCCACCCCCACCTCCACACCAGCAACATCAGAACATCCCCCACCCCCACGCCCCAAAACAAGAAGACTTCGCCGATCAGCCGTATCACGGAGTCATTCATATGATCACCGGGGGGTCCAGCACCGACTTCGACACAAAGCGGCAGAAGCGGGACCACTACCGCAACATCAACCACGTCGCCATCACCGGCCCAGTCGTGCAGACAAAGTGGTCCCACGTACCGCTAACCTTCGATGCACGAGACGTCGACCTGCGCAGCGCCCCCCACATCGACACCATGGTTATCAACTGCAGCGTGGCAGGCTGGGACCTGCACAAAGTCCTAGTCGACAATGGCAGTCAAGCAGACATCATTTTCCTCCATGCCTTCGACCGCATGGGCATAAGCCACAGCCTGCTCAAGCCTTCGGACAATCCATTGTATGGTTTTGGCGGCAAGGGCACTTTTCCTGTTGGCAAAATAGAACTGCCTCTCTCCTTCGATGTAGCACCCAATGCCCGAAGTGAGCAAATAACCTTTGATATCGTCGATATGGTGTATCCGTACAATGCCATCATGGGCCGGGGCTCCATCAACAAGTTTGAGGCAGCCATTCACGGACTGTACCTGTGCATGAAGATACCAGGTCCGTTAGGCGCCATTGCGGTCTACGACAATCAACAGACTGCGCGCAACATAGAGCGGGACTTCGTCCCCGGACAAAGAAATGTGCACTGTCTCATGGCCCAGCGCGAGGTCCCTGCGTCCGTCAGCCCAGCCGACAAAGAGCACGACAAGGCACAGCTGCAGAGCAACGACGGGACCAAGACTGTTCCCCTCAACCAGGCCACGCCCAAGCAGACAGTCACCATCAGCGAAGACCTCACTTCGCAGGAGGAGGAGAAACTCCTCTGCTGCTTGTCCAAGAACAAAGACGTCTTCGCCTGGTCAGCCCTCGACCTGGTCGGGGTCAGCCGATCCATAATTGAGCACAGCCTGGGAATCGACCCTCCGGTGAGACCGAAAAAACAGCGGCTTCACAAAATGTCCGACGAGAAGACAGAGGCCGCCAAGGCAGAGGTACACCGCCTCCTGGAAGCCAAATTTATCGAGCCGGTGGCTTACCCCACGTGGCTCTCCAACGTTGTGATGGTGCAGAAAAAGAGCGACAAGTGGCGAATGTGCATCGACTTCACCAGTCTCAACAAGGCCTGCCCAAAGGACAACTTCCCATTGCCGCGGATCGACAAAATAGTCGATAGCGCGGCCGGATGCGAAGTCATGTCACTTCTCGACTGCTTCTCCGGTTACCACCAGATATACATGAAGGAGGAAGACAAGGCTAGCACTAGCTTTATAACACCCTTCGGCACATATTGCTTCATCAGAATGCCGGAGGGACTCAAGAACGCCGGGTCCACCTTCTCCCGGCTTACCAAAACAGTGCTCAAAGGGCAAGTTGGCAGAAATATATTCACATATGTGGACGACATCGTCGTCGCCAGCAAGAGCAAGGAGGACCATCTCGCTGACCTCGCCGAGACATTCGCGAACATGCGAGACGCACGACTTCGCCTGAACCCGGAAAAGTGCGTCTTCGGCGTTCGCCAAGGGAAAATATTGGGCTACCTGGTATCACACCGCGGCATCGAGGCCAACCCAACCAAAATTCAGGCCATCATCAACATGACGCCTCCGCAGTCCGCCAGAGACGTCCAGCGCCTGACGGGCAGGTTGGCCGCCCTCAACAGATTCATCTCCAAATCCGCTGAGCGAAGTCTCCCTTTCCTCAAAACTCTCCGTGGCGCAAAAGACTTCGCTTGGGGACCAGAGCAGGCAGCGGCCTTCGCCTCATTAAAACAATACCTGTCGGAGTTGGCAGTCCTTACAAGCCCTGACTCTTCGCTACCCCTGTTGCTCTATGTTGCGGCTTCGCCACATGCGGTCAGCGCGGCACTGGTGCAGGAGCAGACAGTTGAGGGTGTGATCAGGCAGTGCCCAGTCTATTACGTCTCCGAAGTGCTAACACCATCCAAATGTAACATGACAGAACTGGAGAAGGTTGCCTATGCAGTTGTTATGTCTTCGCGCAAATTGCGCCATTATTTTGAAGCATTCAAAGTCCGAGTCACCTCAGACAGGGGACTAGGTGAATTGTTCAGAAACCCGGAGGCATCGGTCCGGATTGCCAAGTGGGCGGCCGAACTATCCGGCTACCACATCAACTTCGAGCCCAGGACAGCCATCAAGTCACAAGTCCTGGCAGACTTCGTCGTCGACTGGACTGGGCCAATAACACAGTCGGACCCGTCCGCAGAGAAAATTTGGACGATTCACTGCGACGGCGCATGGTGCCACGCGGGGGCAGGCGCCGCTGCAGTCATCACCTCACCCGCCGGGGTCAAGCACAGATACGCAGCACGCCTCAACTTCGCTCTGGAATCTGACAGATGCACAAACAACATAGCAGAATACGAAGCAGTCATCCTCGGCCTCCGCAAGCTGCGGGCCCTTGGTGTCACCACCTGCATTATCAGAACAAACTCCAAGGTAGTTGTCGGCCAAGTCGAGAAAGACTATGCAGCAAAGGACCCCGCACTTATGCAATACCTCGCGGCCATCCGAAGTCTCGAGAGACAATTCAAGGGATTCACCTTGCAGCATGTGGACCGGGCCAAGAATGAAGAGGCCGATGCATTGGCCAAGGCTGCCGCCAGAGGCGAGTCCCTGCCCTCCGACGTGTTCTACCATGTCATCGGCACGCCAGCCGTCCGGAGCCCCGAAGGGCTCCAAATAACCAATGACAGCGAGGGCCACCGCATAGTCAACCTTATCATGACCGAAGACTGGCAGGCACCAATAACTCTGTTCCTACAGGGGTACTACCACCCAACCGACATCAACGAGGCCAAGCGCCTCAAACATCGAAGCCGGGACTTCGCACTGATTGAGGGCCAACTCTACAAGAAGGGGATCAGTCAGCCAATGCTTAAATGCATCACCAAAACCGAAGGCGTCCAGATCCTGCGTGAAGTCCACAGTGGTACCTGCGGCTCTCACGCAGGGCCAAGGGCCCTAGCCGCAAAGGTGATCCGCCAAGGTTTCTACTGGCCCGCAATGATCTGCGCCGCAAATCGGGTCACAAGGTCCTGCGAAGCCTGCCAGAAGTTTTCTCCTCGATCAGGCAGCCCCTCGCAATTTACAAAGCTGATCGCCCACACATGGCCTCTCCAGCGTTAGGGCCTGGACATCGTCGGGCCCCTGCCCACGGCTCAGGGGAACCTCAAGTTCACCTTCGTCGCTGTTGAGTACTTTACCAAATGGATCGAGGCGAGGGCTGTTTCCACAATAACAGCAAAGACTGCACAGAAATTCTTTTGGCAAAACATTGTTTGCCGCTTCGGAATACCGTCCGAACTAACAGTCGACAACGACAAGCAGTTTGACAGCCAAGACTTCAAGGATTTTAGCTTCTCCATTAGCACCAAGCTTGCCTTCGCCTCAGTATATCACCCGCAGTCCAACAGAGTTGTGGAACGCGCCAATGGAAAAATTTTCACAGCTGTCAAAAAGATGCTCCTCGACGAAAAAAGGGCAAGTGGGCCGATTTGCTACCTGAGGCGGTCTGGGCGCTAAACACGACTGAGTGCAGGGGGACTGGGTTCACCCCTTTCCGCCTTCTATACGGATCGGAGGCCATGACTCCACAAGAAATAAAACATGGGTCCCCGCGAACAGTTTCGTCAGCCATCCCCGACGTCGACGAACCCACTTCGAAGGATCTCATCGATGGAGACTGGGTCTTCGCTCTACTGGCTCTAAATAAATACCAAGCCCAGACAAAAGCATGGCGCGACCACGCAGTCATCCCGAGGGAATTCAGCGAAGGGGACCTCGTACTTGTCCGAACAGCTCGGACAGAGGCCAGGGGCAAGCTGGAGCCCAGGTGGGAGGGCCCTTTCATTGTCAAGACGAAGGCCTCCCCCAGCGCATACAGGCTCGCAACACTAAACGGCGAAGACTTGGAGCACTCCTGGAACATCGATAATCTCCACAAATTTTTTGTTTGACTACTCAGGGCCAGTTCGCCCTTGTAATTCGCAAAAACAATTTTATTCTGGCCAGCACTCTTTTCCTCCCGGGGGGTGAGGTTTTTAACGAGGCAGAGTCATGTAATATACAAGTGAAAAATCCCCCGCAAAAATCTACGTCGAAAAAAGACCGCGCCGACGGTCTTCGACATTCGACCAATACAAAGTCACCGCGAGGCCCAGCGCTAGCTACCCTCGCGTGCGACGACTCCGTGCAAAAGTCACCTAAGGGTGCAGCCGGACTAGCACAACAAGTGCGAAAAATCGTAGTCTTCCGCGAAGACTTTCCGTGCAAAAGTCGCCTAAGGGTGCAGCCGGACTAGCACAACAAGTGCGAAAAATCGAAGTCTCCCGCGAAGACTATCCGTGTAGAAGTCGCCTAAGGGTGCAGCCGGATTAGCACAAGTGCGAAAAATCAAAGTCTCCCGCGAAGACTATCCGTGCAGAAGTCGCCTAAGGGTGCAGCCGGACTAGCACAACAAGTGCGAAAAATCGTAGTCTTCCGCGAAGACTTTCCGTGCAGAAGTCGCCTAAGGGTGCAGCCGGACTAGCATAACAAGTGCGAAAAATCGAAGTCTCCCGCGAAAACTATCCATGCAGAAGTCGCCTAAGGGTGCAGCCGGGCTAGCACAACAAGTGCGAAAAATCGAAGTCTTCTGCGAAGACTATCCATGCAACAGTCGCCCAAGGGTGCAGCCGGACGAAGCTTAACAAGTGCGAAAACGACTACACCAAACTGTCCGCGCAAAGACCGACTACATGCGCACCAGACCAACATAACAAATACACCAGACCAAGTACGTAATGCCTTCGCGAGCATAGCCGAATGTGCGAAGGCACACAACCTCATCATACAAGCCATTACACATGTACAAGCGAGGGCATCACACTCTACATCGGCTCAACCTTCGGAATAATTCTCATCTCCCTATAGTTAAATAACATTATCCTAAGCTCCTCACCCGCAAAAAGGCTTCACAGCTCCCCCTCACCTGCACTCACAGCGGCCGGCAAGGACAACAGTTCCTGCCTGCCAGCCCTACTCACACGAAGCCGACCGCCGTCCGCCCCACTCACTCTACACTTCGCAACCGCCCTTCGCCGCCTACGCCTAGTGCTCGGACCAGGCACAACTTCAGCATCCGCAGCATGCGGCGAAGCCTCTGCCGCTACCACATCCAAGGCCGCAAAGTAGTCCAAGTCCTCATCCGACGACTCCTCAGTCCACTCAACCGAGCTCCCAGAGTCACCAAAATCAGAAAACTTAGATGCAGACCCATCCGATTTATTACCATCATCCACGGTCGAGGCCGCCAAAAAATTAGTAGTAGCGGTTGCGTGCGCAGGCCCAAAATCTTGAACCTGCGCAGCAACCAAGATTCAGCAACATATCCAAAATTCCCTAACTACCCACACCCACTAAGCCACCTGCGAAGACCCAGCCGTCGCGGGATCCTCCGCTGTCGGCTCCGCCGCCACCTTCACAGGATCCTCAGCCCTCGGCGCGGCAGTTGGCGACGGGCCTCCGACGGCCGCAGTGGCTGCGAGGGCATCAGGAACGCCTTCGGCGGTTTCTGGGGGCAACTCCAGGGCGGCCTCGGACACAGCCGCCACCGGGTTCGGCTCCGGGTCAGGCAGCGCGCTGTTCAAAGCCCCGAAGTCATCCACCCTCTCGCCACGCGCCGCCTGAGACACAACACACAGATTCAGCAAACCCACATATAACCCACATTCAACAAACACCAAACAAAAGCCAAACATTACCTGACCCCTCGCCATCTCGGCCCGCTCCCTGACCACCTCCCGACCGTGGGGGCCCCACATCCGGTCGTAGAGGGCTCCCGCGGATTCCTTCACCACAGGGTCCTCAACCTTGTAAATATCGCGCTCGAAATCCTCATCAGCTTGGTCGAAGACCTCATAGTGCCGGCACCCTTCGCGAGAGAGCGCGTTCATTGCCCCCTCGCAAGTGACCAGGGAGGCATAGGACATGAACCCCTCCACGATGGCGGGGAGCGCCAGCAACTCCTCCTGTATCCACTCGAGGCAGCGAAGTTCGGGCTCCCGGTCCGGCACTTCGAAGTCAGCGGTCCGCGCGCCCAGCTCATGGTATGAATCCATAAGCTGCTTGCGTGTCCGCTCAGCCTCCGAGCGCGTCGAAGCCTCGGCCCTCTCCACACGGGTCTGCAGGGCGTTGAGCCACCCCTCCAACTCCTCGGCGCGCTGCCTGGCAAGACTGCCCTCTGCCCGCGCCAAATTGGCCTCCGCCTGCGCAGACTGCGCTTTGGCGAGGGCCTCATTAGCCTCCTTCCTTTCCTTCGCCAGTTGGCGCCGGAGGTCAGTCCTCTCACCCTCCAGCGCGGCCACCTTATCCGCCAGCTTGCGGCACTTACTGTCGGCGGCCGACTTTTCCCGGACGGCGTCAGCATGTTGCGTCTGAAGTCTCTCGACTTCGGCAGACACAACTGCCGTAAGGGCCCCCAACGCCGCGCGGTCTGCGAAGTCAGACGCCTACAAGACACACATAAGACCACAGCCCCAACGAAGACGATAAAAAACCGAAGTCTAGCTCAACGTACCTGACTTAATGCCCCCTTCAGCTCCTTCAGCCGGCGGGACACAGCACCCGCCTCGTCCCTGACGGCAGTGAGTGCCGAAATCTCGCCACCGGCACTAAGAGCACTGCCCTTCGCTACGTACCGTCGGCGGCGGCGGGCGGTCTGCTTCACTCGGGCTAGATCTCCGGTGAACAAGAACAAGGAGGGCAGACGAGCAGCAAGAAGGCGGAAAAGGCGGCTAAGGTTTTCACGGAGCGCGGAAAGATAAAGTTCAAAACACGCCGCCCCCCGCCCCCTTTTATACACAGGACGCGGCGCTTCGGGAAACCCGCAGTCCAACAGTACGGTGTCAATCAACAGTCATGTCAAAAACCCCTGCGGAACCACTTCGAGCGAGGGCAGCGTCTCCGCCATCTAGCGACGTCTTCGGCACCAGATGACTTAGTCGAACTAGTCCCTCGGAGGGCAAATGTTGGGGCGAAGGCGAAGACGCCACCCTTCGCTCGATGCCTTCGCCGTAATCGTCGGACCAACAGAGACAAGACAAAGGGCAGGTTCACCCTTCGCCCCATACGTCACCGGACGAAGACCTGTGATGAGGTCGTCCCATCTTGCGACCTCGTCCAGCATGGAGGCCCACGTGTAATCTGGCCCATTGTAACAGGCCCTGCATGGCCGCTGCGCAATACAGGCCTAATTTGTAAAGGCATCCCTGTAATTACGGTCTGTAACCCCGATTTATGGGAATATTCCGGGGATAACCTAGGTGTCTGAGGGCACATGCGTCCTTAACACAGGACGCTGGGCACTCAGATACCTATAAATACCCCCGCACAGTGCCCTTGAGAGGCTAGATTAACAGAGCTTTTGCCATCTCGTGCGAGAACCCTGTTTACGTCAACTCTCACCCCCGTTGGATCCCCTTGCACCTGGTAGCAAGTTCCAACATCCACATGGCTACGATGGTCATCAAGCACCAAAACAAATATGGAAATGGGTTTAAGCCCATTTATGTTTCACTGTCAGATAAGTAGCGCCAATATTGTCACACCATTGACTGGGTGGTCGAGGTATGGCAATACCAAGCTCTTGAAGGACTCGAATACAAATAAGCATCGGCGAACGCCATCTCGGTGGTTAGGTTCTAGACCTTGCGGAAATAATCCACCGCTGAGAGGTCACCCTTCTTGGCGGTGGAGAGCTCGATGCGAAGTTGCATCGTGCGGGCGAGAGTGGACAAGGAAAATCACTTCCTGACGGAGTCCCAAACTTCTTTGGACGTCGTGGCATACACAACACCACGAAGGACCTCCTCGCTAATGGACAAGTGGAGGCCGCTAAGAAGCTGCTGATCGGCGTTATACCGAGTCTCATAAGCTGGATTGGGGATGAGCTCGGTGCTGGTGGTGGTCATTGCTGCAATCTGAAAGGGAAATAGGGTCAAACCTTTTCCTAAATGATTATGGTGGTTGAAATGCCCAATACAAAATATTGGACTAATTAGTTTGCTCTAGATTATATGTTATACATGTGCTAAAGGTTCAACACAAACCAACAAAAGATACAAGTTAGGGTTCAAAAGAAAGGAGCAAAAGAAACCGAAGAGAACCCTGGACTGGCGCAGCGGACTGTCCGGTGCACCACCGGATAGTGTCCGGTGCCCTAGGGACCGTACAGGCTGAACTCTTCACCTTTGGATTTCTCGAGAGCCGCTCCGCTATAATTCACTGGACTGTCCGGTGGGTCACCAGACTGTCCGGTGTGCCAGCGGAGCAATGGCTCCAGCGCAATGGTTGACTTCAACGGACACCTGCAAAAGCGCTACAGTGCGCGGACAATTCGCGCAGAGTCAGAGCAGCGCCAGAAGGCGCACCGGACGGTGAATAGTGCCTGTCCGGTGTGGCACCGGACTGTCCGGTGCCCCCAAGCTGTCAGAGCACCAACGGTCGAAACCGTCAGAACCCTAACGGTTGGGTGACGTGGCTGGCGCACCGGACTGTCCGGTGCGCCCATCGACACACAACCTCCCCAACGGTTGGTTTTGTGGTTGGGGCTATAAATACACCCCAACCACCACCACTCCAAGCATCCAAGTTTTTCAGACTTCACATTCAATACAAGAGCTAGTGCAATCAATACAAGACACAATTCAAAAGAATCAAAGCCTCTCAAAGTCCCAAATACACTCCAAACACTTAGTAACTAGAGAGAGAGTTTTGCTCGTGTTCTTTGAGCTCTTGTTCTTGGATCGCTTTCTTCTTCCCCATTCTTGTTCTTCAAAGCACTTATAATCAAAGCAAGAGACACCAATTGTGTGGTGGTCCTTGTGGGGTCTAAGTGACCCGTTTGATTGAGAAGAAAGCTCACTCGGTCTAAGTGACCATTTGAGAGAGGGAAAGGGTTGAAAGAGACCCGGTCATTGTGACCACCTCAACGGGGACTAGGTTTGCAAGAACCGAACCTCGGTAAAACAAATCACCGTGTCACTCGCTTCCTTTCGTGGTTGATTTGTTTTCACCCTCTCTTTTGGACTCGGTTTTATTTCTAACGCTAACCCCGGCTTGTAGTTGTGCTTAAAGTTTGTAAATTTCAGTTTCCGCCTATCCACCCCCCTCTAGGCAACTTTCAATTGGTATCAAAACCTGGTACTTCATTAGAGTCTAACCACTCAAAGTGATGTCGGGAGGATCCGCCAAGAGGGAGATGGAAACGGCCACAAGCCACGGGAAGGCTCCATCAAGGGAGTTTGGCGCCAAAAGGAAGAGAGGAATCACCTCCCCGCGTCAAGTCGCATCGGAGTGGCGACAAGAAGAAGAAGATGAAGAAAGTGGTCTACTACGAGACCGATTCTTCGTCGCCCTCCACCTTGGGATCCGACACCGCGTCCGTCACTTCTAAGCGCCATGAGCGCAAGAAGTTTAGTAAGATTCCCTTACGCTATCCCCGTATTTCAAAGCGTGCTCCTTTACTTTCTGTCCCATTGGGCAAACCACCGGTTTTTGATGGTGAAGATTATTCTATGTGGAGTGTTAAAATGAAAGGTCATCTAACCTCACTCCACAAAAGCATATGGGATGTTGTTGAGTATGGAGCGCAGGTACCACAGGTGGGGGATAAGGACTATGACTCGGACGATGTCGCCCAAATACGGCACTTTAACTCCCAAGGAACTACTATACTCTCGCATCTTTAAGTCGAGAGGAGTATAACAAAGTGCACGGGTTAGAGACCGCCAAAGATATTTGGGACATCCTCAAGACCGCGCATGAAGGGGATGAGGTTACTAAGATCACCAAGCGGGAGATGATCGAGGGGGAGCTTGGTCGATTCATCCTCAACCAAGGAGAGGAGCCACAAGCAATGTACAACCAGCTCAAGACCTTGGTCAACCAAGTGCGCAACCTCGGGAGCACCAAATTGGATGACCATGAAATGGTCAAGGTTATTCTAAGATCACTCGTTTTTCGTAATCCTACGCAAGTTCAATTAATTCATGGTGATCCTAGATATAAGCTTATGTCTCCCGAGGAAGTGATAGGAAAGTTTGTGAGCTTTGAGTTGATGATCAAAGGCTCCAAACAAATTGTCGAGCAAGGCGGCACCTCCACACTCGAGGTGCAACCGTTGCATTCAAAGCAACGGAAGAAAAGAAAGAAGAGTCTACATCAAGTAGGCTCCCCATCGATGCTTCCAAGCTCGACAACGAGGAAATGACACTCATCATCAAGAGCTTCCGCCAAATCCTCAAGCAAAGGAGGGGGAAGGACTATAAACCCTGCTCCAAGAAAGTATGCTACAAATGTGGTAAGCCTGGTCATTTTATAGCTAAATGTCCATTATCTAGTGATAGTGACAGGGGTGACGACAAGAAGGGAAGGAGGAAGGAAAAGAAGTACTACAAGAAGAAGGGTGGCGATGCCCACGTGTGTCGGGAATGGGACTCCGATATGAGCTCCACCGACTCCTCCTCCGACGAGGACGCCGCCAACATCGCCGTCACCAAAGGCCTCATCTTCCCCAATGTCAGCCACAAGTGCCTCATGGCAAAGGACGACAAAAAGAAGAAGGTAAAATCTAGAGCCTCCACTAAATATACAACATCTAGTGATGAAGGTAGCTCTAGCAATGACGAGGATGATTTGCTTGCTCTTTTTGCCAACCTTATGTCACACCCGGATTTCAGGGCACCAAGACCCGGGCGCGAACATAATCACCAGGTGTGCTGGGACCAAGTCTCACACATATGATGAATCATGGCACAGGATCGAATGTCACATCTTTACTATATAATAGGAGTTCTATACAAAATAAATAAATAATTACATTATAAGGAGACAACGGTCCAGCAACCCAAAGTTGACTGGGAGACGACGGCCTAGATCTCTCACGAACTCGTCACAGCATCCTCCATGCGCCTCATCCTGTGGTACCTGTTCTTGACCTGTGGGGGGTGTGAGACAGCAAGAGTGAGCTCACATACGTTCATCGCTCAACAAGTTGTGGGGAATAATGTGCATGAACTCGCCAAAGGTGGGAGCTCACGTGAAGTGTAAGGCTTACCAAAGAGGATGGTTAGAGCTGAGCATTGCTTTTAAAGTTGGTCAAAATTTTATTAGCAATTACTAAGTATAAGTAAATACCAACCCAATTAAGTAGTAGAAGAAAAGTAACAACATCACCTGCGATGCAATGCATATGACAAATTGAATTTAGTTCCATAAATTAATCATCAGAGAGTCCTGAGCTGCTCATGACCGTGAGCTCGGCTAGTATACCAGTTTTACACTCTGCAGAGGTGGTACCCTTTACCCACAAGTCATGTTACCCATCTGCCAAGGGATCGCGACTTCCCATACACCTCTACCGAGGAGGCGAGGCAGGGTAACACTACGAGGCCTTTACAAAGTTCCACTAGCTTCAGAAAACCCGCTACAGTTTATAGGAAGCTCCAATGCAGGAATCCCTTGCAGGACCGCCATCGTAGCAAAATCCTCCCGAGGGCCTCCCTACACTGACCACTCCCCTACTGCCCTTGCCCCTTTCGGGTAAGGTAGTCCTCCACTAGCTTTCCTAATTAATCAGCCAAGGGCGTCCATAAACCCTTGTGGTGGCACGTGTTTCTCAAGTTAAGCTCTATGTTCCAATTAACATTTAATGATCTTGTCATGAACATAAATAAAATAACAACATAATTGGAACATAGATATAATGAAATATTAACCCAAAACCATATAAAGCAGTAGCAGAACTACCCAAGTGATTCAGGGGTTAAACAAGGTATTCAGGATAAACAAACTAGGGTAACCTATTAGGTCCCATCAAAATTAACCTATGCAGATCATTATGATTAATTAGAACATGAGTGGGTAAAAGAAGTGATCAAGGGCACAACTTGCCTGGGACTTGAGATTCCAGGTACCAGGATGATCTTCAGGTCCTCGTGACCTCACTGCTAGTCGTAGCAATACAAACAAACATGGTATAGACAAAATTAACATCACACCAAACATGAGAACAAGCTGCGTAATAATAATCTACGCGCTGCTACGAGATCGTAGGAACAAGAATCACTAAATTCGGAGTTACGGTTATGAAGTTATGATTTTATAAAGATTTAAGTGTTGGACAAGAAAGAAATTTGAGCACATAAATTATACCTTTGTTTCATAATAAAATAAAATTACCGGATGATAAACAATATTATTATGAATTTATAGCAAGTGGAATAAATTAATTCGGACCTAAGATGAATTAAATATGAATTATACAAGTTTCTGGAATTATTTTTATACTAAAAATCAATTTCCCTAATCATTTCTCTATTTTTATCTACCTCTG
The DNA here is from genome assembly GCF_902167145.1 of Zea mays. Classification (NCBI taxonomy): domain Eukaryota; kingdom Viridiplantae; phylum Streptophyta; class Magnoliopsida; order Poales; family Poaceae; genus Zea; species Zea mays. The sequence goes on along the minus strand of NC_050099.1, from coordinate 194,865,704 downwards.
GACTGCGCGCCAAAATCAAAGAAGTGCAGGGGCTAATTTGTATATTTCTCCAAGACTCATATTCTCACTGCGCGGATGGCGGGTTAGTTTCAGGATTCTTTAGGGTCTCTTTTGCATAAAGACTTGGCGAAGGGGTATGCGTGATCCTGAGCCACACGATTAGAATTCAGTGCGCCAGATCAGATCTTGATCGATCACCGAGTGAAGCCTGTTGGATTCAGATCCGACGGCCCATATTTTAAGTACTCGTGACTGCCCCGGGGCCATCCGATCACGATCGAACGGATCAGATTCCCCCGCACGAATTGTTGCTTTCACTTTTAATCTGGAACGTCCGCTCCATGATCAGTGGCACAAGTTTAGTTACCCCAAGGTCGAATCCAGAGCGCTCAACGCGGATCCGACGACCAAGGGACATCTTCCCCAACCCGCTGGCTGACCACGGCGGCGCAGAGGACACCGCGGTGGCACCATGGCTAGAGCATAGGATCCGCGTGATTCCGCCCCCACTCGCTGCAATAACGGGCGCTACACGATGAGAATTACTAGGCGATCGAGGCTAGGGGTTTCTTACCGGCGATTGAAGCAGCGGCGAGGCAGGCCACACGACATGGCGGATCCGCGGCAGGATACAACTACGGCGAAGAATCCTCAGCAGGCCGAAGCCTCGTTCACCCAATTACTTCTCCGAGCGCGCCGACGAGCCAGATCCCGTGGAAACTGACATCGACACCGCGGACCCCGACCATGGCGGCATTGGGTTTCTTGGTGCTAGCCTCGGACGCGGTGACCCACTCTCCGTTCTCTCTCTTTGCTCTCCTTTCTTCGTCGACGGCGCGAGCACCAAAGGTGGAGGCGCCCAGAAAATTTCCTCCCCCCGGGCCACGGACACAACCCGCGAGCACGACTCTCCCTCTCTCCTGTTTCTCTCTCTTGTTCACGGCAGAACGACTGGCTTAAATCCACCACAAGGTCGGCGGTTGAGGGATCCATCGCCGATTTTCCCGGATGAATCCCGATTTCAACGGGAGCTGTTGCGCCAAACGAGAGGAGATCACGGCATGTAGAAGAGCAAGCTGACAGGATGGGCCCAGACTTCAGTCTCAGCTTCAGACTATGCGGACGTTCTTATCACTGGCCGAGCGGGCCCACATGTAAGTGACACAGGCGCATACTGGTGGAGAGATGGGCTGGTGCGTGGGGTTTGGGGAATGGGCCGAAATGGTAGCCGCCAGCCCAACAGGTAATCCTTTCCTTTTTCTTTTATTTTTTTCCTTTTTCTTTTTATTTTTCTAATCCCTAATCCAACTTGAATTCAACTTTACATTCAAATCTTGTACTAAATTTATCTTTGAGTTATATTGTGACCTTAAGGTAATAATTTTGGAAATATATAAACTTCCTTTATATTTTATATATCTTCTCTTTTTCTCTTCTTCATAATATTTCCAAAACCCTAAAGTGCAACTTTGGATTTAATTCAAATATCCATCTCATTATTGTATTTCTTTTATTATTATTTTATTACTAAGTGCACAAACAAGCAAAACTCCATCATGATGCACAATTTAATGGCATGTCCTTGATTAATTATTTTTTTAATGAGGTGTTCACATGTGACGATAAGTAATTTCAACACACACATAAAATATAGGGAATGACTTTTCTCCACTTTTATATATATTACAATTTGGGTATTACAAATCCTACCCCCCTTAACAGAAATCTCGTCCTCGAGATTTGTAAGGACAGGGATGTAAAAAGCTTTATTTATAGTTTAACCTTTAACTTCTAATTAATAATAGGTTTCATGTTATTTAGAAAGTGGTTATGAAAGCATGGGTATATATATGTATAGTCACCAAATGTGTAAGAAAAAAAATGTTTTTAAAGCATGGATAGGCTTGGGTAGGACATAGTAGGGTAAGGAAGGACTCCATCATGCATAGCGAATCTTGATTCCTTTGGCGGTCCAACTTGATCTTTGAAGACTTGAGGTGATGCTTATCCTCCCTGGACGTGGTTGGTCTTCTTTGGCCCTCAATCTTGGAGTTGCCATCCGAGTTAAGGACATATAGTTAGGATAGCCGGGGTACACGAGGTGGGTAGGTTTGGACAGAGTTTTACTTTGCTTTTTTGAACAAAGGGATTAGGCAACCTATGATGTAGGTTAGGTTGTTGTTTACGGACGAGTTAGTCCAATGTATTAATTTAGGGTAAGATATGTTTATAGAATTAGGGCCTAATTTTTTTTCGTCAACATTATCTAACTTATTTAAGTAACTCGAATTGGATTAGATTATGTTAGACTAGGTTGGATCAAGATCAAATTGAAATAAGATAAAATCTTTTCAAGATAAGATGAATCTATTAAGATAAGAAAGAATCTTGTAAGATAAGACAGATTTATTAAAATATATTCTAGTGGAGGATATTCTTAGTTGATTTAGTTTATCTTATAAATATATCTAGTTTAATAGATCCATTTTTAATAAGGAATATTCTATGTTATCTATTTTATAAATATTTTCCCTTATATCTAGGTGTATATGTAGATGCATTTGTGGACATTACTCCACAACTCATCACACTCAATCAAAGATCCAAATCAGACAAGTATCATAAGAACAAACATTCAAGTTCATAGATAAAAAAAATAGTTTTGTTTTTGTTCCTAAGAGAAGGTCTATTCCTAAAGATCACTTTAGGCACAGGATTTCAAAGTGTGAAATCCACATTTATCTTTAGAAGGAAAAGGTAAGAATAATCAGAGTAAAGCGGAAATAGATGAGAGAAGATTAAGATAAGTTTAGAAAGAATCAGAGTAGCAAAGGTAAGTAGATAATGGTTGTCCGGTTCTATCTAGGTTTCGTCCTACAGTCAACATTCCTCTGATACCACTTCTGTCACACCCGGATTTCAGGGCACCAAGACCCGGGCGCGAACATAATCACCAGGTGTGCTGGGACCAAGTCTCACACATATGATGAATCATGGCACAGGATCGAATGTCACATCTTTACTATATAATAGGAGTTCTATACAAAATAAATAAATAATTACATTATAAGGAGACAACGGTCCAGCAACCCAAAGTTGACTGGGAGACGACGGCCTAGATCTCTCACGAACTCGTCACAGCATCCTCCATGCGCCTCATCCTGTGGTACCTGTTCTTGACCTGTGGGGGGTGTGAGACAGCAAGAGTGAGCTCACATACGTTCATCGCTCAACAAGTTGTGGGGAATAATGTGCATGAACTCGCCAAAGGTGGGAGCTCACGTGAAGTGTAAGGCTTACCAAAGAGGATGGTTAGAGCTGAGCATTGCTTTTAAAGTTGGTCAAAATTTTATTAGCAATTACTAAGTATAAGTAAATACCAACCCAATTAAGTAGTAGAAGAAAAGTAACAACATCACCTGCGATGCAATGCATATGACAAATTGAATTTAGTTCCATAAATTAATCATCAGAGAGTCCTGAGCTGCTCATGACCGTGAGCTCGGCTAGTATACCAGTTTTACACTCTGCAGAGGTGGTACCCTTTACCCACAAGTCATGTTACCCATCTGCCAAGGGATCGCGACTTCCCATACACCTCTACCGAGGAGGCGAGGCAGGGTAACACTACAAGGCCTTTACAAAGTTCCACTAGCTTCAGAAAACCCGCTACAGTTTATAGGAAGCTCCAATGCAGGAATCCCTTGCAGGACCGCCATCGCAGCAAAATCCTCCCGAGGGCCTCCCTACACTGACCACTCCCCTACTGCCCTTGCCCCTTTCGGGTAAGGTAGTCCTCCACTAGCTTTCCTAATTAATCAGCCAAGGGCGTCCATAAACCCTTGTGGTGGCACGTGTTTCTCAAGTTAAGCTCTATGTTCCAATTAACATTTAATGATCTTGTCATGAACATAAATAAAATAACAACATAATTGGAACATAGATATAATGAAATATTAACCCAAAACCATATAAAGCAGTAGCAGAACTACCCAAGTGATTCAGGGGTTAAACAAGGTATTCAGGATAAACAAACTAGGGTAACCTATTAGGTCCCATCAAAATTAACCTATGCAGATCATTATGATTAATTAGAACATGAGTGGGTAAAAGAAGTGATCAAGGGCACAACTTGCCTGGGACTTGAGATTCCAGGTACCAGGATGATCTTCAGGTCCTCGTGACCTCACTGCTAGTCGTAGCAATACAAACAAACATGGTATAGACAAAATTAACATCACACCAAACATGAGAACAAACTGCGTAATAATAATCTACGCGCTGCTACGAGATCGTAGGAACAAGAATCACTAAATTCGGAGTTACGGTTATGAAGTTATGATTTTATAAAGATTTAAGTGTTGGACAAGAAAGAAATTTGAGCACATAAATTATACCTTTGTTTCATAATAAAATAAAATTACCGGATGATAAACAATATTATTATGAATTTATAGCAAGTGGAATAAATTAATTCGGACCTAAGATGAATTAAATATGAATTATACAAGTTTCTGGAATTATTTTTATACTAAAAATCAATTTCCCTAATCATTTCTCTATTTTTATCTACCTCTGGACTGCGCGCCAAAATCAAAGAAGTGCAGGGGCTAATTTGTATATTTCTCCAAGACTCATATTCTCACTGCGCGGATGGCGGGTTAGTTTCAGGATTCTTTAGGGTCTCTTTTGCATAAAGACTTGGCGAAGGGGTATGCGTGATCCTGAGCCACACGATTAGAATTCAGTGCGCCAGATCAGATCTTGATCGATCACCGAGTGAAGCCTATTGGATTCAGATCCGACGGCCCATATTTTAAGTATTCGTGACTGCCCCGGGGCCATCCGATCACGATCGAACGGATCAGATTCCCCCGCACGAATTGTTGCTTTCACTTTTAATCTGGAACGTCCGCTCCATGATCAGTGGCACAAGTTTAGTTACCCCAAGGTCGAATCCAGAGCGCTCAACGCGGATCCGACGACCAAGGGACATCTTCCCCAACCCGCTGGCTGACCACGGCGGCGCAGAGGACACCGCGGTGGCACCATGGCTAGAGCATAGGATCCGCGTGATTCCGCCCCCACTCGCTGCAATAACGGGCGCTACACGATGAGAATTACTAGGCGATCGAGGCTAGGGGTTTCTTACCGGCGATTGAAGCAGCGGCGAGGCAGGCCACACGACATGGCGGATCCGCGGCAGGATACAACTACGGCGAAGAATCCTCAGCAGGCCGAAGCCTCGTTCACCCAATTACTTCTCCGAGCGCGCCAACGAGCCAGATCCCGTGGAAACTGACATCGACACCGCGGACCCCGACCATGGCGGCATTGGGTTTCTTGGTGCTAGCCTCGGACGCGGTGACCCACTCTCCGTTCTCTCTCTTTGCTCTCCTTTCTTCGTCGATGGCGCGAGCACCAAAGGTGGAGGCGCCCAGAAAATTTCCTCCCCCCGGGCCACAGACACAACCCGCGAGCACGACTCTCCCTCTCTCCTGTTTCTCTCTCTTGTTCACGGCAGAACGGCTGGCTTAAATCCACCACAAGGTCGGCGGTTGAGGGATCCATCGCCAATTTTCCCGGATGAATCCCGATTTCAACGGGAGCTGTTGCGCCAAACGAGAGGAGATCACGGCATGTAGAAGAGCAAGCTGACAGGATGGGCCCAGACTTCAGTCTCAGCTTCAGACTATGTGGACGTTCTTATCACTGGCCGAGCGGGCCCACATGTAAGTGACACAGGCGCATACTGGTGGAGAGATGGGCTGGTGCGTGGGGTTTGGGGAATGGGCCGAAATGGGAGCCGCCAGCCCAACAGGTAATCCTTTCCTTTTTTCTTTTATTTTTTTCCTTTTTCTTTTTATTTTTCTAATCCCTAATCCAACTTGAATTCAACTTTACATTCAAATCTTGTACTAAATTTATCTTTGAGTTATATTGTGACCTTAAGGTAATAATTTTGGAAATATATAAACTTCCTTTATATTTTATATATCTTCTCTTTTTCTCTTCTTCATAATATTTCCAAAACCCTAAAGTGCAACTTTGGATTTAATTCAAATATCCATCTCATTATTGTATTTCTTTTATTATTATTTTATTACTAAGTGCACAAACAAGCAAAACTCCATCATGATGCACAATTTAATGGCATGTCCTTGATTAATTATTTTTTTAATGAGGTGTTCACATGTGACGATAAGTAATTTCAACACACACATAAAATATAGGGAATGACTTTTCTCCACTTTTATATATATTACAATTTGGGTATTACACCTTAACATGCAAGAAAAGGAAAAATTAAATGAATTGATAGGAGCTATTCATGAGAAGGATGGACTCTTGGATAGCCAAGAGGAATTCCTTATTAAGGAAAACAAAAAACATGTTAAAGTAAAGAATGCTTATGCTCAGGAAATAGAGAAAAATGAAAATTTAACTAAAGAGCTTAGCATTTGCCATGACACTGTCTCCAACCTTAGAATAGAGAATGCTAATTTGATTGCTAAGGTTGAGAAGTTAAATGTTTGTGATGATTCAATTGCCAATCTTAAAAATGATAATGCTAAGTTAATTGCTAAGATTGACAAATTAAATGAATCAATTTCTAGCCTTAAGATTGAGAATGATAAATTAATTGCTAAAGCTAAGGATTTAAATGTTTGCAATGATTCTATTTCATGTCATAAAAATGCGAATGCTACTTTATATATTAAGATAGAGGAATTAAGATCTTGCAAACCCTCTACTTCTACTGTTGAGCATATTTCTATTTGCACTAGATGTAGAGATATTAATGTTGATGCTATCCAAGATCACCTAGCTTTAATTAAACAACAAAATGATCACATAACTCAACTAACTGCTAAGATTAATGAGCATGAGTTAGAAAATGAAAAAAATCAAATTTGCTAGAAGCATGCTCTATAATGGGAGACGCCCTGGCATTAAGGATGTCATTGGCTTCCAACAGGGAGACAATGTCAAGCTTAATGCCCCTAAGAGATTGTCCAATTTTGTTAAGGGCAAGGCTCCCATGGCACAGGATAACGAGGGTTACATTTTATATCCTGCTGGTTATCCTGAGCATAAAATTAGGAGAATTCATTCTAAGAAGTCTCATTCTGGTTCTCATCATGCTTTTATGTATAAGAATGAGACATCTAGTTCTAGGCATTCTACTCATATCAAAATGCCTAAAAAGAAATCTCCTACTGCATCAAATGAACCTAATGTTTCATTTAAGACTTTTGATGCATTTTATGTGCTTACTAACAAATCAGGTAAAGTAGTTGCCAAATATGTTGGGGGCAAACACAAGGCCTCCAAGACTTGTGTTTGGGTAACCAAGGTGCTTGTTTCTAACATCAAAGGACCCAAGACTGTTTGGGTACCTAAGAACAAGGCCTAAACTTGTTTTGCAGGATTATGCATCCGGGGGCTCAAGTTGGATCATTGATAGCGGATGCACAAACCACATGACAGGGGAGAAAAGAATGTTCTCCTCCTACGAGAAAAACGATGATCCCCAAAGAGCTATCACATTCGAGGATGGAAATCAAGGTTTGGTCAAAGGACTTGGTAAAATTGCTATATCACCTGACCATTCCATTTCCAATGTTTTTCTTGTAGATTCTTTAGATTATAACTTGCTTTCAATTTCTCAATTATACAAAATAGGTTACAACTGTCTTTTTACAGATATATGTGCTACTATCTTTAGAAGAAGTGATGATTCAGTAGCATTTAAGGGAGTATTAAAGGGTCAGCTATACTTAGTTGATTTTAACAGAGCTAGACTCGATACTTGCTTAATTACTAAGACTAATATGGGTTGGCTCTGGCATCGCCGACTAGCCCATGTTGGGATGAAGAATCTTCACAAGCTTCTAAAGGGAGAACACATTTTGGGACTAACCAATGTTCATTTTGAGAAAGACAGGGTTTGTAGCGCATGTCAGGCAGGGAAGCAAGTCGGTACCCACCATCCACACAAGAACATCATGATGATCGACAGGCCGCTTGAGCTACTCCACATGGATCTATTCGGTCCGATTGCCTATATAAGCATCGGCGGGAGTAAGTATTGTCTTGTAATTATGGATGATTATTCTCGCTTCACTTGGGTATTCTTTTTGCAGGAAAAATCTCAAACCCAAGAGACCTTAAAGGGATTCTTGAGACGAGCTCAAAATGAGTTCAAATTAAGGATCAAGAAAATAAGAAGCGACAACGGGACGGAGTTCAAGAACTCTCAAATAGAAGGTTTTCTTGAGGAAGAGGGCATCAAGCATGAGTTCTCTTCTCCCTACACACCTCAAAAAAATGGTGTAGTGGAGAGGAAGAATAGAACTCTACTGGACATGGCAAGGACCAAGCTTGATGAGTACAAGACTCCAGACCGGTTTTGGGCTGAGGCGATTAACACCGCCTGCTACTCCATCAACCGGCTCTACGTTCACCGAATCCTCAAGAAGACATTAGATGAACTCCTCACCGGTAAAAAGCCCAATGTTTCATATTTTAGAGTCTTTGGTAGCATTAGCCGCACATCAGTTAGTCACAAGCAAATCTCTCTCACTAGTCACTAAAGCTTTGTGTGGAATTTGGGAGAGGATTTGATCTCTTGAGTGTGTCTAGAATTGAATGCCTAGCTCTTGTAAGTGGTTGGAAGTGTGAAAACTTGGATGCAATGAATGGTGGGTGGTTGGGGGTATTTATAGCCCCAACCACCAAACTAGCCGTTTGGTGGGGCTGACTGTCGTATGGTGCACCGGACAGTCCGGTGCACACCGGACATGTCCGGTGCGCCAGCCACGTCACCAAAGTCGTTGGGTTCTGACCGTTGGAGCTCTGTCTTCTGGGCCCGCCTGGATGTCCGGTGGCGCACCGGACATGTACTGTAGAGTGTCCGGTGCGCCAGTATGGGCGTGCCTGACTTCTGCGCTCGCTGGCGCGCATTTAATGCGCTGCAGGTAGTCGTTGGTGCCAAAGTATCCGTTGCTTCGATGTCACACCGGACAGTCCGGTGTACACCGGACATGTCCGGTGAATTATAGCGGACTAGCCGTTGCGAATTCCCGAAGCTGGCGAGTTCCTGAGGCGCCGTTCCTTGGAGCACCGGACACTGTCTGGTGTACACTGGACAGTCCGGTGAATTATAGCGGAGCGCCTCTGGATTTTCCCGAAGGTGACGAGTTTGACTTGGAGTCCTCTGGTGCACCGGACACTGTCCGGTGGCACACCGGACAATCCGGTGCGCCAGACCAGAGGTGCCTTCGGTTGTCCCTTTGCTCTTTTGTTGAACCCAATACTTTGTCTTTTTATTGGCTAAGTGTGAACCTTTGGCACCTGTATAACTTATACACTAGAGCAAACTAGTTAGTCCAATTATTTGTGTTGGGCAATTTAACCACCAAAATCAATTAGGAAATAGGTGTGAGCCTAATTCCCTTTCAATCTCCCCCTTTTTGGTGATTGATGCCAACACAAACCAAAGCAAGTATAGAAATGCATAATTGAACTAGTTTGCATAATGTAAGTGCAAAGATTGCTTGGAATTGAGCCAATAAAACTACTCATAAGATATGCATGGATTGTTTCTTTGTTTTTAACATTTTGGACCGCGCTTGCACCACATGTTTTGTTTTTGCAAATTCTTTTGTAAATCCTTTTCAAAGTTCTTTTGCAAATGGTCAAAGGTAAATGAATAAGATTTTGCGAAGCATTTTCAAGATTTGAAATTTTCTCCCCCTGATTCAAATGCTTTTCCTTTGTCTAAACAAAACTCCCCCTTAATGAAATCCTCCTCTTAGTGTTCAAGAGGGTTTTGATATTAATTTTGAAGAGGGTATACCAATTTGAAATTATATTACAAGTGAGATATCAATTCGAAAATACTCTTTGAAAAACTAAAATTTTTGAAATTGGTGGTGGTGCGGTCCTTTTGCTTTGGGCTCTTACTCTCTCCCCCTTTGGCATGAATCGCCAAAAACAGAATCATTAGAGCCCTTTAATCACTTTCTCCCCCTTTGGTCATAAGTAAATGAGTGAATATTATACCAAAGATGGAGTCCTTTTGCTTGGTGCTCATGCTTTGTCCCCCAAAAATGGAGAGTTGCTTCGAGTGACGGCGAAGGATGAGTTACGGAGTGGAAGCCTTTGTCTTCGCCGAAGACTCTAATTTCCTTTCAATACACCTATGACTTGGTTTGAAATAGACTTGAAAACACATTAGTCATAGCATATGAAAGAGATATGATCAAAGGTATATAAATGAGCTATATGTGCAAATTAACAAAAGAAGTTCCTAGAATCAAGAATATTTAGCTCATGCCTAAGTTTGTTAAAAGTTTGTTCATCAAGTGGCTTGGTAAAGATATCGGCTAATTGATCTTTAGTGTTAATATATGAAATCTCGATATCTCCCTTTTGTTGGTGATCCCTTAAAAAGTGATACCGAATGGCTATGTGCTTAGTGCGGCTATGCTCAACGGAATTATCCGCCATGCGGATTGCACTCTCATTATCACATAGAAGAGGAACTTTGGTTAATTTGTAACCATAATCCCTAAGGGTTTGCCTCATCCAAAGTAGTTGCGCGCAACAATGTCCTGCGGCAATATACTCGGCTTCTGCGGTAGAAAGAGCAACCGAATTTTGCTTCTTTGAAGCCCAATACACCAAGGATCTTCCCAAGAACTGGCAAGTCCCCGATGTGCTCTTTCTATTAATTTTACACCTCGCCCAATCGGCATCGGAATAACCAATTAAATCAAATGTGGATCCCCTAGGATACCAAAGCCCAAACTTAGGAGTATAAACCAAATATCTCAAGATTCGTTTTACGGCCGTAAGGTGAGCTTCCTTAGGGTCGGCTTGGAATCTTGCACACATGCATACGGAAAGCATAATATCCGGTCGTGATGCACATAAATATAGCAAAGAACCTATCATCGACCGGTATACCTTTTGATCGACGGATTTACCTCCCTCGTCGAGGTCGAGATGCCCATTGGTTCCCATGGGTGTCTTGATGGGTTTGGCATCCTTCATTCCAAACGTGCTTAGAATATCTTGAGTGTACTTTGTTTGGCTTAGGAAGGTGCCTTCTTGGAGTTGCTTCACTTGAAATCCTAAGAAATACTTCAACTCCCCCATCATAGACATCTCGAATTTTTGTGTCATGATCCTACTAAATTCTTCACATGTAGACTCGTTAGTAGACTCAAATATAATTTCATCAACATAAATTTGGCATACAAACAAGTCATTTTCAAGAGTTTTAGTGAATAAGGTAGGATCGGCCTTTCCGACTTTGAATCCATTAGTGATAAGGAAATCCCTAAGGCATTCATACCATGCTCGTGGGGCTTGCTTAAGCCCATAAAGCGCCTTAGAGAGTTTATACACATGGTTAGGGTACTCACTATCTTAAAAGCCGGAAGGTTGCTCAACATAGACCTCTTCCTTGATTGGTCCATTGAGGAAGGCACTCTTCACGTCCATTTGGTAAAGCTTGAAGCCATGGTAAGTAGCATAGGCCAATAATATACGAATTGACTCAAGCCTAGCTACGGGTGCATAGGTTTCACCGAAATCCAAACCTTCGACTTGGGAGTATCCCTTGGCCACAAGTCGAGCTTTGTTCCTTGTCACCACACCATGCTCATCTTGCTTGTTGCGGAAAACCCACTTGGTTCCTACAACATTTTGGTTAGGACGTGGAACTAAATGCCATACCTCATTCCTAGTGAAGTTGTTGAGCTCCTCTTGCATCGCCACCACCCAATCCGAATCTTGAAGTGCTTCCTCTATCCTGTGTGGCTCAATAGAGGAAACAAAAGAGTAATGCTCACAAAAATGTGCAACACGAGATCTAGTAGTTACCCCCTTATGAATGTTGCCGAGGATGGTGTCGATGGGGTGATCTCGTTGGATTGCTTGGTGGACTTTTGGGTGTGGAGGCTTTTGTTCTTCATCCTCCTTGTCTTGATCATTTGCATCTCCCCCTTGATCATTGTCGTCATCTTGAGGTGGCTCATTTGCTTGATCTTCTACTTCATCAACTTGAGCTTCATCCTCATTTTGAGTCGTTGGAGATGCTTGCGTGGAGGAGGATGGTTGATCTTGTGCATTTGGAGGCTCTTCGGATTCCTTAGGACACACATCCCCAATGGACATGTTCCTTAGCGCGATGTACGGAGCCTCTTCAATACCTATCTCATCAAGATCAACTTGCTCTACTTGAGAGCCGTTAGTTTCATCAAACACAACGTCACAAGAAACTTCAACTAGTCCCGAGGACTTGTTAAAGACTTTGTATGCCCTTGTGTTTGAATCATATCCTAGTAAAAAGCCTTCTACAGTCTTAGGAGCAAATTTAGATTTTCTACCTCTTTTAACAAGTATAAAGCATTTGCTACCAAAGACTCTAAAATATGAAATATTGGGCTTTTTACCGGTTAGGAGTTCATAGGATGTCTTCTTGAGGATTCGGTGTAGATACAACCGGTTGATGGCGTAGCAAGCAGTGTTGACCGCCTCGGCCCAAAACCGATCCGAAGTCTTGTATTCATCAAGCATGGTTCTTGCCATGTCCAATAGAGTTCTATTCTTCCTCTCCACTACACCATTTTGTTGTGGCGTGTAGGGAGAAGAGAACTCATGCTTGATGCCCTCCTCCTCAAGGAAGCCTTCAATTTGAGAGTTCTTGAACTCTGTCCCGTTGTCGCTTCTTATTTTCTGGATCCTTAAGCCGAACTCATTTTGAGCCCGTCTCAAGAATCCCTTTAAGGTCTCTTGGGTTTGAGATTTTTCCTGCAAAAAGAATACCCAAGTGAAGCGAGAATAATCATCCACAATAACAAGACAGTACTTACTCCCGCCGATGCTTATGTAAGCAATCGGGCCGAATAGGTCCATGTGTAGGAGCTCAAGTGGCCTGTCGGTCGTCATGATGTTCTTGTGTGGATGATGGGCACCAACTTGCTTTCCTGCTTGGCATGCGCTACAAACCCTGTCTTTCTCAAAATGAACATTGGTTAGTCCTAAAATGTGTTCTCCCTTTAGAAGCTTGTGAAGATTCTTCATCCCAACATGGGCTAGTCGGCGGTGCCAGAGCCAACCCATGTTAGTCTTAGCAATTAAGCAAGTGTTGAGTTCAGCTCTATCAAAATCTACTAAGTATAGCTGACCCTCCAACACTCCCTTAAATGCTATTGAATCATCACTTCTTCTAAAGACAGTGACACCTATATCAGTGAAAAGACAGTTGTAACCCATTTTGCATAATTGAGATACAGAAAGCAAATTGTAATCTAATGAATCTACAAGAAAAACATTGGAAATAGAATGGTCAGGAGATATAGCAATTTTACCCAATCCTTTGACCAAACCTTGGTTTCCATCCCCGAATGTGATCGCTCGTTGGGGATCTTGGTTTTCTCGTAGGAGGAGAACATCTTATTCTCCCCTGTCATGTGGTTTGTGCACCCGTTATCGATGATCCAACTTGAGCCCCCGGATGCATAAACCTACAAAACAAGTTTAGTTCTTGACTTTAGGTACCCAAACGGTTTTGGGTCCTTTGGCATTAGAAACAAGAACTTTGGGTACCCAAACACAAGTCTTGGAGCCCTTGTGTTTGCCCCCAACAAACTTGGCAACTACCTTGCCGGATTTGTTAGTTAAAACGTATGATGCATCAAAGGTTTTGAATGAGATGTCATGATCATTTGATGCATTAGGAGTTCTCCTTTTAGGCAACTTGGCATGGGTTGGTTGCCTAGAACTAGATGTCTCACCCTTATACATAAAAGCATGATTTGGGCCAGAGTGAGACTTCCTAGAGTGAATTCTCCTAATCTTGCTCTCAGGATAACCGGCAGGGTACAAAATGTAACCCTCGTTATCTTGAGGCATGGGAGCCTTGCCCTTAACAAAATTAGACAATCTTTTAGGAGGGGCACTAAGTTTGACATTGCCATCCTTGATGCCAGGGCGTCTCCCATTATAAAGCATACTACGAGCAAATTTAAATTTTTCATTCTCTAAGTTATGCTCGGCAATTTTAGCATCTAATTTTCCTATATGATCATTTTGTTGTTTAATTAAGGCCATGTGATCATGAATAGCATTAACATCAACATCTCTACATCTAGTACAAATAGATACATGCTCAACGATAGATGTAGAGGGTTTGCAAGATTTTAATTCTACAACCTTAGCATGTAATATATCGTTTTCACTTCTAAGGTTAGTAATATTGCAAACATCAAAATCTTTAGCCTTAGCAAGCAATTTCTCATTTTCAATCCTAAGGCTAGCAAGAGAAATATTCAACTCATCAATCCTAGAAAGTAAATCAACATTATCATCTCTAGGATTGGAAGTTGAAACATTACAAACATGAGAATCAACCTTAGCAATTAATTTGGCATTTTCATTTCTAAGGTTGGTGATAGTGTCATGGCATGTGCTTAGCTCACTAGATAAATTTTCACATTTTTCTACCTCTAGAGTATAAGCATTCTTAACCTTAACATGCTTTTATTTTCCTTGATTAGGAAGTCCTCTTGGGAGTCCAAGAGATCATCCTTTTCATGGATGGCACTAATTAGCTCATTTAGCTTTTCCTTTTGTTCCATGTTAAGGTTGGCAAAAAGGGTACGCAAATTATCTTCCTCATCACTAGCATTATCATCACTAGAAGATTCATATTTGGAGGATTTTGATTTAACCTTCTTCCTTTTGCCGTCCTTTGCCATTAGGCACTTGTGGCCGACGTTGGGGAAGAGAAGTCCCTTGGTGGCGGCGATGTTGGCGGCGTCCTCGTCGGAGGAGGAGTCGCTAGAGCTTTCGTCGGAGTCCCACTCCCGACAAACATGGGCATCGCCGCCCCTCTTCTTGTAGTATTTCTTCTTCTCCTTTCTTCTCCCCTTCTTGTCGTCGCCCCTGTCACTGTCACTAGATATAGGACATTTTGCAATAAAATGACCGGGCTTACCACATTTGTAACACACTTTCTTGGAGCGAGGTTTGTAATCCTTCCCCCTCCTTTGTTTGAGGATTTGGCGGAAGCTCTTGATGACGAGCGCCATTTCCTCATTGTCGAGCTTGGAGGTGTCAATTGGTTGTCTACATGATGTAGACTCCTCCTTCTTCTCCTCCGTCGCCTTGAATGCGACTGGTTGTGCTTCGGGTGTGGAGGAGGTGCCTTGCTCGATGATTTTCTTTGAGCCTTTAATCATAAGCTCAAAGCTCACAAATTTTCCTATGACTTCCTCGGGAGACATTAGCTTATATCTAGGATCACCTCGAATTAATTGAACTTGTGTAGGGTTAAGAAATACGAGGGACCTAAGAATAACCTTGACCATCTCATGGTCATCCCATTTTTCGCTCCCGAGGTTGCGCACTTGGTTCACCAAGGTCTTCAAGCGGTTGTACATAGCTTGTGGATCCTCCCCTTGGTGAAGCATGAAGCGACCGAGCTCCCCCTCGATCGTTTCCCGTTTGGTGATCTTTGTCACCTCATCTCCCTCGTGCGCAGTCTTGAGTACGTCCCAAATTTCCTTCACATTTTTTAACCCTTGCACCTTATTATACTCCTCTCGACTTAGAGAGGCGAGGAGTATAGTAGTGGCTTGGGAGTTAAAGTGGTGGATTTGGGCCACCTCGTCCGAGTCGTAGTCTTCATCCCCTACGGATGGTACCTGTACACCAAACTCAACAACATTCCATATACTTTTGTGGAGTGAGGTTAGATGAAATTTCATTAAATCACTCCACCTAGCATAATCTTCACCGTCAAAGGTTGGCGGTTTGCCTAATGGAACGGAAAGTAATGGAGTATGTCTAGAGGTACGAGGATAATGTAAGGGGATCTTACTAAACTTCTTACGCTCATGGCGCTTCGAAGTTATGGAGGGCGCGTCGGAGCCGGAGGTAGAAGGTGATGAAGTGTCGGTCTCATAGTAGACCACCTTCCTCATCTTCTTAATTTTGTCGCAGCTCCGATGCGACTTGTGGGAAGAAGTCTTCTTTTCCTTCTTCTTCTCATTCCTCTTCTCCTTGTTGCGGGACTCTCCCGATAGAGCTTTCTCGTTGCTTGTAGTGGGCTTTTCGCCGGTCTCCATCTCCTTCTCGACGTGATCTCCCGACATCACTTCGAGCGGTTAGGCTCTAATGAAGCACCGGGTTCTGATACCAATTGAAAGTCGCCTAGAGGGGGGTGAATAGGGCGAAACTGAAATTTCTCAAAAATAATCACAACTACAAGCCGGGTTAGCGTTAGAAATATAATCAAGTCCGCGAGAGAGGGTGCAAAACAAATCGCAAGCGAATAAGGAGTGAGACACGAGGATTTGTTTTACCGAGGTTCGGTTCTCGCAAACCTACTCCCCGTTGAGGAGGCCACAAAGGCTGGGTCTTTTTCAACCCTTCCCTCTCTCAAACGGTCCCTCGGACTGAGTGAGCTTTCTCTTCTCAATCACTTGGAACACAAAGTTCCTACAAGGACCACCACAAAATTGGTGTCTCTTGTCTCAATTACAAGTGAGTTTGATTGCAATAAAGAATCAAGAAAGAAGAAAGCAATCCAAGCGCAAGAGCTCGAAAGAACACAAGCAAATCTCTCTCACTAGTCACTAAAGCTTTGTGTGGAATTTGGGAGAGGATTTGATCTCTTGAGTGTGTCTAGAATTGAATGCCTAGCTCTTGTAAGTGGTTGGAAGTGTGAAAACTTGGATGCAATGAATGGTGGGTGGTTGGGGGTATTTATAGCCCCAACCACCAAACTAGTCGTTTGGTGGGGCTGACTGTCGTATGGTGCACCGGACAGTCCGGTGCACGCCGGACATGTCCGGTGCGCCAGCCATGTCACCAAAGCGGTTGGGTTCCGACCGTTGGAGCTCTGTCTTCTGGGCCCGCCTGGATGTTCGGTGGCGCACCGGACAGGTACTGTAGAGTGTCCGGTGCGCCAGTATGGGCGTGCCTGACTTCTGCGCGCGCTGGCGCGCATTTAATGCGCTGCAGGTAGCCGTTGGTGTCGAAGTATATGTTGCTTCGATGTCATACCGGACAGTCCGGTGTACACCGGACATGTCCGGTGAATTATAGCGGACTAGCCGTTGCGAATTCCCGAAGCTGGCGAGTTCCTGAGGCGCCGTTCCTTGGAGCACCGGACAGTCCGGTGAATTATAGCGGAGCGCCTCTGGATTTTCCCGAAGGTGACGAGTTCGACTTGGAGTCCTCTGGTGCACCGGACACTGTCTGGTGGCACACCGGACAGTCCGGTGCGCTAGACCAGAGGTGCCTTCGGTTGTCCCTTTGCTCTTTTGTTGAACCCAATACTTTGTCTTTTTATTGGCTAAGTGTGAACCTTTGGCACCTGTATAACTTATACACTAGAGCAAACTAGTTAGTCCAATTATTTGTGTTGGGCAATTTAACCACCAAAATCAATTAGGAAATAGGTGTGAGCCTAATTCCCTTTCACGCACCACCACCAATTTCAAAGTTTTAAAAAAAAGTTTTCAAATTGGTATCTTTTGATGAAATATTTAAAAGAGGATTTTTCAATTTGGTATCTAAAATATTTGGTCTTCTTCCAATTGGTAAAACCCTCTTGAACACTAAGAGGAGAATTTCATTCAGGGGGAGTTTTGTTTAAGTCAAAGGAAAAGCATTTGAAACAGGGGGAGAAAATTTCAAATCTTGAAAATGCTTCTCGAAATCTTATTGAAAGTCGCCTAGAGGGGGGTGAATAGGGCGAATCTGAAATTTATAAACTTAAGCACAACTACAAGCCGGGTTAGCATTAGAAATATAAACGAGTCTGAGAGAGAGGGTGAAAAACAAATCACAAGCAAATGAAGAGTGAGACACAAGGATTTGTTTTACCGAGGTTCGGTTCTTGCAAACCTACTCCCCGTTGAGGTGGTCACAAAGACCGGGTCTCTTTCAACCCTTTCCCTCTCTCAAACGGTCACCTAGACCGAGTGAGCTTCTCTTCTCAATCAAACGGAACACAAAGTTCCCGCAAGGACCACCACACAATTGGTGTCTCTTGCCTTGGTTACAATTGAGTTTGATCACAAGAAGAATGAGAAAGAAAAGAAGCGATCCAAGCGCAAGAGCTCAAATGAACACAAATGTCGCTCTCTCTAGTCACTATTTGATTAGGAGTGATTCCGGACTTGGGAGAGGATTTGATCTCTTTGGAGTGTCTAGAATTGAATGCTATAGCTCTTGTAATGTGTTGAAGGTGGAAAACTTGGAAGCCATTGAATGTGGGGTGGTTGGGGTATTTATAGCCCCAACCACCAAAATATGGCCGTTGGAAGGTTGTTGTCGCATGGCCCACCGGATAGTCCGGTGCGCCACCGGACACTGTCCGGTGCGCCACCGGACACTGTCCGGTGCGCCAGCCACGTCAGCCAGCCATTGGGGTTCGACCGTTGGAGCTCTGACTTGTGGGGCCTCTGGGCTGTCTGGTGGTGCACCGGACAGGTCCTGTAGACTGTCCGGTGCGCCAACTGCGCGTGCTCTGACCTCTGCGCGCGCAGGCGCGCATTAAATGGGATGTCTTTTGCTCTTTTTGTTTGAACCCTTTCTTGGTCTTTTTATTGGCTTATTGTGAACCTTTGGCACCTGTAAAACTTATAGACTAGAGCAAACTAGTTAGTCCAATTATTTGTGTTGGGCAATTCAATCACCAAAATCAATTAGGAAATAGGTGTAAGCCTAATTCCCTTTCAATCTCCCCCTTTTTGGTGATTGATGCCAACACAAACCAAAGCAAGTATAGAAGTGCATAATTGAACTACTTTGCATAATTGTAAGTGCAAAGGTTGCTTGGAATGAAACCAATATATTCTCATAAGATATGCATGGATTGTTTCTTTATTTTTGACATTTTGGACCATGCCTGCACCACATGTTTTGCTTTTGCAAATTCTTTTGTAAATTCTTTTCAAAGACCTTTTGCAAATAGTCAAAGGTAAATGAATAAGATTTTGAGAAGCATTATCAAGATTTGAAATTTTCTCCCCCTGTTTCAAATGCTTTTCCTTTGACTAAAACAAAACTCCCCCTTAATAAAATCCTCCTCTTAGTGTTCAAGAGGGTTTTAAGATACTAATTTGAAAATCCTACTTTCTTCCCCTTTTAAATTCAATAAGATATCAATTGAAAAATTCATCATTTCAAGACTTTTTCTTAACTCAAATTTTCAAAATTGGTGGTGGTGCGGTCCTTTTGCTTTGGGCTAATACTTTCTCCCCCTTTGGCATGAATCGCCAAAAACGGATACTTTGAGTGAAATATAAGCCCTTGTAACTAATTTCTCCCCCTTTGGTGAACACAATATGAGTGAAGATTATACCAAAGTTGGAGAGTTGCTCGGAGCGACGGCGAAGGGTGAGTTGATGGAGTGGAGTGGAAGCCTGTGTCTTCGCCGAAGACTCCAAATCCCTTTCAATCTATGACTTGGTTTGAAATACACTTGAAAACACATTAGTCATAGCACGTGAAAGAGATATGATCAAAGGTATATGAAAGAGCTATGTGTGCAAAACATCAACAGAAATTCCTAGAATCAAGAATATTTAGCTCACTATCTTCAAAGCCGGGAGGTTGCTCAACATAGACCTCTTCCTTGATTGGTCCATTGAGGAAGGCAGTTTTCACGTCCATTTGATAAAACTTGAAGCCATGGTAAGTAGCATAGGCAAGTAAAATGTGAATTGATTCTAGCCTAGCTATGGGTGCATAGGTTTCACCAAAATCCAAACCTTCGACTTGTGAATATCCCTTGGCCACAAGTCGAGCTTTGTTCCTTGTCACCACACCATGCTCATCTTGCTTGTTGCGGAAGACCCACTTGGTTCCTACAACATTTTGGTTAGGACGTGGAACTAAATGCCATACCTCATTTCTAGTGAAGTTGTTGAGCTCCTCTTGCATCGCCACCACCCAATCTGAATCTTGAAGTGCTTCCTCTATCCTGTGTGGCTCAATAGAGGAAACAAAAGAGTAATGTTCACAAAAATGAGCAACACGAGATCGAGTAGTTACCCCCTTTTGAATATCGCCGAGGATGGTGTTCACGGGGTGATCTCGTTGGATTGCTTGGTGGACTCTTGGGTGTGGCAGTCTTGGAACTTGTTCATCTTCCTCATCTTGATCATGGGCATCTCCCCCTTGATCATTGCTCTCCTCTTGAGGTGGCTCAACTCCTTGATCTTCTCCTTCATCATTTTGAGCCTCATCCTCATCGTGAGTTGGTGGAGATGCTTGCATTGAGGAAGATGGTTGATCTTGTACATTTGGAGACTCTTCGGATTCCTTAGGACACACATCCCCAATGGACATGTTCCTTAGCGCGACGCATGGAGCCTCTTCATCACCTATCTCATCAAGATCAACTTGCTCTACTTGAGAGCCGTTAGTTTCATCAAACACAATGTCACAAGAAACTTCAACTTGTCCGGAGGACTTGTTAAAGACTCTATATGCCCTTGTGTTTGAATCATATCCTAGTAAAAAGCCTTCTACAGCCTTAGGAGCAAATTTGGTTTTTCTACCTCTTTTAACAAGAATAAAGCATTTGCTACCAAAGACTCTAAAATATGAAACATTGGGCTTTTTACCGGTTAGGAGTTCGTATGATGTCTTCTTGAGGATTCGGTGTAGATACAACCGGTTGATGGCGTAGCAGGCGGTGTTGACCGCCTCGGCCCAAAACCGATCCAAAGTCTTGTACTCATCAAGCATGGTTCTTGCCATGTCCAATAGAGTTCGATTCTTCCTCTCCACTACACCATTTTGTTGTGGGGTGTAGGGAGAAGAGAACTCATGCTTGATACCCTCCTCCTCAAGGAAGCCTTCGATTTGAGAATTCTTGAACTCCGTCCCGTTTTCGCTTCTAATTTTCTTGATCCTTAAGCCGAACTCGTTTTGAGCCCGTCTCAAGAATCCCTTTAAGGTTTCTTGGGTATGAGATTTTTCCTGCAAAAAGAACACCCAAGTGAAGCGAGAATAATCATCCACAATAACTAGACAGTACTTACTCCCGCCGATGCTTATGTAAGCTATCGGGCCGAAAAGGTCCATATGTAGGAGCTCGAGTGGCCTGTCAGTCGTCATGATGTTCTTGTGTGGATGATGAACACCAACTTGCTTCCTTGCCTGACATGCGCTACAAACCCTGTCTTTCTCAAAATGAACATTTGTTAGTCCCAAAATGTGTTCTCCCTTTAGAAGCTTGTGAAGATTCTTCATTCCAACATGTGCTAGTCGGCGATGCTAGGGATAGCCCATGTTAGTCTTAGCAATTAAGCAAGTGTCGAGTTCAGCTCTATCAAAATCTACTAAGTATAGCTGACCCTCTAACACTCCCTTAAATGCTATTGAATCATCACTTCTTCTAAAGACAGTAACACCTATATCTGTAAAAAGACAGTTGTAACCCATTTTACATAATTGCGAAACTGAAAGCAAGTTATAATCTAAAGAATCTACAAGAAAAACATTGGAAATGGAGTGGTCAGGAGATATAGCAATTTTACCCAATCCTTTGACCAAACCTTGATTTCCATCCCCGAATGTGATAGCTCGTTGGGGATCTTGGTTTTTCTCGTAGGAGGAGAACATCTTCTTCTCCCCTGTCATATGATTTGTGCACCCGCTATCGATGATCCAACTTGAGCCCCCGGATGCATAAACCTACAAAACAAGTTTAGTTCTTGATTTTAGGTACCCAAATGGTTTTGGGTCATTTGACATTAGATACAAGAACTTTGGGTACCCAAACACAAGTCTTTGATCCCTTGTGTTTGCCCCCAACATACTTGGCAACTACCTTGCCGGATTTGTTAGTCAAAACATAAGATGCATCAAAGGTTTTAAATGAAATGTTATGATCATTTGATGCAGCAGGACTTTTCTTTTTAGGCAATTTTGCACGGGTTGATTGCCTAGAGCTAGATGTCTCACCCTTATACATAAAAGCATGATTAGGGCCAGAGTGAGAATTCCTAGAATGAATTCTCCTAATTATGCTCTCGGGATAACTGGCAGGATACAAAATGTAACCCTCGTTATCCTGAGGCATGGGAGCCTTGCCCTTTACAAAGTTGGACAATCTTTTAGGAGGGGCATTAAGTTTGACATTGTCCCCCTTTTGGAAGCCAATGCCATCCTTGATGCCAGGGCGTCTCCCACTATAGAGCATGCTTCTAGCAAATTTAAAATTTTCATTTTCTAAGTCATGCTCATTTATTTTGGCATTAAGTTGAGCTATGTGATCATTTTGTTTCTTAATTAAAGCTAGGTGATCATGAATAGCATCAACATTAATGTCTCTACATCTAGTACAAATGGGAACATGCTCAACGGTAGATGTAGAGGGTTTGCAAGATTTTAATTCAACACCTTAGCATGTAATATGTCATTTTCACTTCTAAGGTTAGAAATGGTAACATTGCAAACATCTAAATCTTTAGCCTTAGCAATTAATTTTTCATTATCATTTCTAAGGCTAGTAAGAGAGATGTTCAATTCTTCAATCTTAGCAAGTAAACTATCATTATCATCTCTAAGATTGGGAATTGAAACATCACTAACACTAGAATCAACCTTAGCAATTAATTTAGCATTTTCATTTCTAAGGTTGTCAATAATATCATTACAAGTGCTTAGCTCACTAGATAAATTTTCACATTTTTCTACTTCTAGAGCATAAGCATTCTTAACCTTAACATGCTTCGTGTTTTCTTTAATTAGGAAGTCCTCTTGAGAGTCCAAGAGATCATCCTTCTCATGAATAGCACTAATTAATTCATTTAGTTTTTCCTTTTGTTGCATGTTTAGGTTGGCAAAAAGGGTGCGCAAATTATCCTCCTCATCACTACAATTATCCTCATCACTAGAGGTTTCATATTTAGTGGAGGATTTTGATTTTACCTTCTTCTTTTTGCCGTCATTTGCCATGAGGCACTTGTGGCCGACGTTGGGGAAGAGGAGTCCCTTGGTGACGACAATGTTGGCGACGTCCTCGTCGGAGGAGGAGTCGCTGGAGCTCTCGTCGGAGTCCCATTCGCGGCACACATGGGCATCGCCGCCCCTCTTCTTATGGTATCTCTTCTTTTCTCTCCTCTTGCCCTTCTTGTCGTCGCCCCTGTCACTATCACTAGATATTGGACATTTAGCAATGAAATGACCAGGCTTACCATACTTGTAGCAAACTTTCTTGGAGCGAGGTTTGTAATCCTTCCCCTCCTTTGCTTGAGGATTTGGCGGAAGCTCTTGATGATGAGCGCCATCTCCTCATTGTCGAGCTTAGAGGCGTCGATGGGTTGTCTACTTGATGTAGACTCCTCCTTTTTCTCCTCTGTTGCCTTGAATGCAACCGGTTGTGCTTCGGGCGTGGAGGGGCCATCTAGCTCGATGATTTTCTTTGAGCCTTTGATCATCAACTCAAAGCTCACAAAGTTTCCTATTACTTCCTCGGGAGACATTAGTGTATATCTAGGATTACCTCGAATTAATTGAACTTGCGTAGGATTAAGAAAAACGAGGGATCTTAGAATAACCTTGACCATCTCATGGTCATCCCATTTGGTGCTCCCGAGGTTGTGCACTTGGTTCACCAAGGTCTTCAAGCGGTTGTACATGTCTTGTGGCTCCTCCCCTTGGTGAAGCCGAAAGCGACCGAGCTGCCCCTCGATCGTCTCCCACTTGGTGATTTTGGTCACCTCATCTCCTTCGTGCGCGGTCTTGAGTACGTCCCAAATCTCCTTGGCGCTCTTTAATCCTTGCACCTTGTTATACTCCTCTCGACTTAGAGAAGCGAGAAGTATAGTGGTGGCTTGAGAGTTGAAGTGTCGGATTTGGGCGACCTCGTCCGAATCATAGTCTTCATCCCCCGGTGATGGTACATGTACTCCAATCTCAACAACATCCCAAATGCTAGTGTGGAGTGAGGTTAGATGATGCCTCATTTTATCACTCCACATATTATAATCTTCACCGTCAAACATAGGTGGTTTGCCTAATGGGACGGAAAGTAAAGGAGTACGTTTGGAAATGCGAGGGTAGCGTAGGGGAATCTTACTAAACTTCTTGCGCTCATGGCGCTTAGAAGTTACGGACGGCGTGTCGGAGCCGGAGGTGGATGGCGACGAAGAGTCGGTCTCGTAGTAGACCACCTTCCTCATCTTCTTCTTCTTGTCACCGCTCCGACGCGACTTGTTGTGTGAAGGGGATCCCTTCACCTTGTTGTCGGACTCCCCGGATGGAGCCTTCCCATGGCTTGTGGCGGGCTTCTCGCCGGTCCCGAACTCCCTCTTGGCGGATGCTCCCGACATCACTTCGAGCGGTTAAGCTCTAACGAAGCACCGGGCTTTGATACCAATTGAAAGTCGCCTAGAGGGGGGGTGAATAGGGCGAATCTAAAATTTATAAACTTAAGCACAACTACAAGCCGGGTTAGCGTTAGAAATATAAACGAGTCCGAGAGAGAGGGTGAAAAACAAATCGCAAGCAAATGAAGAGTGAGACATAAGGATTTGTTTTTACCGAGGTTCGGTTCTTGCAAACCTACTCCCCGTTGAGGTGGTCACAAAGACCGGGTCTCTTTCAACCATTTCCCTCTCTCAAACGGTCACCTAGACCGAGTGAGCTTCTCTTCTCAATCAAACGGAACACAAAGTTCCCGCAAGGACCACCACACAATTGGTGTCTCTTGCCTTGGTTACAATTGAGTTTGATCACAAGAAGAATGAGAAAGAAAAGAAGCGATCCAAGCGCAAGAGCTCAAATGAACACAAATGTCGCTCTCTCTAGTCACTATTTGATTAGGAGTGATTCCGGACTTGAGAGAGGATTTGATCTCTTTGGAGTGTCTAGAATTGAATGCTATAGCTCTTGTAATGTGTTGAAGGTGGAAAACTTGGATGCCATTGAATGTGGGGTGGTTGGGGTATTTATAGCCCCAACCACCAAAATATGGCCGTTGGAAGGCTGCTGTCGCATGGCGCACCGGACAGTCCGGTGCGCCACCGGACACTGTCTGGTGCGCCAGCCACGTCAGCCAGCCGTTAGGGTTCGACCGTTGGAGCTCTGACTTGTGGGGCCTCTGGGCTGTCCGGTGGTGCACCGGACTGGTCCTGTAGACTGTCCGGTGCGCCAACTGCGCGTGCTCTGACCTCTGCGCGCGCAGGCGCGCATTAAATGTGTTGTAGTCGACCGTTGCGCGCGAAGTAGTCGTTGCTCCACTGGCACACCGGACAGTCCGGTGTGACACCGGACACTGTTTGGTGCTTCACCGGACAGTCCGGTGAATTATAGCGGAGCGGCCTCCCAATTTCCCGAAGGTGGCGAGTTCAGCGTCGAGTGCCCTAGTGCACCGGACACTGTCCGGTGGCACACCGGACAGTCCGGTGCGCCAGACCAGGGTGCCTTTTGGGATGTCTTTTGCTCTTTTTGTTTGAACCCTTTCTTAGTATTTTTATTGGCTTATTGTGAACCTTTGACACCTATAAAACTTATAGACTAGAGCAAACTAGTTAGTCCAATTATTTGTGTTGAACGATTCAATCACCAAAATTAATTAGGAAATAGGTGTAAGCCTAATTCCCTTTCACTTATTCATATACCTTTGACTATTTGCAAAAGACTTTGAAAAAGAATTTCCAAAAAGATTTGCAAAAACAAAACAAGTGGTGCAAATGTGGTCCAAAATGTTAAAAGAAAGAAAGCAATCCACACATATCTAGTAAAAGTAAAAATTGGTTTAATTCCAATAAACCTTTGCACTTACCTTATGCAAACTAGTTCAATTCTGCACTTATAAATTTGCTTTGGTTTGTGTTGGCATCAATCACCAAAAAGGGGGAGATTGAAAGGGAAATAGGGTCAAACCTTTTCCTAAATGATTTTGGTGGTTGAAATGCCCAACACAAACAATTGGACTAACTAGTTTGCTCTAGATTATATGTTCTACAGGTGCTAAAGGTTCAACACAAACCAATAAAAAGATACAAGTTAGGGTTCAAAAGAAAAGAGCAAAAGAAACTTCAGAGAACCCTGGACTGGCGCATCGGACTGTCCGGTGTGCCACCAGACAGTGTCTAGTGCACCACCGGACAGTGTCCGGTGCACCAGGGACTGTACAGGCTAAACTCTTCACCTTCGGGTTTCTGGAGAGCCGCTCCGTTATAATTCAACGGACTGTCCGATGTGCCAGCGGAGCAACGGCTCCAGCGCAACAGTCGACTCCAACGGACACCTGCAAAAGCGCTACAGTGCGCGGACAGTTCGCGCAGAGTCAGAGCAGTTCCAGAAGGCGCACCGAACAGTGAACAGTGCCTGTCCGGTGCGGCACCGGACTGTCCGGTGCCCCAAGCTGTTAGAGCTCCAACGGTCGAAACCGTCAGAACCCTAACGGTTGGATGACATGGCTGGCGCACCGTACAGTGTCCGGTGGCGCACCGGACTGTCCGATGCGCCCATCGACAGACAGCCTCCCCAACGGTTGGTTTGGTGGTTGGGGCTATAAATACCCCCCAACCACCACCACTCCAAGCATCCAAGTTTTTCAGACTTCACATTCAATACAAGAGCTAGTTCAATCAATACAAGACACAATTCAAAAGAATCAAAGCCTCTCCAAGTCCCAAATACACTCCAAACACTTAGTAACTAGAGAGAGAGTTTTGCTCGTGTTCTTTGAGCTCTTGTTCTTGGATCGCTTTCTTCTTCCCCATTCTTGTTCTTCAAAGCACTTGTAATCAAAGCAAGAGACACCAATTGTGTGGTGGTCCTTGTGGGGTCTAAGTGACCCGTTTGATTGAGAAGAAAGCTCACTCGGTCTAAGTGACCGTTTGAGAGAGGGAAAGAGTTGAAAGAGACCCGGTCTTTGTGACCATCTCAACGGGGACTAGGTTTGCAAGAACCGAACCTCGGTAAAACAATCACTGTGTCACTCGCTTCATTTCGTGGTTGATTTGTTTTTGCCCTCTCTTTTGGACTCGGTTTTATTTCTAACGCTAACCCCAGCTTGTAGTTGTGCTTAAAGTTTGTAAATTTCAGTTTCCGCCTATCCACCCCCTGTAGGCGACTTTCACAATCTGAGGAGTTGGTGAGATGAACGTCCCATCTAAATACCCGATCATACATGAACTCTGGAGATAAGGCTGAAATTGCGCTCGCCAAAGCAGAAAATTGGTTTTGGTGAGCTTGATGGTCACGACGTGGCGGAGAGGGATGGTGGAGGATGCCATGGCGGCGGGCACATCAGATGAGACTGTGGACGGGGAGGTGCACTACAGTAAAACAACACAAGTCCGATAGCTCCTTTAGTTCCGACGGTCCCCTAGGAGACCGTCAGACATAACGCGGGACATCCGAGGGTTGTCAGAGTGGCCGTCGAACATAAGCTTTTATGTCCGACGGCTGGCAGACAAGCCGTCGGACATAAGCTTATGTCCGACGGTCTCCTAGGGGGCCGTCGGAAATAAAGGATTTTAACCGACGACCCCGCGCCCGCGTCGGTTCATTCTCTCTGTCTCTCCCGTCGCTCGCATGAAAAGCCGCAGCCGCCGAAATAGAGGAACCGCCGCCGACGAGCCTCCGCTGACGCCGCCCGATGTCTCCACCGCCGCCCAAGCGACTCCTGACGACCTCCCGCCCCGCCCCGACGCCCTGCCCGCGCCCGAGCACGAGCCCGTGGCCGCCTTCGTGACATTCCTGACGCCACTGGAGCCGTCCCGACGTAGCCCGCGCCCGCCGGAGCCTCTGTCCTTGTCCCCGACGCCAATGGCGCCAGCCCCGACCCCGCTGGCGCTCGCTTCACCGGCTAATCGTCCGGCTAAGTGAGTAATTTTATATTTTTTAGTATAATTTTGTGTTTGCTAGTATAATTTTGTGTTTGCTAGTAGTCATGTTTGGTTTTGTAATGTCCGACGGCTTGAGTTAATTATGCCATTAAATTAGCTTGTTTTAGTTTATTTATTAGTGCCTATATAATTTAAACTTTTAATTTCTGAGGGTAATTATTAATCCCTCGGAAATAAGGTTATTTTATTTGATTTAGGGTCCCGTGATATTGTATTAGTGTGGTTTATTAGTAATCATAACTAATCAAGTTAACGTCTCGTATCTAGTATGGAGGAGGATCGTCGATGGATGTATGAAGGTTGGAAGAAAAGAGGTGCTCTATCAAGTGAGTGGGTTGCCAAGACTGATGCTTTTCTCGACCATGCTTTTGCTCGGTCAGAGACTGAAACCGATGTTAGGTGCCCTTGTAGCAAGTGTCAGAACATTTATTTCCTTGACAGGAGGACTATGTCGATAGATCTTTGCAAGAACGGTTATATGCTAGGCTATGAGGTGTGGGTGCACCACGGTGAGGACCCACCTCCTCGTATATGTTTGTGAATGTGAGGTGATTTAAATTTGTGAATGTGAATACTTATGTGAATGTATTTGTGATTGTGAATATGTGGTTGTATATGAACTCTGTGTATATGTGTATGCAATATGTATTTTTTTTGTAAATGTCAGAAATTAAAAAAACAGAATTTTATGCAATTTCTGAAATTTGTTATGTCCGACGGCCTGGCGTTAGCCGTCGGACATAAGGGTATGTTATGTCCGACGGTTATTATAAACCGTCGGAGATAATAAGAACTTATGTCCGACGGCTTATGTCTGTCGGACATAAGTGAAGTGGGTTCCACCCGTGACCGTTAAAACGGTTGCCACGCCTTATGTTCGACGAGGACATACTGCTATTTCTGACCTGCTATGTCCGACGGCCATATGCCGTTGGACATAAGCTATCTCCGACGGTTTACGGCTTATGTCCGATGGCTTTGACCGTCGGAATTTTTGTGCTTTACTGTAGTGGTGGAGGAGGTATTGGTGGACATATATTGATTAAACCTTTAGCTCTAATACCATGCTTTGCCCTCTAGGGTCATGACCTTGAGTATTTATAGATGGTCAAGCACCAGGGTAAGCATGCCACACATATACGGAGGTCATTTAAAGCGTCCTCAACTCTAAATTTTAGACTAGATTTCTCTCCTTTATGTTTCCAACAGCGTACTCTAAACAACTCTCTAAATATAGAGTTTCTCTCTTCTCTTCTATATCTATTTTAATATTTAAAACAAAAGATTTAGCAAAACTACTATGTGTGCAATACATTGAGAGTACCACAAATATGTACGTACAAAAATTAAAAGTAAAATTTATCTCTAGTATAGATATTTATATATAGAGAATGAAACATTGTTAAAAAGAGAGAAGACATAATTTTTTAGAGAAAATACTGTAAATAACAGATACAAATGTAGATTTAGCCTTATCCAGCAAGCTGCTCGGTGTCGTCTGCTCCAGCCTCCAGGCATTCGGTTCCGGCTCCTGCTTCCCTCTCCCTTCTCCGGTTCTCCCCCTCCGCCGCGGAGATGGAGGCCACCGCGCTCGCGTCCCACTCGTCCCCGTTCGCCGTCCACCGCTCGACAGGGAAGCCAGCCTTCGCCTACCCCCACCGTGGAGGGCCCTCGATGGTCTCCTCTGTCCACCTCCGCACGTCCCGGACCCCCGCCCGCTCTGCGGTTGGCAAGCTAGCTTTGGTTTATTATTATTTTTTTGCATGCGGAAGAAGGTTTCATACTTGCATTGCTCGGCGGGCTTAATATTCCGCGAGGGTGCTCACGTGTCTCACGTCTGGGCGGTTTAGGCATGGAGAAGGCGGAGGAGGGGGACCGGGCTGGTTGTGCGCGCGGAGATGTTCGGCCAGCTCACCACCGGCCTCGAGTCCGCCTGGAACAAGCTGCGCGGCGTTGGTGCGTGGCTCTGCTTCTTCTCCATTACTACGATCAATGCGTCTTTTCTGATGCTTTTTCATGCGTTAAAGACGTTTTCATAAGTACGGAACTCTGGAAGGCACTCTTACTGCCGCTCTTGCCTGGCTTGAGTACTTCGATTGGTAATGTAGCAAGGACTAGTACTGAAATACAAGTTCAGTACATGACCATTACACAATCATTTGTACTACAAATCTACAATGTTTGCTTGTCGATATGGTTGTGAGACTAGGTGTTATGTGCTTGTTAATTTCTTACTGCTACTACTTGTTCTGCACTTCTGTGTAACTTTGCTTTTTTGAACCAAAGTATGCCATTTATATAATAACTAGCTCGTGAGCATCATGATTAACACATTGCTCTTTTCATTCAAGGCGTGCTAACAAAGGAAAATATTGCCGAACCAATGCGGGACATTAGACGAGCACTTCTGGAAGCAGATGTCAGTTCCTTGCATTTTCAAGTTCTACTCATCAGTTCATTTATACCTATGTAGTGTGAGAACTGAAGTTTCTCCTGCTTTCGTTAGGTTAGTTTGCCTGTTGTGAGACGGTTTGTTTCATCTGTTAGTGATAAGGCTTTAGGTGCAAATGCTATCAGAGGAGTCCGACCAGACCAGCAATTAGTGAAGGTATGTCTGCGTCACACTTCCATTAAGGAATTTACAGAAAATGAGTGCATGAACTTTGGTTTGGGAGAAGCATTTTGTTGTTTCACTTTGGTGTTCTCCACAACTTAATAAATTTAATTGTTCTTAGGCCGCCTCCAGCAGCTTACCTATATGGTCACCAAAAACACTGTTTTACACTGTAGACTGCACTGTTCGTATAGTAGATTTTGAATATGGGGATGAGGATGAGTAAGCTGCTAGAGACAGTCTTAGTGTTATAAGCTCCATATTCCCCGGAGGAACATCGAATCACGCCAGCAAAGAAAAGCCACAATAGACGGTCTTCTCTAAAATGTCCAGCTATTACCTATTGGTTTATGCTAAATGAAAACATGAATAGCTTTTGGAACTAATTAATTTCTAGCTGAGGTGAAATAAATTGACTGGTGCTGCAGATTGTGCATGACGAACTGGTACAACTGATGGGTGGAGAGGTATCGGATATTGTATTTGCAAAAAGTGGCCCGACAGTTATCTTGCTTGCAGGTCTACAGGGTGTTGGGAAGACTACTGTCTGTGCAAAGCTTGCGTTCTATTTGAAGAAACTGGTGCATTCCTCACCCTTTAATTTTTTGTGCTTCTAGCACTTAATGCTTGATAACCTGTAGATACTTATACCAGAGTTCGGTTACAGGGGAAGAGTTGTATGCTGGTTGCTGCAGACATTTACAGGCCTGCAGCCATTGATCAACTCACTATACTGGGTAAACAGGTAACCCCCAGCCTTCTCGTCGAACTGCTTTTTTGCATTGAATAATTGTAGGTGATATCTCCAATATTAAGGGGCCAAGATGCCTTCACATTGTTTGCCAATATGCCCTCAGATTGTTTTGAAACTTGGAAGTTAAATCGATCATATTACATCTGCTTTAGAAATGCAGTACCACAATCATGTCATTGAGTTATTTTTCTTTTGAGCATTGACAGGTGGGTGTACCAGTTTACTCAGAAGGAACAGAAGCCAAACCTACACAAATAACTAAGAATGCTATGGAAGAGGCAAAAAGCAAGAATATTGATGCTATTGTGGTGGATACTGCTGGAAGGCTGCAGGTTAATTTTCATTACACTCTAATTTCAGTCACAAGTGCCAACTTATATGGAATTCTACTCTGAATCTGATTTATCCATACTTTTCTACAAAACTTATAATTCATATGTCATACAAACTAGCATCATTGACACCAGATGATGACCTTTCTGCCATTCAGATTGATAGATCAATGATGGATGAATTGAAAGAAGTGAAGAAGGCTGTTAATCCTACAGAAGTTCTGCTTGTCGTTGATGCCATGACTGGCCAAGAAGCAGCAGGTATCCATCTGGTTCTTCTTGCCATTGATGCAGCCTGGGTGTTGCCAAGGGCCACATTTAGTAAACATCGGTTGGTATTGCAGCAATAACATGTTTAGCCAGCAAAGTGGATATTGCTCTGAAAAATTTCTATTAACAAAATATTAACAGTTTTTATGGTTCCTGCTGTGCTCTACAGAGCATGTCGTTGGTCTGTTCATAGATTGTCAATGAACATTGTAGCATTGGGATGGTCACATACTCACATAAACTATTTAATTCTGATATATGCAGCACTAGTCACCACCTTCAATATTGAGATTGGTATAACTGGTGCAATACTGACTAAATTGGATGGTGACTCCAGGGGCGGAGCCGCACTAAGCGTTAAAGAGGTAGTCATTTGGCACAAATCATTTCTATGATTGATTTCTTGATTATGAAAATAAATTATTATATATCATTGTTGCAATTCAACTGCTGTTGGAACTTGCACCATTGTGTAGAGAATAGGAGTCAGAAGTGGGAGGGCGCGGTTTGGTCGCTCGACGGCGAGGTTGTGATGTCATGCTTGGAGTCATGGTTTGTTAGTGTGAAAGAAGGGGAGCCGAAGAGATTTAACTCAACTCCAACTAATCTATTATTAATCAAGTGTTCAGTACATATAGCCAAATCTTAACAACACGCTAACAACTCGTGCAAAGCCTAATAAACTAATCCCGATTCTTTTCCTAAGATCTGGGATGACGCTGACTAGTCATGATGACCATGCATTGCACACTGGTCTTGCCTAGTCCTAGCATGAATCTTAGCCATAGCTCCTCTTCCTCTTCTGATACACTTGGCCCATCATAACATCTCTCCCTCCCTAGACAAAACAGCTCATCCTCAAGCTAGAAGGAGGGATGCGCTGTGTGGAAAGCATCGATCGACTCCCAAGTAGCTTTGGCTTCAGGCATACCCGCCCTCTGGACCAGAATGTGCCGCAGACCGCTCTGGGGGCTGGCACGCAGAACACGCTTTGGCTACTGAAGGAAACAACTGTGCTGTAGTGGTGGCAATGAGGGCAAAGTTGTCGATGGAGTCCCCTAGAACAGCTTGAGAACACCCACATGGAAGACATTGTGGATATGGGTGCCCTCAGGGAGCAGAGACAATAGGCCACCACGCCCATATGTTCGAGCCCTTGGTACAACCCGACGAATTTGGGCCCTATCTTGCTGTGGGAACCTGTCATCAATGACTAGGAAGGATGATGTAGAAGCCAAAGCCACACCTAGTCTCCAACGACGAACTCAAGTTTGTGGTGATTGGCGTTGTAGTTGCGTCGAGCATATTCTTGTGCTTGGAGAAGGCGAGCGTGTATCTAGCAAGAAATTTAGCTCGATAGGTGAGCATGGTGTTGATGGTGCGAGTATGCGCACTGCCTAGTAGGTAAGGGATCAGTGTTGGCGGCGATCGGTTATAGATGATCTGGAAGGGCGTCGTGCAAAGCACATAATGGAATGATGTGTTCTAGCAATACTCTGCCCATGACAACCACTCCAACTAGGTGTATGGTCGATCACTGGTAATGCAGCAGCGGTACATGGTGATGGTCTTCTTCACCACCTTGGACTAGCCATCCGTTTGGGGGTGGAATGACGTGATCATGTGAAGATGCACATCTGCCAACTTGAATAGGCCGAGCTAGACATTCCTGGTGAAGATTGGGCCCTAGTGGCTGACGATTAAGTCGAGGAAGCCATGGAGATGAACTATGTCGGTGAAGAAGGCACGAGAGATGGAGGCCGCCGTGTACGGATACCCGAGTGGGATAAAATGCATACATGGAAAAACGGTCGACGATCGCCAGGATCACGCTCTTGTCATGCACCTTAGGGAGGCCTTTGACGGAGTCCATAGAGATATCGATCCAGACCCGCGATGGAACCTCGAGTGGTTGGAGAAGGCCAACCGGATGGAGCGCTTTTGTCTTGTGCAGGCACACACATTGTTGCGAACCTGATACCGAACGTGCTCAATGTAGAAATGGACGTGTTGTCATTGGCCAGTCTTTTCTATGCCCTCGTGGCCGGACATCTGTTACATAGTGTCGGCCCTCCATCGACAAAAGTTTGGTGAAGAAGCAGGCACTGTGCAACTCATCAAGGAGTTCTTCCGCCATCAAGATGTGGAACTTGTCTTTCATGGTGTGTTCATTCTGCTGTAATCGACATAGAAGCACCATGAGGCGTCCTGCTTCTTGACGAGTAGGAACAGTGTCGAGAATGGCGACGTGCTTGGCCTAATGATGTCCTGCTTAAGCATTATCACACATTGGGCTTCAAGTTCGTCATTCTGGAGTTGAGGGTAGTGATATGGCTGCATAGTGACTGACTCTGTGCTTGGCTAGAGGTGGATCCAGTGATTACACGGTTGAGCTAGAGGCAGCCCTATGGGAGCGACGAAGACATCATCAAAAGATCGGAGGAGGCACTCGAGCATTGTTGGTTCCGATCCACGCACTAGATGAAGTCGTGTTGGAGCCTCCGCTTCACTGTGCACCGAACCGATGTCGCACCAAAGCATGTGATGGCCCTGTGCTAGAAGGCAAGGCAGAGGTCGTGAAACTCTCACAAGATAGGTCCGAACGTACGTAGGAAGGTCATGTTGAGCACCATGTCATAGCAGTCCAAAGGAATGTTGTAGCAATCAATTGTGAACTCCTGACCTATCCTGATGCCAACATTGCGTGCGAGGCCTTGATAAGCGACTTGGTCCTCATTGGCCATGGTGACGTGGGCGCCAACGTTGGAAAGGAAAATGAGCCCAACTGTCGAGTGACATCACTAGCGATGAAGTTGTGCATCAAGCTCAAGTTGAGCAGTGCGACGACCAACTGGTTGCCGATGGAGAGGTGATGCTGCATAATATCCTCCATGCGGATCTCGACCATGGCCGATAGAGAGCATCGGTGTGTCAGCTTCAGCTGCTGGCTCGTCGTCTGTTTCGGTCTCGTCATCAAAATTGTTGACCTCCAAGTAGAACAAGGGCTAGCACTTATGGCTGTGCACATACTATTGAGCGTAGTTTTAACATACAATAATGGTGGCACTTGGTGAGTTTGGCCAAAGAGGTTACCGAACGGTCGCCACGGTCACCGAGTGGGCTAGCTGGGCCAGTGCTGTTGTTGGAGGTTGTGGAATTGCTGGGACACGAGATGGCAGACGACCCACATGCACCAATGTGGCTGGAGGTGGCGCCACTGGAGCCAGGTTGCGGTACTCGAAGGCGCGCGCCAGGCTCATGGCATGTTGGAGGTCTTAGGGGTTGTGGAGTTCCACATCAACCCAGAGGTGTTTGGGAAGGCTGTCGGTGAAGAGATGTGCCTATTGCCATGGTGTTAACCGGCAAACATCGGTAGTTCATAGTCACAACGTTCCCGGGTCGATTTGGTCGAGGAACGGGGTCGCGGGTTGTCACACTCGTATTTAAAGGCAAATCCAGATGTATCTTAATGTGTGCTAGGATCAAGTTTCACACATATGATGACTCATGATATAGAAATAAATGTCACATCTTTATTACTTAATACAACTTTCGTACAAAATAACTAAATAAATTACATCATATGACGACAACGACCCTCCGCAACCATAGTGACTAGGAGACGACGACCTAGACCTCTCTGAACACATCGTAGCATCCTTGGTGGTACCTGTTCTCGACCTGGTGTGAATATTGCAAGGGTGAGCTCCCATACGATCATCACTCAACAAGTGTAGGGCATAATGTGTATAAGCTCACTTACGGTGGGGGCTCATGTGTAGTGTAAGGCTTACCAAGGAAAATGGTTAAGGCTGAGCATTATTTTTAATAAGTTGGTCAAAATTTTATTATTAATTACTAAGTGTAAGTAGATAACAACCCAATTAAATACTTGACCAATATAAAAGTATCATATAGAAATCCCACTATGCAATGCATGACATGTTAAGTTTTAATTTCTTTATTTAATCATGCGAGAGTCCTAAATCGCTCATGACCGTGAGCACGGCTGATATACCAGTTTTATTTTGAGAGTTCAACACTTGATGTTAGCGTGGAAGGGAAGACAAGCCAAGTTAGCCACATGGCGTGGAAGGGAAGACAAGCCAAGTCAGCCATATGGTTAATGTGTCCCAAATTGCTGGTGTCAGAGTGCCTTGAATTCATCCTAGATTAGGGCATTGGCGTCACGCTCTAGGACAAAATACCACTTTTGGGTGACACCTGTCATGTGGAACGAGGCAAGCCACACCTTGTCTGCCTCCCTTGTTCACTGAGCTCGAAAGAACTGATTGCAGCGATTCAGCTAGCCGATGGGGTCCTTGTCATTGTAGATGGGGAAGGGGAGATTGTGGAAGTGTGGCACCTCTGTACCTATTGGATCAACCATTTTTGTGAGGCAGGGGCGGCGACATGTGCATCACTAAGGCCATTGATGGTATTGGCGAGGGGGAGTGCGTAATTGGGATTTGATGGATGGGCAGTGGCATTGAGCACAACAGCGAATTGTTGGGAGATGTTAAACAATTGTGGCCGACGTCGTGAACGGCAATGAAGTGATGCCGCCATAGCCCGGAATACCGTATGGGAGAAGCTAGTGCGTCGCAAGCAATGGCAATTGCCGGCCTTCGACATCCACGAGATGGCTGGCAAGGTCACCCTTTTGTCGCTGAAAAGCCCGTCGATCGCTGTGGTGAGAGCGTCAAGAGCGGTAGCAGACATGGCGGTCAGTCATAGACGTAGCTAGTTTGGTGGACATATGGTCCATGGACCACCCTAAAAAATCGTTCATGGTTAAACTATAGTAGATGAGCTCTATAAAATCATGAAAACTACACATGGACCATCCTGTAATTTAGTTTTACATCTAAGATAAACCACCCTTGTCCTAGATCCTATCTACGCCACTATGGTCAGTTGGGGGTTGGTGGCGAACAACAAAAGGGTGGTGGGAGGGATGGTGATGGCAGGGTGGAGCTGGACGCGGCGATGGCGGCGGCAATGCTAGAGGATATGACAATATCTGATACCAGATTGTTGGAACTCATGCCACTGCGTAGAGAATAGGAGTGAGAAGTGGGAGGGCGTGGTTTGGTCGCCTGATGGCGAGGTTGCATCGCTGTGGTCGGCGTCGCTGTTTGTTAGTGCGACAGCAGGGGAGCCAGATAGATCAAACTCAATCTCCAACTAATCTGTTATCAACTGAGTGTTCAGTACATATAGCCAAATCTTAACAACCCGGTAACAACTTGTGCGAAGCCCAACAAAGTAGTCCTGATTCTTTTTCTATGACCTCAAATGATACTGGCGTGCCGTAGTGACCGCGTATCGCGTGCTGGTCTTTCCCAGTCCCGGTGCTGAGTCTCAGGCACGGTTCCTCTTCCCCTGATACACTTGGCCCACCATAACAACTGCTCTTTATTTTGATAATTGATAATCAGCGCTGTATAGTTAAGTAGTGTTGATGGTAGTTTTTCACTAGATCATCTTTCACACCATGTGCACACATCTTTATAGTTTCCTTTTTCACTTGCTGCAGTAATGAAGAAAAACATAATTTATGATATCAAATTAACTTTTGGTCTGCACTGCATGCACAAATCTGAGCAGTCTTTAATCCCTGGCAGTTGTGTCCATGCACTGTAGTATGTCTAAATATTTTTTTGTTTTCAGCTGATATAAGAGAACACTGCTTAATGAACCATGCAGGTCTCTGGGAGGCCCATAAAATTTGTTGGGCGTGGGGAGCGATTAGAGGACCTTGAGCTTTTCTACCCTGATCGCATGGCACAGCGAGTTCTGGGAATGGGAGACGTGCTTTCATTTGTCGAAAAGACACAAGAAGTGGTAAGTAGCTTCCTATGAAACTGTTCCGTTTTGTGTAAGCAACGCTGTGAGGATTTTATGTTATTTACATCTCGGCGTGTGGCGCAAATAGATGAGGCAAGAAGAAGCTATAGAATTACAGAAGAAGATCATGAGTGCAAAATTCGACTTCAACGATTTCTTAAAACAATCTCAAAACGTTGCGAAAATGGGTTCCATGAGCCGCATTATTGGAATGATGCCAGGCATGAACAAGGTACATGAGCATGTGGAGTTAAACATGTTCTCTCCAACTTTACCAGTATTTCATTACAAGCATACTTTAAGTTTGATACGCTAAACAGATAACTCCCGCACAAATCCGAGAAGCTGAGAAAAGACTTGCATTCGTGGAGTCAATGATCAATGCCATGACTGCTGGTTTGTGCCTGCCCTGAATTTTAGCTATACATATGAAGCCTGATTAGATGCTTACTTGAGTTGTGGACATGGATGCTTAATTGTATGTTTTCTGGGATGCAGAGGAAAGGGAGAAGCCAGAGTTACTGGCTGAATCACGTGAGAGGAGGATAAGAGTGGCTGAGGAGTCTGGAAAGACTGAACAAGAGGTGAAGTTTTGTTCTATTCTTATGATATCACCAGCCTTCGACAGTCTGCAATGCTCCAGTATACCAAACAGTGGAGCTAACGAGATTGTCATTTTTTTTTCACGATTAGGTGAGTCAATTGGTTGCCCAGCTTTTCCAAATGCGTGCTCAGATGCAGAAGTTGATGGGTATGGTGCAAGGACAAGAAGCAATAGCTGGCATGGGAGATCTCATGGACTCGCTTAAATCTGAAGAGAAGGTAACAATGCCTCTGGCGAGAAGAATATTTCTGGAGAACTTTGTGATTTCTGAACTGTTGTGCATCGTTCAGGCACCTCCTGGCACCGCGCGGCGGAAGAGAAGGAATAACACGTCTAAGCAGAGGGACCTGGACGCAGTGCTGAGCTAGTGAGTAGTGGCCTAGTGTGCTGTATTATGAAAATGCATAGGTGGGCACTGAACCTGTGTAATTGCGGTTAATTCGGCACACATTTTTTTTGTACATAACGTTTAGTCCCATGAGGGAAGATATGTTGGTCGCTCTTGAAATTGGAGTAGGTTGTCATGAGGACATATCTAGTGCACATAGAAGATTGGTGTACATGATGTACATATTAAATTACCACCACTCATTTTAGATTTAACGTCTCTAGTTGATCATTCAATTTACAAATAACACATTTCACTACTACACACCACCACGTTGGATGATGTTTTTAGCAAAATATACCAAACAACTAGAGACGTTAAATCTAAAATAAGTGGTGATGATTTAATATGTGCATCATGTGCATCAATCTTTCATGTGCATTAGATATGTTCTCTGTTGTCATACAGGGCCCAGAAGAACTCAGGTCTTGTACCGGAGGCCTGGAGCCCAGTATCTTTCAGTTGCAACACTTGATGTAAAAAAATAAGAAAAAACATTTTACCTTTCTTAGTTTAAGTTTACTCCTCAAGCACCAAAACCAAACATCTTGCTCCTTGAACTCTCAAAAACACTCAAATTATCTCCTTGACCTGAATTCAAGTGGTTATAAAGGTGGTTTTGTCTTTTGTTTAGTTAAAAAATTCA
The DNA here is from genome assembly GCF_902167145.1 of Zea mays. NCBI lineage: Eukaryota > Viridiplantae > Streptophyta > Magnoliopsida > Poales > Poaceae > Zea > Zea mays. Next base: position 194,826,338 of record NC_050099.1, on the reverse strand, counting down.
TAAGTACTTGATAGGGTTTTAGCCATAGAATATGTTTCTAACCTTTTAAAAATTCCAAAAAAAAATCATAGAGATACATTCGGACAACAACAATCAAAGTAAAATATTTGTAGTTGGTGAAATTATATCTAGAAGCTTTTAAAAAACTAGATTTAGCTCTAAAAAAACTGAAAACTATCCATAAACCTAGATAAATCTCCAAACATTCTAATCAATGTATAAATATGTTTTTTTTAAACTTCGCATTACAAAAATATGATATACACCCTGCATGAATGCTACATGCATTAATGTTGAATGCATTCATGTTATGAATTTATGATATGAATTGGTGTTAGTTGTGTCTTTTTTTCTTGTTGTCAAAAGTTTTAAAAAACACATTTCAACATTATTTAGAATGCTTTAGAAATTTCTATATTTTGGGACATTTATCTAATTCTTTAGACCTAATTAAATCTAATTTTTTGAAGCTTCTAAATATATCATCATGGGCCCTAAATATTTTATTTAGATTTTTTGTATCTCAATATATCTCTAGATATTTTTTAAAATTATTTTAAGATCTAATATATTTTTTGTGATTTAATTCTGTTAACTAGTATCATATGATACATCTAGATATCTTACTATGTTTAAGTGGGAAAATCTCCCTTAAGGCCTAGTTTGGATACTCTAATAATGAGTGGGATTAGAGTGGATTGAGATGTATTGAGAGAGTATTTGATCTATTGGGGATTTATACCCTCTCCAATCCCTCCAAAACACTCTAATCCCAAAGTATCCAAACTAGGCCTAATGTGTCGTCTCACGCGCGTCGAGCGAACCGTTGCCTGCTCCCATGGGGACGCCCCTCACGCCATCACTAGTTCACTGCCTAGCGGGCCCTATCAGCTTGTCCAGCACACGACTGATTAAATCGCTGAAAAATGGAGCAAGGCCACCAAGATTCAAATCATGGCCGATCCAAGCAAAGGACTAACCTCTACTCTTCTAACCAGTAGAACTTGTGTTCATGTGTTGCATATTTGATAGATATTACAAATATGTATATAGAAGTCGTAGCCACGCATGAGCAACTAACTAGTATAATTAATAAAAGTTGTATATTTGTTAACATGACATCAGAAAGTATCTAGGTCCTTAATGGAAAAGTTGTTTCAAGAAGGAGGCTCGGCTGTAAAGTTTAAGATTTAGGGACCCTGACAAGCTTCTTTTTCATTCTTGGCTTGACAATGTGTAATCATTTCCTTCTTTTTTGAGGAGTTTTTCCTCATGGCTTTTCTTAGGGTTATATTTGTTTTGCCTAGAGAGATTGGAAGTATGGATAGGACATCCTGTTGTAAGTAAACCTTTCCTTTATTCTCCTTAATTAAATCTTTTACTATGGAGACCTCCCCCACAGTCTTTTCTTCGAAAACAGTGTTTTGGTGATTAATAACAACATTAGGCTATTATGGAAAACATATGTTTTGTACATGCAAGTTTGAGTTAGGTCACAATGATGTAGAAGTATTGGGGCAAAGAATGGTTCCTATGCTCCTATTATGGATTTTGTTTTCATTTTTGAAAGGATGGAAGACAGGGTTAATGATGGACTAGTTCGAAGTGTCGATTAGAGTTGAGAGACATTTGGAGTAGCTTAGGATTTGGTTTTTCATTCAACTATACTATAGAGGAGATATGCACTAGATAAATCTAATGAGTATAGTATGATGTACACTAGTTGTCTTTAGATCTATGTGAAAGTTGCCTAGAGGGGGGTGAATAGGCAAGTTAAAACTTTTTCAACAAAAACTAGAAATAAACTGGGTAAAACCAGTTCAACAGGTGTCAAAACTGGTTCAATTGGTTTGCACGAGCTCAACTAAACGATGAGATATAAAACTGAATTGATCTCGAAATTCACCCAATTAACTTTGGAAATGAGATGTTCAAAATGATGCACAGGGTTCAAAGTAGTAGATCTAAGAAGGGCACTTCTCAAGATCCACAAACCAAAAAGATATGAACAATTCTTTCACGGAATAGTGAGAGAACGAAGAACACAAACAAACATAATGAGCAAGAACACAAGAGACACAAGATTTATCCCGTGGTTCGGTCACACCACAAAAGGTGCCCTACTTCCTCGTTGAGGCGCCCACAAAGAGCCGGGTCTCTTTCAACACTAATCCTCCCTTGGTCGACCACAAAGGTCAAGCCCACACAATAATCTTTGCTCAAACGAGCGGGTAATACAAACTTTCTTGTGGTCTTCCACAAGATTTGGAGACTCACAAGAGACACCTAGTCATCTAGGAGCTAGAAGCTCCAAGAGTAATGAATCCATAAAGAACTCGATGTAGTACCAAAGCTCGAATGGAGAAGAACAAGAATGATTTGGAGATGAAGCACAAAAACTGCAGCTCTTCAATCTCACTCAAAGATTTCTCTCCAAAGATTTGAAATGAAGAGGCAAGAGATGTGTGAGAGAGAGAGTGGGAGGTGTTTCTCAAGTTAGAAATGGAGTTTGGGTCGTGCTCTTGTGTGGGGAGAGAGGTAGGAGTGAGTATATATAGGTGGGGCTTCAAAACTAGCCGTTGGGCTGATTTTGGCTATGGAGGACCGATTGAACTGCCCCTAGGGCTGGTTCAACCGCCTGGGGCAGGTTGACAGTCAGACTGGCAGACTGCAAGTCAGACTGCAAAAACAGGTCCTAACACCGGTTGAACCGCCCCTAGGGCCAGGGGAGCTCAACCGCCTGGTGGTCAGACTGACAGTCAGTCTGCCAGTCAGGAGGTCAGTCCGGTTAGGTGACCCTGACACCGGTTGAACAGGCCCTAGGGGCGGTTCAACCGGTTTTGACCAGTGACGTCCGGGAAAAAACCCCTGGTTGAACTTTCCCTAGACCCTGGTTGAACCTCTCTGGACCCCGGTTGAACTTGCCCTGGACCCCGGTTGAAGTGAAGTTCAACTGCAGTTGAGGTGAAGTTCAACTGCAGTTGAAAAAGCTCAACTGTAGCTAAAGATACAGTTGACGTGAAGTTCAACTGTAGTTGAAAAAGCTCAACTGCTTTTCAACAGGAACACTCTTAGTTTCTCAATCCTAACAATAGTCATACACAGAGTGTCCAAGGGATTTTGGTTTTTTTTTGAAATAGCTTTTGAATATAGAGGCTTGAGCTTTAGCAAACACCAACCTTCTTTTTGGATCCCCTTTGATAGTACAACGATTCCTATACTCAAGTTAAATAAAATATAATTAAGTAAACTCCTTGAGTCATTCGTGTCTCATGTGTGATTTCTCCATAGCGTTGCTTCATAAGGATCACACACATCTTTGTCTCACCTTTTGAAGCAAACACAAATCAAACCCTATGACTTATACCATATCACCATATATGAGTTCAAATCATGGCTTCAAGTCACCTTACTGATGCATCAACATGTTATAACTCTTCATCGCTGATTAGTTCATCGACTTAGTGCAAGTACTCTCTTCTCCACCTTAGCCATGGTACCTCGGTCCACAAGCTGTCGCTTGGCCTTCACCTTCGCTTAGTTCCTCGAAGCCCTTTCCTTGCTATCTTCACCCTATCAAGCCATTCTTGAGTCACATCATTTTGAGCATCCATTGAGAGAATCATTTCTTCAATATTGTGAACCTTGCTTGAATGTCTTCTAGATATAACTGTTAAGGTCAATCAAGCTCTAGTTTGATTCTCATAGAAGCATATATGGACTGATAGTAATATGGTCAAGCCAATTCACGATTCCTCATATCTTATTCACTTTGGCTTGACCAATCCTCTTAATCACTTCATCCTCTATTATGATCATATGTATGTAGTGATTTCTAAGGTATTGTCCATATATATTCAAACCAATACAGATACCATATTATATCCATTTGCATTGTCTCATTGGTTATTTAACCTTGTGTTGAACCTTTGTTCACTTATCATTATACACTATTCAAGTATGTTCATCATACTGAATTTCCTGTTCAACACTTAGCAAACTCGTTAGACCTTTAAATGTGTTGTTATCCAAATCACCAAAACTCACAAAAGGGATTAATGCACTTTCAATCTCCCCCTTTTTGGTGATTGATGACAACACATTTAAAGCTTACATAAGATTTGATAAATAAGATTTTGAATCCTATGATATAGTTTCCTCCCCCTAAATATGTGCATTTCAGAAAATACAAATTTTGTACTCAAATGCCAAAAGCACATATTTGGGTCAAATTATGTAGATAACTTATATCATACTATTCATGAGGTGCAATGTGTCATAAAATAACCTTGATGCTCATGACATAGAATGCACTTATCAACTTTCTACATCTTATGTTTTTCTTATGATTCCCCTTTTTTGTTAATTATTTCTCCCCTTTTTCAAAAGTCTTCTAACACTTAGTTACATAAGACTAAAGATAAGCTTTAATGCAAAATTTCTCCCCCTTTGTCATAAATCTCCAAAAAGGATACAAAGAATATAAAGGGTAGAAATTATAATTAAGCAAGATGTGAACACACTATCATGAAAAGGGTCCTTAGATGACACAAAAGTAATGTAGAAGTGACATGAAGTGATGTACCTTTGTGTTTTACCTTTTCAAGGGGGTGTTCCAAACTTGTGTTGGATTTATAATTCATTTGCAAGCTTTTGTTGGTATAGTTGTGACATAGGTCCAAGATATTAAATGAAGATTGTCATACTAAATCGAAGGTGAAGCTTGATACCTGGAGTCTAGATGTCACCTACCATTTTCTTATCACAACAAGAGGCAACATGAAAATTGCACAAGTATGGATTCTACAACTAGTGATCATGTACTAAAAATATCAATTAAAAAACACCAATTGATACAATTTGTTAGATAAGCAGATCACTAATTGCATATTAAACTAAGTTCTTCTCAAGTTTTAGTGCGCACATATATATGAATTCAATTGATACTTGTTGAGAGTACTTATTTGCAACTTAATGTACCATTGGCATAAAAGGAGTATCAATTGAACATAATCATGCAACATAAGGAATATGTGCACTATTTAATCAATTAAGTTCTAGAAAGGAGAATTCATAAGCTATGCTACTTTAGACATTTGCAAACCAAAAGAATATGATACATGTTTACCAATTTTAGATGACGTTGGAGTAGCATATACAAGAGAAACTCATTCTCCTATGAAATGTATAAAAGATACATTTATTGGAGCAATGAATCTTTGATACCCATCAAATTTGCAGTGGAAGCAATTGTCTTTACCCGAAAATTCCTTTCTAATTTGAGACTACACACATAATAGACTTGGAAATGAAGTTAGTCTCAAAGATTTAAATTATAGACCATTCTCCCTTAAATGTGTGCATACAAGTGATTAATACTTGTTTAGCTTATGCACTTGGACTTGTGAGGCTAGGGGATTAAGTTCTACAATTTGAACCTTGGTACAAATAAACTATGACATTGTACCAATTGAAGGAATTACTCATAATCAAAAGGTATACTAATAGACATGATATGCAATATTTTAAGCCAAGATTCTTGAGAACCTAGCATGTTTGACTTATACCTCACTAAGATGACTTAAGACAAACTTATGACATCACCACAAGAGGTATTAATCAAATATCTAGAGATTCTTTAATTGTCACAACAAGTGCAACCTTATGGCGTGACTTAAGATATTGCATATACATGCACACACTAGCATGTAAGAGCCTGGATACACAAATGTAATACAATAGTTCATAGAGTGACACACCTTTGTTCTATGCCACATGGTCTCCATTATAATCATGAATTTCCATCTTAGCTTTTGATAGGCTTGACATTTCAAAGAGAAACTTATCCTCTTCAAACGATCAAGAGAAACTCATTTTCTTGATAGGTTCAAGAGAAACTCATTTTCATTTCTATGGAACCATTCATCCTCATTTGATGTTCTCCAAGGTGTGAGACTACACAACATGAACTTGACAGAAATCATTAGTCTCACAAGATATAGGCTAAACTCTCCCTCAATTTGTGCATGCAAGAGTACACAAAGTACACTTATGCACATCAACAATACGAGGTTAAAGAAGTTGTTTGCACTATATCTTGGTTGAACATAACATGCTTTACATAGATGATGAAAATTAAACCAATTGAAAGTTTAAGAACTTAAAGTATATCAATTGAAATTCTAAAGGGTAAAACATGCTAATATGAACCTTAAACCTCATAATAAGGACATTATATGATTATGTCACTACTTCATTATTTGGTTTACAGGATAGTTCAACTTCCTTCTTGATTCATTGTGATTTCTTTTCTCTTTATGATTTCATCCAACCAAGTGATCTTGAACTTCATTCATCTTTTCTTGATTCGATCATACTTGATATGAGTTCAATTGAAACTCAATGATTGAAAGAACCAAGACTCTTATATTTGTAGATTTTGAATCCATCTTGAAAGCTCTTGGAAGGACCTTGTTGAAACACTTAGAAAAGAGAGCATTAAAAACACAAGGGAGGGTTTCACAAATGATGATCCTTATATGTGGATGGCAAATAAATCATCATACTTGAAACCCATAATGATAGATTAAATTCCTTTAAATTAGTGCACACATATGATTGATGTTAAAGTTATATGCACTATTGAACATTTTATATTGCAAGGAATTTAACATATACTATGGTACATTCCATTAAGGATAGAATACTAAAACAACTGCAGGAGAGGAAGTTTTCATACCTTGGCCTTTTATCAACTTCATCTTACTTTAGTTGAATAGTATCCATTAAGCTTGTGATTTATCCAATTTAAAAAAGCACCATCTCTTAACATAAATTTTCTATGGATAAACTCAACACAAGAGATGACATTAGTAGCACAAGCACTAGTTTCTTATTTAGCAACCCTTTATATGTGGAAGTCAAGCGAGTTGCTAAAATAGAGAAACCTCATAATATGGACTAAATTTCCCTTGAGCTCTCATGCACAATATATTTTGAATGACATGGATAATATGCATGGTTGTTCAATGAAGTCTAAAGGGCTGACTTAATCCATATTATGGTGAGTGTCTAATATAGAAGAATCAAATCTAAATTAACTAGATAGAGAATACGTCACATAATTTTGGATTGTTCACCATATGATAATATTCATTCATCTTCCAATTTGACCTTTATTTCATAATCAACAACTGGTGTATATCCTCAAGTGCTTCTTTTTCCTTAATGGCTACACAAGTCATAAAAGAGATAATATTTGAAAATAATATGCACTTGAGATTCAGTTGTTATCACCCTTGCTACTATCTCCAAATATGATTTATACATTCATTATCGAGCACCCAACTTGATCCATTGAAGGAATGATCCTGCAAAACAAGTTTAAGCTTAATATCTTGGTACCCAATTTTAATTGGGTCCTTTGAGATTAGTAGTAAGAGCCTTGAGTACCCACACAATCTTTATTGTGGCCTTTCTCTTCGTGTAGGCACCCACATATACTTGACAACCATCTTACATGGTTTCAAGTCAATATTTAATCACACAGATAAAAGAAAGAGTTAAGAATAGAAGCCTTTTCTCCTTATCTTGATACATCATTGTTTTGCCTTCTTGATGATGAACCTGGCTTGACCTTGGGTGCACCTAGATTATCAAGGTTAGTCGCACAAGCATTTATATTATAAAGACAAGTTATGCATGGAATTTACAACTTAGTGATCCAATTCAATGTGAAGCATATGGATACCGATTGAAGTAGATTTCTAAGATATCAAAACATGGATTCCCAAAATTTAGAGAGTATGGATCACTAATTGTACCTTTTACAGTTTAAAAATCATATCCATGTTAGTGCATATGTATGTGATGAATATCAACAAAAAAGATTCTTATGCACTTTTAGATTTAACGATAAGGAAATTTTAAACTGTATCAAGAGTAGCTATTTAGAAAACGAAGATTACAATCCATAAGAATGAGATACAATTCTACCATTATGGATTGAGTTAGTATAGCTCACTAAAGAGAAACTTATTCTCTAAGACACAAGATATATAATGTGCTCCCCCAGATATGTGCATCAAGTATTTGAATGACTTGTCAAATGCACTTTCAATTCAATTAAGAGTCGCATGAGGAGTACATTAGATATATTGGTTAAGGCATGACAAAGTTGCAATGAATAAACTTATGCCTAAGAATACTTACCACCATATAGAATGTACCATTTGTTATATCAATTGAAAGATCCTACTATATGAGATGGTGTCATCTAAGTATTCTTTTTTTCTTCATTTATGGAGACTTCCTTCTTTAGCTTGTTATCTCCTTTTCTTTTAAAACTAGTCGAAAAAGCACTTTGAAAAGAGATATTAGTGGTAGAAGGAAGTATTTAATGAATGATGATATTTATATATAAATGGCAAATAAATCATCATTTATGAGGCATAAAGGCATAAATTAAATTCCTTTTAAGTTAATGCACATGGAAGAGTGAATTAACAATATGCACCAATTTAAAAATGTAAGCCAAAAGGAATTTAACCTTCATATTGACACTTCTTTCCATAGAATAGATTATTACCAATTGAAAGAATACCACTTGAAAGAAACTACTATTGCAACTACTAATTGAAGCAACTAGTTCCATAGCTTTGCCTTGAGCATTCCTAATCTTTCTTTTAGGTGAAGATTAACCTTTAATGCTTGTGATTTTATCAATTGAAAGAGCACAATCTCTACTTGTGAATTTCCATGAAATATCTTAAAAGAGATTGCATTTGAAACACAAGCAATAGTTTCCTATTTAGCAACCTATAGTATATTGAATGACAAGAAGGTTACTAAAATAAGGAAACCTCATGATATGAACTAATTACCCTTACAAGCATCATGCATAACATCAATTGAAAAAAAGATGAAAGTAGCATGATTATTTAATTAAGTTTATAGGGCAAGTTTAGTTCATAACATGGTGAGTGTAATGTAGAAGACTCAAAACCAATTTAAATAAGAAGGAATACATCACATAGTATTGGGTTGATCTTCTTTGAATGTTAAATGACACGTTCCATTTGAGAAACACATTCTCATGTTGTGAGACTACATAAACACTTAGATAGAAACATTAGTCTCACAACTCTAGTCATATAGAGAATTCCCCTTTTGGTAAGTGCTTTAAGAATTTGAATTTCTGACTTAACACTCTATTCATTTAAGAACATGGGATAATCCTCTTTATGTCTAGGTCATGGCAATAATACGATAATAAATTTGAAATATGCCACAAGATACATACAACTAATTTAAAGCATGTAGATTGTCACAATATAAAAATATAAACTTGCAATCTAGCATATGGTTGGAACTTTTCCAAGACAAGGTAAAATATTTTAAGTTCATTCTCAAGTGCTTCATTTTTCCTATGTGGCTACAAAAGACACAAAGGAATATACTAATTAAAAACAATGTGCACTTAAGATTTAATTGTTACCATCCTTTAGATATCACTTGGTTGTAGGCATTTTGCTTGATTCCCACAAAGGTTAATCATTATTCCCTACAACACAAGTTTTTGATAGAGATGACTATGGAGTCAGTGATATAACAACTCATTCATCTTTGGACCAATCTTAAAAAAATAGTCAATGTAAGATTGATAGCTTGAGATAAGGATTTAAACTGCTCAAGCACCCCAAAGCTTCATATCATCTCTAGATACCTGCAAAACTTATTAAGTACATTTTGGTACCCATCTCATGATGGGTCCATCAAGGTTAGCCAATAAGGACTTAGGCACCCAAATAGCCTGGGTCCTATAATGTGGTGAACTCATCACCTTTCTAGCACAAGAGTCAAATTTGGGTCTCCTAAGCATATTTGAATGTATTGCCAAGTTAGGCTTAGGATTTTACCCTTTGGACAAACCTTGAATAGATGACCCTTTTCATGGCAATTGTAACAAATGCGATGCTTGTCCTTGCAATGCATTTGCCTTTTGCTTTCATCCTTTTTTATGGTCATCTTTCTTGATTGTGCAAGGTTTTGGTTCTTTGTGTGGGGGCATGAATCAATTTCATGACCCTTCTCCTTGCATCCATAGCACCTTCTATCGCTTCTCTTTGATCTTTCTTTACTGAAGCACATAGGTACATTGTTAGAGCAAATAGTATGAACATTAATTTTCTTACCATGAATTTTGCTCATGCCCTTCTTCGAAAGCTTGGTATTTTGAAGGGTTTTTGTGCAAGCTACGGTTGTCCCCTTCTCAAGCTTTTTCACTAGATTATCATGATTATCTTGAGAAGGTTGAGCATGACACTTTCCCTTCAATTGAGTCAAGCTCCTTCTTAGCCTCTCATTTTCTTCCTTGAGCTCATTGTTTTCTTTTGCACAGGAAACATTACTTGTTCCTAAAAAATTCTTGCTCAATGGAAGATTGGCATTCTTGAGAGCAACATTTGTTAGCACATGATAATATAGTTTCTATTTGAGTACATGTGCATATGTGAGTTTGGTATGATTTCAAATTAGTTAGCACAACCTCATGAGCCATTTCTAGCATGATATGTGAATCTATAAATTTATTATGAGAGCACACAAGCATATCATGTTTTTTCTTGTAAAGTTAGATTTTTAATATTTAACTTTTCTATCGTGTTCTTGAGCATAACATTTTTATTTTCTAATTGAGCAATGTATGATGAATGATTAACAACTCTAATTTGCTCAATTGAAATGTCTTCATACCTTTGGACCAAATCATCATAAGAGCACTTTAGCTTCTCATGCTCTTTGGTCAACTTCTCTAAGTCTTCAATTTTTCTGATGAGGAAGTCTTCTTGCTTATGAAACATTTCTTTTTGTTCTTCCGCTCTTTTCATGAGTTTGATCAAGCTCATCCGATTTTTCTTGCTTAGTTGAGCGAAGAATTGTTGAAGATCATCCTCATCTTCACTATCACTTTCATGTTCATCCTCATCCTCACTTTCGCTTTCACTGTCACTTCCATTAGCGACAAAGCACATATGAGAAGTGGATTTGAAAGACAAACCTTGTGAAGAGGTGGATTCATCGTTTGGTCTCCATCGATCATTTTCTTCTTCTTCAATCTTGTTCTTCGCCTCATCTTCCTTCATTTTGAGGAACATCCTTTTGGCGATTCTCATGGCAAGATCTATTGCCCTAGGATCAACATCTGCACCAAAAGATAAAGTCGAGGCAACCTCAACTTTTTCAAGCTTAGAAGCGCTTTCGTTTCCTAGTCCCCCCGACATGATCTCTTCCTCACGCGGTTAAGCGTTAGAACAAGGATTAGGCTCTGATACCAATTGAAAGTTGCCTAGAGGGGGTGAATAGACAAGTTAAAACTTTTTCAACAAAAACTAGAAACAAACTGGGTAAAACCAGTTCAACAGGTGTCAAAATTGGTTCAACTGGTTTGCACGAGCTCAACTAAACGATGAGATATAAAACTGAATTGATCTCGAAATTCACCCAGTTAACTTTGGAAATGAGATGTTCTAAATGATCCACAGGGTTCAAAGTAGTAGATCTGAGAAGGGCACTTCTCAAGATCCACACACCCAAAAGATATGAACAATTCTTTCACAGAATGGTGAGAGAACGAAGAACACAAACATACACAATGAGCAAGAACACAAGAGACACAAGATTTATCTCGAGGTTCGGTCACACCACAAAAGGTGCCCTACTTCCTCGTTGAGGCGCCCACAAAGAGCCGGGTCTCTTTCAATCCTAATCCTCCTTTGGTCGACCACAAAGGTTAAGCCCACACAATAATCTTTGCTCAAACGAGTGAGTAATACAAACTTTCTTGTGGTCTTCCACAAGATTTGGAGACTCACAAGAGACACCTAGTCGTCTAGGAGCTAGAAGCTTCAAGAGTAATGAATCCACAAAGAACTCGATGTAGTACCAAAGCTCGAATGGAGAAGAACAAGAAGGATTTGGAGATAAAGCACAAAAACCACAACTCTTCAATCTCACTCAAAGATTTCTCTCCAAAGATTTGAAATGGGAGAGGCAAGAGATGTGTGTGAGAGAGTGGGAGGTGTTTCTCAGGATAGAAATGGAGTTTGGGTCGTGCTCTTGTGTGGGGAGAGAGGTAGGAGTGACTATATATAGGTGGGGCTTCAAAACTAGCTGTTAGGCTGATTTTGGCTGTGGAGGATCGGTTGAACTGCCCCTAGGGCCGGTTCAACCGCCTAGGGCAGGCTGACAGTCAGTCTTTCGGTCAGACTGGCAGACTGCAGGTCAGACTGCAAAAACATGTCCTAACACCGGTTGAACCGCCCCTAGGGCCGGTTCAACCGCCTGGTGGTCAAACTGACAGTCAGGAGGTCACACCGGTCAGGTGACCCTGACACCGGTTGAACCGCCTCTAGGGCCGGTTCAACCGGTTTTGACCAGTGAGGTCCGGGAAAAAAACCCCGGTTGAACTTTCCCTAGACCCCGGTTGAACCTCTATGGACCCCGATTGAACTTGCCCTGGACCCTAGTTGAAGTGAAGTTCAACTGCAGTTGAAAAAGCTCAATTGCTTTTCAACAGGAACACTCTTAGTTTCTCAATCCTAACAATAGTCATACACAGAGTGTCCAAGGGATTTTGGTTTTTTTTTGAAATAGCTTTTGAATATAGAGGCTTGAGCTTCGGCAAACACCAACCTTGTTTTTGGATCCCCCTTGATAGTACGACGATTCTTATACTCAAGTTAAATAAAATATAATTAAGTAAACTCCTTGAGTCATTGGTGTCTCATGTGTGATTTCTCCATGGCGTTGCTTCATAAGGATCACAAACATCTTTGTCTCACCTTTTGAAGCAAACACAAATCAAACCCTGTGACTTGTACCATATCACCATATATGAGTTCAAATCATGGCTTCAAGTCACCTTACTGATGCATCAACATGCTATAACTCTTCATAGCTGATTAGTTCATCGACTTAGTGCAAGTACTCTCTTCTTCACCTTAGCCATGGTACCTCGATCCACAAGCCGTCGCTTGGCCTTCACCTTCTCTTAGTTCCTCGAAGCGCTTTCCTTGCTATCTTCACCCTATCAAGCCATTCTTGAGTCACATCATTTTGAGCATCCATTGAGAGAATCATTTCTTCAATATTGTGAACCTTGCTTGAATGTCTTCTAGATATAACTGTTAAGATCAATCAAGCTCTAGTTTGATTCTCATAGAAGCATATATGGACTGATAGTAATATGGTCAAGCCAATTCACGATTCCTCATATATTATTCACTTTGGCTTGACCAATACTCTTAATCACTTCATCCTCTATTATGATCATATGTATGTAGTGATTTCTAAGGTATTGTCCATATATATTCAAACCAATACAGAGACCATATTATATCCATTTGCATTGTCTCATTTGTTATTTAACCTCGTGTTGAACCTTTGTTCACTGATCATTATACACTATTCAAGTATGTTCATCATACTGAATTTCCTGTTCAACACTTAGCAAACTCGTTAGACCTTTAAATGTGTTGTTATCCAAATCACCAAATCTCACAAAAGGGATGAATGCACTTTCACTATGTGACTTAGGAGAGGTTGTAACTAAGTAAGGATCAAAAACTCGATTCCAAAAGTTTCGAGTTTTTTTGCGGCGTGAGACCCTATACTTTAGTGTTTGTTGGACCATAGTAGATTAGTTCGACGCATCCACGTAGACAACACAAGAGCACATGATTGTGGACCCTATGAATAGGATCTTGTTGGAGCAATGTACGGGGTCTAACGATCTGTGTAATTAGACTCGAGAGTTCTAGGGATGTGTTGGACTGGTCTAACTATATGTGTCAAATTGAATAGTCACATTATTCTAGCTAGGGTTTCAACTACAGAGTCGTCAAACTTTGCGAACAGTTGTCTCGTCAGACCAAAGTGGATAGGTTTGACTAGTGTTGAGAAATCACTAGAAGTGATATGGTGGGCATCGAACTATACACCCTAGGCTGAGAAATACCCCACCAACCAGCCCACAAGTGCTCTTGCCATATTTAATAACTAATGCATCTCATATAATGTGATATAAGGAGCCATTGCATAGTGAGGGACTTGAGAATAACATTTCACAAGGTTATCGACCTTGTTAGTGCAAACAAGAGTGATTAGTTTGCATCCATTATTCTCATTAGCATCAAGAGAATCAAGTGAGAGTTTGTGGTTATTACTCTATGTGTGACCTGGCTAAAAATGTACACATTCTTGAGTGGTTCACATTGGCGGAGCCATGAAGAACCATGTCGTGAGAGCACTTGGTCTTTGCACGGACCAAGGGGAGCGACATCCTTACGTGGGTGCTCCAAAGAATAATAGTGGGGAGTGCGACTCTCTGAGACATCGGAAAAAACATAAGTTTTCTAAACCCTTGCTTTACTTTCCACTATTATATTTGTGCAATTTACTTTGATTATCTATATTCCTAGAATTGCCATGACATCATAGAGTTGGAATTATGTTGCAGTACTCTTGTCAACATATTAGACACTCGAGTGAAATTGGGCTTATGAATAGGTTTTAATTATTGCACGAAACTTTAGAGAAGTTCAATTCTCCTATCTCTTGGGCATTGTGATCCATTCAACTTCTACCTATCTATCGGCAAAAACTATTGTGCAATCAAGCTCCAGTGTAATCACCATACATTCAAACCACCAAAAGATAAAAAAATATCAAAATATTTATAGATCTAATTTATTATTTACTCAACCAATATATTAAATTTTAGGTTCTAAAACTTATTTTCTCGTTTCTCACGTGTCCACACCTTGATCACGATGCTATCACGCCAACACCGGTGCGTCGTTGAGTCCAAATCCGAATATCCGATTCCACCGCAGTCGTTGAATTCGTCATTTAGAAAAATAGTGTTTTGTCTATCTTGATAAGCAGGCCTCCACTTAACCAAAACAAAGAATATACATCATTAATAATGATCCAATGGTTTAGATTAAATAAAATAGTACGTACCTAACATAATAAAAAAAATAAAAGAACATATATTTATGATTATTATCTAATGGTATAGATTGAGCCATTGAATCCATACCTTATACAATTAAGTAAAAATAAATCCATGATAAAAACTGAATAGAAATAGAAATTTATTTTTTCATATAAGTTGCAAAGAAATATATATATAAATAAAACGTCCATGTAAAACATAATTACTAAAGATAATAATCTTGGAATAAATATGAAAATTAATGTTTTATCTACTAAAAATTACAAATAAGAAATATATAGAAGAACATTTAATCCCTATATCTTTATCTTTATTATTATCTCTACTAACTATTAAGAGTCTAATGTAGACTGCCCCCGCCTCTTATCCCGCCCGCCCTCCTCGATGAGCACGCACCGAATCCTCTCCAGCCACCGCGGCCCGCGGGGGCGCCCGCCGCGATTCGCCCGCCCTCCCTGATGAGCACGCACCGAATCCTCTCCAGCCGCCTCACCCCCGCGGTCCTCCCCGATGAGCACGCGCTCGCGGAGTCCATCAAACCCCGCCTCGGGCCGCCCCGATGACACGCTCTCATTCCCTGACCTCCACTCCAAGCTCTCCGTCCGTGCCCGCCCAACGTCGCTGTGGCCGCTCCTCTACCTGCTCGACTCACTCTCCTCGCAGTACCGCGCCGCCACGGCTTCGTTCCTCCCAAAACTTCCCATCGCCGCCCCACCGCGGAATGCCACCTTGAGGACGGCGCCGGGCGCCGGTGGCAGGCCGGGCTCACGGGCGCACGGGCTGGTGATCGACGAGACGGAGGTGTCGGAGGCCACTCCAGCATAAGGTGTGACACCCCTTGCTCGCTCTTTCTAGCTCCAATATGATCTGCCTTCTTGGTTAGGGTTTGGGTGATGGAGTGATACTCGATCTGGCGGATTCGGATTTGATTTTCTCCTTGCCTTTTTGTGCAGCACCAGGCGGCGGTCGTGGGTGTCCGCAACGGGTCCACGGTGCGGGCCCCGACGGCCACGGCGGAGGAGGAGATGGCGCACATGTTCTGTGTGTTTGACGCGAACGACGACAGGCGGATCTCATGGTCGGAGCTGGCGGCGTTGTTCGTGAGCCCGCGGTTTCGCCCCACTCCCTCCCACACAGATTTCGCCCCGCTCCCTCCCACACAGATTTAGCCCCTCCCGGTGATCGTCGGAGCGGAGCCTGCCCGTCATGGCAGCGGCGGGGGACGAGACGAAGCGCTGCTTACGCAAGTTCGATGCCAACAGCGACGAGCAGATCTCGCAGTCCGGGCTTGTGGCACTGTTTGAGGGTGTGGGGTTCTTCTCCATCTGCACTGTTCCTCTCCATCCAAGCCCTCCTCATCACAGCTGGACTGCCCTCCTGCCACCCGGACCTCGCCCCGCTCGTGCTCAACTTGCTCCTCCACGCGCTTTCAACCGTGCAGCTATCCAACATCTACCTCAACACCAATCGCAATGATGATGCGCGTCGGGTGCAGGAGCTGAGTGGCAACCGGGGGATCTAGAAGCTCCCCTCGTATAACGCCTTAGAGGTGGATGGCGAGGTGAGCTCGTTCATCTACGATGACCAAGTGCACCTGCGACGCTTCAAGATTTGGGAAGTGCTATGGCTGCTAGCTGACCAGATGGCGCAGAAACCGAAGGAAGAAGAATATGTTGAGTTTATTTGTAGGGAAATTTGGATCCATACCATTAAAAGATCACCACTTTGGATCCATACCATTACTATCTCACTTACATGTGGGTCCACATGAGTCAATGACATGTGGGGTCCATGGTATATATCTAAAGTTTGGATCTTTTAATGGTATAGATCCAATTGTTCCTTATTTGTATGCTCGCAGTAATGTAATGGAGAACGTTCTAGGGACGGGGATGAAGGCAAACATAATGTTTGTGTGCGATTGACCAAGCATAGCGTGCATCATAGACAACAGGTGAATTTAGGTACGAGTTCATTTAAATAGTGCTTGGTGTTCATCTAAAGTCAATGGTAGGTATGGCAACCATAATTTTGGGTGGGCAATAAACCATAATTCAGAAGTGTGTCATGTTTGTTTATCTATATAACTATTAGAAGCATGTTGTATCGTTGTGCAGTGACGATGATGTTTCTAGCAGGTTCAGCTGATGCCTGATAGGGTGACCCTGAACAGAACGACACGCACCTTGACGAGGCCGAAGGATGGATCGATTTAGGTGGACTCTGCTGTCAAGCAAGCATGATGGGTGGCATTCCATTTCTGATTTCTCTGGTACACGCTGATGCTATGCTCTTCCTCAACTCGGTAGAACTTGTAGCTATGCATGTGCATGCCTAAGACCGTTTCCTTTTTATGTTGGAAAAAATTGTGCCAGGACTGTTCCTCTCCGTACCAATCATATTCAAAAGTTTCTTTTGATTTTCTTCCCAAGTGAAACCATTTTTGTTCAATTTCACCATCTGAGTACTACTTAGCTCAATTTTGGAATTTATTGTGAGATCTATTAAAAATGATGTTGATCATGGTTACAATGATCATGGCTGCAACAACACTACAATACTCGGGGCAATCATTTTTGACAGGTTATTCGTAGCGTTACAAGGATTAGAACCATGGGTTTGGTATTTAACTGGTATTTTGACAGGTTTTAAGATTATATAATCTTATATTGTAATCCACTATTCTGTGGAATATATAACGGGTGGATGTTTTGTGGAGCAAGAAATAAGGTTGCTGAACAAGTTTTTCTCGGTATGTGCTATACGTAGGAAATTAAAGGTTTAGCCTATTACGTATTTTTTGTGTCAATGAATAACCTATGAAAAATTTAATACACTTTTTCATGTCGGTATATCGGGAATTTGTAGGGAAGTTTTTTCCCATTCAGAGTCATGGCCTAACCACCTGCCAGCACAACCAGTCTTAGGTTGAGCTCTAAAGAAGCTAATGCTATTTTCGAGGAGCCACAATTTGTCGTTTCTTCAGTCTAAAATGGATGACTGTTAATGTTTTTTCCTTAAAAATAGCTCCTCTTACAAAATATATCGAACCCAGCCATTAACAATGCCCTCTCCCCTCTCCCTTTTTCAGGTGATTTGTGAGTCCAGTAGTAGATCAACTGCTTTGATAGAACCAATTCAATTTATTCTTTGCAGGACTATAGCATCGACCACTTATTTATTCTTTGCAGGACTATTGTCAGTCGAGAAGCAGATATATTTTGAATTCTCTATTATTATTTATTCTCAACTATGACATTCTCCTATCCCATTTCAGATAAAAGGGATCAATTAGGTCTGATGGTCTACTCATAATTTCCATCACCACATATTCCTTGGTAAAATTCTCATCTTAATTGCCATCGCCACATAATGTATTCTAAGTTATGTTATGTGTATTTTTATTGGTACTGCACATAATCTTAATGTATTTACACCATGATGGTAATGATAACACCATAAATATCAATAAAAGTAGAACCATGATCATTTATATATGTAATAGTATATCATAGATGTTAGCATATCAACATAATTGAAAGTCTGAATTTATTGTGTTAATGCTATTAGAAAATTCCCTGGTAGTAGATGAAAGTGTTTCTCCCTAAGTCTGTAAATTGTATTATTCAGTCGAGATGTTGCCCATTAGAGGCTTGGTCTATATTCATAATGATGTCTGAGGTCCCATTGTATATGCAACAACAAAGGCTTCCTCTGTATTTTTTTATACATGAGAAATTTTCAGCGTGTGTAAATTGTATTAGTGAGACAAGCAGACAAGCATTAGAGGCCTGGTCCATGACAAAATTATTTATAATGAGATCAAGATTTCATTGTACATGTAGCCACAAGGCTTCTTTTTTATATTTTTAACATGAGTGTATTGATGCAATGTCGTTCTGTTTTGTCATTTTATTTTTGTTATATCTTGGTGGTGCTAAGCTAGATCAATATTTTGCCATTGAATTTATGAGCGGCCTATATGTTCAGAGTTTGCACATTTCTTCAGTTAAGCTGAATGCAAACCGTCTTGTTATTGGCACACTTCGGGGATTCGACCAGTTCATGAACCTGGTGATCAACAACACTGTGGATGTTAGTGGAAATTACAACACCCATAATGGAATGGTGGTAAGTTTTCTACTATTGAAGGTTATTTTGAACTTTTCCCACGTGTACCGTGGTCAAGCAGTTTTAAATGATGTTTTGAAATGCTTAAAAAACACAAATTTTAAAGCTTGCTTATTAATTCACATAATATGCTGACATCCTACAATTATTTGCAGTTTATTAGGGGAAATCGTGTTGTCATGATCGAGGCATTGGAGCTAATTTCCAAGTCACAGTGAGTCATTGTTCTCCTATTGTTGTAGCGCTAGCAGCGTGAAAATTGATGTAAATGATATCTATGAACCCTCTTGTACTTTAGACATAACTCTGGAGGTCAAAGCTATCTCTTTTCGGCTTTCCCTTCTTCCTATGTGGTGCTTGTAGCTATGCAAACATCTACCCAAGTAGGCCTAGCTAATAGTGCTAGCCCTAGGTTCAACGATGGCTTCATTTACTGCCTTCTCAGCGCTAACATTGACAACAAGTCATTTCTTCTATTGTTCTACATTGTCGTTGCCTTGCGCCCTTGCCTTGTGAGGCACATGTGATCTTAGATCCATCATTAATATTCGGTAGTGGTGTATCTGGTCTGCCCTTATTGGAATTAGAATCAGATTCTTCTATAGTTCTATGGTTCTACGTTGCCTATTGCTTTATGAGGAACATGTTTTTTTGGTGCATATGTGGTGCCATTCTAATGCAACTGGATTCTTCTATTAGGTCAACTGCCATTAGTATTTGATTATGGTCCTGTGTGGTTGTGCTTGGTCTCTGCGGCAGGGATACATATCTGGTGTGCTCAAAGGAATACGGTGATCGAGTGCATATTTTAAATCCGGTATATCCATTTGACATCTTAACAACTCTTTGAGCAAGTTTCTGCATGTATGAATGGTGTCGGAGAAATATAGTTAATTTTATGAAATATGGGGAGAGACAATTCTCGGTCAAGACAAAGGATTTGTGTCCGTTTGGTTGGGTAGCAAGGTGGGATGGAGCCGCTTCATTCTGCATTTGGTTGGAGAGCGATCAGAGCAGAGTGGCTCAAAATTGAGAATATTTCAACTAGACCTGGGATGAGCTCACTCCAAAAAAATGTGGATCCAAACAGAAAATATAATGGTTTCACTCCGTTCTCAGAATCTAGAATGGAATCGCTCCACTCTCACGCACGAGAATACGCAGACTTAAATAGAATTTTGCATATCATAGTGATGTTTATCGTTCCATATTTATGTTTTATACTATTTTTTATCTCTCGTGGCAACGCACGGGCACACACCTAGTACTAACTATTAAGGGCTCAGTGTAGACCGCCCCCGCCCCCGAAAACCACGCGCCCGTCTCCGCCTGCCCACACGCCGGAAACCGCGGAGGCTGCACCGCGAACGCCGCGAACCACCCAACAAACGCCCGCACGCCGCAATCCCGCCATGGCCTATGCAGCCGTCGCAACCTCCGCGAACCCCCCACGCGGCAATCCTGCCGCGGATGCTAAAGCTGCAACCTCCGCGAAAGCCGCGAACGCCACAATCCCGCCGCGGTTTCTGCAGCCGCCGTGACCTCCGCGAACCGCCCGCCCGACCATGCCAACATCCTCATCCGGTAGCCACCAACCATAACCCATCGAAGGTTCTGCATACCCCTGCCATCTCCTCTTTCCCCTACATTCCCACGCCCCCATCGCTGGAGAGGAAAGCTTGCCCCTCTGCCGGAGAGGAAGTAATTTTGCTGTAGTCGCCGAGGGCCTCGACCAAGGTATGCCATGCGTTCTCCTTCCAGATCTATTAATCCTCCTCCCTAGAGCAGATAAATTCATGTCAACATAACAATGGGGACGGGACCTTCTTTTGAAAATATACTTGGCTAGGGGAAATTCCTTTAGAAATTAAATACAGACTCGGTTCTAATTAGAAATTAAATACATACTCGGTTCTAATATCTCTGCAAGGACAAGGATGTTCTTGTCATAGGGCTTCATGAAAATCTGAAATGGTGTTGCGTCATATATTTAATTGTCTGACCAAAAAAAACTTTGTGGTTCATCCCTGGGAAGCATACCTTGTTGTCTATTTTCATTGGATCATTATTAATCTTGATGACCAAAATTGCGTGTAGTAGCAGGATGACTTGATGCCATGTCTTGATTTGAGGGACTCTTAGCTTCCTTTCATTGCTGGTTTGTACATCTGACTGATATGAAAATGGTGTAAGAGTGTTGGCGTGTGAGAAATGTGTTTGATCCTTGCAAAATACATGATGGATTAGAACGTGGTGGTACTTTAGAGAGTGGTTTTTTGTTTCTTATTCTTCGATACTGCAATATTCAGGAATGGACACCATTTACCCAACTAATTAATAATAAAGCACCACAATGCCACCAGGATCACCGCCACTAGCCATCTTATGCAAGGTCAGAGATTCATGATTTAGGTCATATATTGTGATAAGCTGCAACTTCTCAGATAACCTTCGAAGAATATCTGCGTCAACACTCGCACTGCTGCTTGAATTATAGAGAGACATCAGGTCATTAAAAAGATCATCGTCACATGAATCCGATCGTTCCTTAGCTCTTTTGAACTGAGTATGCACCAAGTCAACCTGCATAACATTGAAGATATTATGGTACACAAAACAAGAAAAAACATCAAAACAGTAGTAATATAAAAAACTATAATGAAAATAGAAATTTTGGAATTTAGTAGTCTACCTGCTCTCTTACTTCATGTGATAACTAGGTAAATACCCGTGCGTTGCAACGGGAAAAATATTACAACAATAACATATGTATAGCCATGTGTTGTGATGTTAATTAAGATTAAGCTGCCTTTAAAACTTTGTAGAGAAAATTGGTTGTAACCATGAAGGGTAGGAATTGTTGATGTTCTTGATCCTAATCGCGCTTCAGACTTACTTGTCGGGTTCATCTGTAAAGTCAAAATTATAGACCAAAATCAGGCGAAAAGACCAGTTGAATGAAAATTTCCTTTTCCCACTAAACTGCATATTTGTCCTAACCTTTAACTATCCATTGCTTTAATCTTTATATGAGGATAGTCATGCAAAGTTTGTCTATTAAAAAAATCCATTGCTATAAACTTCTCATCGCGCTTGTGTCCAAGGATCTCAGATGCCCTATTTGCAATTACCTGAAAAATATATCATAAACAATATAGCACAGCTAGCAGAAACATGCTAGGTTCACAATAAAATTCACATGAACATTAGCTTACATGAAAACTAAATACTATTTTGCATAGAGATTAGAGAATTAGAGATAATAAGCAGAGTGGAGCACAAATGGAGGTTGGTTTAGTTTACCATGTGTTTGGACACTGAAGCTTAACTTTTCACACTTTAGTAGGGACTACCATTCCAAACAACAGCTATACTACTTTAAAATTGACGTTTTTATGGAAGATTTGAAGTAAAAATATTGGATGTGTAGGACACCAACCTCATTGGCATTCATGTTGCTTTGTGTGCCACTGCCAGTTTGCCAGATAACAAGTGAGAAGTGATCATCCAACTTTCCCCTGCGACCTCCTCAGCTGCCTGTATTATGGCCTTCCCTATTGTTGGATCATGTGAATCTTTATGGCATTCTTGTGTTTATGTGGTACATACGTGTAATATATCTGTGCATTCTTGATTCCACTTGTAATTTCAGGAATTTTCTTCTTATCTGATCTATCATTGTTGTCAGCGTGCATATTAAATACACGATACCTGTTTAAGAGACTACTTGTGTTTATGTGGTACCTGTGGTGGAGGATCTGGTTAGTCAGTGATGCTGGTGGGCTGTGTTATATAGGTGTCTGGACAAGCAGCAGCAGTTCGTGTGACGGCTGACAGGTGTGCCTTTTACGGCTGCAGATTCCTCGGCTGGCAGGTACTTTCCTTTCTTTTACCCTATTGGCTGTATGAGTTTATTGTTTTTTGTTATTTCTCTTTTTATTAGTTCATTTCCACGCTAGCTGTAGGTGCCTCATCACATTGTGCTATTTATTCGATGTTTGCTTCTTCGAAAAATGCCCTAGCTTACCTGAGCTTCCAAGTCGTATGGAGATATAAACATAGCTGTCATTATTTAGTTCTATCGTTCTGTTACTTACATGTATTCTAATGTCAGCGTGCATATTACATAAGTTTTCTCCTTATCTGATCTATAATTGACACACTAATTAGTAATTAGTATAATATTCCAAACTTGTGCGTATTTTAGGTATTTATTGGGGTAGTGTAAAGTTTATATGCATACTTTCTGTATATAGAGGTTGATGCTATTTATCTAATGATAGTGGGAAGGCTTAGCTTATAGTATGATTTGTGTACGGTTCCGTAATTAGTGTGTTTGTGGCTAAGGTTGTCAAGATAATCAAGTGTCTCCTGACCTTCAATCCTGACCTCACTGGAATTAACAAGACGTAGCATGTCACTCATGGAAATTCACTTGAGGGAGTAGTTCGATAGTGAGGTATATAGAACGATGTGCAGGGCAAATAATGCCTGACCTGATGTCATAAACAGAAAGATATGTGTGATAAGCAAATGAGAAACTGAATGGCTTGCCATTGACATTCCTGATGCGTGATATCAATGACAAGTCCCCATCCTTTGAAAGAGAGGCTCTCAGACGGAACTCAAAACTGCAACCAAATTATAGTCATACATGAGGACATTCATATGAATAAACTTTACCGAGTCTGCATTTTTGTGACTTAAGCATGAGAAGGCGTCTGAGTCCATAAAAATGTTAAGCATGTAAATACTGATCAGCAGTAAAAACGAACCATCCAGCTAAGCAACTACAGCCTTGTTTAGATTTCCTTTTATAGTGAAAAAACATTGAAATGCCATAAGATGAAGTAGTAGTGATTACACATATCCAAATCCAAGGCCCTCCTTATAGATGAACCCGAAAAAAATGTATGCATCCTTGTCAATCCCCACAATTTTATTCTAAGGATTTAATTTTCACATGTGATCCTTTGAAAACATCTCAGGAAAATATTACCAAAATCTTGCTTCCAGAAAGTAATAACATCAGAAACACCCAACTTCAGTCATTAGACGATACACCTCAATGGCACAATACTTAACAAAGATTTGACATTAACCCTCATTTAGTTGTAATATAAAGTACTGTTATAGACAGGGAAGTTAATATTGAAACAAATAGGTGCTGATCTATGTGAGTTACTTCACTGCATATCAACAAGATAACTCATGGATACAAAATTGAATGTCGCTTCCTATTTCAAAGTCACAGAAGGTTAAATCAGCGTAAAGACAATAGCAGTACCAACATATGCTTTTGCAGCTTCTCCTGATACCACCACTAAAAGCTTGCATAGCTCCTTTATATCCTCTGCTTGGACAGTGTCTGCTAAAAGGGGCCTGAAGTAGGATGGCACAAAACCATCAGTAGCAAATAGGTACGGTAGGCATTCCATGAAACTATTATATAGCTGATGGATAGTTACTTATAAGTGAAGGGGCCTAGAGTTGGAGGAGGTGCAGACTGGCTTATTGGAATTGAACCATCAGGCACATTTCCAACCTCTGTTCCACTATCGCTTTCAGGTTTACCATAATGAACTCTGTCATGAAATTGTTTCAAAATAATAAGATTAAATAGCATTGCACACTGCTTCCCAGTCCTACTCGTTCAAATACCAACTACTATGAATGTTCATTTAACAGTTCATATACTCTTCTTGCTTGATCTAACATCAGACTTTGCACTGTCATGCATGAATGGTTGCATACTAGGACACCAAGAAAGTGCCCTTTCCTAACTACCCATTTATCATCCCAATTTGGCACAAGTTCCATCGGTGCTCCAATTCCCATGTCCTCTTGTGGTCTAGGGAGTTCAATGGGGTGGTCAGGCTCCCAAGTTAGCTCACTATCCCATTTTGGCCCTGTGTCCCACTTTGGTTCACAGTCCCAAATAGGTCCTGGGTCTGATATTGTTGAGGAAATGTCTTCCTTATCGTGCATTGATGGGGCTGCCCAAGACGACCGTGTGTCATTAGTAGACGTTATACCAACTGAATTTCTATCAGCCCTTGCTTTGGACCTGGTTCTTGGCCAGAATGATCCATGATGTGGTTGAGGGTGTAGCACTTCTTCAGGTTCTGAAACAATGTTATTTCTTCCCAGAGACAAGTGTTTTGCTTTCTGATCAAGACCACGTACATAGTCTGATGGTTCAGTGCTAGCCACTGTACTACCTGATGTATCAACATCCCCAAGCGACATCCATCTTGGAGTCATAATATAATCAATACTGGACAAACCGGAGGCTCTTTGAATTCCTTCTTTCTTTGATATGATGTGCATCACATCGGTATAGACATTGGACAGGTGGGCCTTGTCTTGACATGTACCTTTTCCATTCACGGCCATCTCCTTTGACGAAGGAAGATATTCCAGTTCATAGAAGTAGCTAGGCAAACATAAAAATTTCAGTATTCCAGCCACAAAATATCGAAGTGGACCAAATTTCTTCTGATATTTCTCAGAAAGTTCTAGGACTGCAACATAGTAGTAAGAAAAGTTTCAGCTTCTCAATGTCCACAAATTTCCACTGATGCAAACATTGGAACTTAGATCTTGAAAGCGAATACACTCACATAAATAATTTTAATTATTTATTTCTCTGAGCATGGCCAGTTCAAATAAATAGTTTTAATTAATTATTCATCACGAAATATGAATGCACTCAGATCTTGAAAATCATGAAGAATACTCACAAGTATTAATGCTATATAATTCCTTTATAAAACTTCATCTCATGCAATAAATAAAATAAAGCTAATATTTGTAACAGGCTTAACAATATGCATGTTGTCAAATCACATATTTATTTAAGATTTGGAATTTGGATGACCATTGTAAATCAGCAGAAATGTAGTTGCGAACGTGCAACATATTTCAAATTAAAAGTGCAACTAAAGAACAGATTTCTCTCTCGCAACTTAGTGTCTAGACTCTGCCAAAGTCAACTAATTCTAGGTGATCCGTGAAGAATTCCCAGAATCTTTTCAAACTTAAGTCTCAGAGTGTTAATGGTTTCATCTAAAACAGTTTGCGGCAGAACTTCGTCCTCAGCTAAATCGGTAGATGCTAGATCTTTGCAGATATTCAAAACCTTCATTTGCTTTGAAATCCCTTGCCTCGGTTTTTCTTTGTGCTTTAGCAATGTTTTTCTCTCCTCCCCATGATATCTAGCTTCCCCCATCAACTGTGAAACCAACATATTGGCTGAATGATTTTCCACAGCATACTTTTGGCATTCAGTGAAAAGAGCAGCCTTCTTGTCTTGCTCATCTATACTAATAGAAGCATTTACGTTTTTCTGTTGTTCCTGTTCAAGCACCTCCTCCATATAATGGTTTTTCTCTTGCAGAGAATAAATTTGTTTCTCATAGTTGTTTGCTTGCAGTTGATGTGACTTTGCTAACACTTCAAATTCCTCATTCTTAATTCTCAACTGATCATGTAGTTCCCTTACTTGATCATATGTAAAATCCTTCTCTCTTATACAGAGGAGTGCATATGTTCCAGATTGATGTGCATACCTTCTAGAAGTAAGAAGCATTATATCTATCTTTTAGCGCTTAGGGTATTGTGTTTGTTTATTAGTCATACTATGTTGTGTTTGTATATCTATCAAAGAATTCCATGTTTTTTGTTCTTGTTTTGCAGTTCGCATTGATCTTCGGCCCAACAGTCATTTGCCACAAAAGAGTCGACATATATTTTCTACTCATTGAGGTTTGTTGCTACTTCTTTCCTTTTAAAGTATGCTTCTTTCCCTCCCAAATATATCAACTTCTATCGATCCAATCATTTTTAAGTTTTGCTTGGTGATATAATATTGGTGCTCCTTTAATGAATGGTCAAATGTGTTTGTTTTTAGTCATACTATGATGAAATGTTGGACTAAATTGGCATGTGTTTATATTAAAAAATTAATTATAATATTCTTTTATGCGAGACAAATTACATGCTAGGAACCAAACAATCACTAATGCAAGTGGATCTCCACGGCCCAACCTAGCCCAAAAATGAGTTGATGCATTTCAATGCTGAATTTCTACAACTGCGTAAAAAGTAATTTAATCTAAGTAGAGACAATATTTAGAAACACTTGATTGGTCGAGTACTAATTGACACAGTAATTAGTAATTAGTATAATATTCCAAACTTATGTGTATTTCGGGTATTTATTGGGGTAGTATAAAGTTTATATGCATGCTTCCTGTATATAGAGGTTGATGCTATTTATCTAATGATAGTGGGAAGACTTAGCTAATAGTATAATTTGTGTACGGTGAGTTGCATCCGTTCACAATTCTCTTTCTCACATGCTTCTTTTCCTTCTTTTTTGGATCTGCCATTAAATACAAGAACAAACACCATTTACTGCTCTAATAGAAAACATCATCTAACTAACAATTTTTTGCATAATATACAGCAGAAGGCATATGGGACCTTTTAAATCTAGCACACATAAATGAGAGATGCAAAAGGGAAAATTCATATGTCAGCATGCTTACTAATACGACCTATCTTCATGCCAGATCGAGCAAGAGCTCTAAGAGCAGACTGAGCACCAGGGCCAGGGGTTTTGGTCTTGTTTCCACCAGTAGCACGGAGCTTAATGTGCAATGCAGTAATTCCAAGCTCCTGCAAAGAGAGAATAAGAAACTGAACTAACTTACCGATAACAAATGTATTTTTCCACAATAAGACAATACCTTGCATCTTTGCGTGACATCCTGTGAGGCAAGCATAGCAGCATAAGGCGAGGACTCATCACGATCAGCTTTAACCTTCATGCCACCTAGACAGTGCAAAAAATTGTCGAATTCTCGTAAAAAGAAAGTCCTAGGTGCCTAGGAAAAAAACTTGCAACTTAAAAGAGTCCGGTAGACGCCGTACTTGTGCACCAACTGGGCAATACAAATCCTTCAGACGCAATCATGCATGCCATCCACCTCTGCATGAGCTGCAGACTCGTGAACTACAAGCCTTAATCACAGTCACACCTATAGTCCAAAATAAGTGCTCAACCAACCAACCCACACTGCTCCTACGTCGTGCTATATCAATGCACTGGACCATTTTACAATTTAGTTTTAAATATTTTCAAATGATAAAAGGTTTTGATGGAGCCAGCCGTATTGAACCGTGAAAGAGTTGCATTGGACAAGAAAAAAAAAGATGCCTATGTAAGTTATATTATAAACAATAGTTAACACAAGACTTCGCTATCACATTTATGAACGTTATTTAGTCGCATGTTTAATATAGCTTCAGGTTGTTCGACGACTATAGCGATGAAGATTTTTATGGGCTACAACGGAAGTATAGTATTGTCGCTCGAGTTGAAGTTAAATTCCCGATGGAACCACGTTATCGTGACATGCAACATTACATTTTGTCTGACATCAATGTAAGACAACATCTCTTTAAGTTTCATTTATATAACTATATATAATATTCGTACCACACTCTCTTTTGTGCTGAAATCAAATTAGGGAGCCAAGATCGAGGCCATTGCAACTCGGTATGAGATAGTCAAATACTTCAACAGTTTGCTCCATGAAAAGCATGTCTACAAGATGCACAACATAGTGTTTGGTCTTAATCCGGGTGCATTTAATTTTTGACATCTAAATAGTACCATGGAGTTGTATTTCACCCAACAATCTGTCGTAGAGCCATACGCTGTCCAGTTCAAATGCCGCCATTTCCAAAACATATATTCTTGAACCTTGATGATATTGCCGAGTTGCCAAACAGGACTTTAGTTGGTAAGAATATATCGATCTACTAACCCTATTAAAAATTCATTTACACAAAATTCAGCATTAATCCATATTTCATTGTGATTTTGTAGACATTATGGCTATTGTAGTCCACTTGGATACAGTCCATCACACAATGTGGGGTATATTCAGGAAGATTGTTATAATGGATGCTAGGTATATTCCATTAATATTACCGATATGATGTTAAATCTATTAGTACTAATCTATTCTTCACAAAATCAATGTCATAAGGTGGTCTTTACATACCATTAAAGTTTGGGGCAACTTACTAAACAAAAATACACTCCGATGGGCGTTGGCTAATGAGAATTATAGCATCATAATTGGGACCATGTTTCAGCGGTTCAGAAAACAAGGTACAACATATGTTTACGCCTTGCAAACACATTATTCACTAATTTTTCCTTTATAATGATTCGTAATGAATATTAAAATATGCTATTCTAGAGTGTCTCGAATCAACTGACCATACAGCAATACACTTCAAACTGTTCCATCACAACACCCATTATTTTGAACGTAAATATTTTATAACATTACCTACATCAACATTATGTACTTGTTTTCATTATATTGTTAACTGAGTATACATGTGATTAAATGTTGCACTCATTGCAACAATTCAAAAGGCTTTGGTGGCGCGGAACGATCGTCAGTTTGTCGTTAGATATCTTGACGACCAAAGGCGTAGATAGAGTCTATAACTTTTGCAACTCTAAATTTTATGATGGAATACATGTACTGTTATCGATGCAACTTACATGTGTCAAAATTTGTAAAACATTTTGTTCTACTTGGAAATATCAATGAATAAGTGGATCATCAAATCGTTTAGCCCGTACGTTTTCCATTTAGAACACTATTGGTTTAATGTTGTGTCATGTTTGACATTAAAATCGTAACTTCGCTCGTGAAATTACGTCAAATATACAAATTGACTCCGGAACAAATTTAATGAGAATTCGGTATACCGAAGCCAATCTACAAGAGCTATGCGTGCTCCAGGATGCTATTCCACATCACCAGAGTTATGAAAACAATTACTTAGCGCGTCACACATATCCATCTATGTAGTTCAAGCTTGGAATATAATTTCCATATCTTATACCGACACCAAAATCGTCCTCCTATCACCTCCCTCTAGGTCTTATCTCTTTACTCTCGGTTATGATGCTTGTTTCTATAACCTCTATTAGTGAGAATTGTACACCAGAATTTTTGACGCCTTAACTGGATGAAATCATGAATAAATTACTTGTTCTTCTTCTGGTGCACAATTACTTGTGTTGAATTAGGTTTCAGGTTGCTTCAAATATATTTGTTATCATGGTTAGTAAACAATGCTAACTGCTCATGTTCATATTCTAGAATGGCAAGCAAATGGTGCACGGGGGAGCATTGATAGCTCTAGCGTCAGTAGCAGATTCATCATAGGTGTTGTTCACTTGGGAGTTCATCATGGCCTCATGGGGTTATCGTATTGTTGTAGCGCTTTCTAACTTACTCATAATAACAATTTTATATATCATTTACATTGTTTTTTTGTCTAGCTGATCATAAGTTTGTAGCAATATTTTTTTCGTTTGTCCATTTACGTGGGGCAGCAGGCTGCTGCACTCTTGGGAGAGCAGCCCGTCTACCACGCCGTACAGCGTACCATTGGTTGCGGGGCCGCCATGCCCCCAGTGGTGCTGCCCGGCAAGGAGGCTGTTTATTTGGGGAGTATCGGCGAAGCATCATGGCTCCCGACGAAGCAGGGGCTGTGACCAGCGCGCTGGACGTTGCTGGGGGCCGCCTGATGCTGGCAGCGGCTGCGGCCTGGGGCAGCGGCAGAGCTCATGATCGTCGAGACCTTTGATACCAGATTAGTAGGAGCCGCGTTCCCTATACTGACGATATATTTCCGTTGCAACGCACGGGCACCCACCTATTACTACTAATTAAGAATACAGTGTGGGCGCCTGGCGCGGCCATGCCCCTGCCTCCGCCTCACGCGCGCGATGCCTTTATAGCCCACACTGACGCAGAGCTCGCCCACCGTGCACCCCGCGTCGCCGTGATGGCTGCTATATTGCCACAGGACTGCAGGAGGGCTCGCCCACCGCGCACCCCGCGTTGCCGTGATGGCTGCTATATCGCCGCAGGACTGCAGGAGGGCTCGCCCACCACGCACCCCGCGTCGCCGTGATGGCTGCTATATCCCCGCAGGACTGCAGGAGAGTGTGACATGCGAAGCACAAGTATCAAAAATATGGTCTGGCTCTGGCTACACAGCAGCCGAGCCAACCACTCTGCAGAGGCCACAGACGCATCAATGGTTTGCTCTGTTGCGCGGCGAGCGATCGCAGGCAAAGGCAGTAGTAGTCGAAAAGAGGGACGACAGTTTTGGCTTGAATCGGGAGTTGAGACCAGTTGGCACGCAACCGCAGTTTTCATTTCGTTTAAAAAAAGGCGCCAAATATCACATGTTGCCTTTAGATTTGGAATGGATAAGTACCACACAGTTCGTGGTGGCCAACTGGCCATGGCCAATGCACGATCCACACTGCCGGCTGCTCAAAGGTGTAGTAAACACACAAAGACTGCGCAGACGGATTGGAGCCACACCTATGAGCATTAATATTTTGTTGAATATTTTATATATCGTTGCAACGTACGGGCATCTAACTAGTATAAATTAAAATCGTTAAAAATCTAAAATTGAAATTGTAAATTAGAAAAATAGCTTGATTCCTAAATTTTGAAAAACAAGTAATAAAAACATCAATATTTTGTTCTTATCGGCTGAACCTATAACATCAATCCTATATATATGGACCAAGATTGAATCAGACTAGCAACCTAAAGCCATGAAATATACTATAAAAATAAATTGAAATCACCGATAAAACAAGCATAAAAATATAAGGTATACTGAATCAAGTTACAATGAGATTTTGATATGGTTATAAAAATAAGATAAAATAATGAAAATTAGTTGGAAGGATTATACTGAAAGGGAAACATGCTTACACCTTTTTCCTAATTGATTTTGGTGGTTGAATTGCCCAACACAAATAATTGAACTAACTAGTTTGCTCTACAATATAAGTTTTACAGGTCCCAAAAGTTCACAACAAACCAATATAAAGACCCAGAAAGGGTTCAAACAAAGAGAGTAAAAGGCAACCCAAAGGCAGCCCTGGTCTAGCGCACCGGACTGTCCGGTGCACCACCGGACAATGTCCGATGCACCAGGGTGGATTCTCTCCAACTCGCTAGCTTCGGGAATTTGGGGAGGCCGCTCCGCTATAATTCACCGGACTGTCCGGCGTAGCACCGGACTGTCCGGTGCACCAAGCGGAGCAACGGCTTCAAGCACCAACGGTCGTCTGCAACGGTACAGGAACAGTGAACAGTGTTCACTGCGCGCGCAGAAGTTAGAGCAGGCGTCAGAAGGCGCACCGGACAGTGTACAGGACCTGTCCGGTGCACCACCGGACTGTCCGGTGACCCCACTTGTCAGAGCTCCAACTGTCGGAACCCAACGACCAGGTGACGTGGTTGGCGCACCGGACTGTCCGGTGCGCCATACGACAGCAGCCCTCACCAACGGTTCTTTTGGTGGTTGGGGCTATAAATACCCCCCAACCACCACACTTCAATGCATCCAAGTTTTCAGCCATCGAACCTCATACAAGAGCTATAGACTTCATTCTAAGACACAATCAAAGGGATCAAATCCTCTCCCAAGTCCGGAATCACTCCAACCTAATTAGTGACTAGAGACAGAGACATTTGTGTTCTTTTGAACTCTTGCGCTTGGATTGCTTTTCTTCTTCCTCTATTCTTGTTTCCAACTCAATTGTAATCAAAGCAAGAGACACCAATTGTGTGGTGGTCCTTGTGGGGACTTAGTGCCCCGTTTGATTGAGAAGAGAAGCTCACTCGGTCTAGGTGACCGTTTGAGAGAGGGAAAGGGTTGAAAGAGACCCGGTCTTTGTGACCACCTCAACGGGGAGTAGGTTTGCAAGAACCGAACCTCGGTAAAACAAATCACCGTGTCATCCGTTCTTATTCGCTTGTGATTTATTTCGCCCTCTCTTTTGGACCCGACTTTAATTCTAACGCTAACCCCGGCTTGTAGTTGTGCTTAAACTTTATAAATTTCAGATTTGCCTATTCACCCCCCTCTAGGCGACTTTCATATACACATGTAAAAAAATCCATGACCCATAAGGCGCTAAAGACCTCGACCTCCTCATCTGGACTACACGCATAGTCTCCGGCCAGCTTGGCTCAGCTCGTCCGAGTTCGAGCTAGCTAGCTCGGCTCGACTAGTTAAACTAACGAGCCACAAAGTTATCTTGGCTCAACTCGTTTACAAGCTTGAGCTAGTTCATTTAGGTCGCGAGCCAAACCAGAAAAAAATATAATAATCAATTTCTAGTTAATATCAAACTAATTTAACAATAGAAAATAGTAATTATACTCATAGTTTTACAGACCATAACACCAAATTAACACAACTCATCACCCATCAATTCACAATCCACACACATGTTTATTAGATGTTTATTAGTTTAACCCATAGTTATATTCACATAGACCAATTTAACACATAAACATAGTTCATCAATCATTAATTTAACTCATAGGACACACACCACACATACATATAACATGTTCACCAATTAATACGTAAATGATATTCATATAGTTTCGTTTTGCTGAAATGCGGTAGCTCGTATAGCTCGTGAGCTGATTCGTTAACAAACCGACCTGCATCATTAACGAACCGAGCTAAGATGTCAGCTCAGCTCGTAAAAAATTCAAATGAGCCGATCCGAGCTAACCATGAACCGAGCGAGCCCCGAGTATTTTTTCCAGCCCTATCCATGGCGGAGGCCTCAGACACATACTTCCCCTATTTAGGAGTCTAAGAAATAGCATCAAGGATGCAACTGCTACATGGTTCCTAATCTATACTACCTTATTAAGAACCTAATATGGTCACACACTACGTACACCACAATAGTAAACTTCCTAAAGCCTAAACCCTAGGAAGTTAGCCCTAAACTCTAGGAAGTTAGCTAAACTCTCGGAAGTTAAGCCATCTCGTCGGAAGTTTGGCTCTCGGAAATTTTGTCGGAAGTGAGCTTAACTTCTTAGAGCCCTATAGGAAGTTAGCCAAATAAGCCTCTCGGAAGTTAGTAGGTTCTCAGAAGTTAGTAGCTTCACGCCGTCAGCGTCGTCAGCTGACTAACTTACTACGACTGACTGTAGCCCCTAGGAAGTTAACTGGCTAACTTCCTACGGCCCAATAAGCCTCTAGGAAGTTAATTTGACCAGCATTACAAATGTTGTTTATTTTTATTTTACACCACATTCCACAACATAACAAATATATCAACAGCTATATAGCACAACATATTTTCACATAAAACATCTCACACACAATCACATAACAATATTTAAATCCATAGTCTCATCAATTACATCACAAAAGTCTCATCCATAGTCATAATAAGACACATCTTATCATCCAGTACTAATAAGAGACAATATCTCATACATAGTCATAATAAAAGTCTCAAGTATCAGAACACAATAACATGGAAGCTCACGGTCGCCGATCACCATCGGCTTCTACAATCATCACCATTTGATATCATAAATATTACCCTTCATTTGTTGGTTTATTCCCTAACTGTTGAGATCTAGAAGTTAACAACTTGCGAAGTATATAAGTGAACCAAAAATTAAGAAGTATGCTAAAACAAGAAAAAATACTCACTTTCCACATCCAACGCATTAGCCTTTTAACTTGCCCCCCAGCTGTGCTAGCAGTTGCTTCACTCGTGCTGAAAGGACAGTGAGTTTGGTTGTGGTCATGAGATCATTAAAACATAAGGAGTTTATATTCAAAGAATAAAGGATAATTACCATTTGAATTAGTACAATTGTATATAAATTTGTATGTAACTCGAAGTAACAAGGTTATAGTTTCAGATAAAATTAGAGTTACATTTATTCAAATTTATTGTCTTCAAAAATTTATGCCAAGTAGTGGATACAAACTCACACAAGTTAGACCATTATGTTGACTGAATAGCTTTAGATACAAACAGAACTATTATAAGGATTTGATCAACTGAGCAACACAGACCTATAACGTGAAGTCTAACAACTTTGTGCTTCCCAAGTTAGTTCCAATATTATTCAAGTGTCAATGTAAAGATAAACCCACAGAGCTTGAATTCAGAGCTTCACAATTCTGGTGCACACCACTATGAGAACAGAGAGGCACACAAGCCAATAGTAGTTTAATTGTCTAAAACAACAACACTTCCACGACAAATCGAAAATTGACCACTTTTCAGTGACGATGTGCTACCAATCCCACCATCATAATAGCCTAACCGCTTCCAACTCAAGTGGATGAATTCAACATCGAACCTACCATCTCGTAAGCCATTGCATACACCAATCCACAAACGCAGAGCGAGCATCAGACTCAATGAAACAAAGCAACGTCCTATTGAATGAGAAGAGTGGCAGGACCTCGTACCTCATCACGCAGCAATGGCACCTTCACGTCCAGCTCCTACCCCTTGGCGCTCACTTCTGCAATCCCGATCCAGGGATGCCTGTGGTGACGGCACCCTGCTACGCCCGCCAAATCCTTTGGCATCTGTGCCCCCACCACAACCGGTCCCCCCGGCCGAGCTCATCAGATTCGGACACGAAAGCAATTAGAGAGAGCGAGGACACGCACGTGTTGTGATATGAGCACTGGGGCTCGGTGGATGACACATCGGAGCTCTTGGACATTGAGGCGAGAAGGATCAGCATTGGGGGTGGGGAAACATAGATTCGAGCACGGAGGAGGCAAGAGGAGGAAGTGGGAGCGCCGGCGGGCGCGGGCCGGAGCGGCGCGGCGGGCTGGAGCGTGCGGCGGTGGCTTGTTCCTGGTGGAAGACATGAGAGGGAGAAAGGAGAGTGAGAAGATGATAAGATTAAGTAGGGGTTTAAGATAAAAAATATAACTACCTAGAGTAAATCCATAGGAAGTTACTTAACTTCCTAGAGTTTGAGCAGGCCGTAGGAAGTTAGCTTTCCGTTTGACTTGTCAAAAGCTGAAATCTAACTTTCTAGAGGAGGTCGTAGGAAGTTAGCTGTCCATACTAACTTCCTAGAGGCAGTCGTAGAAAGTTAGCTTTTTGTTTGACTGGTTAAAAGCTGAAATCTAACTTTCTCTAACTTCCTAGAGGAGGCCGTATGAAGTTAGCATGGGCAGGAAACTTCCTAGAGTCGGCCGTAGGAAGTAAGCGGCTCATTTGACCACACCCGCGGATCAACAACTAAAAGCTAACTTCCTAGAGGAGGTCGTAGGAAGTTAGCTGCCCATGCTAACTTTCTATAGGCAGCCGTAGAAAGTTAGCTGCCTATGCTAAGTTCCTACGGTCGCCTCTAGAAAGTTAGCGGCTCGCTTGACCGAACACACGGGTCAACATGTGAAATCTAACTTCCTACAACTTTTATAAAATACCGTAGAAAGTTATGTTTATTTCCTAGAGCTACCAATTGCCTCTTGGAAGTTATTTATTTCCAACGGTTTGTTATAAAAGATGTAGGAAGTTAAAAAACCGTAGGAAGTGTATGATTTTGGTGTAGTGGCATGGTGCTACCCATGACTTTATCATACACGCTGACACATGCCACGTGCCTCATCTCGGCGTCGTGTCCTATGGGCCCCACGCCTAGCCCCGGGCAACGCTCACTCAGCTACTGCCCTGTGAACCCCAGCGCCCACGCAACCAGCTATTGCGTCTGCTCAGCACCCGACCCCGCCCGTGCAGCTAGCACACCACACAAAAAATAGTGCAGAGCGAACACTCAAACCCACGCCCCCTGCTCTAGAAATTTGGGCTAACCACCAGACCAAATGTATCTTAGTGTTTAGAAAGAAACAATAGTTGTATTTGAATAAATATCTCAATATCTATTTTTATGATATATAAAAACCGTAGCAGAGCACGGGAATCGGTTAGTATTATTAGTGTTGTGTAACCACTACTCCAAAGACATTGTTGTATAGGATATTTCTAGGATGTGGTTGGGGGTAAGCCTATACTTAAGGAGGTTCTCTTGGTCACTCTATAAATAACCCGGCCCGCTGCACGAATATGGTGAGATAAGATATTTAAGAAACCGTTGTTTCACATTTATCTTGCCATTACACTTTTGTTGTCTTCTTTGTTTGGGCCCTCCTATCAAAACCCAACATGTCATTTTATATATGCAAATTATAATTTATAAACCGAGGGGTAGAGACAATCTAGGCTAGACATATATATGTGTACGTTACAAATCAAAACCAGACCCATTTTAGCACTATACTGCCACAAATACTACACCAAATAATATATAGGCAATAATAATGCATGCACATATATATTTACTTCATAACATAAACGACATATACATCTCGTTAATCATATTACATTACATATGGAAGGAGACGGTGCTGTTGGGCGGGTTGTAGAACTGGACGGTCCTGCCGTTGAGCGGCTGCGTGGGGCGTGCGTCGTTCCCGGGCAGCGGCGCCTTGAGCAGCTGCAGCTGCTCCTTGCTGATCTGCCGCACCTTGCCGAGGACGCTCCAGACGACGCTCTCGGTGCAGGGCGGCACGGTGAGGGAGCCCGTGTACCGGAAGTAGCTGCCGGTGCGCTTCTGCAGCGAGCGCAGGTGGATGAGGGCGACGCCCTCGTGCGACTCCTCCTCGCCGAAGCTGCACCGGTCCTTGGCCATCTCGCCCAGCTGCCGCTTCAGCTGGTAGTAGAAGGAGTCCGGGGCGCCCAGCTGGTAGAGGATCCCGATGACGGCCAGCGCGCCGTCGGCGCTCCTGTGCACCAGGTGCAGCTCCAGCGGGAACCTCTGGCCGTTGATGGTGTGGTCGGACGGCGAGTGCCAGTGCATCTTCTCGAAGCTGTACGCCTTGCCGTTCACCATTACCGTCCCGACCTTGCCCTCGAACGTCATCTGCAATCGTACGTACGTGCACATGTATGCATGCTTTCATTCATCGGAACCTATATTATATGTGCATCAGTGCATGTCCATGCATGCATATGTACGTATATATATAGGTACCGTGATGTCGTGGCCGTCGTTGATGAGCGTGGCGGCGGTGGCGGCGTAGGTGCGGTTGAGGGTGTCGAGGTTGGCGTTGGGGACGGCCTGCTTGGTGACGATGTCGATCGGGGACTGCTGCTTCCCCTGCCCGCACAGCTTGTACGCGGGGCTCAGCTTGCCCCAGTTCTCCGGCCCGTCGGGGCTCCCCGCCGTGTACCCGTACGTCGGCCCACCGCCATCTGCCGTTCGTACGTTCATGCCACCATGCGTGCATGCATGCCGGTGTTAGCATCGTCATACCCTACCCCTGGCTGCTCTGGCAACGCGCGGTCATGCGCATACACTGCAGGTAAGGTACTAAGACGTACGTACGTACCGGAGGCAGCGACGGCGAGGGAGGACGCGGCGACGAGGAGGCCGACGACGACGACGACAGCACGGGAGGACGACA
Organism: Zea mays; assembly: GCF_902167145.1. NCBI lineage: Eukaryota > Viridiplantae > Streptophyta > Magnoliopsida > Poales > Poaceae > Zea > Zea mays. The sequence continues at coordinate 194,787,793 of NC_050099.1, read as the reverse complement.
CCATTATTGCCTTGGTCGCGCACGGATTGTTGGATGAGCACTGATAGACGATGTGTGTGTCCGTTGTTGTCGTCGAACCCCTGCTCTGCTAGCTGCTAATTTCAATAGTGCAAAAAGAGGATGGACGGATTTGCATAGCAGCGGAAAAGATGCGAGTTCGAGCGGACAGGAGTCGCTACTCGCTACTCGCTAGACAGAGAGAGAGAGGCACCGGTGTTCGCGCGCGGTGGAAAACTGCTTGCCAAATTTAGCTTCCTGTTTTTCACGACGAGTACACAGAACGTACGAGGAAGAAGAGTATATATGCAGGTCGAGCTCTGCTCTTAATTCCTCATGAAACGGCGCCCATCCGTTAGCTAGGGTTGGATTTTAGGGTACGTTCGATCGATTCATCATCGCGGTTGGTCGCCGGCCGGCTTAGGACAGCAGCCTCCAATAATATGAATGATTTAAGAGCTAGCTCTAAGCATTTTAATAGGATGCAGAGAGAGAGAAAGTAGCTATATAAGCACGGGAAACGAGACGAGAACAGGAGCTCGGACTATAGATGTCCAATAAGCACGAAGCCCGCGAGCCCGGCACGAAGCCTATTTTTTGGGCCCGGTCCGAGCCCGGCACGACCCGGTTATATGCGGGCCTGGGCCGGCCCGGCACGAATAAGCGGGCCGGGCTCGGACAGGAAATTAGGCACGGTGGGCTAGCCCGGCACGGCCCGTTTAGCTCTAAGCCCGTTAAGCCCGTTTTTTTTACACTAAAACGTGCTTTTCGGCCCGCTTTTTTCGTGCTAAACGGGCCGGCCCGGCCCGTTTAGGCCCGTTGCGGGCCGGGCTCGGACAAGGAATTGAGCCCGCGTGCTTAGCCGGCCCGGCCCGGTTTTTTAATCGTGCCTGACGGGCCGGGCCTAAAACGGACCGGGCTTCACCGGGCCCGGGCCGGACCGGGCCGGGCGGCCCGTTTGGACATCTATAGCTCGGACCAGAAGAATGAACAAAGGGCCCAAAAATGATAGTTCTTTATTTAGGGGCCCAAAGATGATATACTGAAATCCAGCCTGCCTGACAACGAACAATATCCTGATATATATACATATATACGGGGCAAATAATAGTATGGAATAATATGGATACGAACAGAATGGGCCGGCGGGCGGCGGCCACGCGCACATATCCTGTAGGTAAGAAGTCCTTGTCCAGAAGGAAGAACTGAGTAATCGTGCGTGCTAAGAACACCACACCACGACGATCGATGACGATGATGTTGAAGCATGTGTGAGATTCCCTAGATATGCATATGATAGCCATGCATCATCTATCTATCTATCGACCCCATCCCTTTTGCTCGCTGATGAAAGAGTGTGACCGATTAGTCGAGCATGGCTAGCTAGCTAAGCCACCACTCGTCCCAACATCAAGGGACGTCGGCGCAGGATACGTATCGGATCGGATCTGGCGGCAGATGGAAGGGGAAGGCATAATCAGCCATCATCAGGGGCGAAGCCCACCTCAAACTTCACTGGTGTATATATGTTTAAACAATGCTTTACACACTGTATTTTCTGAAATTCATGGGTGTCAGCTAACACCAATAGTTAGCTGTAGCTCCGCCCCTGACCATCATCCTAGAGACATAACAGGAGGCGACAATCAGAACGCAGGATCTAGGAGCGAGCAAAGAGAAAGTATGGGACAACACATCAACAGGGTAGGTAGGTAGAGCGAAGGGGAAGAGCCAGTTTGGATCTATGAGTGTTAAGGCTCGTTTGTCACGGCTCTGGCTCCTCTCCGGCTTTGGCTTCTCTTAGGATGTATTTGGTTTGAGAAATGAGGTGCCCCATATTCTTCTCACTCCTCACTTTTTATTTGATTTGTGGAATAAAATGAGTTGATCCATCACCATACCATTCCTTATAAGGTAATAATTAGTATATACATGAGGAATGAGTTGATTCTACTAAATTTTATCGAATGAGCTCATGATGCAACACCTTATGAGGCATTGGTTGACTCCACAAACCAAACACACCATTAAAGAATAGCTCTTTATAAGAGCTAGTGTTTTTTTAACTAATCGTCTGGCAAAATGGCTACTCTTGACGCGAGAGAAGGTGAGCGAGAGGAGCCGCTAAGAGACAATTTTTTAGACCATTTGGACCATTTGGCAAAATAGCTATACAATTCTTTAAAATGGCAAAATAGCTCTTTTTTTTAGACCATTTGGGAGGGCTCCTTCAAGAGCCGGAGCCCGTTTGGGAGCTCTCCCAAACGGCCCATAAGTATATATTACGCTCCTCATGCATTTACCATTGCATCCACTTGAAGATCAACAGGAATTGAAGATTTTGGTTTGCCGAAACCTAGAGTCAATAGCTATACAGTTACCCTAAATAAATGTCCCTAGCTCATGGATGGCTGCTGTTTTTCAGGATTGGCTAATAATGTTACTCATAGATTTTCTCTAATGAGGTGTTTGGATCCCTTCATTTTAAAGGAAATGGAATTCACTCAATAAAGTAACTTATTTAGTTTGGAATTTGATATTCCACCACTTTCTAAAGTTCAGTTATAAGCTTATCTCAAATTCATGGGGTGCGGATGAGAAATGATTTTATACAGTAGTTGAATTTGTTTCTACTCTGTAACTTACTTCATCTCACTCCTCTACAGTAAAAATATAGCACATAAATATATCCGACATCTTGCTAATAATAATATATAAATATATTTTATATAAAACCGAATTAACTTAATTGATATATGTTTAAATTACTATTATTATAATGGAATTCAATTTCAATGATCCAAATTCGGCTTAAAAAAATGCTCTGCATCCTCGCCGGCCGGTAGATACTGTCTGCATGCATTGTCCGACAAGAATTGAATGGGCATCTCCTTGGCCAGTCGAGCCAAGATCGATGAACCACACCAACGCAGAAAGTAGTCCACACTACTCCACCGTAGTCGTCGTGCATGTCAACGCACGCGCGCGCGTGCGCCTGCATGAGATACGGCGGTGGCGCCGCACACGGCCGAGCGCGCGGCCGCCGCCGTATGGGCTCGAGCGAGCGAGCGCGCGCGTACGTCCTCCGGCGCGCGTCGGTCTCGACAGCGACGTCCACGAGCAAAGGAGCCATGCACAGTCTTTGCGGCGGTGCCGCCCCACTAGAGCGCGGCGGCGGCGGCGCGCCCACTGCTGAGCCGCCACGCACGCCTGCATGCCGGCCGGCTTGCTCACCCGAGAGGCCGAACCCGAGTGGCGGTAGTGAAATTCTCTACCATGCGTGTGAAGAATCAAAACCAAGACGGGGTCTGCGAGATCCACACAGTTAAAAAGCGTTCAACGGCAGGAAAGAATATGTGAGAGCCGTCGTCGTCAGTGGTTGAGACGTCTATATACTACACTAGCTAGTCTATATTGCTTCTAGCACGCGCTTCATCAATACTACTAATAAGTCTCCTTTGCGTTTTGCACAACTGTCGATTATGCAAGGCTAAAAGTACGTGTGTGTGTGTTGGGGTTGGGGGGGGGGGATAAAATGAAAGGGGTAATCGGAGCTGTTAAGACAAATTTATTATTTTGCTCACTACAACAAACAAAGGTGAAAATTACTGAATTTGTTTCCGAACCTATACCAAAATTTAAATCTATTATTTAAGAAAATATATGATGAATTTGAGGTTTGCGGTTTATAAATCTTTACAAGTTCAATGTTAAAAATAAGAATATAAATTTGTATAATAGATTCTATATCCTATTAATTCGCAATCAAAGAAAAACGACCAAAAAAACTTATTGCCGAATGAATACCGATAGTGAAGACCATATATGTGCTCTCGCCTCCCCCTCCGCTCACGCGATGCCACTTCCCACACCCACGTTACATCCTCACTCGCCTGCCTGCCTTGGTGTCCTCCGCATCGTCCGCGCACCGCATCCTCCGTTGCTCGCATTGCCATACTCCTCCTCAACCATCGGTCGGCAACATTTCAGGATCCTCCGCTGCTCGCGCATGGGCGCCCGCCTCGCTGTCCCTCAGCCATGCGACATCCTCCTCCCCATCAGAAACTTGACCACCCAATCCACCCGGTCGGCAACCATCCCGGCTGCCTACCGCATCAGCTCCGCTCGAGCGCCGTCAGCCCCCTACGCGAGCGCCTGGATGAAGGGGTGGTCGTGGGCCGGGAAGCGAGAGCCGGAGCGGAGGGCGCAGGTTGCGAGCGCGGAGACTGCCTTGACGAGGCAGGAGGCGAGCAGGGGGGACGGTGAGGCCACGAGGGGCGCGATGAGGAGCGGGAGGGCGACATCCGAGGGGAGGAGATCGGGGTGGGTGGCGGTGAGACGGGCGATGGAGGCCGCAGCGTGCGCGGCGACTGCAGGGTGGGGCGAAGCGAGGAGGGCTGAGGCGGCGTTGTGGGCGGCCGCTGGGAGGGGCGCGGGGAGGGAGAGGAGGTGGCGGAAGACGGCCCCAACCGCATGGCGTTGTAGTGTGGGGTTCGAAATCCGGGTGCGGTCGACGAGGTGGAAGAGCACAACCGTTGTGGAGGAAGGCATAGCCATGGGCGGTGGCCGGAGATGGCACTGGCCACTTGGGAGAGAACGGAGCTGGGGGTGGTTTTTTTAGCGTTGGACGTGTTTGGGAGCTTGTTTCATCCCAGCCCAACACCTCTAGCCTAAGGATCTGTTGGCTTCTCTTATCTATACTAACTATTAAGACGATAATGTAGACTGCCCCCGCCAAACAACCGCCCGCCGCGAATTCCCTCCCGCAACGCCCGCAGCGAATCACGCCGTGCGAACCGCCTGCCCGCCCCGCACGCCCGCCGCGACCCTTGCCCGTCGCCAACCGTTCGCCACGATACGCCCGCCGCGAACCGCCGCAAACCCCACCCGCACGACCGCCTGCCCGCCCACCGCGAATTCCCTCCCGCAACGCCCACGGCGAATCACGCCGCTCGAACCGCCCGCCCGCCCCGCACGCCCCATGCCCGCCGCGACCCCCGCCCGTCGCCAACCGCCCGTCGTGATACGCCCGCCGCAAATCCCTCTGCAAACCCCGCCCGCATGACCGCCCACCCGCCCGTCGCGAATTCCCTCCCGCAACGCTCGCGGCGAATCACGCCGCGCGAACCGCTCGCCCGCCCCGCACGCCCGCCGCGACCGCCATAATCCGCCCGCACGCCGCCAGCCATGCCGCGACAGCTCCGCGAAATCCACCGTCGCCGCAAACGCCCGCACGCGATTCGCCACGACCTCAATACCCAGCGCGGAGCCCCGAGCAATCCGCCAAACAACCGCCACGAAGGTGCCAACATGATCTCCGTGCAAGCCGCAAATAACTACCCCTGCTCAATCCCCTGATCAATCCCCTGCTCAATCCCGGGACCCTTCATTTCCCCGCCCCGCCCCCTTCATTCCCACGCCAGAAATTGGAACACATTGATTCCGCTCGTTCTTGTCCTTCGCTTCAGGGCCTGTCCCTCGGTGTGGTCAGTACTCCATACGGTCGGGCAGCAAAGCTTACACTTGTTCACTTATTATGACGGTTCACCAGGGCCTCTTTCCTGCTCCCTTTTCTGCTCACTCGTAGGGGTCCAGACCATCACAAAGGGGGAGGGAGTCGACTGAACATCTCAGCCATTGGCGGGAATTTCGCCCGCATCCGATCCCCAATTCTTGTTCACCCCGGATGAGCGGAAGGCCCTGAAGCTTGAGTTGGGATTATGTTAATGTCAATGCATTGGACAATTTTACAATTTAGTTTTAAATATTTTCAAATGATAAAAGGTTTTGATGGAGCCAGCCGTACTGAACCGTGAAAGAGTTGCATTGGACAAGAAAAACAGGATGCATATGTAAGTTATATTATAAACAATAGTTAACACAAGATTTCGCTATCAAATTTATGAACGTTATTTAGTCACATGTTTAATATAGCTTCAGGTTGTTCGAAGACTAAAGCGATGAAGATTTTTATGGGCTACAACGGAAGTATAGTATTGTCGCTCGAGTTGAAGTTAAATTCCCGATGGAACCACGTTATCGTGACAGGCAACATTACATTTTGTCTGACATCAATGTAAGACAACCCCTCTTTAAGTTTGGTGCTTGTGGCACCTGTTTTTTGGTCTTATTATGTATAAATTATTATGCACTAACATTTTATTAAATAATTCGTATGCCGTTGCAACGCGCGGGCATGAGACTCTATGCATATGTTTTTTTGCATTGAAAATATATTTTCTTCAAGTTTGCGATTGTGCTACATTTTTCTGCTTTTACTTCGACTATATGTCAAGTGCCATAAAAAATGTCGTGTTTCATCAACTTATGATGGAGTCCGCTCAATTGTTTCTTGAATATACTTTTTTGTAGAACCAAATTAAATTTTACAAGGTGGAATATTGATTGGGAAAATGTGGGATGCTGACTGGGAAAACGCTACTCCCTTGTATGAACTGCGATACTCCCTTGTATGAACTAGCTGGTCGATGATTTTGTTTTCATCCTTTTAGTTTTCTTGACATCAATTTGTTCATTGGGGAGCACATATGTGGAATGATGATTAATGTTTCTGCATATTAATGTATTTTATTATAACATGTTTCCGCCGTAACAACGTACGGGCATACAACTAGTATATATATATATATATACATTCGTCACGTAAGTTGATGTATATCACTTGCACTTACGATCCAACCAGAGGCGGATCCAAAGGGAGGGGGGGCAAAGTGGGCCATGCCTCCCCCTCAATTTTGTACACCCTTTTATGTCTAATGATTATTTAGTATTAAGAATATAAAAAAATCAAAGTTTTAGATAGTATAAAGTCTTGTTCTAAATCTCTACAACTAATAGCTAGTTGTTAACATTAGTTGAGATGTTTAGAATGGATCAACTAATTGTTAGCTATACCTCTCAAATAAGTATTAGTTGTTAGATGCTCCAACTCAGCTAAAACCAGTTAACAATTAGCTTTAGAAGTTTAGAACATGGCCTAAAACAATTAGAGGTTTATAACATGGCCTAAAACAACCATGTTATGAGCCTGCTCGTCGGATCCGATCCCTTCGGTCCAGTCCTTGCATCTACCAGTCTGATCCTAATCTTCCCGACACCACCTAAACCAGTCTGCTCACTGCCCCGTTTCCGCCGCCGACCCATTCCCGATGCGACGCCACTCGACTTCGCCCCTTCCTGGCGCCTCCGTCCCTTGTCCTATTTTTATCATGACGTCGATCCGCTCGACAAGCTAGATCTCACTCGTCGCAACGATATGACTTGTCCCCTGCGGTCGGCGGGCTTGGCGAACTAGAAAACCATGGCTCCCATGTGTCTTTTTGACCCAATGATTTTTCGTCCTGCATCCGCCACTGGATCCAACTAAACTAATTAGCTAGCTAGTCGACTAACATGTTCAACCAGCCCATCAGGCTGTGGAAACGAAACTGATTAATCCTCTTATTAATTGGTCTGTCCGCATCGTTTCTGTTGTGGTGACCGATTCAATATTTTTATATTTTTGTTAGCTTTTCGTTAGTAGTTTCAGCCATTCCGTGACAGTTTCAGCCATTCTATTACATATTCAGTCATTCTGTTACATTTTCAGTCATTATATTACAATTTTAGTCAATCCATTATAATCTCATCTATCAAGTAATTACATTACCGTTTCAGTTATTCTATTACAGTTTCATTCATTCAATTATAGTTTCAGTTATTCAGTTACATTTACAGTTTCAGTCATTATATCAGTCTCATCTATTCACTCATTCAACTATTCTGTAATAGTTTTCAGTCATTCCGTCAGTCCATTATTACAGTTTTAGTCATTCTATTACATTCTCGGTCATTCAATCATTCAGCTATCATGTTACAACTTTTAGTCATTTCGTTGTTTCTGGTCATTACATTAGAGTTTTTGTTACAATTTCAGTCTTATTATAGTCTCACCTATTATAGTTTCAGTCATTTTGTTACAGTTTCAGTTATTTTGTTACAATTTTAGTCATTCTGTTATAGTTTCAGTCATTCTATTATAGTTTTCCGTCATTACATTATGTTGGGGGCCTTCGGCTTCCGAAGGTCCTCAAAAACGTAATTAACTATGTTCTCCAAAAGAAATATGTGAACAGGTACCTTCGAAGTCAAGTTGCGAGTATACAAAAGCATGGTTAAGACGAAGCTTAACTGAGCCGGCAATCACGACGAAGGATAAGACGATCGCGAAGCTATGCGTAGAAGAGCTTCGGCATAACGGCGGAAAGGGAAACCGACTTAAAGATGAAAAGCCAGATTAGACCTCGAAGAATTACTATAGAGTTATTGATAAATGTAAAGGGCATCAATGTAATCTTGCATGGGCTGCGACCCGTGCCTATAAATAGGTGAACAGTATTCCCGTACTGTTCACGCTGACTTGGCATTCACTTTTGCGTCACGTCTGTATTTTCTTTCCTTCAAGCCGAAGGTACACTTGTAATTTATCTTTGTCTACACAAGTAATACAAATAGAAATATATTAACAATAATGTTTACAGAAGTTATGTTACTTTCTGTATTTTGTTTGAATGTTTTCCATTTTTTATCATGATCATGAAGGTACGTCCTTCGTGACCTTCGTCCTAAATTCGTTATATCCGAAGGGAAATAATGATTTGAAGGACGAAGGGCTTTCGATATTTAACATTTTATGTTGCCTTGTTCTTGATTCATAGCATTTGAGAACAAGTCCCCAACATTGGCGTCCACCTCCGGTGAACCCACGACTATTTTTTGAGTCTCGAACACTTTCGGCAAGCATCACCTTCGTCATGCCGCCGAAAAAAGCTTCAGCGACAGGGGCTGGTACTTTACAGCCGCTGGATCCCAATCAGGACGTCCTTTCTCTCAGAGAGGCCCGACGAAATTGTCATTGAGGCCATGATTAAGGGGCTTCGGCCGGGACCTTCAGCGCAGTATTTTGCCAGGAAGCCACCACAAACGTTGGAGAAGCTCCTCCAAAAGATGGACGAATACATTCGAGCTGACAATGACTTCCGCCAAAGGAGGGATGAAGCATTCATGTTCTCTGAAATGACCAGGGGCTTCGGAGGAAGATTTCACCCAAGGCACGTTAGGTCAATTCATAGCTCTGCTCAAACTGATGATCGAGGGAGTCAGCAGCAAAGGCCACAATACTCTTCACAAGCTTCGGGTCAGCAACAAAGTTATTTCTGGCCGCCAGCGCCAAGGGGCAGAGGCGCCAGGGGCTTCGGGGGAAGGTTTGGAGATCAGCCAAGAAAAATTTATTGCCTATTCTGTGGTGAAGACAAGGGCCATACCACCAGGATGTGTCACGTTACCATCCAGAAGCAGAAGGAGATAGCAGAAGCAGCTGCACAACAAAGTCAGCCGAAACAGGTCATGCATACTGCTTCGTATCATTCGCCTTATATTCTAGAATATGTAGGCAACCACCCAGCAGCTTCTGTTGCTTCAGCAAGCCAACCCCAAGCATCTTGGCAGCACCCTCCACCACCACCGCCGACGCAGCGAGGACAGCAGCCAGAAGGGAGTCAAAACAATCACCTTCAGAGAGACTTCAGAGAGGAGTCTGAAGCTCGCACAGTCAATAGCACTGTGCCAGAGTCAAAGCACATTTATTGATAAATATCCTACCTCAACAGCAATTTTTTCGCATTTTTTCATTCAGTATTACCTTTTTAATAAGCAACAATTATGAGAAGTTTAAGTGTCTTTTATCGTTTTTCAATTCCTTGTAACACTTTCGTCTTTTTACCATAATAAAAATATGCCCTTTCCATAGGCTTGAGTTGCCGAAGCATACGAATTTATGGTGGCATGAAGGACCTTTGTATTATCAAAAAATTGTTCTAACAGACACAGTGCAAATTCTGCAAAACAGTGAAAAGTCGTTCCTAAGGGAGCGCAGTGTAAGTTTTCTGAAACTACAGCGAAAAATAAACGCTAATTCCGCTGAAAGTAAAAGGCGAAGAAGCTCCTAAGGGAGGCTTACAGCGAAAAATAAATGCTGATTCCGCTGAAAGTAAAAGGCGAAGAAGCTCCTAAGGGAGGCTTACAGCAAAAAATAAACGCTGATTCCGCTGAAAGTAAAAGGCGAAGAAGCTCCTAAGGGAGGCTTACAGCAAAAAGTCAGCGCTGATATAAAAAGTACGTGTGTTCTATTACAGGGACTTATATCTGTGGCACAAATATCATTTTGCATAACATAACATCATCACATCATTTTTGCATAACATAAGCATCATATATTGCATGTGGAACAAGAAGGGGATACAGTGTTGATCTTCGGAAAATATTTTGGAAAAGAGAAAATTGTGCTAAGGCACAAGACAAATCGAGACGAAGTGTAGTCTCATTAGAGAGGCAACACAAAACTTTTTTGTAGCTTCGGAGAATATTTCACGAAGCTTGGATATTCCTCATCAGAGAAGTAAACAAATTCTTGTGATATAGAAAAGATTTTCTTCACGAAGCATGAAAAGAAGGGAAGGTGTTTTTTCGCCGAAGGCTCAAAAAATGGTATGTATGCAAAATTTCATGCATCGTAAAGAATTAAGCTATAAACAGATTATATATTACACTAGGTCAGTGCCCGTGCGTTGCAACGGAATCATATAGTACCACGATAACTTATGAATAAATGTGTATTATACTGTGATGAGATGGAGGACGGCGTTCTCAAGCTGTTCGGGATGATGTCGAAGCGAAACTCGAGCCACAGTCGAGCACCAAGCCCGCGATGCGAGGTCGCCCGTCTGCGAGGCACGCGAGGTGGAGGGGGGCAGTCTCGGGGAGGGGGCAATCTCCGAGATATGGTAGTGGAGTGGCGGCACGCGGTCGAGAAGGTGTACGTGAGAGCCAATGGAGGGATGATGCAACGGGCGGTAGAGAAACGTCAGGGTAATTTTTCCATCCAATCCAATAGAGCCATGGAATTCCCGAGCCGTTGTGGCTGTACCTGTACTGCAGGAATACGAAAACTCACTATTCACTCAGTTTATTTTCCATAATAAGATTATGTAGGAGAGATGGCCGAGCGGTTCAAGGCGTAGCATTGGAACTGCTATGTAGACTTTTGTTTACCGAGGGTTTGAATCCCTCTCTTTCCGTTTCTCTTAATTCATCAATGTTAGCGATCACAATGTATCAAATTAAATAACAATTTATTCCAACAATAATACCTTTAATTAATAGAAATTCTCTATAGCAAATTACTGTGGTATGTAAAATACACATCGAGGAAATAACAAAAAAGAAAAAAAGTATCCTAGGGTTAATCTATTTCTGCTAGGTGAACGGGAAAATACGAATTAAGAGCCTTAGGTCGATTTGTACCCTGACGTTTCTCTACCGCCCGTTGCGTCATCCCTCCACTGGCTCCCACGTACACCTTCTCGACCGCGTGCCGCCACTCCACTACCATATCCCGGAGATTGCCCCCTCCCCGAGACTGCCCCCCTCCACCTCGCGTGCCTCGCAGACGGGCGACCTCGCATCGCGGGCACGGTGCTCGACCGTGGCCCGAGTTTCGCTTTGACATCATCCCGAACAGCTTGAGAACACCATCCTCCATCTCATCACAGTATAATACACATTTATTCATAAGTTGTCGTGGTATTATATAATTCCGTTGCAACGCACGGGCACTGACCTAGTAAAAAACAATAGGTATCATATTGTTTAGTGATGTGCAAATTAGATTAACATGTGGAAATAAAAGAATGAACAAAGCCTCATCTGAAGGTAAGTAATGGCTTTTGTAAAAAACAAAGCCTCATTAAACGTTAAGTAATAGCATCCTCGTGGCAAATCATCTTCTCAACATAGAATTTTTCTAAACATAACAGTAAACTAAATTGGATAACAAAGAACACAATATATTTTTGTTTTATGAGCTTAATCTTAGTTGCAATGTTGAATTCAGTGTTCTGTAGACATAGGTATCATACTGTTTCGATTGAGGCACATGCAAACATAGAAGGCTCATACTGAACCCCAATGTGCATGTCTCCAAAACAGTACCCGGAGGAACTCAGTTTACATGGGGAAATCTTTTGGTTTTAAATAACCTAGTTGCCAAATCATCTCTGCAATGCATTTTGTAATAACAAAGCTTCATCTGAAGGTAACTAAATTCCTTCAGTAAAGCAATATCATAGTAGTTATCAGTAAATTATTGTGACACATTATAAATATAAAATGATTTATGTACAACAGAAAAACTGAGCAAAACAGCATCACAAGTGGTTTATTCACAATAGCACAATAATTGCGATACCACTAAAAAAACAAGATAATTTGAAAAGTTACAGTACAATATATTCGAAGTCATGATTTATGTTACCTAGAAGATTTCAGACAGTCTTTGTATCGATACTCTTGCTGGTTCAAGTTGAAGTTCCTTTCGATCCTGCACAATTTCTATTTGTAATTGGACAAGAAATAAGAACAAATCATAACAATAAAAACAATAGGTATCATATAGTTGTTGTCTGCAAATTTGTTTAACATGGGGAAATCTACAGACAACAACTATAATCATCACAGGAGTTGCTCAAATCACATGTTTTGGTCACTGATTCATATACTAATAGGAGTTGCTATTAGTAAAACAGAAACTGCATTACCAGGTGCCAAAATATGTCTGTTAAAACTACAGTACAAAGTTCATTTAAATCCAAGATACATATTGTTTAAGTCTGCAAAACTATGCATCAGTAGTTTAAACAGTACAAAGTTCATTTAAACAAAAATCTGATTCACTTCACCCAAAAGATAGTAATAGCAGCAGCAAATTTTGCAGTGGCAGTTTGCATGAGTATCTGACTATCTGTAGATATACATTGTACCTAGGGTGCAAAAAGATGGTGACAAGTTTGAAATCTGGGACCGGGCTTATTGGCAGGAAACTTAATAATCCATATTGTATTATCGATACTTGCAATTCCTTCCATTGGTAGCATGAGCACTTCCTACTGTGTACAAATATTTCATTTACCAGCATATTAACTTATTAAGAAGGTAAGAAAACTTAATAATTCCTATGCTAACTCATGTTCAGCAATCAGCAACTCGATCGTTAGCCGCACGTCATCGATCACAGGGCCAGCATATCCTCCCCGAGTATCTGTAGACTGCATCAACAGTACACTGGCATCAGGTACTGACGTGCTGTAGTGGCTCTATCTGCCAGATTTATTATATCATAGCTCACAGAAAAATGTCATCAGCACTTTAAGGATCCAATTGATAAGATAATTTCTCGGGGTAAAAGATCCAATCTAGTACTACAAGATATATAAAAAAAGACATGCTACACCAGTACAACATCCATGCAGGCTGTCACAGAAGTTGCATATGTTCTTGAACTGACTCCTCCGAGAGTAAGAGCACAAACGCCACAGGTGCAGTGGGAGCAGCAGTATCTTGCCGATGTGGGTGCTAGCTTCCATCAACCTATGAGCCTCAGCAGCTTCACATAACGGAAACGTCTTGTAAATCACCGGCTTCACTTTGCCAGCAGCGACAGCAGGCCACACGTTCTTTTCCACCTCACTAACAATCTCTGCCTTATTGGCAAGGCTTCTGTTGCGCAGTCCAGCAGCTGCACACAATCATGGAAAAAAACTATGTGAAAATTTTAATCAAGTGCAAAAATAGGAGTGGCGTTTAGGAACGTAGAGGTTGGTTGCTACTGACAAAACATAGTGACCAGCAAACTGGCATAAAAATTTCTACTGAGCATCACTGAAATGTAACAGATGATGCCATTGCATATAGGCTTGTGCAACTAAAATACCTTGTATGGTCAAACGGCATGCAAGCACAGCTTGCAGGTTCACTTCAGCTGCTATGCCCCCTTGGAAGCCAATGATGAAAAGTCTACCATCAACACCTAAGCTGTTTAGATTGCGCTGGAGATATGATCCTCCAATATTATCCAGAATCACATCAACACCTGGTAGTGAGATTTTTCAGACTATAGTCAGGGAGTTTGCGCTATTTGATGGTAATGCTCGATACATAATAGCTGCCAAAAAAGAGAGCATCAAAGTAGTTCCTACAAAACAAACTATCAGCATCCATATATCAGTAGCTGCATGCCTTCATAAGACAACTCCGACCTTACGTACAATGTAAAAGACCAAAAATAATCAGGTGGGACGTTATACCCTTTCCGTTGGTTTCTTGTTTGATACGTTCAACGAAGTCTTCAGTTCTGTAGTTAATGCATACATCGGCACCCAAAACTTTGCAGGCTACTAGTTTTTCTTCACTTCCTACCATAGTACAGAAAATTACTCGGGGCATTACCAGGAACATTTGATTTTATATTATATCCATAACCCTGAACAAACCTGCAGTGACAAAAACCTTAATTCCGAGGTACTTGGCAATCTGTATAGCGAATGTACCAATTCCACTGGATCCACCATGGATCTGCAAATTTGAGATACACAATCATCAGGAACTAACGCCGGCAAAGAACACATATTGTGTGCACCTTTTCCTTGTAGTTAAGTAATTGCGAAGAGACTCTGCACCTTCAGCAACTCAAGTTACTAAACCTCAAACACCAGTGTCACCTTGGCATGAGATAGTAGATTTCGCCTTGGTCCAAATTGCAATTCAAATAAACCATCAGATTCATACAGAATTTACATTTTGGAACTACTGCACTGGTGCTCCTTGAAATGAAATCTAGATACTACAACATCGAGATTGCGCACCTCTTCTGATATGGGCTTCAATGTCTCATGGAAGTAGCATCCCGGCTAGCGACATGCATGTGAAATATAATTTGGAACTGAAAGAGTACTAAGCAAGTAAGCATCAATACTCAAGCAAAAAAATATAAGAGCAAGTGTGATCAGTAAAGTGCAGCAGATCAACTAAAGAAAAAAATGACACAGTTAACTGGATAGTGTTTGTATGCAAGTGCACAACATATCAAGGCTTCGTGTAGTAGTACCAAAACTCTTTAAAATGCATTTGAACTCATTTCATGATACACCAAGAAACAATTTTCCCAATCCATAAACAAATCTGATAGAACTGATTTAAGAGAACTGAACGTACTAACAGAACAACTCCACCTACTGACAAGACACTAACAACACCATTTTAAGAGATCTAAACGTACTAACTGAACAAGAACCTAATAGATTCACCATTTCATGAAGCACAAACATAAGCACATATTGTAGTTTAGTACAAAAACAATCCTAGTGCAGTCTAGAAAAATTGGTCACCTCCTCAACGATTGATGTGATGTCACGTTGAAGGATCATGGAGCACAATGGCCAAAAAGAGACATGTTACTTGAGCCTGTATACAAAGATAGAGAAATCATTTAACCAAGTTGAAAAGATATGATAAATCATCTGCAGCTCGTATCAAATTCAATTATAACTATGGCAGAAGTGATATGTAACACATGTTTATTAAAGAAACTAAATATTTATATTTATTACACATAAGTTATTTTTGACACAAAACACTATGGAATAACTCACTTTTAATCAGAACTACTACTATCTAGAAACAAAGTGATAAAAAAATCAACAACCCAGCTTAGCATTATATCAGGAGCAAGAATAATGTACCCTTGATTCCAAGTTCATCAGAACTGCAGATTTGATTGCCTCTTTAGCACAATCAAGTTGTTCTTGTGTAACTACAAGAGGTAAAAGATGGAGGACAAAGGAACACGAATGATAATGGTCAATCCAACATTGAAATAGGATAGTTGGCAAGAAAGAAGCCTTTTCCAAGAGGCACAATCTCCAGGAGTTCCCCTGCTGCCAAATCCATAACCTTTGTTGAAAAGTCTAGGCTCTATTAAATGATAATAATTAAAAAAACCAGTCAGCTATATTAATTGTTTGAACAAGGGCGTACACAATTTAGATTATGCTCCAGGAGAGTGCTAGCTTGTCGGCTTGTCCAATTAATTAAATTGGTCTTACCTTGACTCAAACAGGTGCTAGCTCAAGTTCCAATAAATCGGTGGAGTTTAAACAGACCATAAGCCTACAGATGCGAGCAATATCTTGCACGAAGCAGCTCAAAGCAGGAATTATTAAGGCTATAAGTTGCTTACATCAGCTTGGGGGAATTCAACCTGACACTATTGGACCACCTGATCGTGGACCCTGGCCTCCGCATGGTTGGCTGTAACAACAAGCTCAACGCCGGGTACGCCGCAAACAGGTACACACACGTGGGGCGTGGGCGCCTACGTGGTTGGTCACCTTCACCATGGCAGTGGCATCATAAATTCTAACAATGAAATAAATCAGCAGAAACTCGATGCATAATGTTGGCAGATGCAAAAAGAAAGAACAATGGCAGTGATGTGTAAACTGGCATTGACATCTTACTTTCACTAAAATGGATCCAATTGTTGAAAGGATTTGAGACACAAGTGCCTATAAGCATCCAAGAGCCTTTATAGCCTAAAACTAATGAATTGTGTTAAATGTAACTTTAAGGGTCTCAAAAGCCAAAAGAAAACTTTTGCTAACAAATGATAACATGTGCACAGGGAAATTTTATAGAATGACACAAAATACTGCATAGAAAAACAGACTACATAAGTACATAACCATCAAAAGGTAAAGGATTTGCTTTGGGGTGGTACTAAAATGCTCATCGATGGCAATAAGTGCTTAGATAAAAAGTATATCACTACCACATATACGTCAATGTTAACTCATCTAATAATTATTTGTCTGGTCAGCTCCCAAATGCAATCAAAAAGAATTTTGTACATAGTGGTTATTAAAAAATGAGTAAAGTACTTGAGCCTTCCAATTCTGACAAAAAGCATACCTCTAACACTTCGACAACATCAATGCTGATGAACGGGTCAACAATGTGGTGTGCCCAAACATCCAGTATGATTGGAGAAATAACATACTCAATTAAAGTTCATTGTTCTCCACCTACATTTTCAGATGAAAAAACAACACAAAATTCTAGTGTCGATACAGTACATATGACATCTTTTTTCTACAGAGTGGATGCACAAACATGCTGCCATACCATGCTAAAGAAATGAAGCATAAGATATTTTCTACAGAGTGGATACACAAACATGCTGTCATACCATGCTAAAGACCTGAAGCATAAGTTATGTTGAACAACATATGTATGTGATCAAGGCTTTGACTGATCATTCTACGAATGCGACAACATGCATAATAGCTGCCAGTTTATACAACCCCTCGATGTACATATTGTAGATGATGGCATCAGAGAGGCAACCAGAGTGCCTTGATGTACATATTGTAGATGATCGCAGAGCCATATACAGTTCATGTAAGCTAAACATACTGTAAAACTGCAGAGAAACATTTTGCAGGCCAAACTGTCCAGCTCCACAATATGCATTCAACACGTCGTACAAACAAATAAACCAAAAAAGTATCAGTTTAGTCCAAACACTGACATACATCAAAAACTCTAAATAATACCCTAACTTTGTATAGAGTTACTACTATAACTCTAAATAACTACTATAATATGACAATAATGTGGCATTTGGTGCGGCCATACTTACCAGTCTTGTAGGTAGAAACCTCCACAACCTGTAGCATATGTTGTTTTTATCAAACAAATACAATAAAACAGCAACAAATACCACACAAAAGATTTTCTAGATTTAAGAGATAGTCTGTTATGCTCATGCTGTCAAAGAACAATCAGTTGATGCCCATACAAGCAAAAGTAAAGCTCAAAATGGAAAGACCATGCATAATGGTCATATTTAATTCTTCGTGCTCTACTTTCTTGGGTATAACTCTCAGCACACATCTAGTCCTATATATCAACCCTTCTAAGCATGCTATTAAGATCTCATGCTGTTAATTTTTTATCTACTCTTGATGCACAAATATGTGTAAAACCAAAACTGTCAATATTATGAACCATTCTGGGATTACATTAAAATAAAAGAGCAGCAATCCTCAAATCAATGACAAGAAACAGGATTTTGCAGCTAAGCCTACCTCCACTGATACTCAACAACTGATCAGCTTCACCTTCCAGACCCAAACTGATACTTGAGTTCACCACTCAACGTGTAATATGCCAAAATATCCACCTCCTGCACACTATCAAAACTGACAGTTGTTTCCATGATTGAATCATATAAACACGTGATTGATCAAAAGGATAAGAAGAAGAAAATAGACCTCTTGTAGCTCTATTTCTGTGCCCATATCTCAACTCGTAGCGTGCTGCTTCTTCAAGTATTGGAACAGTCAATTAGTGGAACAAAAAGAAAATGCATCAATCTCTTACGCATCCCTGGGTGGTTTTGGATTCTTGCTCATCTCCTAAATTTGTCTTGATGGTTCCACCAATAATACTACCATCAGCTTCTTTCAACCACCAAACCTTTCCAAATGCAGCCTTCATACCGAGCTTAGCACACTGCTGGTATTAGTGGAACAGATGATACAAGCATTGCATATATAATTAATACTTTGGTCCGATGGCATACCATCGAAGGTCTAACACTTCCAAAATAACTTCATCAGCCTTCTGATCCTATAAAGAGAGAAAAGATTTCAGGTTAAACATGTCAAATGAGAATTTGGCAATCATGCATACAAGTAATTTCATATGATATACTCTAAGCAACAAAGAGATGTGCCAAATATTCGTTACATCATGGAGATAAATGATATTTGGTATCTGCCAAATAAAATCAAAGTCAGGGTTGTTGTCGCATGATGCAAACCTCATATCGTTAAAAAACGCTTTGAACACACAACAATTCTACTGGTAGCGTTAAGAGTATGCATCATTTGGAGAAAGCATTAAATGCAGCCAGATTCCCAGCCCAACATATATAGGTACTAAAACATAAACATGCCCTAGTAGCTGTTTTACTATGCAAATAAGACAAATTGTGCTAGGTTAGAGACACACTGGTCCCAAATGTACAGAGTTTAAGGGCAATCCAAATCACAAATATGAACAATGCAGACCATTGTCAACATGAAAACATGGTAGACCAGAAAATGTCACAAAGATGTAGGTTATGCATCTACGCCATCTGGAGACAACAACAAATGCAGCCGGATCCCCAATCTAGTTTATTAACATCAGTAACAACTACAATTCATAGGAACCAGAAGTAGAGACAACAGCCGCATCCCAACCTTCTCTCGCCAAGCTATCTACACGAGGACCTAGCCCCCTCACCTTACACGCCCTTGAAACCCACACCGAAACAGATCTGCAGTGCAAACTCTGCACGCCAGCGCCGAGGGGGAAGCCAGGTCTGGACAGCAAAGGAAACCGAAAGGGTTAAATTCTTCAAAACTCACCACGATAGAGATGGAAGTGGACCTGCGCCGCCGCCTATTCTCGAGCTTGTGGCTGGCCGGTGGTGGTATCTGGTGTGGGCGTCTGGCGTGGACGAGCGCCGAGCGGGACGCGACCGTAGGTGGGGGCAGCGAGCAGGGAAGGAGGGACAGGCGAAGGCCATGAAGGAGAGCGGCGGCGGCGGCGCGCAGGCTTTGGATGGAGAGAGGGGGGAGACGGACTGAACGGGAGCGAGGGCGAGCCGTTCGGGAGCGAGGTCGGGGGAGGCGGGGGGAGGTTAGGGATTGGGTGTGGGGGGAGGCGGGTGGAAGGGGTTGCTCGCGCGTGGACGGAGAGTGGTGGGCGACGAGCAGGGAGACGCACGCGCGCGTGGGCAGCATCCGACGGACGGTCAAAATGGAAGCGAGATAGAATAGACGGTTGAGATCGTCGGAAGGCAGAACACAAAAAGGCAGGCTACTATTGCTAACTTAATAAGTAGTAGAGATTCAAAGTTACAATGTATCACACATGTTACGTTCCAAATGTTTCTACAATAGTGTTTAATCCTCCTTAAGAACTATTTCCGCAGCTTCGTTCAGTAGCTGGTCGACAACCTTGTCCATAATGGCTTCAGCCATTTTTCTAATTTCATCGTCCCCCTTCGGGTGGGGGCCCGAAGATGCCTCAGCAGGTTCTGAGGGAAGAGAAGATACGGCTATATTACTATTACAAACCGCGAACAAAGTCTGGAATTAAAAATTACAACATAATGAAAACCACTAATTAATACCTATTTGCCCTTCGGGCTTTGTACTTTTCTCGGCAGCTTCTGCTACTTTTCTAGCATCGTGGATGCCTTTTTCACTCTTTTGAATAATTTCTTGCGCCATTTCTCGGCCGCTGTTGTCCCAGATATCGGTGAAGAATTTCCCGCCGACCATGCTTGCTTCGGGTGAGGGGTCTTTAATGTCTTCAGAGGACAAGGTAGCTTCGGACTGCGCTAAGGATTTTACATGCTCGCAACCTTTCCTCTCCAAAACAGCAACAATCCATCTAGCACCCGAAAAAGCGCAGATGTCACCGCGGCTATTCAGGATTTCCTCGAAGGCCTCTGCTTCGTGACTGATCCATTCCATTGGACCTTCAGGATTGCCTCTTGAAAAATTCTCTTCACTAGAGAATGCGCCAACGTTGGCGAAGCTGGATTTTATCTTCTTAACGCACTCTATGGATTTAACATAGCATTTTCTCTGGGATGCACGAAGCTCCTTAACACTTATCTCTAAATGATTGGCCAATTGATCACTAAGCTCTCGTTTTGTCTCTTCAAGTATACATTCTTCTTTGGCTCTAGCTAGCTGTTTCTGAAGACCTTTAATTTCGCGTTTTTGGTCTTCGGCCTGGGCCTTTTAGGCAGCCTCGTCCTTTTTTACCTTGTCCACCAATGTAAGCAGAATTTTATCCTTTTCCAGAGCTTCGTTTCTCAGTTTAATAACCTCTGATCGTAGGTTGTTGAAAGCAATTTCATAGCTCTCGTCTTCAGCATTCTTTTGCGCTCTCAACGCATTGCTTAGTATTAAACCCTATATGTAAAAGAGTTGGTATAAGAATAAAAGAATGGTTTTCAAATCATAAAATTTCCAAATGCGCAGTTCTCGTACCTTCAGGCTATTGTACGCAAGACTATCCGCAAGATCGTCCTTCGTCATAGCGCATAATCCAGCTTCAAGCTTCGGAAATCCCATACTTCTAGCCATCTAACGACAGACGGATAATTCTTTGTTGTCTGGGAGGCAGTATAGGAAATCTTCTTCGTTCGTCCCATTGAACACTAGTGCTCCCTTCGGATATTTCAATTCTTTGGCATAGTGATTAGCTTCAAAAACTTCTTCTTCCGATAACTTTTTCCCCGAAGCATGTCGCACGATATAATCGTATATTTTGGAAGATGCTTCAGAGGCAGCGGTATCAATTTCTTCAACCAAAGTTGGCTCTGACATTTTCATTTTTTCGGTTGCCTTTGCAATTTTTGTTTCTTCTGCTTCCAAAGGCATTACCTTGGTTGGTTCTGAAGGCCCTGTTTCAACTCCAGTCTGTTGCTTCGGAGCTTCAGCAATGGATACTTCAGCAAGCGCCTCAGAAGTTTCAGCAGTCTTCTTTGGGGTTGTGCTTGGAAGTTTAATTGTTTCCAAAACATCTAACACATTAACCATTCTTTTTCTTTTTGGGGTCACTGTTGGCCCCTTTTTAATTTTTGCTGCTTCAATTTCTTCTGAAGGACTTAAAATTTCTGATATCTTCACTCCCTCAGCTGATGCTTTCGCTTCTTCCGTCTTTGGTTCTTCCATCTTTTCTGTCGTTGGCACTTCGGCCATTTCTTTGACTTCTGGCAGCAGGGTTGGCTCTTTAGCCTCGGTAGCCGAAGAGGTCTCACCGGTGAACTCAGGCACCGTGGCTGGTTCAATATAGCGTGGCCGGTGTGTGAGAACTTTTACCCTTTTTCTCTTCGGCGCTGGCTCGCTAGGAGCAGCTGCAGCTGTTTCTTTCGCAGAAGTTATGCCTTTTCTTTTTTGCCCCCGCACTAGATAGCGATAGTCGGGGTAGACAAACCCGACTGCATCAAACACTCGGTTGAGTCTTTTCTTTTTTCGGCCTCCGAAGGCCGCTGACAATGCAGTGTCTTCGGCCTTCGAATATACCCCAAGCAATTCATCACTTACAGTCTCAATGCTCTTTAACCAATCATCATCTGGTTCAACGAACTTGTCTCCGTACTTGAATGTATACTTCAGCCTGACTAGTCCACCTTCGTCAGTTTCTTTAACAGTTTCTTTCGGCATTTCCCAATTATCTGCAAGAGGCCACACTCTGAAGGCAATGTGTTCTTGTATTAAATCCCTTGTCCCAATAAAAGAGCAGACTACGCCTAAGGCCCGTTGGCATTCTTCGGCTACTTCATCCAAGTTTACCTTCAGCTTCTGAAGTCCGAAGCGCTGCCAGATGGGGCACATGATGACATCCTTAATATCTTCTCGAACCTTCAAATCATTTTTTACATAGAACCATTCTTTCATCCATTCTCCGGGCCATCTCTTCCGAAAGGTTGGCACAGGACAGCTTGATCCAGAGCGAGCACCAAAGCTGTAGCAACCAAAGTTGTTATGATATTGCTCTTTACCCCAGGGCTTCGTTTTGTACAATAATTCATGTATATTGCAAAAGCTTTTCGCACTTGGCTCTAGGCCCTGGCTCTTCACAGCCCAGACAAAGATTCTCATTCTTATTATTGCTTCAGGGGTAAGTTGAAGAAGGTAAACCTGATATATTTTCAGAACTTCTACCACAAACCTGCTTATAGGGAATCGTAGCCCAGCTTTAAAAAAGCTTCGGAAGATAACAACTTCATTATCTTCGGGAGTCGGCACAGTTCTCTCTCCGTCATCTGCCCTCACGATGGACATATCTCGAAAATATCTCCCACTCATGTTTTCAAGGTGACTTTGCCTAATAATTGATTTTCCGAAGACTGAATGGCTTGGTCGCCATGGTCGATCTTCGGAATCCTCACCCCCACTGTCTGCATCATAACTATCACTTTCACCAGTATCTTCAGATAAGCCTTCCAAAATCTCCCTAGTAATTTTCTCTGTATTTGTTTTTGCTATTGGTTCAATGAAGCCCAGATTTTTCTCCTCAGAAAGGCTCAGCTTCATCTCGGCAGCAACCTTCTTCTCCTCAGACATCCCTTCGGAATTCCTGCCTCTCGCTTCCGAAGCTTAAAATTAGGGAGGCAACCAAATATTTGTGGGCAGAAAGCTATTTGAGCAGGCAAAACAGATGGCAAGAGAGCGTGCCAAATAAATTGTGGCGAGCCCCTATTTATACACCCATTGTGTCGGAAACTGGAGGGTCCCGCTTGTCAATGACCGTTGCTATTCTAGCAAAAGGAAGGTGTTTTTTCGGACCTTCGGCTCATAGCCTTCGTCCATTTCGCAATATAAATTTATCTTTACAACAAATTAATATTGCGAGGGGCTACTGTTGGGGGCCTTCGGCTTCCGAAGGTCCTCAAAAACGTAATTAACTATGTTCTCCAAAAGAAATATGTGAACAGGTACCTTCGAAGTCAAGTTGCGAGTATACAAAAGCATGGTTAAGACGAAGCTTAACTGAGCCGGCAATCACGACGAAGGATAAGACGATCACGAAGCTATGCGTAGAAGAGCTTCGGCATAACGGCGGAAAGGGAAACCGACTTAAAGATGAAAAGCCAGATTAGACCTCGAAGAATTACTATAGAGTTATTGATAAATGTAAAGGGCATCAATGTAATCTTGCATGGGCTGCGACCCGTGCCTATAAATAGGTGAACAGTATTCCCGTACTGTTCACGCTGACTTGGCATTCACTTTTGCGTCACGTCTGTATTTTCTTTCCTTCAAGCCGAAGGTACACTTGTAATTTATCTTTGTCTACACAAGTAATACAAATAGAAATATATTAACAATAATGTTTACAGAAGTTATGTTACTTTCTGTATTTTGTTTGAATGTTTTCCATTTTTTATCATGATCATGAAGGTACGTCCTTCGTGACCTTCGTCCTAAATTCGTTATATCCGAAGGGAAATAATGATTTGAAGGACGAAGGGCTTTCGGTATTTAACATTTTATGTTGCCTTGTTCTTGATTCATAGCATTTGAGAACAAGTCCCCAACACATTACATTTTTCTGTTTCAATTTCAGTCATTCTATTACAGTCTCGGTTATTAAATTTTTAGTCATTCTATTACATTTTCAGTTATTTCGTTGCAACACGTTAAGTTTCAGTCACTATTATAGTTTCTATGGCGATTTCAATTATTCTATTCCATTCAATCATTCCATTAAAGTTTCAACCATTCCGTTATAGTTTTAGCTATTCTATTAAAGTTTTAGTCATTACGTTATCGTTATAGTTTTCAGTCGTAAAGTCAGAGTGCAAGGCGCGAGGGGATGAACACGTGACGATTTTTTTGTAACACTCAGAATTTTAGGGTATAAAAATTTCTTTGCTCTATACTCAAAATTTAGGTATTACTCTCTTTTTTCCTTGCTTTTTTTTTCTTTTCTTCTAAAATAATGGAGAGTTATTTTGTTATATATTGATATAAGCCTAGTGAAATGAGCCCTAGAGGTGCTTTCGTTGTTGCATTCATGCTGTTGCAAATTGTTTCTAACTGCAAAAGTTGTTAACATACCTTGTAGAAGTTTTCGGTAAATTTTCATATGTTCTGTGTAATTTTCTATTTTCTTGAAACAAAAATCTATTTATTTGAGTTACCTAAAAACATTTCCAAACGCTCTAAATTTGTTTTTTGAGTTCATTGGATTCCAAAACGGTCATACGATGGATGGTGCCCTGGCGTACATGTCCCACACAGCAGAGACCTAGCAGACGTGCGAGAAGTGTTTAGTTTGGCGGGGGCCGTGAGGTAGAGGCAGGGGCAAGCGGCGCGCGCGACAGTTGGGACGGGCGTTGGGACCCCACATGTCGGCACCAAGGCCCACGGTGGATGACATGGGTTGCGCGGGAGAGGAAGTTGACTGAAAGTTCTACATAACCCCCTTTCCTTTAGGGCTAGTTTGGGAACTATAAACCCAAAGAGGATTGGAGGGGCTAAATTCCCCTTCTTATTCAATTTTGAATAAGGATAGGAATTTAGCCCCTCCAATCCTCTCCGGGTTTATAGCTCCCAAACTAGCCCTTATATGATAGTCTACTTCACCCCCTCACCTTCATGCAAAACCAGTTGTTTAACCCTCCACAACTTTTTAAAACTGAGCAAATAACCCCCTAATACAGTTATAGTGAATGGCCTTGCTGATGTGGCATTGCCACTTGGCTTTAACATTTGCTGCTAATGTATTAATTGGCTACTAGTGTGGCATTGCTACCGTGGCACCAATTTTGTCTATTTCAGTTTTGTGACTTAACTGTATCCAAACTTTATATAATTTTGCACATAAGTTTGTAATGAGGTATTATATTTGACCTAATGTTTCTTGAATTTTAGGTTTAGCAGCTTAATTACTAAAAATAAAAACTACATGAAAAAGCTTAATTTTTTTGTCTCAAAATCATTTCTTATCTTCTGAGGCTAAAACTTTTATTGGAAATAACTAATACTATTACTGAACAACTAAAATTCTGGTTGATTTTATTGAGTAAGTTTAGTGGCATTTCTTCTAGCTAATAACTAACTAAATCAATTTATATTTGCTTTTTTTATAAACACTTAGCAAAACAACAATAAAACGATCTATAATTTTTACATAGCCCTCCTCCGAGCTACAATAACTTACACAAATATTTGTAGAATTTTCCGAGGACTTTATATGTGGACCCACATAAAGTTCCGAGAAATGTTAATTTGTGTAATGAAGTTATGTGTCCACGTTTAATTTAAGTGCTAAGAAAGTTGTATAAATATTTGTGTAAGTTGTTTTTAGCCGAGAGAGAGTAGGACGACTATATAAAAACTGGAGATCTTTTTATCACTGTCTGCTCAGTGTTTCTAAAAAAATACAAGATTATATATATTATTGGCTGGTCTATATATATTATCTAGCTGGAAACCAAACACACTACTGGTGCTAGCTATAGATAAACTTCAGCTAGCTAATTAACACTTTCAACTATAATTTAGCTAGCTAAGATAAAACTTTAAGACAGGTAAAGTGCAACGGGGTCTAAGCTAGTCTTCTAGCTATAGTAGGTAATAATTCGACTGGTGACCAGGTTCAGTGCGTCTCACTTTAAAGAAAGTTGATCGTGATAACAAAGTCCATCCATCCGTGTATAGTATTTATACATATTATATGTTGCCGTCGCAGCTGCATGCATGCATGCTGCAGAAATTTCAAGCGCCTGCGATGGATAGTGCGCACTAGAGAGAGCGTATAAACAAAGAAAAGAAAAGTGTTTCAAAGAATTGACAAAAAGGCGACCTCTAGCTAGCTAGCCAGGATTTGGGGGGCTCACAGAATGTCCGGCCGAAAAGGTCACACCTCCCATCCTTGCCCTTGGAGAGAATAATGGAGATCAGGTAGATGGAAGAACACGCGCGTGTGGCACAAATTTGTATATTCGCCGTGTGTCTTGCAGGGAACTATATATATAAATTGTTATAGAACTATATATAAATTTTGTTATGGAAACAAAAATTCGTATTTAATTTTTTATTTCCTTCATAAATATATGATCACTCTAACAACCATGCAACTAGACTCGTCACAACTAGTTTATGATATATACTTATACAAATTATATTACATGGTGTAGATATTTATGCAATGTTGTATATTGCTTAAAAAAATCTGGCATGTGGTTCACTGGTGGACGCATCTTCAGGTTCGAGCGTAAAAATCTTAAGTTTTGAGCATAAAACCCCTCGATTATAAGCGTAAATATCGAGCCAATGTGAGAGATTGATATCTCTGATGGGTTGTATTAACGATCCTATTTTTATGACACTTCCGAAAAATATGGAAGTCGCATCCATGGGGTTTCTATTTTTATGCAGATCCAAAAATTATGGTAGATCGTTGGAGTTTCCATTGCTTGCGCGAAAATTTTAGATGATATTTTCGTTTTCACCGCAGGCATGCAAAAAAATAGGATGACATGGTTCACGCGGAGCATAAATTTATATACAAAGTCGCATAAATACATACACTGTGTAGCATAATTGATAAAAAAACCTAATATCGGTTCAACAAACTGCCCCCGCGGGAATTAGGTACAGTTTTATGGCAACATAAAATCGTATTCATCGTCGTAAAATTCATCACTGGAATGCATAAATAGTGAAAGTAGCAGGCATAAAACATAATCATCGATGACATAAACATGGATCGGATAGTTCGTCGCCGGAGGACGATTCCGAGGCCGCTAGATCAAAGGACGTCGCCGAAGCCGCCGGATCGGAGGAGTTGGTCGTCGAAGGACGCCAGGGCCACCCACGCCTCGTGTGTCCGCCATCGCCAGAGACGACCGCGCCTCGCGCGACCGCCAGAGCGACCCGCGCACCTCGTGGCCACCGCTGCCACTGCCGACGCCTACCGCGCCTCGCACAACCGTCGTTGCCACCGGGCCTAAGGTGCGCTGCCGCCACCCGTCCGCTTCGGGAGCGCAGTCACCGCTTGCCCGCCCGCCTCGGGAGCGTCGTCGTCGCTCGTTTCTGGTGGAGCGCCGCCGTCGGTCGCCCGCCTCGGGGCTACACTACCGCTGGCCCCCAGGATCGCCGTCGCTCGCACGCCCGAGAGAACCGCCGCCGCTAAAAGCTAATCCATAGCGGCGTGGTGGTGTTTTTATAGCAGCTCGGATCTGGTCTGGCTCGATCGGATTGTACCGTCTGACCTGGACTTACTCTAGTTATTGAAAGCTCAGGTCTCGTAACATACAATCTACTCTCCACCACTACTCCTAATGTTCCGTGACGTCATACTTACCTGAGCATGTTTGTTCTCTGATTCTAGTGCTCACGTACGTTGTACCCTAGCTAGTGAGTGCATCGGGGGCACGCGCCACGGCATTTTATGGGCGATCGACCTGCTGGGCCCTGCCTTACACAAAGCATGTCAAACAAGTCAAGAACAGCAAGGGAACAAAAGGGCAGGTTGGGCTCTCTCTCTCTCTCTTTCGTTTCTTTGTGGCATGGCAGTATGGCACTACCACACACTACTGCTAGTGGGCTAGTCATCATAAGCACAACTCGCATTGGTCGGCCGATGGCATCGATGAAATACCCACTCGGACGGATGGTCAGATCAGTATAGCACTTCCTTTAAATACAGCAATCCACTACTGCCAGCAACCCCCCGGCCCCCCTCCCTCACGATCTTGCTCCAACTCCAACGACGGACACAACTCTAGTTCTAGCTCTCCTTCCTTTGCATCTATATCTTCGTTCGACCACATCTAGCTATAGCCATATATATATATATATCGACATGGGAAACTGCCTGGTGATTCAACAAGCAGACGACAGGAAGGAGATCAAGATCGTGAGCGTCGTGGACGACGGCGGCGTCCTCGACACGCCATCGTCGTCCCCGGCGGGCGCGCGCAGCCTGACGAAGGTCCCGGCGGCCGGAGCCGCCGCCCTCTGCGAGCCCCTGCTGCCGGCTGCTGGCGGCGCCGCCGCCGTCAGGGTGAAGCTGGTGATCAGCAAGCAGGAGCTCAGGAAGATGCTCGACAAGGAGGGCGTGTCGCTGGACGACATGGTGTCGTCTCTCGTTCGCAAGGAAGCGAGCGGTGGTGACCGGGAACAGGAGCTCTGCTGCGGTGGGTGGCGGCCTGCGCTGGAGAGCATACCGGAAGGTAGCGATCTCTAGCACGTACTTCCTGCTGGGCATCGTTCGTCGTCGTTCAGGTGTCTTGTGGAAGTCACAGGATCAGTGTCAGTGGTCGTGCCTACACTGCATGCAAGAAGCTAGTTACGCTGCGCATGATACTTTTTTTGGGGGAATAAGCGTATAATTAAGCAAAACATGCGTGCTCTGGGTATAGCATATATACACACATGTAGAGTAGACTATTATATACATACCCATACACATACACAGAGAGATAGTATAGATACAGATGGTAGGAGTTTTGATATAGGGATTCTCTTCATCTTTTCTTTCTGCCTGCCTGCATGCTTTGTAAAGAAGAGGTAAAGATGATCCTGGAAATCAAGCAAAGGTTTTATATATGTGGTAGTACTATATACCTTGTGTCCTCATCATGCATGTGATTCCGCCATCACAGGTATAATCTCAAGGGATTCATATGCTTCTTTTTTTCCTTATGTATTTGATCTTAATTGAGCTTCCTATATATCTATAAGATGACAAGAGTTTTCTTGTACTATTCACGAATATTTATCACTCGCTAGTTCATTAATGAACTAAAACACGATAAATAAAGAAAAACGGAGGGTAGTGTAGTAGAAAAGAATGATTGAGTCATACCCAAAACCATATAGCTATAGCTAGCTAGGGCCACACCTCTACAACATAACTTGGGTACAATAATCAACATAGCTAACAACACAGTTTTTATTTTAAGGATGAAAAGCGGTGAAACTAATTTAGCATGGGACGAGAAGTTAAACTATGTTGGGCGGGACCGGCAAATTTGTGCCCTAGGACACTAGTGACGCACCAACTGAAACAACCACAAAGATAAAGCCATAATTTTAGGGACACCAAGACCAAGGGCAAAATAACAACTTTGACAAACCATCGACGGCAACCACAAAACCAGAGCCTCGAAAATGCGTCTATGATCAGATATGGAGGCAAGATCATGCACCGTCATTAATACACAAACTATCTTTAGAGACATGTTCCTTAGTCCACAGTGGGCATGTACAGCACCATTTACTCTGTCGTCTCTATCATGCCACATCGGCTGAGATTAATGAGAAAAATCTTATGTGGACCATAATTAGTAAAGAGAGAGAATGGGTCGTCGTCTCGCTAGGCGCCGGCTCTGGGTCGTGCTCCAAGAACCAGTCAACGCAAGGCTACGAGACAATAACAACATTCATTGTATGTTTGATCAACAAGAGAAATAAAGATCTTAAATGAATTAAATAATACTTAGACAACCTATTAGACCGACTGTTGTATGAGTTGTCTTTTTTACTGTCTATATACACTATCCAAAGCACCCGTAGACGATAGTTGTCTACACCACTGCACATACCCTCAAGAGTTGTCTCTAAAACGGTTTATGGGATGGCCCACCTCTAAAAATTGATCGTTAATGACGGCTAGGCTACATATGTCTTTTATTATTAGTTTTTACATGCAAATCAATTTGTTAAGACGGTTGCATGGCCGCCTATAGAAATCAATGATTTTTAGGGACGGAGACATAAGTACAACCACAACAGGAAAATTAGAAATCTACTATGGCGAACTTATGTCTGTCGGCTTCTTTGGCGACCGCCAGATGTAAGGTTAGGGAGACACAAGTACAACAAACGTACTAATATCCAGAAGCTATATAGTGGCGGTTCTACAGGTATTTGCAATGGCGTTTTTAGGTGTCGCCAGTGCTAGGGACCAGTGGAAAACAATATTTCCATTTCCATCGGCGGTTATTTTGGAACCGCCAATGAAAATGTTATTTCCAATGGCGGTTCTCCTAACGCAACACTAGTGGAAATAGCATTTTCACAGATGGTTTTCTTATCAAATCGCTAGTGGAAATACACTTTCCAGTAGTGATTTTCTTTATTTGACCGACAGTGCTAGTTTTCCCGCCTTTTTCAAATTTCTAAAACAAAACTAAATTATATATATATATATATCAATATATAAATATATATATATATACATATTGAAAGCAATATGGAATTTAATTATATCATACATTTATATACATCAAAGTATTGTGTTTACAACCATCACACATTCCATATATCAAAGTTGCCACTAGCCGCTGTGTTAAGAGAACCACCAATGAAAATAGGTCTCTAGTGGCGATTTCTTAAGCCACCCCTACCTGTTTTTTCACTAGCGTTTGTTAACCAAAACCGTCAGTGAAAATTTAGCTATTTTCTACTAGTGGCGGCTAAAAACCCATCTAGCTACCTCTAAATTGAAAAGGCTTCATGTATTACATGTCATTGTTGTCGAGCTACCATCACATCCAAATAATGTAGCAATAGCTCCAATTTCCGTAGTACGTACACCAGAATCGTCCCAAGAAAGTTTACGATTTGTATTGTTCCTTATCATGTAGTTTATTTTTTTTACTGTAAGCACTAGAATCCGGGTCTTTGCCGAGTGCTCGGCGCTTTGCCGAGTGCTTTTTGTCGGGCTCTTTGCCGAGTGCCGAACTCGGCAAAGTCTTGCTCTCGGCAAACGTCGTCGTTACCGAGAGCAGGACTCTCGGCACAGAAATACACTCGGCAAAGATTTCTTTGTCGAGTGCTACACACTCGACGAAGGGTGACTCTCGGCAAAGGCCGTCAGTCGCTGTCAAAAGCTGACGGTCGTTACCTTTGCCGAGAGCCGAGTTCTGGCAGTCGGCAAATAATCTTCTTTGCCGAGTGCCCCCCTGTTTGACACTCGGTAGAGCAGGCTTTGTCGAGTGCCCCAGCTGGACACTCGGCAAAGTATATTTTTATTTTTTTTTATTTTGCCAACCAAACTTTTTGTGGTATATTCCTACACTATGTAGACCTACATGTACCATTTTGGACAATTATAAAAGTGTTTTCTACTACTATTGAATTTAGTTCGTTTATTTGAATTTCTTCGGAAAATTCACATTTGAATTGCAAGTCACTCGAAACTTGGAAAACCATTCATGCAAAAATGATATTCATGCTATTTAGCACAAGTTACGACCGATTTCAGGAGCAGACCGGAAACTTCGAGCACCATGCTCACTAAACATGGTCGTGGAATTGCCATCCAGCTGTTTAAAAATTGTATAAAACACAAACAAAGTCAGAAAATCATGAAACTTGTCCATATGTCATGATATCATATGTAGAGGCTGTGATAAAAATTGAGAATGTTTCGAGAAAGTTGTGACGCACTATGTGTAGAAACCTAAGCGATCTTTACATGAAATCATAGAGTTTCAATGTAGTTCATAGGAGGACGAGGCACAGCAGGCGGCGCAGCAGAACGACGACGACCAGCAACAGGATGACGATGATGCTCAGCAGGTCGCCTCAGGTTCGAGGAGCGTCTACCTGCGAGGTCCTGCGAGTCTCCCTCAACGTCCCATACTTCAGGACAGGCGACCGCTGATTCGGCCAGATGGGGAGAGGCATGTACTTTATGTTCTTCATTCTTGTTCATATTATGTGTTCAAAATCATAATATAAACTAAGGGGTTGTTTGGTTCGTGCCTAAATATGCCACACTTTGCCTAAGGTTAGTCGTTCGAATTGAAGAACTAACCTTAGGCAGAAAAGTTAGTCAAAGTGTGGCAACTTAGGCATCAAACCAAACATGCCTTAATACTTTTTATTTATCACTTGGACAGGTCTTGGACGGTTGTGGAGAATGTTGGGGATCATCGTCACAACCCCAATGGCATCCTGGGCCTGCTGTGCAGAGAACACTTCCCTGGACTGGTTGAGTACGACGAAGTGACGGGCCCAGCCTGCACCTTCGACCACTACGCCGTCTCCCCCGATGCAGTAGACCGGGACGACCGAGAATTCAATAACAAGGTGGAGCGGGTGAAGCAAGAGCTGTGGGTAAGTCTTACTATAATGTAAAATCTATCACATTCGTTGCACATTCTTGAAATAATGTATGGATACATCATTTTTGTATGCAAGCTTTCTTCAGATGCAAGGCTGGATATGATGTTAGGGCGAATGTGGTGGCCACCACGAGCTGTAAGAAGCTCGTCGTGGACATGCACTATGAGGCACGAATCCAGGCCATCGTCAGCTACCATGGCTCCGTCCTTGGGGAAAATGTGACCAAGCAGCAAGCCCGAACCTTGTCGTTGACCAGGGACCAATACCTGCAGGTAAAGTCATGCATGTTTGGTACCAGTACTCCATGCATGAATTTAATTTTATCTTCTGATATGCAGTGTACGTGTTTACTTTGTAGATGATTCCATATTAGTGCGCCGCACATCCTCTATGCTGGGAGCAGATGGTGGATAGCTAGTGCTCGCCTGAGTGGGACGAGGCGCACAATGCTAGCCGAGAACGGCGTCTCATGATGCAAGGTCCCTCCCACCACCAAGGCAGCCACAGTCTAGGCCAATATACAGAAGCATGGGTACGCCCTCTTTTTTATTTAGGTATATAGCACTGGATTAGATATTATTTCTAACTATCTCGTTGGTTTTCTTGTAGTCGGCGTCACATGGTGGCCAGGCTTGCTCCATCTTCTCGGCCTATGCTATGGCCCATAAGGGCAAGGCGACGTCCGACGTCACCTACAACCCGGATGATGGGCCCGAGGCGTACAGCAACCCCACCGTCTACAGCTACCTTCATGACTACACCGCCATGGCGCAGAAGGTCCATGGCCCAGAATACGATCCGAGGACCGAGCAGATCGACACCGATGTCCTCATGAGGGTCGAAGGAGGCAAGAGACACGGGTGGTACTGGATTGCCGACGGGGCAATCGACTCGTCGTCCACTCCCACTTTGTCTCAGGTGCGAGCAAGGAGCACGGGCTCGAGTCCAGCCATACGACCTCGGCACGACAGCTCACAGCATCGCATACAACAACTCGAGGTTAGTGATTTTATAACTCATCATTTCTTGAGTTATATACCTTCTCTTTGAGTTACTATAACATTGGCTTGGAATATTACATACCCAGCTAGAAGAAGAGAGGAGGGAACGCCAAGAGATGAAGACGAGGATGGAGGCGGAGCGGGAGGCCCGCTTGGCAGATCAGTAGAGGATGGCGGAGATGTTTCGATGCATGTAGAGCCTTAGCGCCGCACAAGGTTTCGCTCCGCCACCTCCATTGTTCCCTATAGTTGACCCTGCTTTCTTCCATACTCCTGTGAGTATCAAAATTGTAGTTAGATGTTGGTAATGCATCTGGTATAACACATGCAATCTCTTCTCTATGTAGGGCTAATCTGGGGCGGCATCCAACAACCATCATGGATCATTTGTGAAAGTCGCCTAGAGGGGGGTGAATAGGCGAAACCTGAAATTTATAAACTTAAACACGCACTAAGATCGGGGGTTAGCGTTAGAATTAAATTCAAGTCCGAAAGAGAGGGAAACAAATCAAACAAGAATCAAGGCGAGTGAACACGATGATTTGTTTTATCGAGGTTCGGGTTCAAAGAACCTAGTTGTCACACCCGGGTTTTAGGGGTCCAAAGCCCGGGCGCAAACATAATCACCAGGTGTGCTGGGACCAAGTCTCACACATATGATGAATCATGGCACAGGATCGAATGTCACATCTTTACTACATAACAGGAGTTCTATACAAAATAAATAATTACATTATAAGGAGACAACGGTCCAGCAACCCAAAGTTGACTGGGAGACGACGACCTAGACCTCTCACGAACACATCATAGCAGCCTCCATGCGCCTCATCTTGCGGTACCTGTTCTTGACCTGTGGGGGGGGTGTGAGACAGCAAGAGTGAGCTCACATACGTTCATCGCTCAACAAGTTGTGGGGAATAATGTGCATAAACTCGCCAAAGGTGGGAGCTCACATGAAGTGTAAGGCTTACCAAAGAGGATGGTTGAAGCTGAGCATTGCTTTTAAAGTTGGTCAAAATTTTATTAGCAATTACTAAGTATAAGTAAATACCAACCCAATTAAATAGTAGAACAAAAGTAACAACATCACCTGTACAACATCACCTGCGATGCAATGCATATGACAAATTGAGTTTAATTCCATAATTTAATCATGTGAGGGTCCGAGCCGCTCATGACCGTGAGCACGGCTAGTATACCAGTTTTACACTCTGCAGAGGTGGCGCATCTTTACCCACAAGTCATGTTACCCATCTGCCAAGGGATCGCGACTTCCCATACACCTCTACCGAGGAGGCGAGGCAGGGTAACACTACGAGGCCTTTACAAAGTTCCACTAGCTTCAGAAAACCCGCTACAGTTTATAGGAAGCTCCAATGCAGGAATTCCCTTGCAGGACCGCCATCGCAGCAAAATCCTCCCGAGGGTCTCCCTACACTGACCACTCCCCTACTGCCCTTGCCCCTTTCGGGTAAGGTAGTCCTCCACTAGCTTTCCTAATTAATCAGCCAAGGGCGTCCCATTATACCCTTGTGGTAGCACTGTTTTCCCGGGTGGTCGCTCCATGTTCCAATTAACATAATGATCTTATCATGAACGATAAATAACAACGGATAACAAAAGTATAATCATGAGTAATGTATCTTCATACCCAAAACCACATAAAGCACTAGCAAGTACTACCCAAAAAGTTCAGTGGTAACAAGGTATAAAGATAATCAAACTAGGGTAACCTATTGGGTCCCATCAAAATTAACCTATGCAGATCATTATGATTAATTAGAACATGGCTGGGTAAAAAGAAGTGATCAAGGGCACAACTTGCCTGGGACTTGAGATTCCAGGTACCAGGATGATCTTTAGGTGACTCGTAACCTCGCGCTAGTCGTAGCAGTACAAACAGACATGGTATAGCCAAAATTAACATCACACCAAACATAAGAACATATTGCATAATAATGATCTACGCGCTGCTACGAGATCGTAGAAACAAGAACCACTAAATTCGGAGCTACAGTTATTAAGTTAGGAATTTCTGAAGTTTATTTAATACCTAGAATAGAGTTATTCATGTGAATAATTTTAAATGAAGTTTTATAGTTAGACAAAGGTACTAGGTAATAAACAATACTTAAACAAAATTAATGCCACTGGAATGAATCAATTTGGAGCTAAAATGAATTTAATACGAATTAAACAAGTTTTCTTGATTTATTTTTAAACTAAAAATCATTTCCTATATTAATTACTTGATTTAAACAATTCCTGGGCTGCGGCCACAATTCCAGAGAAGCACAGGGTCTATTACGCAAATAGCATCAAGACTCAGGACTGGACTGCGGGTTGATTCATAAAAAGAACAGGGACACTTAAGCAAAACGTCCACGGCGAAGGGGTATCGACTCACCAGAACCGTCCGATTGAAAATCAGGGGCTCGGATTAGATTACATGAAAGGGGAACCCTGGATCTAACTCGGACCGTCGGATCTAGATTTCACGGCCCTGGTTTAAAATAAGCGCGCCCTGATCGCACCCGTCCGAGACCAGTCGAACGGCCCAGATGGCTTCAGCGGAAGGGTACGCTCAATTCTAATCATCCCCGTCCAACACCCATCCGACGGCGCAAGTGTATCTTCCTCCCTCGCTACGCCAGGCCTCTGCCCCAGGCAGCGGCGGCAGCACCCGCGCAACGGAGGCCATGGTCGGACACAGGGGAATCGGTCGACCTGGCACAAAGCTTTATTCTGCTGGGCTCTACACGAAGAGGGAGAACGGGTGAATGGTATGGGTGGGTTCTTACCGAACACCAAGCAGCCGTAGACTCCGACTACGACCCGAAGCGGCACCGCGGCGGCGATATGTCGACGACGAGCAATTCCAGAGCGCAAGACCTCGATTCGCCCCAGGAAAGGCGCCGAACACCCTCCCCACGACCGAGTGAGCCCCCCCGGTTAATCATCGAGGGCAGGGTTGCGCCAGACCCGATCTCTCTCCTCCACGGTGGCATGTTCGCCCACACGGTTCCGGCGAGCGCGACCAAACGCCCAGCTGATCTACGGTGGGATGCGGAGAGAAGGTCACGGTGATGGGGTTTTTTTTATACCCAGGTTCTGGTGAAACAACCTGCCCAGAAACCACGGTGGCCACGCGCGGCGGACTCGGCCTCCCCCGCGCGAAATCTGCGGGGTTTGTGGAGCCGGTCGCGCGAATCGCGATTGCGCAAACCTGTTGTAGGGCACCGAGAGGGGAGGTACCAGCGCACAGGGGCGGCGGACATATCCCGGGAGCTCGGCGTGGTTTTCGGATCGAGTGGAACCACCCGGGAGCATAGGCGGCGCGATCTTATTTCTGGGCGTAGGCGCGACACGATAGATCCGGAACGGGGAAAGAAGAAGCTTCTGACGTCCCGGGCCCGCATGTAAGTGGGAGGCGTACGCACCAGAGAGAGTGGGCCGGCAGCGAGCCAGGGCGCACGGCCAGCAGCGTGGAGGCCGAGCTGGGCCGAATACGAGGTACGAAGCCCAGGTGAGGTTCTTTAGTTTTTTTATTATTATTTTCTGTTTTTCTTATTCATACATATTTTGAATTCAAATTTGAATTTGTTTGCTTATGAGCCCACACTTCAGTCAGGTGTTGCATTAAAACTTTAGTTTAGAAATAATATCTTATTTATTTATTTATTTTATATTATTTTTACTCACATAAAATCTTCTTTCTTTCCTTTTTCTAGGATTTCTTTTAGATGTCAAATCCTACTTTGGACTTTAATATATTTCTCATTATGATTTTGTTTTTATATTGTCACAATATGCACACCACAAAAATAATAACCAGCATGATGCATAATTTTAATGTCATATATTCTTTTATTAATTATTTGCTTTTGAATATGGTGTTCACATGGGATGATGCATAAAGGTTAAACCCACATAAGGAGAAATTGTTTCTCTATTGGTATTATTTCTAGCAATTTACAAAGTGGGTGTTACAAATCCTACCCCCCTTAAAAATAATCTCGTCCTCGAGATTTGTAAGGAACATGATACAACAAATTTAGCTTGTAGTCTAGATTTCAGTTTCTAGTTAGTTCAAAAATCAAGAGCCCTTTTTTTTATTAGTTAGTTATTAGGAGAGCATAGGTATATATGGTTATAGACACTTTATTATGCAGGATAAAAGATATCTTTTAAGCCTATATAGGTTTGGGCAAGAAAGAGTGGGGTAAAGAAAGACTCCATCCAAGATTATGGATCTTGACTCATCTTGGTGACCTCACTTGATCCTTGAAGACTTGAGTTGGTGCTCATCCTTTCTTGATGAAGTTGATCATCTTCTTCGGTCTTGTCTCATTGATTAGGAGTTAGTGTATATTATCGGCTGGGGAATATGGTTAAGATAGGTATGGATGAGATAGACTACATGATGTAGGTCAAAATCTGGTTGGTCAGGTGGGGGTTAATAGATTATGCAATCCATCAAGACTCTATTGGTTGGGTTTAGCTCATGGTTGTTATTCTAGAGTGGGATAAATACGCTAATTAGGGCAGGATGAATCCATAAGGATAGGGTAGAATCTTTTGAGGCCAGTTAGATCTATTAGGATAAGATAAAATCTTTTCAAGGTAAGATGAATCTATTAATGTAAGAGAGAGTCTTTTAAGATAAGATGGATTGGTTAGAATGAGATCTTTTTAGGATAAGATAAATCTCTTAAGCTAGATATATTCCAATGGGGATAATCTAGGTTGTCTAGTTATTTTATAAATATATTTTTTTATACCTATGTGTATATGCAGATGCAATTGTGGACATTACTCCACAACTCATCACACTCAATCAAAGATCCAAATCAAACAAGTATCATAAGAACAAGCATTAAAGCACATAAATATGTATAAAAATAGTTTTGTTTTTTTTTTGTTCCTTAAGATTAGGTCTCCTATACATAATGGTCACTTTAGGCATGGGATTTCAAAGTGTGAAATCCACATTTGTCTTTAGAAAGAAAAGGTAAGAATAATCAGAGTAAAGCGGAAATAGATGAGAAATGATCAAGATAAGCTTAGAAAGAATCAGAGTAAGGTAAGTAGGTAAGGATTGTCCAGTTCTATCTAGGTTTCGTTCTACAGTCAACATTCCTCTGATACCACTTCTGTCACACCCGGGTTTTAGGGGTCCAAAGCCCGGGCGCAAACATAATCACCAGGTGTGCTGGGACCAAGTCTCACACATATGATGAATCATGGCACAGGATCGAATGTCACATCTTTACTACATAACAGGAGTTCTATACAAAATAAATAATTACATTATAAGGAGACAACGGTCCAGCAACCCAAAGTTGACTGGGAGACGACGACCTAGACCTCTCACGAACACATCATAGCAGCCTCCATGCGCCTCATCTTGCGGTACCTGTTCTTGACCTGTGGGGGGGGGGTGTGAGACAGCAAGAGTGAGCTCACATACGTTCATCGCTCAACAAGTTGTGGGGAATAATGTGCATAAACTCGCCAAAGGTGGGAGCTCACGTGAAGTGTAAGGCTTACCAAAGAGGATGGTTGAAGCTGAGCATTGCTTTTAAAGTTGGTCAAAATTTTATTAGCAATTACTAAGTATAAGTAAATACCAACCCAATTAAATAGTAGAACAAAAGTAACAACATCACCTGTACAACATCACCTGCGATGCAATGCATATGACAAATTGAGTTTAATTCCATAATTTAATCATGTGAGGGTCCGAGCCGCTCATGACCGTGAGCACGGCTAGTATACCAGTTTTACACTCTGCAGAGGTGGCGCATCTTTACCCACAAGTCATGTTACCCATCTGCCAAGGGATCGCGACTTCCCATACACCTCTACCGAGGAGGCGAGGCAGGGTAACACTACGAGGCCTTTACAAAGTTCCACTAGCTTCAGAAAACCCGCTACAGTTTATAGGAAGCTCCAATGCAGGAATTCCCTTGCAGGACCGCCATCGCAGCAAAATCCTCCCGAGGGTCTCCCTACACTGACCACTCCCCTACTGCCCTTGCCCCTTTCGGGTAAGGTAGTCCTCCACTAGCTTTCCTAATTAATCAGCCAAGGGCGTCCCATTATACCCTTGTGGTAGCACTGTTTTCCCGGGTGGTCGCTCCATGTTCCAATTAACATAATGATCTTATCATGAACGATAAATAACAACGAATAACAAAAGTATAATCATGAGTAATGTATCTTCATACCCAAAACCACATAAAGCACTAGCAAGTACTACCCAAAAAGTTCAGTGGTAACAAGGTATAAAGATAATCAAACTAGGGTAACCTATTGGGTCCCATCAAAATTAACCTATGCAGATCATTATGATTAATTAGAACATGGCTGGGTAAAAAGAAGTGATCAAGGGCACAACTTGCCTGGGACTTGAGATTCCAGGTACCAGGATGATCTTTAGGTGACTCGTAACCTCGCGCTAGTCGTAGCAGTACAAACAGACATGGTATAGCCAAAATTAACATCACACCAAACATAAGAACATATTGCATAATAATGATCTACACGCTGCTACGAGATCGTAGAAACAAGAACCACTAAATTCGGAGCTACAGTTATTAAGTTAGGAATTTCTGAAGTTTATTTAATACCTAGAATAGAGTTATTCATGTGAATAATTTTAAATCAAGTTTTATAGTTAGACAAAGGTACTAGGTAATAAACAATACTTAAACAAAATTAATGCCACTGGAATGAATCAATTTGGAGCTAAAATGAATTTAATACGAATTAAACAAGTTTTCTTGATTTATTTTTAAACTAAAAATCATTTCCTATATTAATTACTTGATTTAAACAATTCCTGGGCTGCGGCCACAATTCCAGAGAAGCACAGGGTCTATTACGCAAATAGCATCAAGACTCAGGACTGGACTGCGGGTTGATTCATAAAAAGAACAGGGACACTTAAGCAAAACGTCCACGGCGAAGGGGTATCGACTCACCAGAACCGTCCGATTGAAAATCAGGGGCTCAGATTAGATTACATGAAAGGGGAACCCTGGATCTAACTCGGACCGTCGGATCTAGATTTCACGGCCCTGGTTTAAAATAAGCGCGCCCTGATCGCACCCGTCCGAGACCAGTCGAACGGCCCAGATGGCTTCAGCGGAAGGGTACGCTCAATTCTAATCAT
The DNA here is from genome assembly GCF_902167145.1 of Zea mays. NCBI lineage: Eukaryota > Viridiplantae > Streptophyta > Magnoliopsida > Poales > Poaceae > Zea > Zea mays. The sequence continues at coordinate 194,747,003 of NC_050099.1, read as the reverse complement.
CCCCGTCCAACACCCATCCGACGGCGCAAGTGTATCTTCCTCCCTCGCTACGCCAGGCCTCTGCCCCAGGTAGCGGCGGCAGCACCCGCGCAACGGAGGCCATGGTCGGACACAGGGGAATCGGTCGACCTGGCACAAAGCTTTATTCTGCTGGGCTCTACACGAAGAGGGAGAACGGGTGAATGGTATGGGTGGGTTCTTACCGAACACCAAGCAGCCGTAGACTCCGACTACGACCCGAAGCGGCACCGCGGCGGCGATATGTCGACGACGAGCAATTCCAGAGCGCAAGACCTCGATTCGCCCCAGGAAAGGCGCCGAACACCCTCCCCACGACCGAGTGAGCCCCCCCGGTTAATCATCGAGGGCAGGGTTGCGCCAGACCCGATCTCTCTCCTCCACGGTGGCATGTTCGCCCACACGGTTCCGGCGAGCGCGACCAAACGCCCAGCTGATCTACGGTGGGATGCGGAGAGAAGGTCACGATGATGGGGTTTTTTTTATACCCAGGTTCTGGTGAAACAACCTGCCCAGAAACCACGGTGGCCACGCGCGGCGGACTCGGCCTCCCCCGCGCGAAATCTGCGGGGTTTGTGGAGCCGGTCGCGCGAATCGCGATTGCGCAAACCTGTTGTAGGGCACCGAGAGGGGAGGTACCAGCGCACAGGGGCGGCGGACATATCCCGGGAGCTCGGCGTGGTTTTCGGATCGAGTGGAACCACCCGGGAGCACAGGCGGCGCGATCTTATTTCTGGGCGTAGGCGCGACACGATAGATCCGGAACGGGGAAAGAAGAAGCTTCTGACGTCCCGGGCCCGCATGTAAGTGGGAGGCGTACGCACCAGAGAGAGTGGGCCGGCAGCGAGCCAGGGCGCACGGCCAGCAGCGTGGAGGCCGAGCTGGGCCGAATACGAGGTACGAAGCCCAGGTGAGGTTCTTTAGTTTTTTTTTATTATTATTTTCTGTTTTTCTTATTCATACATATTTTGAATTCAAATTTGAATTTGTTTGCTTATGAGCCCACACTTCAGTCAGGTGTTGCATTAAAACTTTAGTTTAGAAATAATATCTTATTTATTTATTTATTTTATATTATTTTTACTCACATAAAATCTTCTTTCTTTCCTTTTTCTAGGATTTCTTTTAGATGTCAAATCCTACTTTGGACTTTAATATATTTCTCATTATGATTTTGTTTTTATATTGTCACAATATGCACACCACAAAAATAATAACCAGCATGATGCATAATTTTAATGTCATATATTCTTTTATTAATTATTTGCTTTTGAATATGGTGTTCACATGGGATGATGCATAAAGGTTAAACCCACATAAGGAGAAATTGTTTCTCTATTGGTATTATTTCTAGCAATTTACAAAGTGGGTGTTACACTAGTCCCCGTTGAGGAGGTCACAAAGACCGGGTCTATTTCAACCCTTTCCCTCTCTCAAATGGTCACTTAGACCGAGTGAGCCTTCTCCTTAATCAATCGGGTCATTAAGACTCCACAAGGACCACCACACACTTATGTGTCTCTTGCTTTGATAACAAATCACTTGAGAACAAGAATGAGAAAGGAAAAAGGCCAATCCAAGCGACAAGACAACAAAAGAACGTAAAACACCCTCTCTCAAGTCGCTAATGGAATTGAGTTGATTTGGAGGCTTAGAGAGGATTCAATCTATTTGATGTGTCTTGGAGTGGAGTCTTTTGCTCTTGTATTGAATGGGATGTTTGGAATGCTTGGATGGTTATGAATGAGGTGGTTGGGGATATTTATAGCCCCCAACCACTTCCATGGTTGTTGATGAAGGCTGCTGGCGATGGGCGCACCAGACAGTCCGGTGCGCCACCGGACAGACACTGTTCCTTGTCCGGTGCGCCGCCATGTCACCCAACCATTAGGGTTCTGAGCAGTTGACCGTTGGAGACGCTTGTCTTCATGCGGCACTAGACAGTCCGGTGCCACACCGGACAGTCTAGTGCCCCTCTGACTTCGCTGCTCTGACTTCTGCACGGCATTGTGCTGCACTGTTCATCCTGTCAGTCAACCGTTGGTGAGTAGAGAGCCATTGCTCCGCTAGCTCACCGGACAGTACGGTACCACACCGGACAGTCCGGTGAATTATAGCGTAGCGCGTCTCCAAATTCCCGAGAGTGACTGGTTCACATCTGTATGGTCCTAGTGCACCGGACACTGTCCGGTGCGCCATTCTCCAGCACACTCAAGTCCTTTTGCTCCAATAAAATTGTGTCCCTAACTTGATTCTTTTATTGGTTTGTGTTGAACCTTATGCACCTGTAATAGTTGAATTCTAGACAAACTACTTAGTCCATGTGTTTATGTTGATCATCAACCACCAAAAATTAATTATAGGAAACGGTTAACCCGATTTCCCTTTCAATATCCCCCTTTTTGGTGATTGATGCCAACACAAACCAAAGCAAATATAAGGTGCAAAAATGTAACTAGTTTGCATTTATGATGACAGTGCATAGGTTACTTGAAGTTAAACCAATTTGAAGGTATCACTAAGTATGAGTGGATTGCTTTTTCTTTTTAACATTTTGGACCACATTTGCACCACTTGTTTTGTTTTTGCAAATCTTTTGGAAAATCTTTTCAAAGTATTTTTGCAAATAGTCAAAGGTATAAGAATGATATTGCAAGAAGCATTTTTAAGATTTGAAATTTCTCCCCCTGTTTCAAATGCTTTTCCTTTGACTAAATAAAAACTCCCCCTGAATGAAATTCTCCTCTTAGATTTCAAGAGGGTTTTTGAAATAGATACAAGTTTGAAGATTGACTTTTAAAGATACCAATTGAAGGATTAATTGAAAAATTAGATACCAATTGAAATTTATTTTCACAACACAAGGGAAACAAAGATACCAATTGAGAATACATCAATTTATTTCGATTTTTTTTGAAATGGTGGTGGTGCGGTCCTTTTGCTTTAGGCTTAATATTTTCTCCCCCTTTGGCATTAATCGCAAAAAATCGGAGAACTTTGGAGCCCTTTTGCATTTTCTCCCCCTTTGGGGCCTAACATTACCTCTCAAATGATGAAATAAATACGAGTAAGAAGTCATACCATTGAGAGTTTGTGGAATACCGGCAAAGGGTAAATAATACCATTAGAGTTGAGTGGAAGCGTTGTCTCTGCCGAATACTCCATTTTCCTTTCAATCTAAGACTAATACAAGAGATACTCATGGAAGCATATAAGTCTTAGTCTCGGCACACGAATAATGAGAAATATGCATTTGTACCAAATGAAAGAGATATAATCAAAGGTATATAAATAAGCTATGTGTGCAATGTTTCAATCAAAATTTCGAGAATCAAGTATATTTAGCTCATTCCTAAGTTTGCTAAAGGTTTTCTCATCTAATGGATTGGTAAAGATATTGGCTAATTGATTCTTGGTGTTCACATAAGCTATTTCGATATCCCCCTTTTGTTGGTGATCTCTTAGAAATTGATACTGAATGTCTATGTGCTTAGTGCGGCTGTGTTCGACGGTGGAAAGAGCTACGAAGTTTTGTTTCTTTGGAGCCCAAGACACCAGGGATCTTCCCAACAATTGACAAGTCCCTGATGTGCTCTTTCTATCAATTTTACACCCTGCCCAATCGGCATCGGAATATCCTATTAAAACAAATGTGGATCCCCAGGGGTACCAAAGCCCAAACTTAGGAGTGTAAACTAAATACCTCATGATTCTCTTTACGGCTCTAAGGTGAACTTCCTTAGGATTTGCCTGAAATCTTGCACATATGCAGACTGAAAGCATAATATCCGGTCTAGATGAACATAAATAGAGTAAAGATCCTATCATCGACCGGTATACCTTTTGATCTACGGATTTACCTCCCTTGTCGAGGTCGATATGCCCATTGATTCCCATGGGTGTCTTGATGGGTTTGCCATCCTTCATTCCAAACTTCTTAAATATATCTTGAATGTACTTTGTTTGGCTGATGAAGGTGCCATCCTGGAGTTGCTTGATTTGAAATCCTAGGAAATACTTCAACTCCCCCATCATAGACATCTCGAATTTTTGAATCATGGTCCTACTAAACTCTTCACAGGATGACTTATTAGTAGACCCAAATATAATGTCATCAACATAAATTTGGCATTTAAACAAGTCTTTTGCAATAGTTTTAGTGAAAAGAGTAGGATCGGCTTTACCGACATTGAAGCCATTAGTGATGACGAAATCTCGCAGGCATTCATACCATGCTCTTGGGGCTTGCTTGAGCACATAAAGCGCCTTTGAGAGTTTATAGACATGGTTAGGGTACTCACTATCTTCAAAGCCGAGAGGTTGTTCAACATAGACCTCTTCCTTGACGGGGCCATTGAGGAAGGCACTCTTCACGTCCATTTTATAAAGCTTAAAGCCATGGTAAGTAGCATAGACAAGTAACTCAAGCCTAGCTACGAGTGCATAAGTTTCATCGAAATCCAAACCTTCGACTTGTGAATAACCTTGGGCCACAAGTCGGGCTTTGTTCCTTGTCACCACACCATGCCCATCTTGCTTGTTACGGAATACCCACTTGGTACCTACAACATTTTGATTAGGATGTGGAACCAAATGCCATACATCATTCCTTGTGAAATTGTTGAGCTCCTCTTGCATTGCCATCACCCAATCCGGATCTCTTAATGCATCCTCTATCCTGTAAGGCTCAATAGAGGAAACAAAAGAGTAATGCTCACAAAAATGTGCAACTCGAGATCTAGTGGTTACTCCCTTATGAATGTCACCAAGAATGGAGTTGACGGGTTGATCTCGTTGAATTGCTTGGTGGACTCTTGGGTGTGGCGGTCTTTGATCCCTTATTTCTTGATCATCTTCCTTATCATCATTGTTTTCATCTCCCCCTTGATCAATGTCCTCCTCTTGAGGTGGCTCATCGTCTTGATCTTCATCCTCATCTTCTTGAGCCTAATCCTCATCTTGTGTTGGTGGAGATGCTTGCATGGAAGATGATGGTTGATCTTGTGCTTGTGGAGGCCCTTCGGATTCCTTAGGACACACATCCCCAATGGACATGTTCCTTAGCGCGACACATGGAGCCTCTTCATCATCTAGTTCATCAAGATCAACTTGCTCCACTTGGGAGCCATTAGTCTCATCAAACACAATGTCACAAGAAACCTCAACTAATCCAGTGGATTTGTTGAAGACTCTATATGCCTTTGTGTTTGAGTCATAACCAAGTAAAAAGCCTTCTACAGCCTTAGGAGCAAATTTAGATTTTCTACCTCTTTTAATAAGAATAAAACATTTACTTCCAAATACTCTAAAATATGAAACATTGGGCTTTTTACCGGTGAGGAGTTCATATGATGTCTTCTTGAGGATTCAGTGAAGATATAACCGGTTGATGGGGTAGCAGGCGGTGTTAATCGCCTCGGCCCAAAACCGATCCAGTGTCTTGTACTCATCAAGCATGGTCCTTGCCATGTCTAGTAGAGTTCTATTCTTCCTCTCCACTACACCATTTTGTTGAGGTGTGTAGGGAGAAGTGAAAGCACCTAGAGGGGGGTGAATAGGTGATCCTGTGAAATCAAACATTAAATAGCCACAAACTTGATTATAAAAGTGTTAGTGTGAGTTAACCAAGTTGCTATGAAGTGAGCTCTTGCGAACAAAACAATCACAGAGAAAAGCAGCACAAGAGACACGGTATTTTATCCTGTGGTTCGGCCAAGTATAACACTTGCCTACTTCCACGCTGTGGCGTCCCAATGGACGAGGGTTGTCCCAATGGACGAGGGTTGCTCTCAGCCCCTTTCAAGTGATCCAATGATCAACTTGAATACCACGGTCTTCTTGTTTAGTGTTCTTCTCCCGTTTGCGAGGAATCTCCACAAGTTGGAGCCTCTCGCCCTTACAATATAGATCACAAAGAAGCACAAGAGTAAGGGAGGGAAAGCAACACACACAAGACTCAAATCGCAGCAAACACACGCACACAAGTGAAGAAGAGAGCACACAAACACGGCGTAGGGAGTTTACAACTCAAACGGTGCTCAAATCTCAAGAACGATGATCCGATTGCGTGATTGCAGAGTCTAGGTGTCTTAGGATGTTTCTTGCAAGCTTGGTGTCCTGCTCCATGTGCCTAGGGGTCCCTTTTATAGCCCCAAGGCAGCTAGGAGCCATTGTAGATCAACTTGGAAGACAATTCTTGCCTTCTTTCGAGTGGCGCACCGGACAGTCCGGTGCTCGATCCCCTTCCTTATCTAGCGCATCCGACCGTTGGGCCGGCGGTCCCGTTGGCGCATCGGACACAGTCCGGTGCACACCGAACAGTCCGGTGTACCCAACTGACCGTTGACTCGGGCCATGTGTCGCCCACTGATTTCGCTGCCGACCGTTGGCTCGGGTGGCTCTGACTCACCGGACAGTCCGGTGTACCACCAGACAGTCCGGTGAATTATAGCCGCGATGCTCTCTTCTTTTCCCGAGAGCGACGAGTTCATCACCGAAGGACTTCGGCGCGGGCGCTGAAGACTCACCGGACAGTCTAGTTCGCCGTTGGGCCAGCCTGGGGCACCGGACATTGTTCGGTGCACCACAGACTGCGCTGGTTTGGCTGACTTAGCCAACTCTTCTCCAATTCAAATCATTTCTTCTCGGCAATGTTTCCTGACACCTCAATGCATATGTTAGTACTCAAAACAATATACTAAGGCCGGATACATACCTTTTTCTTCGATTTGCACTTCTCACTCATTTAGCACAAGAGAACTAAATCAATATGTGTTGGGCATCTAATCACCAAAACACTTATAGAAATGGCCCAAGGGCACATTTCCCTTTCAATCTCCCCTTTTTGGTGATTTATGCCAACACATTAAAAAGCAACAAAAGAAGTGCAACATCAATGCAAATTAAAGACCAAATTCTCTTTACTTAGGATTTGTCATATTTGAATCACTCTTTGCCCCCACTTGGTTTGTTTTTGCAAATCAAATTCTTTTCCCTATCTCTAAGTCAAACACGCTTGTTTGGGAAAATTGAGAGATATTCCAAGAGTAAGATTGATCAAGTGCCAAAACTCTCCCTTTTTCCCATAATAAAAAATTATCCCCATAAGAGACCAAATTTTGCAATAAGAGGATTTAAGGCAAAATACAAATTGTAACTCTACTATTTTTGAAATTCACAAGTGGTTGGCTGATCCATTTGATTTTGGCCTTAATTTCTCCCCCTTTGGCATTAAGCACCAAAACGGGATAACTTTTGGCCTTTTAACCCCATTGCCTCACCAAAATGTCAAATAAGAGCAAAAAGGCAATGAGAGTATTGGTATGAACTTGGAATTAAGTACACGTATACCGGAGTGCAGTGGAAGTCTTTTCACCGTCCAAGTTCATTTTCCTTTTCAATGGTCCTTTGAGACTACTTCAAGTGTACTCAAACAAACAAGTTAGTCTCAAAGGAGTCAAGTTGTAGCACATCTCCCCCTAAACAAGTGCATCATTTGCATACAGACTTGTGAGGTCCAGGGATGATTTGTATAACTTGAGCACCACAAATAAACAGTAAATGAAGTAAACATTCAAAGTAACATGATCAAAGGCATGAAACACATGTATGCTATAGATCAATCCAAGTTACGCGAATCTAAGACATTTAGCTCACTACGCAACCTGCAAAACCTTTTCTCATCTAAAAGGCTTGGTGAAGATATTGGCTAGCTGGTTCTCGGCGCTAATGTGGTAAACATCGATATCTCCCTTTTGCTGGTGGTCTCTCAGAAAGTGATGCCGGATGTCTATGTGCTTAGTGCGGCTGTGTTCAATAGGATTATCCGCCAAGTGGATTGCACTCTCATTGTCACATAGGAGTGGGACTTTGCTCAGGTTGTAGCCAATGTCCCGGAGGGTTTGCCTCATCCAAAGCAGTTGCGTGCAACACTGTCCTGCGGCAACATACTCGGCCTCAGCGGTGGATAGGGCAACGGATGTTTGTTTCTTGGAACTCCAGGACACCAGGGACCTTCCTAGAAACTGGCACATCCCTGATGTACTCTTCCTATCAACCTTGCACCCGACATAGTCGGAGTCTGAGTATCCGATTAGGTCAAAGGTAGACCCCTTTGGATACCAGATCCCGAAGCAAGGCGTAGAAACTAAATACCTTAGAATTCGCTTAACGGCCACAAGGTGACACTCCTTGGGGTCAGATTGAAATCTAGCACACATCCATACACTAAGCATAATGTCTGGTCTACTAGCACAAAGATACAGTAATAAACCTATGATTGATAGGTATGCCTTTTGATCAACGGAATTACCTCCTTTGTTGAGGTCGAGATGTCCGTCAGTCCCCATTGGTGTCTTCGCGGGCTTAACATCCTTCATTCCAAATCTCTTGAGAAGATCTTGAGTGTACTTTGTTTGGGAGATGAAGGTGCCGTCCTTGAGTTGCTTCACTTGGAATCCAAGAAAGTAAGTCAACTCGCCCATCATTGACATCTCGAATTTTTGCATCATTACCCTGCTAAACTCCTCACAAGACTGTTGGTTAGTAGAACCAAATATTATGTCATCGACATAAATTTGGCAAACAAAAAGATCACCATCACATGTCTTTGTAAAAAGAGTGGGATCAGCTTTCCCAACCTTGAAAGCATTAGCAATTAAAAAATATCTAAGGCATTCATACCATGCTCTTGGGGCTTGCTTAAGTCCATAGAGTGCCTTAGAGAGCTTATATACATGGTCGGGATACCTGTCATCCTCAAAGCTAGGGGGTTGTTCCACGTATACCTCCTCCTTGATTGGCCCATTGAGAAAAGCGCTCTTCACGTCCATTTGGAACAGCCTAAAGGAATGGTGAGCAGCATAGACTAATAATATTTGAATTGACTCTAACCTAGCCATAGGAGTAAAAGTCTCCTCAAAATCCAAACCTGCGACTTGGGCATAACCTTTTGCCACAAGTCGAGCCTTGTTTCTTATCACCACTCCGTGCTCGTCTTGCTTGTTGCAGAACACCCACTTGGTTCCCACAACGTTTTGCTTTGGACGTGGCACCAGGCTCCAGACTTCATTCCTTTTGAAGTTGTTGAGCTCTTCCTGCATGGCCAACACCTAGTCCGGATCCTGCAAGGCCTCTTCTACCCTGAAAGGCTCAATAGAAGAGACAAACGAGTAATGCTCACAAATAGTAGCTAATCGTGAGCGAGTAGTTACTCCCTTGCTGATGTCACCTAGAATCTGATCGACGGGGTGATGTCTTTGGATCGTCGCTCGGACTTGGGTTGGAGGGGTTCGTGGTGCTTCTTCCTCCATAACATGTTCTTCCTGTGTTCCCCCTTGATCATGCTCCTCTTCTTGAGGTACCTGTACATGTACATCATCTTGAGTTGGGAGATGCACCAGTGTTGAGGAAGAAGGTTGATCTTGTTCATGTAGTTCCTGTGGTCGCACATCTCCTATCGCCATAGTTCGCATAGCGGCCGTCGGAACCTCATCTTCATCTATATCATCAAGATCAACTTACTCTCTTGGAGAGCCATTAGTCTCATCAAATACAATGTTGCTAGAGACTTCAACTAATCCCAATGATTTGTTGAAGACCCTATACGCATTTGTATTTGAGTCATATCCTAGTAAGAAACCTTCTACTGCATTGGGAGCAAATTTCGAATTTCTACCTTTCTTCACAAGAATGTAACATTTGCTCCCAAATACACGAAAATAAGAGACATTTGGTTTGTTACCAGTTAGGAGTTCGTAAGTGTTGGGGGCCTTCTTCTTCGCCGGTCCTCTAAGCAAAAACACCTTCGGCAGGACGATATGCAAGCAGACATAACACGAAGGTATATACCGAAGCTACAATCCAAGAGCTTCGGCATGATGACACACCTTGAGATGAAGGGTGGCACCGACTTAAAGAAGAAAAGACCGTACAGTCCCCGATAATTTGTGTCATGTTTATAATTAGTCATCAAGGACATAAATATAATTTCGACCGGGCTGCGTCCTGTGCCTATAAATAGGTGAACAGTAACCTCGTACTGTTCATGTTGACTGGTAATCATTTGCACGTCGCCCTTGGATTCTTACCTTCTGTCAAGCCGAAGGTACAAATGTAATTTAATATCATTAATGTTTGTTCATAATTATATAATGAGAACATAAATAATTTGATGATTTAATATGATTATTCATGTTCTTTTCTATGTTTCATATGTTCCTGCTTTCATTATTACATATTGAGACGATGAAGGTATGTCCTTCATGACCTTCGTCTGAAGATCATTATATCCTCAAGGGAGATAATTCTTCGAAGGACGAAGGTCTGTAACCATTAACATTTGTGTTGCCTTGTTCTTAATTCATAGCATTTGAGAACAAGTCCCCAACATTGGCGCCCACCTCTGGTGAACTCACTTCCACTATGGAGACGATGGCTTCGTTCAACACCCAAGCTGTAGCACCTTCGATCACGAAGCTGGTGCTCCCAATCACAGGCGGTTCAAGTTCAGAGCCGGCTAACCAGAAGCAGAAAAAGGAAGCGCAGAGAAGAGTGCAGCATGTTGGGGGTGCAAGGACCCTTCATCAAGTCCAAGTGGTCACACATCCCAATCACCTTCTCCCAGGAGGACCTTCAGCTCAAAGATTACCCTCATAATGATGCTATGGTTATATCTTGCGTCATCAAGGGATTTCTGGTCCACAATGTTCTGGTTGACACAGGCAGTGCAGCGGACATCATATTTGCAAAAGCTTTCAGACAGATGCAAGAACCAGAGGACAAGATTCATGATGCTACACACCCTCTTTGTGGCTTCGGAGGAAGACAGATTGTGGCACTTGGCAAAATCACAATGTCAGTTATCTTCGGTTACGTCCACAACACAAGGTCTGAGTAGGTTTTCTTTGACATTGTTGACATGGAGTACCCATACAATGCAATCATTGGTCGAGGGACACTTAATGCCTTCAAAGCCATACTTCATCCAACATACTTATGCATGAAGATACCTTCGGAGCAAGGGCCCATTGCTGTCCATGGAAGTCAAGAAGCTGCCAGAAAGGCTGAAGGGAGTTGGACGGATTCAAAGGTGATCCATAACATAGATGGAGCCGAAGCTTGTCAACAATATAAGCACAAAAGAGAGAAGGTTGCTTTGGCAGATCAGCCGAAGCCTATGCTCCTATGTGAAGATATAGCATATCAAAGGGTGTTGCTGGGATCTCAGCTATCTGATGAGCAAGAAAAGACTCTGCTAAGATTTTTGTTCAACAATAAAGATGTCTTCGCTTGGACAGCCAATGATCTATGTGATGTTAGCAGAGATGTCATTGAACATTCACTTAATGTGGATCCATCTTTCAGGCCAAGGAAGCAAAGGCTTCGGAAGATGTCTGAAGATAAAGCTGAAGGTGCTCGGAACAAAGTGAAGAGACTTCTCAGTGCTGGTGTTATCAGAGAAGTAACATACCCAGAAGGGCTAGCCAATACTGTTATGGTGAAGAAGGCTAATGGCAAATGGAGAATGTATATTGATTTCACAGATCCCAACAAGGCATGTCCAAAGGACGAGTTCCCAATTACCAAGAATAGACTCCCTTGTAGATGCAGCAACTTCTTTGGAGCTCATGAGTCTATTGGACTGCTACTCAGGCTACCATCAGATTTGGATGAAGAAGGAAGACGAACCAAAGACCAGCTTCATAACTCCTAGTGGTACTTATTGCTATCTTCGAATGCCTGAGGGGTCAAGAATGTTGGAGGAAGCTTCAGCAGAATGACAGCCAAGGTCCTTCACTCCCAAATAGGCAGGAATGTGCTGACTTATGTTGATGACATCATAGTGAAAAGCACGAAGCAAGAAAATCATATTGCTGATTTGCAATAGACGTTTGCCAACTTCAGGCAAGCTGGCCTTAAATTAAATCTAGAAAAGTGTGTTTTTGGAGTAAAGAAGGGCAAGTTCCTTGGTTGTATGGTATCAACAAAGGGAATCGAAGCCAACCCAAACAAGATCGAAGCTATCCTTCGGATGGAGCCGCCAAATTCAAAAAAGGGGGCTCAACGATTGGCAAGAAGGCTTCCATCATTGAATAGGTTCATATCAAGATCAGCAAAAAGGAATATGCCATTTTTTGAAATACTAAAGTCAGCTAAAGTTTTTCAATGGGGTATGGCTCAGCAAAAGGCTTTCGAAGAGTTAAAGCAATACTTGATAGATTTGACAACTCTAACTCCACCTTCGCCAGGTGCTCCGTTACTCCTGTATGTAGCAGCCTCTCACTCTGCAGTCAGTGCAGCGCTTGTACAGGAGAAGCAAGATGGCCAAGTCAAAAGGCAAGCACCAGTATACTTCGTCTCTGAAGTTCTAAGTTTATCAAAGAAAAATTATACAGAATTGGAGAAGGTATTGTATGTTGTGTTAATGGCCTCCAGGAAGCTTCGGCATTATTTCCAAGCATATCATATAATTGTTCCTTCATCACAACCTCTGAAGGACATAATGAGGAATAGAGAAGCTACTGGAAGGATTGGAAAATGGGCTGCAGAGCTCAATGAATTCACTATTGACTATGTACATAGATCCTCAATTCAGTCACAGGCATTAGCAGACTTCATTGCTGATTGGACGCCAGGGGCTTAGGAAGAAGAAACAAATAAAGACGCCGAAGCCTGGACAGTATTCTGTGACGGTTCTTGGGGAACCTTCGGCGTAGGAGCAGCTGTTGTTCTAGTAGCGCCCTCTAAAGTTAGAACATGCTACACAGCAAGGCTGGACTTCAGTTGTACAAATAATATTGCTGAATACGAAGCTCTTCTGTTGGGGTTTCGGAAGTTAAAGGCAATGGGAATAAGAAGGGCAATCCTTAAAACTGACTCCCAAGTCATTTCTGGCCATATAGATAAAAGTAGCAAGGCAAGAGATCTGAAGCTTGAAAAATATTTGGATACAGTTCGAAGGCTGGAGGCTTCTTTTGAAGGCTTTTCTGTAAAAAATATTCCAAGAGAGGAAAATGAGCATGTAGATCTGCTAGCTAAGTCAGCCGCATAGGGGCTCCCTCTACCTTCGGAAGTATTCTTTGAGACAATAAAAACACCTTCGATTGAGCTTATGGAGAGAGCAATGCTTGCAATATCACCAGTACATAGTGAAGATTGGAGGACTAAAATTATATCTTTCCTCCAAGGTAACTTTCTTTCGGATGATGAAGTTTATAATAAAAGAATGGAAGTAAGGACAAGACCATATGTCATAATAGAAGGGGAGTTATACAAACATGGAGTCTGATATCCACTTCTCAAGTGTTTATCCAGAACCGAAGGCATAGAGCTAATGAAGAAGATACGTGCAGGTTTGTGTGGATCTCATATTGGGTCTAGACCTTTGCTGGGGAAGGTTTTCAGGCAAAGATTTTATTGGCCGAAGGCAGCTTTGGATGCAGCAGATTTGGTTCAGAAGTGCGAAAATTGTCAATAATGTGCAAGAGACCAGAAACCACCTTCGTCGTTAACCCAGTTAATACAGCCAACCTGGCCATTGCAAAGATGAGGCCTCGATTTGTTAGGTCTACTCCCACCAGCACAAGGCAACTTGAAATATGTCGTAGTGGTAGTAGAATATTTTTCCAAGTGGATTGAGGCAAAGCCCTTGGCTACAATAACTTCGGCCACGATTTAAAAATTCTTCTGCCAGAATATTGTTTGTCGCTTCGGCGTGCCGAAGGCAATGACTGTGGACAATGGAACACAATTTGATGCCGAAACATTTAAAGATTTTTGTGACCGAATTGGTATGAAAATTCATTTTGCATATATCAGGCATCCAACATCAAATGGGCTGGTAGAAAGAGCAAATGGCATTATAATGACAGGAATAATGAAGCTAATCTTCAACCAGCCCAGAGGAAAGTGGCTAGATGAGTTGATTAAAGTGGTGTGGAGCCACAACACAACTATGCCAAGGTCAACAAGATTTCACCCTTCAAGCTCCTATTTGGTGACGAAGCAATAACACCAGAGGAAGCAAAGGCAGTGTCAATAAGAACAACAACTTCGTTAGAAGACAAAGCTTATTATCAAATAACAAAAGATACTATAGAAGGGACCAGACTTCAGGCTATAGAACACATCAATAAATATCATGCTGAAACAATAAGGTGGCGTGATAGAAAATTTTGATTGAAGAACATCAAGCCAGGACATCTGGTGCTTCGGAGAGTGGCCAACCCAGATACAGTGGGCAAGTTACAACTCAAATGGGAAGGTCCTTTTCTAGTCGTATCTTCGTCAAGACCCGGTTCTTACAGATTGAAGGATATGGACGGCAACAACATACCCAGATCTTGGAATGCGGATGAGCTTCGGCGATACTATGTGTAATTTGATGTAATCTTTTTTCATTTTTTCTATGGCACCCTTTTCCTTTCAAAAGGGGAAGAGAGGTTTTTAATGGGGCCATAGCTTGTAATTTTTCATTCTTATTTAGCCCTTCGAGGGCCAAATCCCCCAAAAGATGTAATATGTAAAATCTGAGCCTTCACCATCGAGTGCAAAAGAAAAAAAAGAAAAACATGGAGAAGCTCAAAAGACATCTCCAAGGGGACGCAGAGCATGACGAAGCTAAAAAAAGTCATTCCTAAGGGAGCGCAGCGTAAGTTTTCTGCTCAAAAGTCATTCCTAAGGGAATGCAGAGCCAAAAATTGACGAAGCTACAAAAAGTCGTTCCTAAGGGAGCGCAGAGTAAGTTTTCTGCTCAAAAGTCGTTCCAAAGGGAATGCAGAGCCAAATACCACCGAAATATAAGGTGAAAAAGTTCAATAGTCGTTCCTAAGGGGATGCAGAACTTAAATGCCACCGAAATAGAAGGTGAAGAAGCTCAAAAGTCGTTCCTAAGGGGATGCAGAGCTTAAAAGACTCAAAAGTCATTCCTAAGGGGATGCAGAGTCTAGATGTGGTTTCGTGTGTGTGTTAGGGACATTCATTTTCACATTACATTACATCATTCCTTGCATTCATACACATTCATTTAGACATTCGTAGGATCATCATCATCATAACATGAAGCACAAACAGAAATACTCCAGCTTCGACAACAATGCTTCGATGAGCATGAGGAAGCAAGAACATGCTTTGTTGTGTACGAAAAGAAGGGAAGATGTTTTTCGCCTTCGGCTCAAAAGATACAAGTTTCGTCCATAGCAAAGCAATCTATATATGGATGCGAAGGTAAAAATATATTACAAGGTATGGACAAGTATACAAAGTACTGTTCAATTCTCGATTACAATTTATTTTACAAAAATAATATAAATGCTTCTAAGCTTTATACAGACATGCCAAAAAAATATAGCTTCAGCAGCCTTCGGAATGGGCTTCGGATTGTCAATCTTCGGCACCACCATCCTACAGACAAACAAGCAGTATAAGGTAAAAAATAATTACAAGAGATAAGGTAAGCAACAAGTACAAGTTTTATACCGGCTTAAGCAAGCTTCGAGCCTCGTCACCAACTAAATCCCACCCACCCTTCGCCCAAATTTGAGTTATAAATATATTTCCAATACTCTGGGCTTCGCTAGGGATATCAACTAAGTCTGTTGGAGACAGACTAAAGGTTGGTCTGTTTACTATTTTTCCGTGCATGCAACCAGCCTTCATAAACGCGACAGCTGTGCCGCGAGAAGTTAGAAAGGCACAGAAGTCACCTTGCCCGGCTATCACTTCATCAAGCGCCTCAACTTCATTTTCAATATGTTCGAAGGTGCTTGGTAGATCCTCAGCCGAAGGGGTAAACTTTTCGGAGCTGGCTCCAACTGAGTTGAAGACCTTTTTCAGTCGTTGCACGCAGCGGTTGCCAAAATTTAAACAAATGTTCTGAAGCTCTTTTAGAGATTGCTGCAGCTTTGTATTTTTGACGGCTTTGGCTTCGTAATTTGTATGCAAACCTATTCTCTCTTGTTCAAAGCTCTCTAATTTATGGAGAAGTTCCTCGTTTAATCTAGCGTTTTTGGCTTGGGCTTCTGCAAGTGAACCCTCCATTGTCTAAAGCAAGAAATCTTTCTTCTCAAGAGAGGCTTCGTAGTCTTTAATTTTGTTTTCCAATCCCTCGATTATAATTTTGTTCTTTTTGTCTTCGAGGTCTTGCTGCATTCTCAGTGCTTTGCTTAATAACATACTCTATAGAAATAAACCTTCATCAGAAAACTTTGCTCCATCACAAAAACAAAAAGAAAATTTCGCTTCATCATAAAAAAGGAATTTTACCATGAAGTTGGAGTAAAACAAACTACCGACAATATGTTGTCGCTGGTAGCCGCTAATATCAGCTTCGAGCTTCGGGAAACTGGCACTCTTCGATAGAGTGTCGATTATCTTTGCCCTGGTGCGGTCGCGAATGCACCCTAAGGCCTCTTCATCAATTCCACCAAAGAGCATGGCTCCTGGCTGGTAGCCACATGATATCCCGTAATCCTGTAGCTCCTTCTTTTCGGCCTTGGATAATTCTTGCCCGACCAGGTTCCGAAGGTTGAAGCCTTTTTCTTCCGAAGCAGCATTGACAATCTTCTTCCCTTTCTCAGGCACTGTGGCCATGATCTCCTCTGTAGCCACAGCTGTCTCCTCCGCATCCATATTCAGGAGCAGTTTATCAATTCCAGATAGTGTACTCTCAAAGTTGGCAGCTTCAGCAGTAGCTGCAGCTTCGGCAGTGACCTCGACGCTTGCAATAGGTGTTATTTTAGATACCGAGGTCGACGGTGGCGTCCATTCTATGGCTTGCATTACGGTAACAATTCTTCGCTTCTTATGCCCATCCGCCTTCTTTGCTATCGAAGGCTTGTCCTTCTTCTGTAAAAGCTTCGTCAGTTCTGGCCCTAGAAGACTTAGCAGCTTGATAGGTAGAGATTCAGTCATTACCTTTAAAATTTCTACCACTTCGGCAGTCGGAGGCATCGAAGGAGTCCCCTCAGTCACCTTCGGCTCTCGAGTTTTAGCCTTTCTTTTCTTAGCTGCCACCTTCGGCTCAGGAGTGGTTTTTCTTTTCTTTGAAACCTTCTCATCCTCCTTCACCATTCTGGCAGCTTGTCTGTTCAGGACGCTAACAGTTCTTTTTCTTTTTGCCCCCTCGGCACCCTTGTTAAGCCTCTCATAATCAGGATATTCAAATTTTAGAGCATCCATTACCCGGTTTAACCTTCGTTTTAGCCGGGTGCCGAAGGCTGCTGTCATTAATTGGTCTTCTTTCTTTGTATAATTTCCCAATATTTCATTACACATGGTTTCAATCATTTCTAGCCACTCTTGGCAAGGTTCTTTGAACTGTTTTTAAAATTTGAAACGATAAGATAATCGAACAAGTTCATATTTCTACTTTGTTTCCTTCAGCTTCGACATCCCCCAGGCACTCGACGTTGGATACGTCCGGTTGGCCAGGTATTCCTGCACCAAGTCCCTGGTGCTGATTTGTTCAGCCACTACCCTGAATTCCACTTCGGCCAGCTGGCAGGGTGACCCTAACTGCATGTTGCACAGGGGTCTGGTCATTCTGAAGTTTAAGGACAACAGGCTCATGACCATCGTCATCAGTTTCCCCCTCTTCTTCTCATCAGCCTTGATATAAAACCATTCACCTTTCGAGCCGGTTGGCCATTTTGTGCGGTAACTGAATACTGGAGCCTTCGTATCCTTGCGATACGCAAAATTGTAGCAACCAAAATTTTCATGAAGACTGTCCGCCCTGGCCTTCGTCTGGTAGTGCAGCTCGTGCACCCGACAGAAAGCTTCGGCATCTGCATCCATCCCTTGGCTTTAGAGGACCCAGATAAAGACGCTGAGGCTAACAATGGCGTTAGGGGTCAGCTGATGAAGATATATTTTGAAAATTTTCAAGACTTCCCCTATCATCTTGTTCAAGGGAAATCGCAGTCATGCTCTGAAGAAGCTCTTGAAAACCACAACTTCATCTTCCTTCGGTTCTGGAGTGGTCTCTTCTCCGGCGAATCGGACAAGCTTGCTTTTAGCTTCCCCAAAGTAGTTCAACTTCATCATCATGGGCATGTCAGCCTCAAACACAGTAGATTTCTCAAAATCTAGATGGCTAGGTTTTGTTGGGATCAGAATACTATAATCTTTCTCGTCTTCATAAATATCTTCTTCAGCAACGGTCTGTTCAGCTTCGGCAGCAGAAGCACCTTCGTCAGTAGTTCCCTCTATCACAACCAAACATGATTGTTTCATGACTTCAGAAATTGGTGCTATCTTAGTGATCTCAACTTCTTCTCCCTCACGAGACACTCTTGCAGTCGAGCGTACTCTGGTCATTTGATGAATTTTTTGCGGTTTTGACGAAGTTGATGGTTTTTTCGCAGTTTTGACGAAGCTCACTCTTTTGACGAAGTTAACTCTAAATGATGAAGTGCTCTCTTGAGAGCGCAGTGAAAAAAGCTTCGGCTATGGTTAATTTTTTTAACAGCAGAACAGTGCAATGGCAATGAATGTTGTGGTAACTTTGCACCAACCCGTTTGTTTATATAGTGCTGCAGGTGGGAAGGTGAACCGCCAGATCGCTTGTACCCGCTGAACGGTGGACCACTTGGCGCTTGGAAGGTGAACCGTCAGACCGCCTGTATTCGCTGAATGGTGGACCACCCGACGCTTGAAGTATTTTAACCGTTTCTCGGCAACGAGCTCAGGGAAGGTGTTTTTCGGACCTTCGGCATTCTGAAGCCTTCGAGTTTTTCGCGGATCGAGCTCATTACGAAAAACAATCTAGCACCGTGAAGGGGCTACTGTTGGGGGCCTTCTTCTTTGCCGAAGGTCCTCTAAGCAAAAACACCTTCGGTAGGACGATATGCAAGCAGACACAACATGAAGGTATATGCCAAAGCTACAATCCTGGAGCTTCGGCATGACGACACATCTTGAGATGAAGGGCGACATCGACTTAAAGAGGAAAAGACCGTCCAGTCCCCGATAATTTGTGTCATGTTTATAATTAGTCATCAAGGACATAAATGTAATTTCGACCGGATTGCGTCCTGTGCCTATAAATAGGTGAACAGTAACCCCGTACTATTCACGTTGACTGGTAATCATTTGCACGTCACCCTTGGATTCTTACCTTCTGTCAAGCCGAAGATACAAATGTAATTTAATATCATTAATGTTTGTTCATAATTATATAATGAGAACATAAATAATTTGATGATTTAATATGATTATTCATGTTCTTTTCTATGTTTCATATGTTCCTGCTTTCATTATTACATACTGAGACGATGAAGGTATGTCCTTCATGACCTTCGTCTGAAGATTATTATATCCTCAAGGGAGATAATGCTTCGAAGGACGAAGGTCTGTAACCATTAACATTTGTGTTGCCTTGTTCTTAATTCATAGCATTTGAGAACAAGTCCCCAACAGTAAGAAGTCTTCTTGAGGAGATGATGCAGATAGAGCCGGTTTATGGCGTGGCAAGCTGTGTTCACAGCTTCCGACCAAAACTGCTCAGGCGTCTTGAACTGTCCAAGCATCGTTCTCGCCATGTCGATTAGTGTCCTATTCTTCCTCTCTACCACACCATTTTGTTGTAGTGTGTACGGAGTGGAGAACTCGTGCTTGATGCCTTCCTCCTCAAGAAACTCTTCAACTTGTAGATTCTTGAACTCGGACCCATTGTCGCTTCTTATCTTCTTTACCTTAAGCTCAAACTCATTTTGAGCTCTCCTTAAGAAGCGTTTTAGGGTCCCTTGGGTTTCGGATTTGTCCTGCAAAAAGAAAACCCAAGTGAAGCAGGAAAAATCATTAACTATAACAAGACCATACTTACTTCCCCCGATGCTGAGATAGGCAACGGGACCGAAGAGATCCATGTGAAGAAGTTCCAGTGGTCTTGATGTTGTCATCATATTCTTGCTGTGATGAGTGCTTCCCACCTGTTTCCCTGCTTGACATGCTGCACAAGGTTTGTCTTTCTCAAAACAGACATCGGTTAGTCCTAACACATGATCTCCCTTTAGAAGCTTATGAAGGTTCTTCATCCCAACATGTGCTAGATGGCGATGCCAAGGCCAGCCCTTATTAGTCTTAGCTATTAAGCATGCATTTAGATCAGCATTCTCTTTTGAAAAGTCAACTAAATAGAGCTTGCCGTCTAATACACCCTTAAAAGCTAATGAACCATCACTCCTTCTAAAGACAGATACATTAATATTTGTAAATAAACAATTGTAGCCCATGTGACACAATTGACTTACAGACAACAAATTGTAACCGAGCGACTCAACTAAAAACACATTTGAAATCGAGTGCTCGTTCGTGATAGCAATCTTGCCCAGTCCTTTAACCTTGCCTTGGCTCCCATCTCCAAAGATGATAATATCCTAGGAATCCCTGTTCTTGACGTAGGAGGTGAACATATTCTTCTCCCCCGTCATGTGGTTTGTGCATCCGCTGTCGGTAATCCAGCTTGAGCCCCTAGATGCATAAACCTGCAAGGAATTTAAGCTTGGGTTTTAGGTACCCAACTCTTGTTGGGTCCTACAAGGTTAGTCACAACAGTTTTTGGAACCCAAATGCAAGTCTTGTCTCCCTTGCATTTAGATCCCAATTTTCTAGCTACCACTTTTGCATTTTTACATAAAAGCCCAAACGAACCATTGCAAGCATGATAAACAGTAGTAGGTTCATTGCAAATTTTCCTAGGTGCATGAGAAGTAGCATAATTTCTCCTAGGCCTACTTCTACCATGAACAAAAGTGGAACTAGATGCGAACATAGCATGAGAATTAAATGTAGCATCATGAGAAACAATGCGATCATAGCATCTATCATTATAAGCATGACTAGTGAATTTCCTATCATAAATATAGGCATGGTTCTTTTGAGAACTACTAGCCATCGGGGCCTTCCCTTTCTTCTTGTTGAGAACAGAAGTCTTTTGGCTTGTTAAGTTCTTGGTTTCCTTTCGAAAACCAAGTACATCCTTAATTGAGGGGTGTCTACCAATAGTGTAGGCATCCCTAGCAAATTTTAGTTTATCATAATCATCTTTGCAAGTATTAAGTTGAGCATTAATACTTGCAACCTCATTGTTTAATTTAGCAATAGAAGTAACATGTTCATCACACGCATTAACATTAAAGTCTTTACATCTATTGCAAATTACTACATGCTCTACACATGGACTAGTTGCATTTGCTTTTTCTAGCTTGGCACTCAAATCATTATTTAAATTCTTGAAGCTAGAAATAGATTCATGACAGGAAGACAGCTCAGATGACAATATTTCATTTTTCTTAATTTCTAAAGCAAGAGCTTTTTGAACACTAACAAACTTGTCATCTTCCTCATATAAAACATCCTCTTGCTTTTCTAGCAGTCTATCCTTTTCATTAAGAGCATCAATTAATTCATTAATTTTTTCTACTTTAGCTCTATCTAACCCCTTAAACAAATCAGTGTAATCTACCTCATCATCGGAAGATTCCCCATCGCTAGAAGAAGAGTACTTAGGAGTGTCTTGAATACGTACCTTCTTCTCCTTAGCCATAGGCATGTATGGCGTTCGTTGGGGAAGAGTGAAGATTTGTTGAAGGCCGAGGCAGCTAGTCCTTCATCCTCAGAGTTGGAGGAGGAGCAGTCAGAGTCCCATTCCTTTCCAATGTGTGCCTCGCCCTTGGCCTTCCGATAGTTCTTCTTCTTCTCTCTTTTCCCATGCTTCTCTTGTGCCTGGTCATTATCGTTATCGGGGCATTGAGCTATCAAATGACCAGTCTTATCGCATTTGAAGTAGGAGTGTTTTCCCCTTGACTTGTTCTTGTTGGGGTACTCCTTGCGTCCTTTTAGCGCGGTCTTGAAGCGCTTGATGATAAGCACCATCTCATCTTCATTGAGCCAGCAGCTTCCACTTGTGCTACCTTGCTTGGTAGCGCCTCCCTGCTGCTAGTTGCTTTGAGAGCAACGGGCTGCGGCTCGTAGACGGGCAGTGGACCGTTCAAGGCGTCATCCACATATCTTGCCTCCTTAACCATCATGCGCCCACTTACGAATTTTCCGAGGATCTCCTCGGGCGTCATTTTGGTGTACCTGGGGTTTTCACGAATAAGATTCACAAGATGGGGGTCAATAACTGTAAATGACCTAAGCATGAGTCGGACGACGTCATGATCCATCCATCTTGTGCTCCCTGAGCTTCGAATTTTGTTGACCAGGGTCTTGAGCCTGTTGTAGGTCTGTGTTGGCTCCTCTCCCCTGATCATCACGAACCTCCCCAGCTCGCCTTCCACCAGTTCCATCTTGGTGATCATGGTGGCGTCATCACCATCGTGAGATATTTTGAGGGTGTCCCAAACCTGTTTGGCGTTGTCCAAGCCGCTGACCTTGTTATATTCATCCCTGCATAGAGATGCTAGCAACACAGTAGTGGCTTGGGCATTTTTTTATGAATTTGCTCATTTATGAGAACGGGATTGTTAGTACTATCAAAATGCAGTCTGTTTTCAACAATTTCCTAGATACTAGGATGGAGGGAAAATAAATGACTACACATTTTATGACTCCAGAAAGAATAGTCTTCTCCATCAAAGTGTGGGGGTTTCCCAAGTGGAATTGATAGCAAATGAGCATTTGAATTATAAGGGATGCGAGAATAATCAAAGGAGTAGTTTTGATTAACCGTCTTTCTTTTGGACGAGTCATCGTCGTCGTCATCCCTTGGTGAAGAAGAGGAGGCGTCACTGTCATAGTATATGATCTTCTTGATGCGCCTCTTTTTCTTCCCGTCCCTCTTCTAGTGACTCGAGCCTGAGTTAGTGGGCTTGTCGTCTTTGGGCTCGTTGAAGAGAGACTCCTCCTTGTCGTTGACCACCATCCCCTTACCCTTAGGATCCATCTTTTCGTGCAGTTAGTCCCTTAGATGAAGAATACGACTCTGATACCAATTGAGAGCACCTAGAGGGGGGTGAATAGGTGATCCTGTGAAATCAAACACTAAATAGCCACAAACTTGATTATAAAAGTGTTAGTGCGAGTTAACCAAGTTGCTATGAAGCGAGCTCTTGCGAACAAAACAATCACAAAGAAAAGCAGCATAAGAGACACGGTATTTTATCCCGTGGTTTGGCCAAGTATAACACTTGCCTACTTCCACGTTGTGGCGTCCCGATGGACAAGGGTTGCTCTCAACCCCTTTCAAGTGATCCAATGATCAACTTGAATACCACGGTCTTTTTGTTTAGTGTTCTTCTCCCGTTTGCGAGGAATCTCCATAAGTTGGAGCCTCTCGCCCTTACAATATAGATCACAAAGAAGCACAATAGTAAGAGAGGGAAAGCAACACACACAAGACTCGAATCGCAGCAAACACACGCACACAAGTGAAGAAGTGAGCACACAAACACGACACAGGGAGTTTACAACTCAAACGATGCTCAAATCTCAAGAACGATGATCCGATTGCGTGATTGCAGAGTCTAGGCATCTTAGGATGTTTCTTGCAAGCTTGGAGTCCTGCTCCATGCGCCTATGGGTCCCTTTTGTAGCCCCAAGGCAGCTAGGAGCCGTTGGAGATCAACTTGGAAGGCAATTCTTGCCTTCTGTCGAGTGGCGCACCGGACAGTCCGGTGCACCACTGGACAGGTCCTGTAGTAGTCTGGTGCTCGATCTCCTTCCTTATCTAGTGCATCCGACCGTTGGGCCGGTGGTCCCGTTGGCGCACTGGACACAGTCCGGTGCACACCGGACAGTCCGGTGTGCCCAACCGACCGTTGACTAGGGCCACATGTCGCCCATTGATTTCTCTGCCGACCGTTGGCTCGAGCGGCTCTGACTCACCGGACAGTCCGGTGAATTATATCTGCGGTGCTCTCTCCTTTTCCCGAGAGCGACGAGTTCGTCGTTGAAGACTCACCGGACAGTCCGGTGATTTTTAGCCACGTCGCCCCACCGATTCCCGAGAGCGGCCAGTTCGTCGCCGGGCCAGCCTGGGGCACCGAACATTGCCCAGTGCACCACCGGACAGTCTGGTGCACCACAGACTGTGCTGGTTTGGCTGACTTAGCCAACTCTTCTCCAATTCAAATCATTTCTTCTCGGCAATGTTTCCTGTCACCTCAATGCATATGTTAGTACTCAAAACAATATACTAAGGCCGGATACATACCTTTTTCTTCGATTTGCACTTCTCATCCATTTAGCACAAGAGAACTAAATCAGTATGTGTTGGGCATCTAATCACCAAAACACTTATAGAAATGGCCCAAGGGCACATTTCCCTTTCAAGTAGAGAACTCATGCTTGATGCCATCCTCCTCAAGAAATCCTTTGATTTGAGAGTTCTTGAACTCCGTCCCATTATCGCTTCTAATCTTTTTGATCCTCAATCCGAACTCATTTTGAGGTTGTCTCAAGAATCCTTTTAAAGTGTCTTGGGTTTGTGATTTTTCCTGCAAAAAGAACACCCAAGTGAAGCGAGAATAATCATCCACAATAACTAGACAGTACTTACTCCCGTCGATGCTTATGTAAGCGATCGGGGCGAATAGATCCATGTGGAGCAACTCGAGTGGCATGTCCATCGTCATTATGTTTTGTGTGGATGATGGACTCCAACTTGCTTCCCTGCTTGGCATGCACTACAAATCATGTTTTTCTCAAAATAAGCATTTGTTAGTCCTAAAATGTGCTCTCCCTTTAGAAGATTGTGAAGATTCTTCATCCCAACATGGGCAAGTCGGTGATGCCAGAGCCAACCCATATTAGTCTTAGCAATTAAACAAGTGTCCAGTTCAACTTTGCTATCATTAAAATCAACTAAATATAGCTGACCATCTAACACTCCTTTAAATGCTATTGAATCATCACTTCTTCTAAAGACAATAACACCTATATGAGTAAATAGACAGTTGTAGCCCATTTTGCATAATTGAGAAACATAAAGCAAATTGTAATCTAATGGATCTACAAGAAAAACATCGGAAATAGAATGGTCAGGGGATATGGCAATTTTACCCAAACCTTTGACCAAACCTTGATTTCCATCCCCGAATGTGATAGCTCGTTGGGGATCTTCATTTTTCTCATAGGAGAACAATATTTTCTCCCCAGTCATGTGGTTTATGCACACGCTATCGATTACCTAACTTGAACCACCGGATACATAAACCTACAAAACAAGTTTAGGCCTTGTTCTTAGGTACCCAAACAGTCTTGTGTCCTTTGACGTTAGAAACAAGCACCTTGGGTACCCAAACATAAGTCTTGGAGCTCTTGTGTTTGCCCCAACATATTTGGCAACTACTTTGCCTGATTTGTTAGTCAAAACATATGAAGCATCAAAAGTCTGAAAAGAAACATTATGTTCATTTGATGCAGCAGGAATTTTCTTTCTAGGCATTTTAACATGGATGGTATGCCTAGAGCTATAAGCCTCATTTTTATACATAAATGCATGGTGGGAAACATTATGAGGTTTCTTAGCATGAATTTTCCTAATCTTGTGCTCAGGATAGTTCGCAGGATATAGAATGTAACCCTCACTATCCTGAACCATGGGAGCCTTGCCCTTTACAAAGTTAGACAATTTTTTAGGGGCATTAAGCTTGACATTGCTCCCCTGTTGGAAACCAATGTCATCCTTAATGCCAGGGCGTCTCCCATTATAGAGCATGCTACGAGAAAATTTAAATTTTTCATTTTTGAGCTCATGCTCGGCAATTTTAGCAGTTAATTTAGTTATGTGATCATTTTGTTGTTTAATCATGGCAAGTTGATCATCAATAGCTTCAACATTAACATCTCTACATCTAGTACAAATAGTAACATGCTCAACAGTAGATGTAGAAGGTTTGCAAATATTCAATTCTTCTATCTTAGAATTTAATCTAGCATTCTCATCTCTAAGACAGATAATAGAATCATTGCAAGCATTCAAATTTTCAAACTTAGAAACTAAACTAGCATTCTCACTTCTAAGTCTAGAAATTGAATCATTACACATGCTTAGCTTTTTAGATAAATTTTCATTCTTCTCTACTTCTAGAGCATAAGCATTTTTCAATTTAACAAATTTCTTGTTCTCTTTAATAAGGAAGTCCTCTTGGCTTTCCAAGAGATCATCCTTTTTGCTAATAGCTTCTATTAATTCATTTAATTTTTTCTTTTGGTCCATGCTAAGGTTGGCAAAGAGAGACATTAAATCATCTTCATTATCACTAGAGCTACCCTCATCACTAGATGTTGTATATTTGGGGTGGCTCTAGAGTGTACCTTCTTCTTTTTGTCGTCCTTAGCCATGAGACACGTGTGGCCGACGTTAGGGAAGAGAAGACCTTTGTTGACGGCGATGTTGGCGGCGTCCTCGTCGGAGGAGGAGTTGGTGGAGCTCTCATCGGAGTCCCATTCCCGACACATGTGCACATCGCCGCCCTTCTTCTTGTAGTACCTCTTTTTCTCCTTATTCTTTCCCTTCTTGTCTTCGTCACTGTCACTGTCACTATCACTAGAAATTGAACATTTAGCAATAAAGTGACCGGACTTACCACACCAGTAGCACACCCTCTTGGAGAGGGACTTGTAATCTTTCCCCTTCTTTGTTTGAGGATTTGGCGGAAGCTCTTGATGATGAGTGCCATCTCCTCGTTGTCGAGCTTGGAGGCATTAATTGGAAGCCTACTTGGTGTAGACTCCTTCTTCTCTTCCGTCGCTTTGAATGCTACGTGTTGCACCTCGGGTGTTGAGGTGGCGCTTGCTCCAAGTTGACAATGTGTTTGGAGTCTTTGATCATAAGTTCAAAGCTCACAAACTTGCCAATCACCTCCTCGGGGGACATCTGTTTGTATCAAGGATCTCCACGTATTAATTGAACTTGAGTAGGATTACGAAATACGAGAGATATTAGAATAACCTTGACCATTTCATGGTCATCCCATTTAGTGCTCCCGAGGTTGCGCACTTGGTTCACAATGGTCTTGAGCCCGTTGTACATTGCTTGCAGCTCTTCTCCTTTGTTGAGGACGAATCGACCGAGCTCGCCCTCGATCTATTCCCGCTTGGTGATCTTTGTCACCTCGTCCCCTTCGTGCGCGGTTTTGAGGACGTCCCAAATTTCTTTGGCGTTCTTCAACCCTTGCACCTTGTTATACTCCTCTCGACACAAGGAGGCGAGGAGTATAGACGTGGCTTGAGAGTTGAAGTGCCAAATTTGGGCGGCCTCATCCGAGTTGTAGTCCTTGTCCCCCACCTTTGGTGCCTGCACTCCAAACTCAACAATATCCCAAATACTTTCATGGAGTGAGGTTAGATGGTGCCTCATTTTATCACTCCACATACAATAATCTTCACCATCAAAATATGGTGGCTTGCCTAGGGGTACGGAAAGTAATGGAGCGCGCTTTGAAATACGGGGATAGTGTAGGGGCATCTTACTATACTTCTTGCGCTCATGGCGCTTAGAAGTAGTGGATGACTCGGAGCCGGAGGTGGAGGGTGACGAAGAGTCGGTCTCGTAGTAGACCACTTTCTTCATCATCTTCTTCTTCTTGTCACCTCTCCGATGTGACTTGATGGAGGAAGAGGATTCCTCCTTGTACTTGTTGCCGAACTCTTTTGATAGAGTCCTCCCCGAGCCCGTGGCCTTCTCGCCGGTCACGATCTCCCTCTTGGCATGATCTCCAGACACCACTTCGAGTTGGTTAGATTCTTAATGAAGCACTGGCTCTGATACCAATTGAAAGTCGCCTAGAGGGGGTGAATAGGCGAAACCTAAAATTTATAAACTTAAACACGCACTAAGATCGGGGGTTAGCGTTAGAATTAAATTCAAGTCCGAAAGAGAGGGAAAACAAATCAAACAAGAATCAAGGCGAGTGAACACGATGATTTGTTTTACCGAGGTTCGGTTCCAAAGAACCTAGTCCTTGTTGAGGAGGTCACAAAGATCAGGTCTATTTCAACCATTTCTCTCCCTCAAACGGTCACTTAGACCTAGTGAGCCTTCTCCTTAATCAATTGGGTCACTAAGACCCCGCAAGGACCACCACACACGTAGGTGTCTCTTGCTTTGATTACAAGTCACTTGAGAACAAGAATGAGAAAGGAAAAAAGGCCAATCCAAGCGACAAGAGCAATAAAAGAACACAAAACACCCTCTCTCAAGTCCCTAATGGATTCAATCTATTTGATGTGTCTTGGAGTGGAGTATTTTTCTCTTGTATAGAATGAGATGTTTGGAATGCTTGGATGGTTATGAATGAGGTGGTTGGGGGTATTTATAGCCCCCAACCACTTCCATAGCCGTTGGTGAAGGCTGCTAGCGATGGGCGCACCGGACAGTCCGGTGCGCCACCGGACAGGCACTGTTCCTTGTCTGGTGCGCCGTCACGTCACCCAACTGTTAGGGTTCTGAGCAGTTGACCGTTGGAGACGCTTGTCTTCATGCGGCACCGGACAGTCTGGTGCCACACCGGACAGTCCGGTGCCCTCTGACTTCGCTGCTCTGACTTCTGTGCGACACTGTGCTGCACTGTTCATCCTGTTAGTCGACCGTTGGTGCGTAGAGTCGTTGCTCCGCTGGCTCACTAGACAGTCCGGTGGCACACCAGACAGTCCAGTGAATTATAGTGGAGCGCGTCTCCAAATTCCCGAGAGTGGCTGGTTCACATCTGTACGGTCTTGGTGCACCGGACATTGTCCAGTGGCACACCGGATAGTTCGGTGCGCCATTCTCCAGCACACTCAAGTCCTTTTTCTCCGATAAAATTGTGTCCCTAACTTGATTCTTTTATTGGTTTGTGTTGAACCTTATGCACCTGTGATAGATGAATTCTAGACAAACTAGTTAGTCCATATGTTTGTGTTGATCATCAACCACAAAAATTAATTATAGGAAACGGTTAACTCGATTTCCCTTTCAGCCCAGCCCATCGCTGCACCATTCCAGCCGCCCACTGTCGGGGACCATAATTAGGGGTACCCCCAAGACTCCTAATCTCAGCTGGTAACCCCCATCAGCACAAAGCTGCAAAGGCCTAATGGGGTGCGATTAAGCCAAGGTTCGGTCCACTCAAGGGGCACGATCTCGCCTCGCCCGAGCCCAGCCTCGGGCAAGGGCAGCCGACCCCGGAGGATTCACGTCTCGCCCGAGGGCCCCCTCAAGCAACGGACACACCTTCGGCTCGCCTGCGGTCCAGTCTTCGCCAAGAAGCAACCTTGGCCCGATCGCCACACCGACCGACCGTATCGCAGGAGCATTTAATGCAAAGGTGGCCTGACACCTTTATCCTGACGCGCGCCCTTCAGTCAACAGAGCCAAAGTGACCGCAGTCACTTCGCCGCTCCACTGACCGGCCTGACAAAAGGATAGTGCCGCCTGCGCCGCTCCGACTGTTGTGCCACTCGACAGAGTGAGGCTGACAGCAGCCAAGTCCGGCCTCGAGCGCCATAGGAAGCTCCGCCTCGCCCGACCCAGGGCTCGGACTCGGGCTTAGCCCCGGAAGACGACGAACTCCG
The DNA here is from genome assembly GCF_902167145.1 of Zea mays. Taxonomy (NCBI): domain Eukaryota; kingdom Viridiplantae; phylum Streptophyta; class Magnoliopsida; order Poales; family Poaceae; genus Zea; species Zea mays. The sequence goes on along the minus strand of NC_050099.1, from coordinate 194,717,483 downwards.
CCTCGCCCGACCCAGGGCTCGGACTCGGGCTCAGCCCCGGAAGACGACGAACTCCGCCTCGCCCGACCCAGGGCTCGTACTCGGGCTCAGCCCCGGAAGACGACGAACTCCACCTCGCCCGACCCAGGGCTCGGACTCGACCTCGACCTCGGAAGACAGACTCAACCTCGACCTCGGAGGAGCCTCCGCCTCGCCCTGCCCAGGGCTCGGACCGACCACGTCACAGGAGGGGCCATCATTACCCTACCCCTAGCTAACTCTGGCTACGGGGAACAAGACCGGCGTCCCATCTGGCTCGCCCCGGTAAAACAAACAATGATGGCGCCCCGCATGCTCCATGACGACGGCGGCTCTCAGCCCCCTTACGGAAGCAAGGAGACGTCAGCAAGGACTCGACAACCCCGACAGCTGTCCTTCCACAAGGCTCCAGCGCTCCTCCGACGGCCACGACATCACACGAACAGGGTGCCAAAACCTCTCCGGCTGCCACGACGGCATGTAATTAGGGCGCTAGCACTTCTCTGCTAGACACGTTAGCACACTGCTACACCTCCCATTGTACACCTGGACCCTCTCCTTATGCCTATAAAAGGAAGGTCCAGGGCCCTCTTATAGAGGGTTGGCCGCGCGGGAAAGGACGGACGGCGCTCGCGTAAGCCCCTCGCTCCCTCCCGTGTGGACGCTTGTAACCCCCTACTGCAAGCGCACCCGACCTGGGCGCGGGACAAACACAAAGGCCGCGGGTTTCCCCTTTTACGCCTGTCTCCCTCCGGCTTCTTCCCCCCTTCGCGCTCCGTCTCGCACCGACCCATCTGGGCTGGGGCACGCGGCGACAATTTACTCGTCGGTCCAGGGACCCCCCGGGGTCGAAACGCCGACAGTTGGCGCGCCAGGTAGGGGCCTGCTGCGTGTTGACGAACAGCTTCCCGTCAAGCTCCAGATGGGCAGTCTCCAGCAACCTTTCCAGCCCGGGACGGTGCTCCGTTTCGGGAGTCTTGAGTTCATGTCCCTCGATGGCAGCTACGACATGATACTCCTTCCCCCGCCGCGCGACAGCGACAATGGCGGCCGACAACCCGCCCGCCGGCGGCGGAATCGACGACGTCTTCCCCACGTGGCGGAAGAACAACATTCGGGCTTGTCCCGTCCCCTCCCCCGCCGACGGAGGAGGAGGCAGGGCAACCAAGGCCAAGCAGGAGGCGGCACCTCGTCGGCTGTCGAGCGAGTCGACGACGCCGACGCCCCAACGGGGGACACGTCGGGCATCGACCTCGCGTCTGAGACGAAGGCGAGCGTCGTTTCCTCGCAACACGCCAACTCCAAGCGGACGGACGACGCCAGCACGCTCGCGAAAGACTTGCTGGGCATCACCCTCGTACCTGAGACGACGGTGCAGTCTACCCCTGACGTGACTTCGTCACCGCCCGTCGACCAAGAGGTACCGACCGATTCCCATCTCGTGCCTTTTGGATTCAGCCTCGACCCACCAAGCGACTTCGCTTCGGTGGACGCTTTCATAGAGGCAAGTCAAAACCCTCCGGGGTATCGTATGTGGTCACCCTAGGACCAGCTGATAGTCGTCTCGACCTACGGGCCCTCGGGCTCCGAGGAAGATGACGAGCCCGACTTTAGTTGGGATTTCTCCGGACTTGGTAACCCCAGTGCCATGCGGGACTTTATGACCGCATGCGACTACTGCCTCTCCGATTGTTCCGACGGTAGCCGCAGCTTCGGCGACGAGGACTGCGGCCCAAGTCGTGAATGTTTCCACGTCGATCTAGGGGGTCCCGGCGAAGGCAACCATCTTGGTACGCCGGAAAACGGTGATCCCCCTAGGCCTGTGCCTCGCGTTGACATCCTTCGGGAGCTAGCTGTGGTCCCCGTACTGGCGGGGGGTCATGACCCACAGCTCGAGAAAATCCGCGAGATGCAGGCCAGGCTCGACGAGGGAGCAGGAACGCTTGAGCCGTTCCGCCGGGACATCGGGCAGGAATGGGCAGGCCAACCGCCGGCCGGAGAAGCACGTCATCTACCCCAGGGCATCCAGCACCGCATCGCAGACGATGTCAGGGCAAGGCCACCACCGGCTTCCAGTGGGGTTAGCCAGAACCTGGCTGCAGCGGCAATACTTCTTCGCGCGATGCCGGAGCCATCAACCACCGAGGGGCGGCGTATCCAGGGAGAGCTCAAGAATCTCCTGGAGGATGTCGCGGTCCGACGGGCCGAAAGCTCTGCCTCCCAAAGGCAGGGGTATCCCTCGGAGCATCATGTCGCGACTTCCTGATTCATGCGGGAAGCCTCGGTCCACACCGGGCGCACGCGCAACACAGCGCCTGCGGCCCCGGGTTGCCTCGGCAACGAGCACCATCACCGCAACCGTCGAGCCCACCTTGACGAGAAGGTGCGCCGAGGCTACCACCCTAGGCGTGGGGGACGCTACGACAGCGGGGAGGATCGGAGTCCCTGTGGCAGAACCTTCAAGTTATTGGGCCCACATGCACCTGTCTTTGTCCCAAAGACCTCAGACGACCATGCATGTGCACCAGATAACTCAACAGGATCTGTCCGATTGCCCCAAGGACATCGGATAAACCACTTTCAACCAGAACCGCGAGATTAAGTAATACAAATCACACACACCAATAATTTTGTAGCGGAAATACTATACCAAATTTTACAAGTTACAAAAATTTTATATTATTTTATCGGAGTGGTTACAAAAGTATAAGTTTGAAATATATGCTAGCTTAAGTGACCATCCTCAATAAGAAGTATAAGGGAGTTACTTAGACTTATAAGAAGGCCGAGCCCACCGGCACTTAACACCATCAACAGCATCACAAAGTTAGGACCTGAAAAACAACAGGGAATAAAACCCTGGGTATGGAATTACTCAGCAAGTCTTACCCGACTAAGGAAAAGACTCTCAAGGGTATGCTGGATAAATAGGAATCAAGGAGAGGCTTTAACAAGAATCAACTTAGATACTTTTGCAGAAATAGCTTACTAAAGTGAATCCTTACTTTCAATGTTTTAACGCCAGATTAAATATTAATAGACTCTGTTTGCATCTGGTCTAATTTCACCATCTCATCAATACAACATCATTTTTATTCATGAGGTTCACATCCTGACTTAGGTTGTAGGGAAGTGACCAAGTCTTCATAACCGCGAAGGTACGGTGATCCGAATCGATTATACTCAGCTGAGGATCTCCAATCACACGACATATGTAGCACTTAACCCTTGCATATGTCAACCCGCCACCGGGGTTCTTAAGACCAGATCAGGTTCACGCGAACCGAGAGCACATATACACCACCGTCCAGCCTCTTGCCACGGAGGGTACACGCTACTCTCGCCACCGCTCCACGCCCATTCCGTGTTATCTTATTCTGGCCTTAGTCTGCCCGAGGCAAGGCTTACCCATGACGAGGCATGTGACCAGTTAAAGGGTCCTCGATCAGCACGCCTACATACGCATTCAATCCTTAATCAACCTAGGTAGAACATCACCTGTTCTTAACCCAAGTCTCGATTTAAGTACTTCCATCCTTAGGATTGTTTCTGTTCCTTAGGATGAAAAGAGCATCACAGGGAACTTTGCAGTAATATCCCACCATTGCTCCAAATGAAAATATTCTTGCAGGTAGAAGCCATCCTTTCTCGAGCTAGGCTAAGGACAACCTCTATCCACAAGATCTAAGCAGGGCTAAGCATTTTTGTAAATCATATTTTGATACTTCACAGAAGTATCTATAAAGGTATGGATATCAACGCAGGCAATGCATCAAAGGGTTTTAAGCAACTCCTATAAACCTAATGAACATTTCACTAGACTTAAAGTGTGCGAAAATTATTTAAAAACACAAGGAAGGGGTTGCATGCACCGGGGCTTGCCTGAGTAACACTAGGTTAGTGTTGTTAGACGACGTCCACTTGGCGATCATCCTTGTCCTAGCACTGGATCGGGTAGGTTCGTCCATCAGCATTATCCTGCGGATTTGCCCGCGCTTGGGGTCGACTTGGCTTGTCTTCCGCATCGCGCGATTATTTAACGTACCTGAATGAAATGCATTATGCACATGAATGCATATCGACAAGAATATCACACACCTAAATAGTGCTACGTGATAGCGAAACACCTAGCGGCGAGGCGTTGCACTATTTTATCCGAAATCACCAGTTATTGACGTACTACTGAGCGCAATAATTTCGCTTCTCTAGATTAACCGAATCTAACGCAAACATCACTAAACAACAAACAATACATTAATATAATTAGCCTAAACACAACTTATCAGATAATTAATTAGAACACTAAACCTATCCTACTCATCACCTACACATCTCATATGTATATATATGTATAAACCAATACACTATATATGATGAAGCATTTTAATAAACAATTAATACAACCACAACGTACGGTTACTACCGTCCGGAGAACTGACGCAACTAATATGACTAATTAATCTAAGCCTTGAACTAATAATAAAAACTAGCGAATCCAGTGTACTATTACTAGTCGATACAAAATTCATGAGAACGACGATGATTTCGGTTCGGACTATCCATCAAACATTAAGCATGCGATGAACAATGTCCTTCCCGTCATCGCCCAACAGCTAGAATTCCACTTCTATCATCGACCCCATAACATCACACAACCTAACGACATAATAACGGATCGAGCCATAATTACCAAGCGCACACCTCGCATTACTGGTATTTCTAACTTAATCGTATACATATACAAAGCGTCTTTATTTACGATCATAAAACCAAGAGTAAAAATAGTGAATCAGCTCACCACATCACAACTCGATTTGGTAGTTGCCTGAACGACAATGGCCTTCAGCTTGACGACGATATCGAATAGAGAAAGGTGAGCGTGAGGATTTCACAGCGAGGAGCGATATCTTGGATTCTTGGTCCGACATTTAATCGAACACATCGGAAGCGAGGCACAGTAGGAATGACAGTGAGGCTTGACGGCGAACAACGTGACGACGAACGATGACGAACGACCAGGTCGACGACGTGATTGGGGATTAAAGCCGAGCGAGCCGAGAGAACGCACTGGTGAGCAAGAAACAGGACGCGATAACATGTGGCTTGACCCGGCAAACAGCGACGCAGAGAGCAAAGCGAGGTCGCGGCCGGACGAACAGCAACGCGACGGCGCGGCAAGCTGAGGCAGCGACGCAGCTCGGCGCACAGAGGAGCTTCGAGCTAAGCGCGCACAGAAAAACTGGACGCGAACTGCAGCAGGGACCGAGCAATAGAGCGGAGCTTGCAGCTGCGCGCAGGAAGCAGAACGCGCGCAGGAAACATGGCTAGGACGCGGCTTCCAGGGGCAAGCAGAGAAGACGGGACGCGATCCGAGCTCCGTGACGCACAGGAAGATGAAGAAAAAGCGGCTCGGCTGGGAGATTGGAGACCGACTGGGCAGGGAGGACGCGTGCAGGCTATACCGCGGCTGGGAGCTTGAGGGTGCGGCATCAGGGCGAGCTCGGCCAGGGACTGGGCGCCGAGCGCAAGGGCTAAGGGACGCGCGCAGAACGCGAGCAGGGAGAAGGCAACGGCCATGGCGACGAGCTCCAAGCAGAGGGAGGCCGATGGTCTGGTCGAGCAGGGAGGAAGCTGGAGCAGGGGCATCCCGGCGAGCTCACCATGGGAGCCGCTCGGCCATGGGCGCAGCAAGCCAGGGATGAGCAGCCGGCGCGCATAAAAAGAAGTCAGGGGCGGTTCGGCGGTGGAAGGATAAGATTCAAGAAAAATCAGAGCATCCACGACGTGAGATATTTCAAAGAGAAGAGACGCATAGGAGAAGGCTTCCGGGAGCTAAGCGGCGTGGGCCAACATGAGGGAGCAGTGAAGGATGAAGACATACGGCTCCTGGAGTGTCAGGGAAGAATCGAGCAGGAAAATGTGTGGGCGTTTATATGGATGGAGCATGAGACGAGAGTGCTTAGAAGCCGCATAAAATCATGTGATGGAATTTTCCATGGATTGCTCGGGCTCAAGATAAACAAAGAAAAGAAACACCTGCATATTGATGAGGAGTAGGAGACGTGAGAGAATTTACCAGAAAATTGAATAAAGGAGATAAGGTAGATGACGTTGAAGATAAATGAGAATCAGGGGCGGTGGCTCATGAGATATTTTCTTTTTTTAATTTCTTTAAAAAAAATTTATAGATATTCCAGATTTTTAGCGCTGTGCACATGCCGACACGCTACACGAATACACGTTTCATTCTCCGGATTTGGCGAATCAAATTATTCAACAATAGTTTATATTCGAAGATTTGAATTCGGGCGAGAAACGACAACCCGAATTGAACTGATTTCAACTTCAATATTGTAGTCAGCTTTGATTTACTTAGAAGTCAGACAAAAATTTATCTGGTAAGGAATAGATTAAATTACCAAGGTTCGAATTTTTGCCTGATGTTACAGATCAAGCTAAACGATATTGGAGTTGACTAGGAAACGGCTCAGTTTATAATTCTACGCCTGGTTTTCTTGGGTTCCCCGTGTAGTTTGATTTAATTTTGTATTAACACTTTTATCGCCGAGTTCAAATTAATCTGTTCGGGGTAAAATCATCCGAGTGGGTCGGGCTTCCGAATTCGTATTCGCGCGAGCGATGAATTTTAAATAATCACCGAACGCACCGATTTTCGGAACAACTATGTTCCGAACAGCACAAAAATTTAGGAAGAACCCGAACAGATAAAAATAAAAACGACGTCGCACTCGCGACAGACGAAACAGATGCGATATTAAAATCGCGATAGGCGAAGATGATTAAAATTTAGCATCTGTTTCATCCACTGATATTTCGTGCTTAAATCCATACTCGTTGTCGAGCAGAATATAAACACCAGGGGTGTTACACTCCCTCGCCCGAACCACCCGGTCCGCAGGCTTTCAGCCGGGCCATACGACGGGCGCCGTTCCCGACCCGGTTCCGAACCCCGACTACTATCACAAAGTACTCGGGGGAGACGAGACCGGAACTGTGGCTCGCGGACTACCGGCTGGCCTGCCACCTGGGTGGAACGGACGATGACAACCTCATCATCCGCAACCTCCCCCAGTTCCTCTCCGACACCGCTCGAGCCTGGCTGGAGCACCTGCCTCCGGGGCAGATCTCCAACTGGGACGACCTGGTCCAAGCCTTCGCCAGCAACTTCCAGGGCACGTACGTGCGCCCTGGGAACTCCTGGGATCTCCGAAGCTGCCGCCAGCAGTCGGGGGAGTCTCTCCGGGACTACATCCGGCGATTCTCGAAGCAGCGCACCGAGCTGCCCAACGTCACCGACTCGGATGTCATCGGCGCGTTCCTCGCCGGCACCACCTGCCGCGACCTGGTGAGCAAGCTGGGTCGCAAGACCCCCACCAGGGCGAGCGAGCTGATGGACATCACCACCAAGTTCGCCTCTGGTCAGGAGGCGGTTGAGGCCGTCTTCCGGAAGGACAAGCAGCCCCAGGGCCGCCCACCGGAAGATGTCCCCGAGGCGTCAACTCAGCGCGGCACCAAGAAGGGCAAGAAGAAGTCACAAGCGAAACGCGACACCGCCGAAGCGGACCTTGTCGCCGCTGCTGAGTACAAGAACCCTCGAAAACCTCCTGGAGGTGCCAATCTCTTCGACAAGATGCTCAAGGAGCCATGCCCCTATCATCAGGGGCCCGTCAAGCACACCCTTGAGGAGTGCGCCATGCTTCGGCGCCACTTTCACAGGACCGGGCCACCTGCGGAGGGTGGCAGGGCCCGCGACGACGATAAGAAGGAAGATCACAAGACAGGAGAGTTCCCCGAGGTCCACGACTGCTTCATGATCTACGGTGGGCAAGTGGCGAACGCCTCGGCTCGGCACCGCAAACAAGAGCGTCGGGAGGTCTGCTCGGTAAAGGTGGCGGCGCCAGTCTACCTAGACTGGTCCGACAAGCCCATCACCTTCGATCAGGGCGACCACCCCGACCGCGTGACGAGCCCGGGGAAATACCCGCTCATTGTCGACCCCGTCATCGGCAACGTCAGGCTCACCAAGGTCCTCATGGATGGAGGCAGCAGCCTAAACATCATCTACGTCGAGACCCTCGGGCTCCTGCGGATCGATCTGTCCTCGGTCCGGGTAGGCGCTGCGCCTTTTCACGGGATCATCCCCGGGAAACGTGTCCAGCCCCTCTGCTTTGGGACACCCTCCAACTTCCGAAGGGAAACCCTCACGTTCGAGGTGGTCGGGTTCTGAGGAACCTACCATGCGGTGTTGGGGAGGCCATGCTACGCCAAGTTCATGGTCGTCCCCAACTACACCTACCTCAAGCTCAAGATGTCGGGCCCCAACGGGGTCATCACCGTCGGCCCCACGTACCGACACGCGTACGAATGCGATGTGGAGTGCGTGGAGTACGCCGAGGCCCTCGCCGAATCCGAGGCCCTCATCGTCGACCTGGAGAGCCTCTCCAAAGACGTGCCAGACGTGAAGCGCCATGCCGGCAACTTCGAGCCAGCAGAGACAGTTAAGTCCGTCCCTCTCGACCCCAGCAACGACGCCTCCAAGCAGATCTGGATCGGCTCCAAGCTCGATCCCGAATTGGAAGCAGTGCTCGTCGACTTTCTCCGCGCAAACGCCGACGTTTTCGCGTGGAGTCCCTCGGACATGCCCGGCATACCGAGGGATGTCGCCGAGCACTCGCTGGATATCCGAGCTGGAGCCCGACCCGTGAAGCAGCCTCTGCGCCGATTCGACGAAGAAAAGCGCAGATCCATAGGCGAGGAGATCCATAAGCTAATGGCGGCAGGGTTCATCAAAGAGGTATTCCATCCCGAATGGCTTGCCAACCATGTGCTTGTGAGAAAGAAAGGAGGGAAATGGCGGATGTGTGTAGACTACACTGGTCTAAACAAAGCATGTCCGAAAGTTCCCTACCCTCTGCCTCGCATCGATCAAATCGTGGACTCCACTGCTGGGTGTGAAACCCTGTCTTTCCTCGATGCCTACTCAGGGTATCACCAAATCAGGATCAAAGAGTCCGACCAGCTCGCGACTTCTTTCATCACACCCTTCGGCATGTACTGCTATGTTACCATGCCGTTCGGTTTGAGGAATGCGGGTGCGACATACCAAAGGTGCATGAACCACGTGTTCGGCGAACACATTGGTCAAACGGTCGAGGCCTACGTCGATGACATCGTAGTCAAGACGAGGAAAGCCTCTGACCTCCTTTCTGACCTTGAAACGACATTCCGGTGTCTCAAGGCGAAAGGCGTAAAGCTTAATCCCGAGAAGTGTGTCTTCGGGGTCCCCCGAGGCATGCTCTTGGGGTTCATCGTCTCTGAGCGGGGCATCGAGGCCAACCCGGAGAAAATCGCAGCCATCACCAGCATGGGGCCCATCAAGGACTTGAAAGGCATACAGAGGGTCACGGGATGCCTTGCGGCTCTGAGCCGTTTCATCTCGCGCCTCGGCGAAAGAGGCCTGCCTCTGTACCGCCTCTTAAGAAAGGCCGAGTGCTTCACTTGGACCCCTGAGGCCGAGGAAGCCCTCGGGAACCTGAAGGCGCTCCTCACGAACGCGCCCATCTTGGTGCCCCCAGCTGCTGGAGAAGCCCTCTTGATCTATGTCGCCGCTACCACTCAGGTGGTTAGCGCCGCGATCGTGGTTGAGAGACGAGAAGAGGGGCATGCATTGCCCGTCCAGAGGCCAGTCTACTTCATCAGTGAGGTACTGTCCGAGACCAAGATCTGCTACCCACAAATTCAGAAGCTGCTGTACGCGGTGATCCTGACGCGGTGGAAGTTGCGACACTACTTCAAGTCTCATCCGGTGACTGTGGTGTCATCCTTCCCCCTGGGGGAGATCATACAGTGCCGAGAGGCCTCGGGTAGAATTGCAAAGTGGGCAGTGGAAATCATGGGCGAGACGATCTCGTTCGCCCCTCGGAAGGCCATCAAGTCCCAGGTCTTGGCGGACTTTGTGGCTGAATGGGTTGACACCCAGCTCCCAACAGCTCCGATCCAACCGGAACTCTGGACCATGTTTTTCGACGGGTCGCTGATGAAGACAGGGGCAGGCGCGGGCCTGCTCTTCATCTCACCCCTCGGGAAGCACCTACGCTACGTGTTACGCCTCCACTTCCTGGCGTCCAACAATGTGGCTGAGTACGAGGCTCTGGTCAACGGGTTGCACATCGCCATCGAGCTAGGGGTCTGACGCCTCGACGCTCGCGGTGACTCGCAGCTCGTCATCGACCAAGTCATGAAGAACTCCCACTGCCGTGACTCGAAGATGGAAGCCTACTGCGATGAGGTTCGGCGCCTGGAAGACAAATTCTACGGGCTCGAGCTCAACCACATAGCCCGACGCTACAACGAGACTGCGGACGAGCTGGCTAAGATAGCCTCGGGGCGGACAACGGTTCCCCCGGACGTCTTCTCCCGAGACCTGCATCAACCCTCCGTCAAGACCGACGACGCGCCCGAACCCGAGAAAGCCTCGGCTCAGCCCAAGGCACCCTCGACCCAGCCCGAGGCACCCTCGGCCCAGCCCGAGGCACCCTCGGCCCCCAAGGGTGAGGCACTGCGCGTCGAGGAGGAGCGGAGCGGGGTCACGCCTAATCCAAACTGGCAGACCCCGTACCTGCAATATCTCCACCGAGGAGAGCTACCCCTCGACCGAGCCGAAGCTCGGCGGTTGGTGTGGCGCGCCAAGTCGTTCGTCTTGCTGGGGGACGGGAAGGAGCTCTACCACCGCAGCCCCTCAGGCATCCTCCAGCGGTGCATATCCATCGCCGAAGGCCAGGAGCTCTTACAAGAAATACACTCGGTGGCTTGCGGTCATCACGCAGCGCCTTGAGCCCTTGTTGGAAACGCTTTCCGACAAGGTTTCTACTGGCCGACCGCGGTGGCCGACGCCACTAGAATTGTCCGCACCTGCGAAGGGTGTCAGTTCTATGCGAGGCAGACACACTTGCCCGCTCAGGCTCTGCAGACCATACCCATCACCTGGCCGTTTGCTGTGTGGGGTCTGGACCTCGTCGGCCCCTTGCAGAAGGCACCCGGGGGCTACACGCACCTGCTGGTCGCCATCGACAAATTCTCCAAGTGGATCGAGGTCCGACCCCTGAACAACATCAGGTCCGAATAGGCGGTGGCGTTCTTCACCAACATCATCCATCGCTTTGGGGTCCCAAACTCCATCATCACCGAAAATGGCACCCAGTTCACCGGCAAAAAGTTCCTGGACTTCTGCGAGGATCATCACATCCAGGTGGACTGGGCCGCCGTGGCTCACCCCATGACGAATTGGCAAGTAGAGCGTGCCAACGACATGATCCTGCAAGGACTCAAGCCGCAAATCTACAACGACCTCAACAAGTTCGGCAAACGATGGATGAAGGAGCTCCCCTTTGTGGTCTGGAGTCTGAGGACAACGCCGAGCCGAGCCGAGCCACGGGCTTCACACCGTTCTTTCTAGTCTATGGGGCCGAGGCCATCTTGCCCACAGACTTAGAATACGGTTCCCCAAGGACGAGGGCCTACGACGACCAAAGCAATCGAGCTAATCGAGAAGACTCACTGGACCAGCTGGAAGAGGCTCGAGACATGGCCTTACTACACTCGGCGCGGTACCAGCAGTCCCTGCGACGCTACCACGCCCGAGGGGTTCGGTCTCGAGACCTCCAGGTGGGCGACCTGGTGCTTCGGCTGCGACAAGACGCCCGAGGGCGGCACAAGCTCACGCCTCCCTGGGAAGGGCCGTTCGTCGTCGCCAAGGTTCTGAAGCTCAGAACGTACAAGCTGGCCAACAGTCAAGGCGAGGTCTACAGCAACGCTTGGAACATCCGATAGCTACGTCGCTTCTACCCTTAAGATGCTTTCAAGTCGTTCATACACCTCGCTCACACACAAAGTCTAGTCATCAAGGAAGGGTCAGCCTTGCCTCGGCAAAGCCCGACCCTCCCTCGGGGGCTAAAAGGGGGAACCCCCTCTGCGTCAAAATTTTCCTCGGAAAAAGATCTTTTCTGCCAAAACGTCTTTCGTGCTTTTCGACTACTTCGAAAGCGGATCCTGAAAACGACGGAGTACACGTAAGCAGCCAAGGCTGACCGAGCCGAGGGACTCCTACGCCTCCGGGATACAGATACCTCACTCATCACCTTCTGCGATAAGTAACTCACACTCGGATAAGTGATTCCGCGGACCGAACAAGTCTTCACGCTCGAAAACTCTTCTGTCGAAACGATTTTTTGGGCCTTCTCGACTATATCGATAGCAGAACCCTACGGACGAGTAAGAGTACACGTAAACAGCAAGGCCGACCGAGCCGAGGGACTCCTACGCCTCCGGGATACGGATACCTCACTCATCACCTTCCGTGAAAAGTAACTCTCGCTCGGACAAACAATTCTGTTACCGACAGATAAGTCCAGATACTCGAAACAAGAGGAAAAGAAACGCAGCTTTACAACACGACGACAGTGTGTTTGGGCCTCGGCGGTCGCGGAAAACATACGCACACTACAAGACAAACCGATCCTGCAGGCTCGGACCTTGCAGTTGAAGGGAGCAGCGGCACCCTCGGCGTCAACTAAGCCTTCGGCGAAGTCCGACCTAACCTCGGACGGCAACGCGATCGAAGGATCTTCGCTCCGAAGGACGACATCAGCACCACACCCGGGCCATCGCCGCCAGGGTCTTCTCCAGGAGTCCGGGCCGAGCAGACGGCTCGGCCGGCCACCCCAAAGCCTCAGCCAGCTGTCCCCCGAGGACACCAGCCCGGCTCGTGGCCTCGGCAACTCGACTCCGGCGCTGGTCCCGCTAGTGGATAGCCCGGCCAGGCTCCGGCCGACGAAGTCTCCTTTTCGAGCCAACTCTGCCTCTGTCCACGCTGACACCGCTACCTCCGGCTTCGGCTCATCGAAGAGCGGCCGAGGGTTCCTTCAACTAAGCAAGAGAAGCCTCGGGCAGCAAGGCCGACCAAGCCGAGGGACTACTACGCCTCCGGGATACGGATACCTCACTCGTCACCTTCGCACGAGGCAACTCACGCTTGGTGAAGCGGTTCAGAATTTCAGATAGCCGACAGGCGAGTCTTAGTGCTCGAAATGAGGAAAAAACACGGCTCCATGCCGAAAATACATACATGTTCAGGCTCCGGCAGCCATAATGAACAGACACCGGCACTCAAGGTGCCATTACAAACGAAACTCTGGTTCCGTCCCCGTGGGTATGAACAACCTCCACATCGGGGAGCCTGCGGGGCGACAAGCTCCGGGCGACTCGCCAGCGACCTCTGTAGCAGTAGCCATGGTCCCAGGACGGACGCAGCCACCGGAAGGCTCTCGTTCGCGTCCCCGCTCAAGGGACGCGAACCAGACATTAAAGCCAAAGAGCCGGAGGTCGGTCCGTAGGCGGCGCTGACGGCCTCGACGGTGGGGAAGCTTCCTCCAGCTGCCACCACGTCAGCACCGACGGCGGCGTCCGCCTCTCGACCAACGCCCCACCGGCGAGCGCGGGCCGCTCCAAAGCGCACCGGCAGGTCCTCGCTCCCGTCCTCGCCACGAAAGCAAGGAGGAGGACGGAATGTTGCATCCTAGCTGGGCAGCAACAGTTCGCCTTCCCCGGCATGGCTGGAGGACGCCTCCCCCGCAGAGCTGGAGGATGGTTTCCACCACCAGAAGCTGGAAGAGGAGGTGGCCAGCCGACCCGTGCGGGAGGTAGAGCCCCGGCTCGCCTCGCTCTCCACCCCAGCCAGGATGATGAAGATCCTTGAAGCTGAGGGCGGGACCAAGATCGCAGCCTGGCTTGCTTCTCCCCACCCAGGAGCTGGTGGTCACCGTCTTGGGTGACCACCAACGAGGGGATGCGGCCGGGCTGCCTGATGAAAATCCTTGAAGCCGAACGATGGCTGAAAGGTACCAACTTCCGCGAAGTTGCGTTCCTCCAACGACAAGGCGGAAGAACTGCGAGTGTTCCCCATCCGGGGGCTCGGAAGGTGGAAAGACGCGATGCATGGAGGGAGCGCGAAGACATGGTTGCCTTTCAAGGGGGTCACCCTCCTTTTAAAGGCAACTCTCCCCACTTGCGTCCTCAGCCATCGCGGGCTGAGTCTTCTCCAACACGCTCCAAGGTCCTCCCCCTACGACACGGGGGCTGGGTCCCACGCGTCATGCAAGCCGGCCCAGGGCAGAAGAAGCCAAACCGCCGTGCGTGATGCGCGCAACTGCCCAGCGGTTACAAGCATTCCTCCACTTTCTCCCAGACCAGCGGGTGAAAGGGCGGACAGCCATGCAGGCGGCATGCAACCGTGCCAAGTGGGCGCACCCCTTCGACTCCAACACACCTAGCATGGAGGCCCAGGCCCACACGTCATGCAACCGGAGCACCGGTTGCTACGTGCGAGCAAAAGCACCGCCCATCGCGCCACTACTGTGCCTCCTCGACTGCGGAACCAGTACCGCGACTCGAGGCAACCCTGCGTATGACCCAACAGTGCCATCCAGGCACATCGATCACGGGTCAGTCAGCCGCGGGAGGAGGCGCGATGGTCGATTCGGCCATAAATGGGCCGACAGTAATGGCGGTGGCAAGCAGGCGGAAGCAGCGGTCACGTCGTCAGCCAAGCCCACGTCCCATCCAGGGACAGCAAGGGAACCCTCTCTCACGGCGTGAAGATGGCGCGCCCGTGTTCCGTTCCTCGAACGGCTCGCACGCGCGCAACGGCTGCCCCGTGAACCACTCGTCCCATCGCATTAACTCTGCGGCAGGACAGGCGGCACCTTTGGCAGGAGAAGCGGGCGACGCTTCGCCTTCGCCATAATGACCGCGTCAAAAAAGGTGCGCCACGTCATTCGATTTCGACAAAAATGGGGGTTGTGTGGCCATTGATCATCGACCAGAGGCTCGTAAACCTCACCACACATATGTTTCCTTGCCATAGATCACATTCTTTGATTTCTGGTGGAGACCATTTCTTGGTCAAAAAATCTGAATGTGTTAGCCTTTGGTGTCATTGTAAATGGTCGTTCATGGCTATTTTCGACAAAAATGGGGGTTGTGTGCCATTGATCATCGACCAGAGGCTCATACACCTCACTCCACATATGTTTCCTTGCCATAGATCACATTCTTGGATTTCTGGTGGAGACCATTTCTTGGTCAAACATCCGTAGGTGTCAGCCTTCGGTATTATTGAAAATGGTCGTTCATGGCTATTTTGGTAAAAATGGGGGTTGTATGGCCATTTATCATTGACCAGAGGCTCGTACACCTCACCCCACATATGTTTCTTGCCATAGATCACATTCTTGGATTTCTGGTGGAGACCAGTTCTTGGTCAAAAAATCCGTAGGTGTTTGCCTTCAGTATTATTGAAAATGGTCGTTCATGCTATTTTCAACAAAAATAAGTGTTGGGTGGCCTTTGATCGTCAACCAGAGGCTCGTACACCTCTCCCCACATATGTTTCCTTGCCATCGATCACATTCTTGGATTTCTGGTGGAGACCATTTCTTAGTGAAAAATCCGTTGGTGTTAGCCTTTAGTATTATTGAAAATGGTTGTTCATGCTATTTTTGACCAAAATGGGGCTTGTGTGGCCATTTATCATTGACCAAAGGCTCGTACACCTCACCCCACATATGTTTCCTTGCCATAGATTACATTCTTGTATTTTGGTGGAGACCATTTCTTGGTCGAAAATCCGTAGGCGTTAGCCTTCGGTATTATTGAAAATGGTCGTTCATGGCTATTTTCGACAAAAATGGGAGTTGTGTGGCCATTGATCATCGACCAAAGGCTCATAAACTTCACCCCACATATGTTTCCTTGCCATAGACCACATTCTTGGATTTCTGGTGGAGACCATTTGTTTGTCAAAAATCCGTAGGTGTTAGCCTTCGGTATTATTGAAAATGGTCGTTCATGGCTATTTTCGACAAAAATGGGGGTTGTGTGGCCATTGATCATCGACCAGAGGCTCATAAACCTCACTACACATATGTTTCCTTGCCATAGATCACATTCTTGGATTTATGGTGGAGACCATTTCTTGGTCAAAAATTCCGTAGGTGTTAGCCTTCAGTGTCATTGAAAATGGTCGTTCATGGCTATTTTCGACAAAAATTAGGGTTGTGTGGCCATTGATCGTTGACCAGAGGCTCATACACCTCACCCCACATATGTTTCCTTGCCGTAGATCACATTCTTGGATTTCTGGTGGAGACCATTTCTTGGTCAAAAATCCGTAGGTGTTAGCCTTCGGTATTATTGAAAATGGTCGTTCATGGCTATTTTCGACAAAAATGGATTTGTGTGGCCATTGATCATCGACTAGAGGCTCATACACCTCACCCCACATATGTTTCCTTGCCATAGATCACATTCTTGGATTTATGGTGGAGACCATTTCTTGGTCAAAAATCCGTTGGTGTTAGCCTTCGGTATTATTGAAAATGGTCGTTCATGGCTATTTTCGACAAAAATGGGGGTTGTGTGGCCATTGATTATCGACCAAAGGCTCATAAACTTCACCTCACATATGTTTCCTTGCCATAGACCACATTCTTGGATTTCTGGTGGAGTGAACATATGTTTAAGTTCTAATTAAACATATGTTTCCATTCAATATGCATTTTAACCAAGGCTACTCAATGAATAACCCTAGTGAGCCGAGTTCTTGATAACTTATGGGTTAACACGTTTAGTCCGTGAGCCACATTCCCGATAACAATGTCTTTACCAAGTTTGTAGATGGTGTTTATGTCCACGGAGTCAGTGATCACAAGTTTATTAAGGAGAATGCAAAAGTGTAAACCCATGTGATCAATAATAACTAGTCCACTAGTTATTAATTTTCGGGTTAATAAAAAAATGGATTTGTTATCGGATTACCAAAGGTGTCAAAAATAATTGTGGTGTCCTTATCCATTTTGTTCACTGTCTCTGGGTTAGTAATATATGTGGTGATGTTGCTTGGGGTGAACATCCTTGGCTCACTTGGAGCTATTGTATGCCAAGCGAACATGCGTTAATAACAGATGAACTGTTGATGGCGTGTTATATCCACACGGTCCTATTTTCAAATGTGTTTGACTCAAACTTGCTACCAAAGAAACATATGTAATATCCATAGTTGGGACAGTAAAATCTATGACAAATCAATGGTCTATTCAGATTTTTGTCCAAGAAATCGTGTGAACAATCCCCACCGAATAATGAGACAACCATACATTTATGTGAAACTTGGTTTATATAGTCAAACAAATCGCACATCTGTAAAACGTAGGGTGAATAGGCTCACACAAATCGCACATTAACAACCCGAAGGCTATTCATGGTAAAAAAGGCCGAAGACCGCCGTGGGTTCGTGGACGACCAAAAAAAAGCCAAGTCCCAGTGTGTGGAAAGACACCGAAGCTGCTACGTATGCCTTGGGTTGGTGAAGGACACGATGGAACGTTGGCGACGGGGCGGCAGGGCTGTTCGGCCTAGCGTCTCGGCTGAAAACGAGGGGTTAACATCCAAGAACTGTTATATAATAGTGCTTGTAACAAATTATTGAAAAATCCATATAACTGTATACGTGTTATTAATCATATAACAATCATTCATCTAACATATAAATTGATGTGTAGTGGGTGTAAGTAAATGGCCCATCATTATACTTTTTATAAATGGTGATACGTTAGCGTCTGGTCAATTTATGAACAAGGCAGAGGAAAACGAGGTGTTCCTCTGGGTTCGCCATGGCGCACGGGCCGAAAACTGAGGCTCGAGCACGAACTCGAAAATAAGCAAAGTCCAAGCATGTGGAAAGACACCGAACCTGAAGTGTATGTCTTTGGTGAAGGGCACAGTGGAACGGAGGGAAAACGACACGGAGGCACGCGACGAACTAAGGCTCGGGCACGGAGGCGCGCGGCGAAACGTTAAAGAATGTTTTGTTTACAAAATCTTCGTCTATCTGATGCAATTTTCAAATAAATAAAAGAAGGCTTGTTCCCTGTTATCAAAGGGTTTAGATTTACAACACATTTGACATGTCACCCACCAGAAATCCGTTGGTGTTAGCCCCTCCTCTCTAAGCACTATTGTTATCATCTGTGTTACCGTACACCACACCCCACATATGTTTCTTTGACATATATCACATTCTTGGATTTCTGGTGGAGACCATTTCTTCGTCAACAATCCGTAGGTGATAGACTTCGGTATTATTGAAAATGGCCGTTCATGCTATTTTCGACAAAAATGAGGGGTTGTGTAGCCATTGATCATCGACCATAGGCTCGTACGCCTGACCCCACATGTGTTTCCTTACCATAGATCACAATTTTGGATATCTGGTGGAGACCACAGGGGTTCATATACCAATTATCAAGACAGGATTTACATTCGAGGATTCGTAACATTCTTAGACATGGCTATTTATTAGAGATGGCTATTAAACATGGTCGTACATGCTCCTTAAACATGGTGCATTCTCCTTAGTTTAAATAGGTGTTGGTCAGTATAAACACATGGTTGAACCTGAATTATACCCTGTAAATATGGAGTTTACACCTATTAATCACATGGGTTTACACTAATTTGGACACCAATCCGTGCTGGCGATATTTATCCTTAGATTTGATCGGTGTAGAAATTTTACAGAACTCTGGCCTTGTTTGATAAAGGCTTTATCAGGGTTTGGACTGTTGTCGAGGTGTACATGACCACATCGATCATCAGGGCTATTTTCATCTAGACATAAAAATATGTTTCATATGCTAACACATTCAGATTTTTTGACCAAGAAATGTGGTACTCCATAAAACAACTTGAGCCCAAACATACTTATCCCACATACCTATCTAAGAATGTGCCTTCACAATTTTGTAGCCTTCAGTTTAGTCCCAAGTCATCTCCACGCAGTAACATGACAATCTAGTTCTTGATAACTTATGTGCCCCTGAACCCTCATAGCGCCGTTCAACCACCACATTGTAATAAATGTTACCCTTTATTGAAGTGAGGTATACGAGCCTCTGGTTGATGATAAATGGCCACACAACCCCCATTTTTGATGAAAATAGCCATTAACGACCATTTTCAGTAATACCGAAGGCTAACACCTACGGATTTTTGACCAAGAAATGGTCTGCACCATAAATCCAAGAATATGATCTATGACAACGAAACATATGTGGGGTGAGGTGTACGAGCCTCTGGTCGATGATCAATGGCCACACAACCTCTATTTTTATCGAGTGCCTAATATGTAACCTGAGATGTTTTTTCATCTCAGGTTATCAAACATGAGTATTACCAACTATTGACGTTATAAAATGTTCATGTGCTGATACGGTGACCATCTCAAGGTGACTAATATCAGGAATGCCTCTGGTAGATTTGATATATGCTCCCTTCTCCAATTTTCTTTGCTGTTATTTCGACAAACATGTGTATTTAATAAAGCTCACACATGATTTTTGTTCTATTTAATCACCGTGTCACTTGAGCTACATTTTCGACCAAGAAATAGACGGATATGATATCGTGGGAAGTTTTTTGTTAAGGTAGTTATCAAAATAGATCGCTCTCCCAGCACAACAAACGAGAGAGGTGGTGAACAGGACAAGGACACGGGCACACGGCAATGAAGGCGTTACGGACGCGTGTGGAGGTGGAGCTCGGCGTCACGCGCAGCTTCAACGGCTCGCGGGTCACAGGATAGCGCGGATCGGGATTAGTGATGTCTCGATAATAATTTCCTGAAGTTAGTGCTATTGGGATGTCATATCCGAAAATGGTCAAAAATGGGCCTTTCTACAGGTTGCCATTTAAGGGAGTGTTTGGTTACACCCCGCTAAAATTTAGCCCATGTCCCATCGAATGTTTGAACCTCCGTTCCGGGTATTAAATGTAGTCGGATTATAAAACTAATTTGTCAGCCGAAGATTAAAAGACGAGACGAATCTAGTCCAGTTGGTTGGGTCTATATTTCATACTCCTATTTAAATGTCAAACGCTTGATGTGATCCGGGCTAAACTTTAGCTGGAGCAACCAAACACCCCCCTAAGTGTTGTTATTTGACTTCGCTTGTTATTCGCACAGTCAACTTCGCTTGTTATTCGCACAGAATGACTGTAAACACCGATAGGACACAAGTACCTTTAAAATCAATGATCTAAGGATAATACCTTTAGACCATCTTTGGAAAATCCCCACAAGGCTCGTACACCTCACATTTAATATCATATGCAGTTAATATCATATACACCTCACATTTAATATCACGGTGATTTGTTTTACCGGTCTGACTTGATCGTACACCAAAATGTTGTTCATCATATGCCCGAGCCTTAGTGTAAACCCATGTGACATATTTTTGTAACAAACTTCCACCTGTTTTTGACACACAACTTAGTGCACCAATTTCACATAATCAGGCTCATAAACGACGCCGCACCTACGCACAAACTCAAACCCCGCCGCGGGTTACATCTCTCCCCACACCCACCAAACTGCAGCGGCGCTGCTTAATAATTTCATAACTTTAAAATTATGACAGCAGTGGTAACAAACAAAAACTCCAGAGGCATCTACATTAATTTCCCCACAAGTTTTGTATACAATTTATAATTAAATTCCAACATCTAATTAGCCCAAAACAGTCCACAAGATGAACCCTGTAATCTGTTTTTTTTTGTCTTTTAGACAGCGACATACCCGGATTCAAACAGCGATATCTTTTAAAATACAATTCCAAATCAAGCGCATAAGTACTCATGGGAAAGATAAGACAAAGCTCTACATAATTATCATACTGGTTAACACTAATTACCCACGAAAAATTCCCAGAAACTGCTAATACTACTGCTGTTCACCCACCTGAAAAATCTGTTTTTTTACAGCAACATAACCGGATTCAAACAACGATATCTCCTAGATTATAACTCCGAATCGAGCGCATAAGTACTCGTTGGAAAGGTATGACAAAGCTCTACATGATTCTCCCACTGATCCCCACTAATTGCCCACGAAAAATTCCCAGAAATCCCTAGAACTACTGCTGTTCGTCCACCTCTCGGCTTGATGTATAATAGGTCGAAGGTATACGAGCCCACTAGACATATTCAATAATACGATTGTGAACATATGTAGAGCCTTCTTGGTTTGAAGTGTTTTTAACCAAGAAATCCAAATATGGTGAACCACTGTGGTCATGACAATCTAGTACAGAATCAATAAAGTGTTCACTGAGTAAATACCTATGAAGACTTGGTCACTGACCTACACGTAGCATTCCACTAAAAATGATGGGTTTTTGTTAAGAAATTGGCTAGGAATTCTCAATGAATGCACATATTTACACCCTATTCCTGTTATCAATCTTCCCCTTGGCTGCGGCCAAAATCAATCGCATGTGATCAATGGCATAGTGCTGTTATTGAATAAAGTCCTCTAACTGCTGTACCTGACTGCACATTGTTATTATGAGGCCACTGGCTAGAATTTCTTCTTATATATATGTTTCCTTGCCATAGATTCTCGAACCTATGTTTGGACAGGTCTCTCACGCAATTTGGCTAAAATTTTCCTGGTCTTTATTTTATTTTGAGAAACAACATTGCAAATTGAAGTGTGGTGTTTTACTTGAGTGGACATAAACACCGTTTAAGTATGCCTTGAATAGAGGGGATTATAGGAAACATATTATCACAAATGGTCATTAGCTAGCCCACTAATGTCTTCATTCAGTGTGTTGTACTCTAATACCCTCTCATTCGAATACAATGCCCTCATTACCATAGAAACACTATTTTTAGTTTCAAAGTTGGTCTATTCGTTTTAATTCTTTATATTCCAACTTTTTAGCAACTGTATGATGGAAAAAGGTGCCTGACAACCTTAACCTATGTTTGGACAGATCTCTTATGTAATTTGGCTAAATTTCCCATGGTCTTTATTTTATTTTGAGAAACAATGTGGCATAATAAAGTGTAGTGTTTTACTTGAGTGGACATAAACACCATCTATGTATGCCTTGGATAGAGAGGTGTGGGTCAGTGAGATGGCTATTGAAGGAGACCATGGCTATTTTCATAGGCTAATTTGGATCATTGTGGTGTAAGGACTCTACTGCGATAAGAAAATAGCCCATGTGAAAAATGGATGTCCATAACCTATGTTTGGACAATGTTACATCAAAAAATATCCAATGAAGTATTATATCAAAAACGGGTGTCGGGGTGCATACAAAGCACGAGTTTTTGCCACTAGAACCATTTCTTCGTTTTTCGCAATGAACATGCCCAATCCACTACTTTTGGTCCAAAACTCATGATTGGGGGTGGTTTCACACAATTTCGTTGCCGCACGTCACCCATTCCGAAAACGGGTGTCGGGGTGCATACAAGCACGAGTTTCTGCCACCGGAACCGTTTCTTTGTTTTTTGCAACGAACATGCCCAATTCACTACTTTTGGTCCAAAACTCATGTTTGGGGTGGTTTCACGCAATTTGGCTTTATTGTATGCACATTGGGGGTTAGCCTTCTTGATGTTTGAGTAAAGGTTGAACTTATTTAAAGTCCATGAACATTCCTTCGTTTCTTCTGATAGCTTCGTCAGCTATCTCTCGGCCACCCTTCAGCCAGACTTCGGAATAAAATTTTCCGCTTAGTGCTGCGGCTTCGACCTAAGGGTTTCTAATATCGTTGGCTGAGAGCGAGAATCCTGGCTGAACCACGACCTTGGCATGTTCGCAGCCAACCTTTAAGTTTACAACCCGTCCTCGAGGTGTGTGGAGCTACCATGTACAAACAAACTCCTTGAAAATGAGACTATGGAAGTCGACTGTCGTATTTATTACAATGTGGTCAATGAGGTGAACGGATTTCTAATATCGTTTTCTATAAAAGACTGAAGCTAGAGGTGAACTATTTCTCTGTGTCTCACCTTCGGGTCGTCAAAAGATCACATTCTTCCAAAACTCATGTATGAACATTGGGGGTTTGTGCCACAGCTAGTATCGGAGCTTGTACCACCACAGAGAAATCAAAAAGAAGGAAGTTCTGCCAATGAACCCTCCATTGTCTGAAGAAGGAAGTCTTTCTTTTCTAGAGAAGCTTCATGATCTTTGATTTTATTTTCCAAGCCCTCAATTATAACCTCATTCTTCTTATCTTCGAGGTCTTGTTGCATTCTCAGGGCTTTGCTTAGCAGCATACTCTGTGCAAAATAGCCTTCGTCAGAAATCTTTGCTTCATCACAAAAGATTAAAAAGCTGAGGAAAAAACTTTACCTTAAAATTAGAATAGAATAAGCTGCCGACAATATGTTGTCGTCGGTAGCTGCTAATGTCAGCTTCAAGCTTTGGAAAACCAACACTCTTCGACAGAGTGCTGATAATCTTCGCCCCAGTGCAATCTCGAATACATCCTAAGGCTTCTTCAATAGCCATTTATAAGGCTATTGATCACCTGGTCAATGGCACACCTTTGAGTCGATTTGTGATCAATGTCGATATTGCGGACCATTTTTTATTACAATGTGGTCATAGGCTAACACGGTTCATTTTATATTTACTTGCCATAGACCAGTGGGGGGACCCTTATAACTCAAAAACAGGTTGGTCACAAATGTTTGTTACATTATCTTACTCCCCCCATGTCCTGTAAAAATAACTATTACAACTGTTTGATCACATATCTTTGATTGTGTCTTGTATTGAATGCTATAGCTCTTGTAAGGTGTTTGAAGGCTGAAAACTTGGATGCAATGAATAGTGGGTGGTTGGGGGTATTTATAGCCCCAACCACCAAACTAGCCGTTTGGTGGAGGCTGCTGTCGCATGGCGCACCGGTGTGATACCCAATTTTCTGAAAAGAAGTTAAATTTATTTTTCCCTTGGGGTTGGAGTTTTTTTAGGAAGCATTCACCAGTAAAACAGTAGAATACTTGTTGGATTTGTGCGCTGGGGTCGGGAGCAGACGTGAGAGCGAGTTTGGGCCGTGGATCTCGATCCGGCGGTGGGGAGCCCATTAGTCCCCCCCCCCTTAACCCTAGCCGCCCCCTCCGTCTCACTCCCCCCACCCCTTTGGCCGCCACCTCTCTCTCTTCCTCTCTTCCACTCTTGCAGCCGCCCCAATCCCTCTCCTTCTTCCCCAAATGATTGCAGCGCCACCCCTCAACCCTAGCCGCCCCCACCTCTTCCTCTCCAAGGTGGAGCCTCCCCGCTTGGTGTCCGTCGTGTGGATGCGAGTCTTCCATGGGAGTTTGGAGGGAGGAAGAAGGAAGAAAAGAAGGAGGAAAGGAGGAACCCAAGGTGATTTTCATGAAACCATAGTTGCATGAACTTATTGGGTCATTCTAACGGCACCCAACCAATGTGCAAGAGGATTGGTTCCTACATATCAGTTGATTTCTGGTCAATGTGCAGCTTTGATATTGTGGTTTAGATTTACAAATATCATGAGAAATGTTATGGATCCGTTTTTTGTGATAGCAGTTTTTTTGTCAAGTAACACAAACACCTTTTAACTCCATACTTGGTGACATTCACAAGGGGGTAACCACTAGATCTCAAGTTGCTGATTTTTGTGAACATTACTCTTTTGTGTCTTCTATTGAGCCATACAGGGTAGAGGATGCACTAAGAGACCTGGATTGGGTGGTGGCAATGCAAGAGGAGCTCAACAACTTCACGAGGAATTAGGTATGACATTGTAACGCCCTGAATTTGGGGGTAGAATTTTTTCTTCTTTTCTTTCACCAAATTCAGGCGTTACCCTTTTCTTTTTCTCATTCCCTCGCTAAACCTTGATCTTTTCCAAAGTTTTAGCGGGGTTCGACTTGGAATTCCCGTGTTATGAAAAACCCTAAATTACTTTATGTTGTTTGATGCACCATGCCGAACTATGCATTCTTTGATTGCTTAGGAATGTAAGTGCATTCATTTAGGAAGATCGGATTTCGAAAAGGAGAAAAACCTTTCCTTTCTTTTTCTTTTTCTTTCTCTCTCTCCTCCTCTTTCTCTCTCCCACGCCGTGGGCCGCCCCGGCCGGCCCAGCCGCCCCCCCCCCCGCGCGCCCCTTTGGGCCCATTGGCCCAGCCGCCCCTCCCTTTTCCCCCAATTCCCCCTAATCCCTCTCCCTCCCTCTCATTCTCTCTTCCCCACCCCAACCGCCGCCCCCTGCCCTAGCCGCCGCCCCCTGCAGCTCGGCCGCCCCGCTGCTCGGCCGCCTGTCCCCGTCCCCGGTGAGGTCCCCCTCCCCCTCTCCTCCCTCCTCCCTCCCCCATCTCCCCTCCCCTTCCCCCTACCCAGCTCGGCCGCCCCCTGGCCGGCTCGGCTCGGCCGCCCCTGCGCGCCAGCTCGGCCGCCCCCTAGCCGGCTCGGCCGCCCCCTGGCCGGCTCGGCCGCCCCCGCCCCTGCGCCCCTGCCGGTTCGGCCGCCCGCCCGCCGCCGGCTCGGCCGGTTCAACCGCCCCCTGGCCGGTTCAACCACCCCCTGGCCGGTTCAACCGCCCCCCTTTTTTATTTTTTTATTTTATTTTCTTTCATTACTGCTATTTATTTTATTTTAGGCAGGTTAATCATTGTTCATGTTATTGAAATAGGAAACTTAATTTAGAATTCCATTACGCTAGTTGATTCATATAATCAATTGTTTATCCAGTTCAATGTTGATCAACTAAAAATGACTAGGTTCCCATTAGTGCATATAACTGAATTCTTTTGTTAGAACCAATTGTAACTAATCATTAGTGCATAAGCTTTAACCCCCCCCCTCGCGAGACCTTTTCCCGTTTCTTTCTAACCATAATGAATGCGATATCGAATGTCATACTTGATGCATATTCACTTTATTTGTTCCCTTGTATGATGTGCTGTTTGTTTCCCAATTTGAATGGATGAATGTATGTATGCTTGCAATCGCATAGAGAACGATCCGGTCGAAGAGCCCGAGGAACTCGCAGGAGAAGCCCCTGAGCAGCAGTCGGTTGGTGGAGGCAAGTGTCCTTTGACCTATCTCTGTCCTATTCATTCTTTAATTCACCTCCCGCTTTACACATTTATACCTAAGGATTGACTAGCTTTTGTTATCCATATCCTTGTTTACCTATCTGGGTTGGATTATTATTGTTTAGCTTTATGCTATTGCTTAACTCTAATCAATGAACATGATGAGATTATCTATGATACGCTGTTTTCCCTTCTCTTATTATGATGTTGTACTTGTGGTATTCAAGGGGGCTCGAGCGGTTTCTCGAGTGCCTCTCCGTAAGGACCTGTTCTATGGATGACCGCCCGGGAAAACAGTGCAACCATGAGGGTAGAATGGGGTGCCCTTAGCTGAATAATTAGAGGATCCGGGATGTAGTTCACTTAGCCGTCGTGCCGTCAATGGGGCTCGGTGTATGCGGCTCGCTCTGCCAAGGTTGATTTGTCCCTTGGGGAGGAGTGCGGTACATTTAGGAAACCTAACGGGTGGCTACAGCCCCGGGGAATCTTTGTAAAGGCTACGTAGTGAGACCCTGCCTATTCACCTTGGTAGTGTTTAAGGGTTTGATCGGCCCGAGGCAAGAGGGAATCACGGCTTGTGGGTAAAGTGCACAACCTCTGCAGAGTGTTATGAAACTGATATATCAGCCGTGCTCGCGGTTATGAGCGGCCAAGGGAGCTCCAGTGATTAGTGGTACTTGATCAGAGACATTATGGTACAGGTGGTTATGAGATCGATGGTTCTGGTTATGACTATGGTGCTGGTAAGTGGTATTCTTTCCGTTTGGAAAGGGTACATCGGGTTAATAACTTGGGTAATGCTAAAACTTGGCTTTCTACTAGTAAGTAATAATCTGACCAACTAAAAGCAACTGCTTGACTTATCCCCACATAAAGCTAGTCCACTACAGCCAAACAGGATACTTGCTGAGTATGTTGATGTGTACTCACCCTTGCTCTACACACCAAACCCCCCCCAGGTTGTCAGCATTGCAACCACTGCTCAGGAGAAGATGAAGCTGTGGAAGGAGACTTCCAGGAGTTCCAAGACTACGACGAGTTCTAGGTGTGGGTTAGCGGCAACCCCCAGTCGGCTGCCTGTGAAGGCCGCAGTTATCTATGTTTCTTTTCCGCACTTTGATTTATTGTAAGAACTATATGGACGTCTCAGACGTATGATGTAATCGACTATTTCCCTTCTTAATACTATTTTGAGCACTGTGTGATGATGTCCATGTTATGTAACTGCTGTGTACGTGAATAACTGATCCTGGCACGTACATGGTTCGCATTCGGTTTGCCTTCTAAAACCGGGTGTGACATAAGTGGTATCAAAGCCGTGCTGACTGTAGGACCGCTAACCTAGAGTAGAATGGTCGTTCTAAGGACTATAGACCTCTGTCCTTGCCTTGACTTTGATATCGCTTCAAAAGTTGGTCATACCGACCAAACCTATGTTCTACTATATACTATACCTTGCTGAAAATCATGTTTTATCCTAATCCTTCATTTATTTATGGTTCATTACTTGCTGGTCATATTGATTCTGTTCTCACCCTTTTGCTTGCGATGTCTTTTATAGATGGCTCGACTTAGACACACTGCACGAAAGTCCGCCATCCCTTTCTTACCCTCCCGCCTTGCTGAGCGTCCGCTTCGCCGTCCTATGGCCGGACTGTCCAGCCACTTGGAGAGACTGCACCACCGCCTGCATGAGGAGCAGGAACGTCGACGACAGGAGCAGCAGGGCTTTTCTTTCTCGCTCCACCAGGAGATAGAGTCTGTGAGGAGCTGCTCCCCTGTGCTTCCCCTGGAGGCGCCCCCTGCACCACCACAGGGCGTCCCGGCCCCTGGAGTAGCTGCTGGAGGAGACCCAAACGACGGAGATGGCGACGACAGCTCGAGCCACGACACCGACTTCTCTGCTAACCATGAGCTGGAAGGATGGTTCGCTCGATCCATCACTCGCGACGCTGCTCGCGGGTGTCACTTCCACGATGCGCTTGATACCCTGCTACGTCGGGCACT
This sequence comes from Zea mays, assembly GCF_902167145.1. Classification (NCBI taxonomy): domain Eukaryota; kingdom Viridiplantae; phylum Streptophyta; class Magnoliopsida; order Poales; family Poaceae; genus Zea; species Zea mays. The sequence goes on along the minus strand of NC_050099.1, from coordinate 194,689,448 downwards.
TAACCGGCATACTTGGTCCATCGAGTATCGCTGTGTGGTCTACCAGCACTGTCGCGGGGTCTACCCGGACCGCTGGGAGGCGACTTGCTTGGTGCGCCGTCCGGAGAACAGTCTCCAGGGTGCAGAGGCCTGCTCAGAGCACTATTCTATCTCTGAACGGGACTCAGCTGAGGCAGCCATGCAAGATGCTGCACGGCGTGCGCTTTCGCACTACTGCTCGGTTTTCGGTGGGGTAGCTGACGGTCTTGACCTGAAGTATTACCCCCGCCGTTCATCTGGCAGCACAGGAGGCGTGATTGTCTCACCTGTCGGTGAGGGCAATCCTAGGTTGAGCAGCATAGTCAACCTAGCCGCCGTGCTAAACACGGAGCTGGACCATGCATTGGACGAGCTGAGTAGGGCTCGTGCTGAGATCGCCCAGCTGCGGGCTGAGCGCGCGGAACGTCGTCACCTGGAGGATGGTTCCCCCGCTCCCGTCGGGACTCAGCACCTGTACCGTTCACCTCGGCGTGGATCCCAGTCTTATGGCAATCCCGACTGCAAGACCAAGATAACTCTAGAACCATAGATCGTTAGAGTTGGATCTTGTAATTAATACAAAATATATATACATAGAAGCTTCAGTCTTAGCGTTAGTCTCGTTCTTAGTTAATCTTAGTTAGACAGGGTAGTTTGCTATATCCTGTGCATTTATGTTTGTCATGATGAACTATGTTTGGTTTGGATCTTTGTAATGATTGTCACCAGAGTGTGGGTATCCCCTGCATTTTGGTTTACCTATTATGTTAATGGAGTTAGTTATATAGTTGGGAAACCCTTTATTCCCCTTTCCTCTTTATCTGAGAAGTTGTGTGGTCTGTGTTGGAGATCAGTGAAGATGCTCATCTGTTCAGTGCTGTTGAAGAATCCTCTACTCTTTTCTTATGCTGCAAGATTTGCCAGATCAGTTCTGATGTGTAGTTGCATTCTGCAGATGTCAGAGAACAGGCGCAGAGGAGGAAGGCGTGCTCAGCAGGAGCGAGCCGCTCCGCAGGATGAGGTGCCCCAGCAGCAGCACCTGCCGCCCCCGCCCCCGATGTCGATCGAGCAGATGTTTCTGATGCAGACTCAAGCAGTTCAAGCTATCGGTCAGACTTTGGCCGCCATTCAGCAGCAGCAGCAGCAACAGCAGCAGGCCCCACCTCAGCCTCAGATGCCTCAGATGCCCAGAGACAAGCGTGCTGAATTCATGAGAGGTCATCCACCAACGTTTGCTCATTCTTCTGACCCCATGGATGCTGAAGATTGGCTGCGCACTGTGGAGCGGGAGTTGCATACCGCTCAGTGCGATGACAGGGAGAAAGTCTTGTATGGTCCCCGTCTGTTGAGAGGAGCAGCCCAATCATGGTGGGAGTCTTACCTCGCCACCCATGCCCACCCTGACGCCATCACTTGGGAAGAGTTCAGAGGAAGCTTTCGTCAGTACCATGTTCCTGCAGGTCTGATGACAGTGAAGAAAGAGGAGTTCCTGGCCCTCAAGCAAGGGCCGTTGTCTGTCAGTGAGTATCGAGACAGGTTTCTGCAATTGTCTCGCTATGCTCCTGAAGATGTTAACACCGACGCCAAGCGACAGTACCGTTTCCTGAGAGGCTTGGTTGACCCTCTGCAGTACCAACTGATGAATCACACCTTCCCGACATTCCAGCACCTGATTGACAGAGCAATCATGACAGAAAGGAAGCGTAAGGAGATGGAGGATCGTAAGCGCAAGATCAGTGGACCCCAGCCTGGAAGCAGCAGCCGTCCTCATTTCTCAGGCAATCAACCTCAGCAGTTCAGGCAGAACCAGCGTCCACCTCAGCAGCATCAGCAGTTCCAAAGGCAGTATCCTCAGCATCAGTACCAGAACCGTCAGAGCAATCAGTCAGGAGGTCAGTTTCAGAAGCAGAATCAGCAAGCACCTCGTCTTCCTGCCCCAGCAAACCAGCATGGCAATCAGGCAGCACCAGCTCAGGTTGGAAACAGGGCATGTTTCCACTGTGGAGAGCAAGGCCACTGGGTGATGCAATGTCCGAAGAAGGCAACCCAGCAGCAGTCAGGCCCCAATGCCCCAGCAAAGCAGAATGTGCCTCAGCCTGGAGCAGGCAACCGCTCTCAGCCGCGCTATAATCATGGAAGACTGAACCATTTGGAGGCTGAAGCAGGTCAGGAGACCCCCGACATGATAGTAGGTATGTTCCCAGTCGACTCCCATATTGCAGAAGTGTTATTTGATACTGGAGCAACACATTCTTTCATTACTGCATCATGGGTAGAAGCACATGATCTTCCAATTACTACCATGTCAACCCCCATTCAAATTGACTCAGCCGGTGGTAGAATTCGAGCCGATAGCATTTGTTTGAATATAAGTGTGGAAATAAGGGGGATAGCGTTTCCCGCCAACCTTATAGTAATGGGTACTCAGGGAATAGATGTCATCCTAGGGATGGATTGGCTAGATAAGTATCAGGCAGTTATCAGCTGTGATAAGCGGACAATCAAGTTGGTGTCTCCACTAGGAGAGGAAGTGGTGACCGAGTTAGTCCCGCCTGAGCCAAAGAAAGGAAGTTGTTATCAGATAGCTGTTGATAGCAGTGAAGCAGACCCAATTGAGAGGATCAAAGTTGTGTCCGAGTTCCCAGATGTGTTTCCAAAGGACTTACCGGGTATGCCACCAGAGCGGAAAGTTGAGTTTGCCATAGAGCTTCTTCCTGGAACCGCCCCTATCTTTAAGAGAGCTTACAGAATATCCGGACCAGAGTTGGTTGAACTTAAGAAGCAGATTGATGAGCTGTTAGAGAAAGGTTACATTCGGCCAAGCACCTCGCCTTGGGCCGCCCCTGTCTTGTTCGTAGAAAAGAAAGATGGCACCAAGAGGATGTGTATCGATTATGGAGCTTTGAATGAAGTCACGATCAAGAACAAGTATCCCTTGCCCAGAATAGAAGATCTGTTCGACCAGTTGAGAGGAGCCAGTGTGTTCTCCAAGATTGATCTGAGGTCAGGTTATCATCAGCTCAGGATCCGACCTTCGGACATTCCGAAGACGGCATTCATTTCCAAGTATGGTTTGTATGAGTTCACAGTGATGTCTTTTGGTTTGACCAATGCACCAGCCTTTTTCATGAACTTGATGAATAGTGTATTCATGGATTATCTCGATAAGTTTGTGGTGGTATTCATTGATGACATTCTGGTTTATTCTCAAAGCGAAGAAGAGCATGCAGATCATTTGAAGATGGTATTGCAGAGATTGCGAGAGCACCAGTTGTATGCAAAGTTGAGCAAGTGTGAGTTCTGGATCAGTGAAGTCCTGTTCTTGGGTCATATAATCAACAAAGAAGGATTGGCTGTGGATCCGAAGAAAGTGGCAGACATTCTGAACTGGAAAGCGCCAACAGATGCTCGAGGAATCAAGAGTTTCATTGGAATGGCCGGATATTATCGGCGATTCATTGAAGGGTTTTAGAAGATTGCAAAACCGATGACAGCGTTGCTAGGCAACAAAGTTGAGTTCAAGTGGACCCAGAAATGCCAAGAGGCCTTTGAAGCGCTGAAAGAGAAGTTGACTACAGCGCCTGTCCTAGTCTTGCCTGATGTGCACAAGCCCTTCTCGGTGTATTGTGATGCTTGCTACACAGGTTTGGGATGTGTGTTGATGCAAGAGGGAAGAGTTGTGGCTTACTCGTCCCGACAGTTGAAGGTTCATGAGAAGAACTACCCAATCCATGATCTAGAGTTGGCAGCAGTGGTTCACGCACTGAAGACATGGAGGCACTATCTGTATGGACAGAAATGCGATGTTTACACAGATCACAAGAGTCTGAAGTACATATTCACTCAGTCAGAGTTGAACATGAGGCAACGAAGATGGTTAGAGTTGATCAAAGATTATGAGTTGGAGATTCATTACCATCCAGGCAAAGCAAACGTAGTGGCGGATGCTTTAAGCAGGAAGAGTCAAGTCAATCTGATGGTCGCTCGTCCGATGCCTTATGAGTTGGCCAAGGAGTTTGACAGGTTGAGTCTCGGATTTCTGAACAATTCGCGAGGAGTCACAGTTGAGTTGGAACCTACCTTAGAGCGCGAAATCAAAGAAGCACAGAAGAATGATGAGAAGATCAGTGAGATTCGGCGACTGATTCTAGATGGTAGAGGCAAAGATTTTCGAGAAGATGCAGAAGGCGTGATATGGTTCAAAGACCGCTTGTGTGTTCCCAATGTCCAGTCCATTCGGGAGTTGATCCTTAAGGAAGCTCATGAGACAGCTTATTCGATTCACCCTGGCAGTGAGAAGATGTATCAGGATCTGAAGAAGAAATTCTGGTGGTACGGAATGAAGAGAGAAATCACAGAGCATGTGGCTATGTGCGATAGTTGTCGAAGAATTAAGGCAGAGCACCAGAGACCTGCTGGATTGTTGCAACCGTTGCAGATCCCTCACTGGAAATGGGACGAAATCGGTATGGATTTCATAGTCGGATTGCCTCGCACTCGAGCCGGCTACGATTCCATTTGGGTAGTAGTGGACCGCTTGACCAAGTCAGCCCACTTCATACCTGTCAAGACCAATTACAGCAGTGCAGTATTGGCAGAATTGTATATGTCTCGGATCGTTTGTCTTCATGGTGTGCCAAAGAAGATAGTATCAGACAGAGGAACGCAGTTCACCTCTCATTTCTGGCAGCAGTTGCATGAAGCCTTGGGCACGCATCTGAATTTCAGTTCAGCTTATCACCCGCAGACAGATGGCCAGACCGAAAGGACCAACCAAATTCTTGAAGACATGTTGAGAGCCTGTGCGTTTCAAGATCAGTCCGGATGGGATAAGAGATTGCCCTATGCAGAGTTTTCCTATAACAACAGTTACCAGGCCAGTTTGAAGATGTCACCATTTCAGGCGCTCTATGGAAGGAGTTGCAGAACTCCGTTGCAATGGGATCAGCCTGGAGAAAAGCAAGTGTTTGGGCCAGACATTTTGCTTGAAGCCGAAGAAAACATCAAGATGGTCCACAAGAATCTGAAGATAGCGCAATCGAGACAGCGAAGCTATGCAGACACAAGAAGAAGAGAGCTGAGTTTCGAAGTCGGAGATTTTGTCTATCTGAAAGTGTCACCGATCAGAGGAGTCAGAAGGTTCGGAGTGAAAGGCAAGCTAGCACCCCGCTACATTGGTCCGTATCAGATTCTTGCAAGACGTGGAGAAGTGGCCTATCAGCTCAGTCTACCAGAGAATTTGTCTGCTGTGCATGATGTCTTTCATGTGTCTCAGTTGAAGAAGTGCTTGCGTGTGCCAGAAGAGCAGTTGCCAGTGGAAGGTCTTGAAGTCCAAGAGGACTTGACCTACGTTGAGAAGCCAGTGCAAATCCTTGAGGTTGCAGACCGAGTCACCCGAAGGAAGACCATCAGAATGTGCAAGGTCAGATGGAATCACCACTCACAGGAAGAAGCAACCTCGGAGCGTGAAGATGATCTGATGGCTAAGTACCCTGAGCTCTTTGCTAGCCAACCCTGAATCTCGAGGGCGAGATTCTTTTAAGGGGGATAGGTTTGTAACGCCCTGAATTTGGGGGTAGAATTTTTTTCTTCTTTTCTTTCACCAAATTCAGGCGTTACCCTTTTCTTTTTCTCATTCCCTCGCTAAACCTTGATCTTTTCCAAAGTTTTAGCGGGGTTCGGCTTGGAATTCCCGTGTTATGAAAAACCCTAAATTACTTTATGTTGTTTGATGCACCATGCCGAACTATGCATTCTTTGATTGCTTAGGAATGTAAGTGCATTCATTTAGGAAGATCGGATTTCGAAAAGGAGAAAAACCTTTCCTTTCTTTTTCTTTTTCTTTCTCTCTCTCCTCCTCTTTCTCTCTCCCGCGCCGTGGGCCGCCCCAGCCGGCCCAGCCGCCCCCCCCCCGCGCGCCCCTTTGGGCCCATTGGCCCAGCCGCCCCCTCCCTTTTCCCCCAATTCCCCCTAATCCCTCTCCCTCCCTCTCATTCTCTCTTCCCCACCCCAACCGCCGCCCCCTGCCCTAGCCGCCGCCCCCTGCAGCTCGGCCGCCCCGCCGCTCGGCCGCCCGTCCCCGTCCCCGGTGAGGTCCCCCTCCCCCTCTCCTCCCTCCCCCATCTCCCCTCCCCTTCCCCCTACCCAGCTCGGCCGCCCCCCTGGCCGGCTCGGCTCGACCGCCCCTGCGCGCCAGCTCGGCCGCCCCCTGGCCGGCTCGGCCGCCCCCGCCCCTGCGCCCCTGCCGGTTCGGCCGCCCGCCCCCCGCCAGCTCGGCCGCCCGCCGCCGGCTCGGCCGGTTCAACCGCCCCCCCTTTTTTATTTTTTTATTTTATTTTCTTTCATTACTGCTATTTATTTTATTTTAGGCAGGTTAATCATTGTTCATGTTATTGAAATAGGAAACTTAATTTAGAATTCCATTACGCTAGTTGATTCATATAATCAATTGTTTATCCAGTTCAATGTTGATCAACTAAAAATGACTAGGTTCCCATTAGTGCATATAACTGAATTCTTTTGTTAGAACCAATTGTAACTAATCATTAGTGCATAAGCTTTAACCCCCCCCCCCTCGCGAGACCTTTTCCCGTTTCTTTCTAACCATAATGAATGCGATATCGAATGTCATACTTGATGCATATTCACTTTATTTGTTCCCTTGTATGATGTGTTGTTTGTTTCCCAATTTGAATGGATGAATGTATGTATGCTTGCAATCGCATAGAGAACGATCCGGTCGAAGAGCCCGAGGAACTCGCAGGAGAAGCCCCTGAGCAGCAGTCGGTTGGTGGAGGCAAGTGTCCTTTGACCTATCTCTGTCCTATTCATTCTTTAATTCACCTCCCGCTTTACACATTTATACCTAAGGATTGACTAGCTTTTGTTATCCATATCCTTGTTTACCTATCTGGGTTGGATTATTATTGTTTAGCTTTATGCTATTGCTTAACTCTAATCAATGAACATGATGAGATTATCTATGATACGCTGTTTTCCCTTCTCTTATTATGATGTTGTACTTGTGGTATTCAAGGGGGCTCGAGCGGTTTCTCGAGTGCCTCTCCGTAAGGACCTGTTCTATGGATGACCGCCCGGGAAAACAGTGCAACCATGAGGGTAGAATGGGGTGCCCTTAGCTGAATAATTAGAGGATCCGGGATGTAGTTCACTTAGCCGTCGTGCCGTCAATGGGGCTCGGTGTATGCGGCTCGCTCTGCCAAGGTTGATTTGTCCCTTGGGGAGGAGTGCGGTACATTTAGGAAACCTAACGGGTGACTACAGCCCCGGGGAATCTTTGTAAAGGCTACGTAGTGAGACCCGGCCTATTCACCTTGGTAGTGTTTAAGGGTTTGATCGGCCCGAGGCAAGAGGGAATCACGGCTTGTGGGTAAAGTGCACAACCTCTGCAGAGTGTTATGAAACTGATATATCAGCCGTGCTCGCGGTTATGAGCGGCCAAGGGAGCTCCAGTGATTAGTGGTACTTGATCAGAGACATTATGGTACAGGTGGTTATGAGATCGATGGTTCTGGTTATGACTATGGTGCTGGTAAGTGGTATTCTTTCCGTTTGGAAAGGGTACATCGGGTTAATAACTTGGGTAATGCTAAAACTTGGCTTTCTACTAGTAAGTAATAATCTGACCAACTAAAAGCAACTGCTTGACTTATCCCCACATAAAGCTAGTCCACTACAGCCAAACAGGATACTTGCTGAGTATGTTGATGTGTACTCACCCTTGCTCTACACACCAAACCCCCCCAGGTTGTCAGCATTGCAACCACTGCTCAGGAGAAGATGAAGCTGTGGAAGGAGACTTCCAGGAGTTCCAAGACTACGACGAGTTCTAGGTGTGGGTTAGCGGCAACCCCCAGTCGGCTGCCTGTGAAGGCCGCAGTTATCTACGTTTCTTTTCCGCACTTTGATTTATTGTAAGAACTATATGGACGTCTCAGACGTATGATGTAATCGACTATTTCCCTTCTTAATACTATTTTGAGCACTGTGTGATGATGTCCATGTTATGTAACTGATGTGTACGTGAATAACTGATCCTGGCACGTACATGGTTCGCATTCGGTTTGCCTTCTAAAACCGGGTGTGACAGACATTTAGTTCCATGTCCTAATCAAAATATTGTAGGTACCAAGTGGGTATTCTGCAACAAACAACATGAGCATGGTGTGGCGACTAGGAAAAAAGCCCAACTTGTTGCCAAAGGTTATTCACAAGTCGAAGGTTTGGATTTTGATAAAAACCTATGCACCCGTAGCTAGGCTTGAGTCAATTCATATATTACTTGGTGAATAGGCTCACACAAGGCCAGAAATACATTCCTCGTGTTTCAAATAAATCTAAAGCTTCATCAAATATATGTTTCCATCACCTTGACCACATGCGATTGAAAATGATGTTATTCCTCTCCGGTGAACTCACTTCAATTTGCATGTGATGAAAGGAAGGGCAAGAAGAAGGCTCCCACTCCAAGTTCCTCAAGTGAGGAAGAGGAAGAAGAAGAAAGTGATGATGATGAAGATAATCAACCATGCACATCATCCTCCGAGGACGAAGAAACAATCCGACACATCGAAAAAGTAATGGGGATGATCCGCAAGATTAATCTAATGGGTGTGCCCCTGCAGGTCAAAGATCTTCTCTTTAACATTGACAGGAAAAAGCAAAGGAAGAGAGGATGCTTTGCATGTGGGGAGAAGGGCCACTTCAGGGACAACTGTCCAAATATGGCCGAACCCAAAAAGGAGAGGAACAAAGGCAAGGCGCTAACAAGTGTTAGAACTTGGGATGATTCCTCAAGTGAAGATGAACCTCCAAGGACGCATAGCCACCGATCCTCATCACGCTCATCATGGTCATCACACAAATGCCTTATGGCAAGAGGTAACAAAAGCATTCCATCCTCTAGTGATGAAAGTAGTAGTGATGGTGAAGGTGAGGGAAAGCCCTCGGTATCCAAAGGCTCGGTTTTACAGGACATTTAAGGATGTGGAGACCAGAATGTCCACCTCTGCTCGTCGTCGTCGAAACCCGCGTTGAGCTCCCCTCTGTCCCATGTTCCTTGATTTTATAAAATAACTGAACACCCGGTTCATACAGATTGAAGGATATGGACAGCAACGATATTCCTAGATCGTGGAATGCGGATGAGCTTCGACGATACTATGTTTAGCTTGATGTAATTTTTTCTATTCTTTTTTGTGGCACCCTTTTCCTTTCCAAAGGGGGAGAAAGGTTTTTAATGGGGCCACAACATGTAATTTTTCTTTTCCTTATTTCAATTCTATAAGAGTGATATCCCCCAAAAAATGTAAATGTAAATGCAAAGGAAAAAGAAAAGAAAACAGGGAGAAGCTCAAAAGTCGTTCCTAAGGGAATGCAGAGCTTACAGCGAAAAATAAACGCTGATTCCGCCGAAAGTAAAAGGCGAAGAAGCTCCTAAGGGAGGCTTACAACGATTTTGAGATTCTATTATACAAATACCCTCAACAAAAACTGTACAAGCTCCGATCCATCTTTCAGACCAAGGAAGCAAAGACTTCGGAAGATGTCTGATGATAAAGCTGAAGGTGCTCGGAACGAAGTAAAGAGACTTCTCAGTGCTGGTGTTATGAGAGATCACATGTGGCCCACCTCTGTCGTATTTATTATGAGGCACATTCCCGAGTAAAAGGGTTCAATAGTGAGTGCCTTACAACCATAACCTATGTTTGGACAATGTTACACGCATTTATGATATCTAAGAATATCATCCGTGTTACAACTATTATATGACATCACCAGAGGCTCGTACACCTCACCCCACATATGAGCCCACTAGCCGATTGGTTCTTCACCCTTTAAACGTTCATAACTTAATCTTCAAATCACCCAAAAGAGTGATCCAAGACATTTTGGAAAGCTTAGCAAAATCACTACATAACTTTTATAATCACCAAAAAGTGATTCCATGTTTAACTAAATCAAACAACACAGTTTTCGAAATCTGTTCTGACAGTGGACAGAACACAGCAACCGTTTTGTAAAATTCATAACTCTTAAACTATCAGGCCTATGTTATGAAATTTTAACACAAGCAATGTAAGAAAAGCATATACAACATCCTTATAACGACAATGAACAGATTGTTACATTAATTTAAGCAAACAATGCAATTTGTAAAATCTGTACTGTAATTGGATAGATTCAGTTACTGAATTTGTGAAAAGCACAACTCCTAAACGATCAGACTTATGGCTGTCAAATTTTAACACAAGTAAGATAATAAAGTTATCTACAACTTTTCTATATGGCTTTTCTACAGAAAACACAATTTAGTTCATTAAACAAACAGCACGACGAAAACAATGCGTGCAGCCCAAAACAACAACTAATAAAATTCAGCTCCTAATTACTTCAAGAATTGCGATTACTTGCTTAACCCAAGCTATCTAACAATTCAACTAACTAGAGCGACGACATAGCCGCTAAATAACATACACGTCGGCTTATTATTATCGCAATCTGAGGCACAACATACACCACAACATTTATATTGTGGTGTATGTTCACACATCGACCAAATCATACGAACCGTAAACCACTAATCTCCAAATCGCAATCACCATGCATTTACTTCCCAAATCATGAATGCATACATGTTTATCATACGAACATATCAGTATTTCAATAATTATCCTAAAACAACTAACTCCATTACACAACTTGTACCACAAACCTACTTGACTTACTTGAAGCGTCTACTTGAAATCGTGAGCACAATCATACACTATATGCGAAGCATAATTTAACAAACGCATAATACGCATCGTCACGACTCGACTTATAATTATAGAGAAAGCGACGACTACTTAGCATGTCACTATCTCTCTATATAAGCCAAAGGTATTATTGAATATGTCTAGTGGGCTCGTATACCTTCGACCTATTATAACTTCGATAACATATCCCGGTAAACATGGTAGGAGTTCCTCTTTTAAACCTTTTAACTCCTATTTCTAGGGACACTTTGGGTTTGTAATAGGTTCATATAACAGGTGATGTGTACATGGCCAGAGATGACTTGGGAGTCAGTTTTAAGGATCGCCCTTCTTATTCCCATTGCCTTTAGTTTCTGAAGCCCCAACAGAAGGGCTTCGTACTCAGCAATGTTATTTGTACAACTAAAATCCAGTCTTGCTGCATAGCATGTTCTAACTTTAGAGGGTGCTACTAGGACAGCAGCGGATCCTGCGTCGAAGGTTCCCCAAGAACCATCACAGAAGACTGTCCAGGCTTCGGTGTCTTTTGTTACTTCTTCCTGAGCCCCTGGCGTCTAATCAGCGATGAAATCTACTAACGCTTGGGACTGAATTGAGGACCTGTGTACATAGTCAATAGAAAATTCATTGAGCTCTGCAGCCCATTTTCCAATCCTCCCAGTAGCTTCTCTCTTCCTCATTATGTCTTTCAAAGGTTGCGACGAAGAAACAATTATATGATATGCTTGAAAATAATGTCGAAGCTTCCTCGAGGCCATCAACACAGCATATAGCACCTTCTCCAATTCTGTATAATTTTTCTTTGATAAGCTTAGAACTTCGGAGACGAATTATACTGGTGCTTGTTTTTTGACCTGGCCATCTTGCTTCTCCTGTACAAGCGCCGCACTAACTGCAGAGTGAGAGGCTGCTACATATAAGAGTAATGGAGCCCCTGGCGAAGATGGAGTTAGAGTTGTCAAGTCTATCAAGTATTGCTTTAACTCTTCAAAAGCCCTTTGCTGAGCTAGACCCCATTGGAAAACTTCGGCTGACTTCAATATTTCAAAGAATGGTAGATTCCTTTCTGCTGATCTGGATATAAATCTATTTAACGATGCCAGCCTTCCTGCCAACCGTTGGGCCCCCTTCTTTGTATTTGGCAGCTCCATCCGAAGGATAGCTTCGATCTTATTTGGGTTAGCTTCGATTCCCTTCGTTGATACCAGACAGCCAAGGAACTTGCCCTTCTTTACTCCAAAAACACACTTTTCTGGATTAATTTCAGACAACCTTGCCTGAAATTGGCAAATGTCTCCTGCAAGTCAGCAATATGATTCTCTTGCTTCGTGTTTTTACTATGATGTCATCAACATAAGTTAGCACATTCCTGCCTATTTGAGAGTGAAGGACCTTGGCTGTCATTCTGTTGAAGCTTCCTCCAGCATTCTTGAGCCCCTCAGGCATCTGAAGGTAGCAATAAGTGCCACTAGGAGTTATGAAGCTAGTCTTTGGCTCATCTTCCCTCTTCATCCAAATTTGATGATAGCCTGAGTAGCAGTCCAGTAGACTCATGAGCTCCGAAGAAGCTGCTGCATCTACAAGGGAGTCTATTCTTGGTAATGGGAACTCGTCCTTTGGGCATGCTTTGTTGAGATCTGTGAAATCAATACACATTCTCCATTTGCCATTAGCCTTCTTCACCATAACAGTGTTAGCCAGCCATTCTGGATATGTTACTTCTCTAATAACACCAGCACTGAGAAGTCTCTTTACTTCGTTCCGAGCACCTTCAGCTTTATCATCAGACATCTTTCGAAGTCTTTGCTTCCTTGGTCTGAAAGATGGATCAGAGCTTGTACAGTTTTTGTTGAGGGTATTTGTATAATAGAATCTCAAAATCGTTGTAAGCCTCCCTTAGGAGCTTCTTCGCCTTTTACTTTCGGCGGAATCAGCGTTTATTTTTCGTTGTAAGCTCTGGATTCCCTTAGGAACGACTTTTGAGCTTCTCCATGTTTTCTTTTCTTTTTCCTTTGCATTTACATTTACATTTTTTGGGGGATATCACTCTTATAGAATTGAAATAAGGAAAAGAAAAATTACATGTTGTGGCCCCATTAAAAACCTTTCTCCCCCTTTGGAAAGGAAAAGGGTGCCACAAAAAAGAATAGAAAAAATTACATCAAGCTCGTACACCTCACTCCACATATGTTCAACAAGTCAAAGAATTCTAGGGACACTTTGGGTTTGTAAATCTAAAGCCCACTAGATTGTTCACCATGTAGTTCTCGAGGTCCAGTGAGACCATCATTTTCAATAACAGCACTATGCCATTGATCACAAGTGAATAACAGCACTATCCCAAGTGACCCACCGAGACAGGACAGAAGAAGCCAAATTGTAACTAAAAGGCGTGTTTGGTTTGTTTAGTCCATATACTAAAGCCTAATTGGAGGACAAAAGTTTAGTCTCTAGCCTATTTGGTTCCAGAGACTAAAAATATTTAGAACACATTAAATGACTCATAAAAAGACCAAAATGCCTATTAACAATCTCTGGTCATTAGTGCAATTAAAATAAATGAGGAGCAAAAGGTGGAATTATATGGTTTAGTCCCTTTTAGTCATCCTTTAAGGGATTAGGGACTAAATGTCCCACCGTTTAGCAATTTAGAAACTAAAATAGAGGGACTAATCTTTAGGGCATATTGGGTTCGCGGCTAACTGTGTCATGTTTTGCCTAAGGTTAGTCATTCGAATTGAAGAACTAATGTGGCGGAACCGCCCAAATTATTCCAGCTTAAATGCCCAAGTCGCACCCTTAAAGGCAGCAACACACTTAAACAGGAATAACCTGTCAGTCCCTCGGATCTAGTCCGATAAAGCCACTTACCAGGATCGAATACCACTAGCTCACTCGAAGGTGAGACACAGAGAAATACAATAAAGCATAATACCACAAATTTAATAAGTATCAATAGTAATTACATTATCGGAGTTTCAGAAATAATAATCATAAACTTTAATGCAGTGGAAATAACTAACAGAGAAATCCAAGTAACATGGCGAAGCCTGGCCACGCTACTCCTCCTGGTCCTCTCCTGCGGAAGCAATAACCCTCTCGACCATCTATCCCGGTGGCAGGGATGAAGGCCAAGTCACACCAGCAACCAATCATCCTAAGGAGTACCTGCAAAAATTATGCCACAAGCAAGGCTGAGTATATTAATACTCAGCTAGACTTACCCGGTGTGAGGAGTCTACTCTACCTCTAGACATGCAGTTGTTTGGCTGAGAGGTTTGGTTGCCAAAAGCACTAGCTGAGTCTAAAAATCAAGTTGTAGCTTTGTCAAGATTTAGTGTGACTCTCTTAAGACTAAATGTGTACTATCTACTCATTCATGGTATCAAGCAATTTAGCAATCAACATCTTTTGCCAAATCATCACATTTTCACTTGTTACTCAATGAAGTACAATGGATCAAGCAGTCTCATTAGCTGCGAGAAGCAGACGATTCGAATCGAGTTTTTATCCTTGCAAGGTAAACCTAAACACACGACGTGGCGAGGCACTCCGTCACCACACACATCAACCGTCCCCATCGATTCTCTGGCAACAGATCAGGGCTCACTGCCTTGGAAGATAGCAATGAACCCGATCATGATCTAACGGCACCCAACCAATGTGGCGAAACCATATGTGGATTGAGGTGTACGAGCCTCTGGTCGATGATCAATGCCACACAACCCCCATTCTTGTCGAAAATAGCCATGAATGACCATTTTCAATAATACAGAAGGCTAACACGTACGGAATTTTGACCAAGAAATGGTCTCCTCCAGAAATCCAAGAATGTGATCTATGGCAATGAAACATATGTGTGGTGAGGTGTACGAGCCTCTTGTCGATGATAAATGGCCACACAACCCCCATTTTAGTCGAAAATAGCCGTGAACGACCATTTTCAATAATATCGAAGGGTAACACCAACAGATTTTTGACCAAGAAATGGTCTCCACCAGAAATCCAAGAATGTGATCTATGGCAAGAAAACATATGTGGGGTGAGGTGTACGAGCCTTTGGTCGATGATCAATGGCCACACAACCCCCATTTTTGTCAAAAATAGCCATGAACGACCATTTTCAGTAATACCGAAGTCTAACACCTACGGATTTTTGACTAAGAAATGGTCTCCACCAGAAATCCAAGAATGCGATCTATGGCAAGGAAACATATGTGGGGTGAGGTGTACGAGCCTCTGGTCGATGATCAATGGCAACACAACCCCCATTTTTGTCAAAAATAGCCATGAACGACCATTTTCAATAATACCGAAGGCTAACACCTACGAGGATGTACTCTCCGTCAGCAAGATTACAGTCTATCGAATGCAATGAACATGTATGTTATGATTATGCAGGATTAATAACATTATGCAAAAAGAAAACTAAGTTAAGAAATAACTTAGGGTTTCTGGTTCATACGTGGCTTTTAGTGGGTTAGGCTTATCACTTTTAGGTTTAGGTTTTTGTTGAGGATAAACATAGGGAATTGGTATTGCCTCTATATACTTCAGTGACAAGTTATAAAGAGTTTTCAGGATGACACTAATTTTCCTATTATTCACCTTTTCCTCCCTTTATTTTCTATTTATGGTTTCTAGTGTAGGTTTGAACTACGACAATGGTTTAATATTTTCCAAAAATCTTGTAAAAATTACAGTGGGTTGCCATTTGCTATTCTAGCTTGTTTTAAGAATTTGAGGCTTATAATATAAAGGCTATGCTTTAGACAAAAAGAACAAAAGTGGTGTAAAATGGGCCACTTTGCACTATACCTCTCCCTTAGGGTTGAGTTCCTTCCTAAGGGTTATTTTTGTTGGGATCTAACAGTAATACCAAACCTCTGTGCCAAAATTCACATAAAGTTAATTGGTGATTATTTAGTTGTGATTTTCTAAGGTTTTATGCCAAAAAGGTGCTTATAACTAACTTGTCATTTGAAAAATATCAAACAACAGATTTTGTATTTTTCCTCTGTTCATAATAACCAAACATTAGTTATCCCAAGGTTTGGGGTGTCTTTGCCTTAGGGTTATTTTTGTAGGGTTTTTCTAAGTTTCCCTTGTTTTCTAAAAATAAAAGGGATCCTACTTATTTTATACTAAACCATGGTATGATAGATTTTTCCAGTGAACTTCATTGAATGAGTACCCTAATAAAAATAGAGGTGCCTTCTGGTTCATTATTTAAATCACATTTTCTATTTTTCTTAACCTTGAGCATAATGTAAAATAAGGGGCAAAAACTAACTTAATGGGGTGGACAGAAAGGTTTAACATTTTTAAATAGGTCAGTAGGTAGATATATACTTCTCCAAATTTTTCTAACCCTAGTCAAATAGCACAACTATTTTTCTTTTATTATTGAGCTTTTGGCCAAAACTATAATTAAATCAGAACTTTAAAGTTTTCTATAGTACATAGGGGGTTTTATATTTTTCTTAAGTAGGCTACATTATTTAGGGTCTGACAAAATTGGTTTGACCAAATTTGGATGAACTAAACAGAAGTTATGAATTTTTAAAGTCTCTGTTCAATTTAAAAACAGATTTAAATAAGAGTTTCCTGGAAAAACAATTTACACCGAGGTCCCTGGGTTTAAACTGAATCAACTCACTCAAATCTACCCCTGAGTCACTATTCCCCTGAGTCACTGACAGTTCAAAAAGCCCCCTGACCTTCTCTTTCTCTCACCCGCAGTCCTTCCCCCAATGTAAACAGTACCTGCGGGAAAGAAAAGGGTGGCGCGGCTTACCGGCGGCGAGATAGGTCCGGCGAAGGGCAGGGTTGGCTTGGGGAGGCTCTGGCGGTCACAGCGAGGTGCGGCTCGACGGCGGGGATGGCCGGAATCGCTCGGTCCACGCGCGCAAGCGGGTGTTCTCGTCGGCGGCGAGTGTACCGGCCAAACCACGGCGAGCTGGTTCAATCCAAAGGCAAGGTAAGCTTCACGGGGTCACGTAGTGACTGGGTGCACCAGGAATTGGAAAAAGGTTGAGCGGATTACCCGGTCCACGTACTCCGGCGAGGGTGTGAGCTCCGGCGACCGTGGACTGGCTTCTCCGGCGAAGCAGGCTTCGATTCCTCGCTCGGGGAGCTTCACGGGGGTGTACTTAGTCGTCTCCGAGGGTTGGACGGGGCTGGGAAAAGCTGGGCTGGTCGGTCTACGGCGGCAGTGGGTCGGGTGGCCGCGAACACGTCGCGCACGAGCAAACGGCGGCGAGCTAAGCTCCGGTGAGGCTTGAGTATGCGCGGAGGAGTGTGCTCGATGCCTCTGTGGGTTTTATAGGCGCAGGCACACACAGGGGACACGGGCGCGGCTCGGCGTGGCGCGGGGTCGGGCGCGGGCGTGCTCTGGCGCGGCAGAGCGCGTCGAACACGTGTAAGTTTTCTTCTGCCCTTGTTCCACAGCTCACCCAAGTCGCAAACGTGCGAATCTTGGCAAAAATCCGGCGTGGGTCTACTCCTGGCACCCAGGGCTATCACTTATCTGTGAGACGCCATGGCAGATATGGCCTATGGAGGGAGATCTCTGGTCGCCAAATCGGGTGTGTCACACTGCCCACTTCGCGACAAAAACCATGCCAAGGCATGTCAAACGTCCAAGTCTCAGGCTCAGCTTTTTCCAGTGGGTCCCTTGGGTGGTATGCCACATTTTTGGTATAGGACATAGGTGGATTTGGTGCCAGCTTCGAGGTGAACACGACTGATCTTTAGTGTAGGTGTAGTTTTTAACTTAGAGAGAAGTAGAGAGCTCTAGCTCTCTCTCCACTTGGAGATTTGATTTGGGGTTTCTCCAGGGGTCTTTTTGCAATATTTCCCTCCCCTAATTGTTGGTTATAAGGTTGCTTAAGGTTTGGGTAAGGATTACTCATGTTTTGCACATTTGCCCACTCTCTTTCCCTTCTTATCCTTAGCTTTGGGAGATAGGGGTTAAGAGAGGTCTAGGGTTTTTCACCCCTCTTACCCAAGGTAGCAAGTGTGCAAGGATTAGAGTAATGCTTCTTAGGTCATTGACAACTTTAACTAACACATGATCTCCAAAGTTCTTATGTGTTGCCTTAAGCCTCTACCACATATGATCACAGTCCCTAGTGCCAAGGTGTGCTCTAGCCATGGTAACACCTGGGGTGTTACAGCCCTCCCCCCTTAAAGGAATCTCGTCCCGAGATTTTAGGTAGAGTCACTTGGAGGGTGCTTGAAGGTGTGTGTTGGTGCTACTCTTTCTTTATATTCAAGTTTCTCTCGTTAACTGCTCTTCGAATGTCATTCTCTTTGCAACTTCAGAAGGAAGCCCTTCTTAAGTTAAATCCACAACTTAGACTATCCTTGTTATCTAAGTTTTTCTTATATTTGTATTCAAAGGGCAGGTGGGGTGGGGTTCTGGGGTTACGTACCGATTCCTTTGGGCAGAAAGTCGGGGAAGCGAGAGCGCAGAAAATCCTCCGTCTCCCATGTAGCTTCTTCTATTGAATGGTGACTCCACTGAATCTTATACATTCTGACCGACCTTGCCCGAGTTGATCTTTCCTTTTGATCTAATACCTTGACGGGGTACTCTTGATAGGACAAGTCTGGTTCTATCTCAATGTCTGGTTCCGGCAGTACTTTAGTGGGTAGGCGAACACATTTCCGCAGCTGAGATACGTGGAACACATTGTGAACTGCTGACATGTGAGGTGGCAATTCCAATTGGTATGCTACGGGTCCACAAGCTTCCTTGATCTCGTAGGGTCCAATGTAACGAGGAGCTAACTTGCCCTTGATCCCAAATCTCTGGACACCCTTGGTTGGTGATACCTTAAGATAAACATGCTCTCCCACCTCAAACTGTAGAGGCTTCCGCCTCTTATCATGATAGCTCTTTTGCCTGGCCTGAGCAGCTTCTAAGTTCTTCTTGATGACTTTGACCTTTTCCTCTGCTTCCAGAACCAAATCTGGCCCAAATATTTCCCTTTCTCCTGCCTGGGACCAATTCAGCGGGGTTCTACATCTCCTCCCATATAAGGCTTCAAAAGGTGCCATCTTCAGACTGGACTGATAGCTGTTATTGTAAGAAAACTCTGCCAAGGAAAGACACTTGTCCCAATCCTTTCCGTAGTGTAGTGCACATGCTCGCAACATGTCTTCCAAAATCTGATTCACCCTTTCTGTCTGACCATCGGTTTGGGGATGATAGGCTGAGCTTCGGATGACATGGGTCCCAAGTGATTCCTGCAATTGTTCCCAAAATCGTGCCACAAATGGTGCTCCTCTGTCCGAGACTATAGTCCTTGGTATTCCATGCAGACGAACTATCTGGTCAATGTAGATCTCTGCATACTTCTCTGTCCTGTGGGTGGTGTGCACTGGTAAGAAATGAGCAGTCTTAGTCAATCTGTCCACAATAACCCAAATAGAATCATGGTGCCTGGAGGTATTGGGCAATCCCACTATAAAGTCCATGCAAATGTCCTCCCATTTCCAAGATGGTATGGGGAGGGGTTGCAAAGGGCCTGCTGCCTTCAAATGACTGGCTTTGATTCTTTGGCAGGTGTCACATTCTGATATGTACTTGGCAATTTCCCTCTTCATTCTGGTCCACCAATACAAGGATCTGAGATCATGGTACATCTTATTGCTACTAGGGTGCATGGAGAATTTGGAAAGGTGAGCTTCATCCAATATCTTCTTTTTGAGCTCCGGGTCCTTGGGAACAACTAATCGATCTCCAAACCATAGGATTCCCTTGCTGTCCTGCCGGAAACACTTGTACTTTTCTGCCTTTTGCTTGATCATGTCTTTGATAACCTGAACGCCCTTATCCTCAACCTGTGCCCTGACTATTTGCTCTTGCAACGTGGGTTCCACCGAGATATAATTTAATTCACCGGAAGGAATAACTTCCAGGTTCAGCTTGCACAGTTCATCACACAGGGTGGTAACTCTTGCATCCATGCTCATACAATTGCACTGGGCCTTTCTGCTCAAGGCATCTGCCACAACATTTGCTTTGCCCGGATGGTAATGCACCTCCAAATCATAGTCTTTGATTAACTCCAACCATCTCCTTTGCCTCATGTTCAGATCTGCCTGAGTGAAGATGTATTTGAGACTCTTGTGATCAGTGTAGATGTTACAATGAGCTCCCATCAAATAGTGTCTCCATATCTTAAGAGCGTGAACCACAGATGCCAATTCCAGATCATGTGTGGGGTAGTTCTGCTCATGGGGCCTGAGTGCTCGGGAAGCATAAGCAATCACTCTGTTATCTTGCATCAAGACACATCCCAATCCTGTACCAGAAGCATCACAATAAACTTCGAAGGGCTTGGTGTTGTCAGGTTGAGCCAGCACTGGGGCTGTTGTCAAATGCTGCCTCAAAGTATGAAAGGCATCTTCACACTTTTGGTTCCAATCATACTTGACTCCCTTCTTCAATAACTCAGTCATTGGCTTGGCAATTCTGGAGAAATCCGGAATAAATCGTCGATAATACCCGGCCAATCCTAGAAAACTCTGAATCTGCCTCATTGTAGTCGGGGGTTTCCAATCCATTACCTCTTGTACCTTCTCAGGATCAACTGATATCCCATCCTGAGAAATTGTGTGACCCAAGAATTTGATCTCCTTCAGCCAGAATTCGCATTTAGACATCTTAGCATAAAGACGATGATCGCGCAGTCGCTGAAGCACAATGTGCAGGTGCTCAGTATGTTTGTCTTCATTCCTGGAATAGACCAGAATATCATCAATGAAAACGACCACGAACTTATCCAATTCCGGCATAAACACTGAGTTCATCAGGTACATGAAATAAGATGGGGCATTGGTCAGTCCGAAAGACATCACCAAAAACTCATACAGCCCATATCTGGTAGAAAAGGCCGTCTTGGGAATATCGCTGGCACGGATCTTGATTTGATGGTAACCTGAGCGAAGGTCTATCTTGGAGAATACCTTGGCTCCTACCAACTGATCAAACAGAACATCAATACGGGGTAGCGGGTATTTGTTCTTGATAGTCACCGCATTGAGAGGGCGGTAGTCAACACACATCCTCAAACTCTCATCCTTTTTCTTCACAAATAAAGTTGGACATCCCCATGGTGAAGTACTTGGGCGAATAAACCCCTTGTCCAACAACTCTTGCAATTGCTTCTTCAATTCAGCCAATTCCACGGGAGGCATCCGATAGGGTCTCTTGGAGATAGGAGCAGTCCCGGGTTGCAACTCAATTGCGAACTCAATGTCTCGGTCAGGTGGCATCCCTGGCAATTCATCTGGAAACACATCCGGATAGTCACAGACCACTGGGATCTTTTCTACTGGGGATTCTAACATAACAAGGGTACAAGAACGGGTACAACCCTGGTCCGGCAAATATAGTGTGGTTCCACCACAACTTGGTGAGTGCACCTCAATGGCCCTGGCTGCAATATCCATCACAGCCTGATTTCTGGTCAACCAGTCAGTTCCCAATATGACATCCACAATTTCCAAACCCAAAATGAGGAGGTTGGTTTTAATTATCAGACTACCAAACTTTATAGGCACATTCTTGTTAATTTGGTAAGTGGCGACCCTGCCGCCTGGTGTTGAAATTGTGATACCCCCATTGGTGTGGTGAAAAGGTAATTGGCACTTGGCACTAAATTTGGCACTGATAAAACTATGCGATGCACCAGAATAAAAAAGAATAATAGCAGGATAATTCAAAACTGTAAAGATACCAGTCATGACGGGTGCTCCCTCTGGAATATCGGCCATGGTGGTGAAGTTTAACCTGCCCTGCCTCACTTGCACCTTTTGCCTCTTGCCTTGATTCTGATTGACATTCTGCCCCTGCCTCTGCTGGTTCCTGGGGCAATTCTTGGCGTAATGTCCGGTGTTACCACATGTGAAACACTGTTATCATTTGCCTGGCGGTACTGCTGCTGCTGGTTGTTCCTCTGAGCTGGAAACTGGGTGCGGTTGGGTGCCTGCTGCTGCTGCTGTGGTCGGATCACCCATCTTCCTTGCTGCTGCTGGGGTCCCCTGTTCTGAGTGTCGGACACAATCCTGAAGCGCTGTGGCTGAGCTGAGGGTCCTGCCACAGGGGTCTTCTTCTTTTTTTCTGCCTGTCGAGCTGTAATGCAGTCCTCCTGGGAGATGGCCATGTTGACCAACTCATTGTAACTGTTGGCCCTGACGGTGTTGAGACGATCACGGAGCTTAGTGTTGAGCCCCCTCCTGAACCTGTCTCTCTTCTTCTCATCCGTGTCTGCGTGATATCCAGCATACTGGCACAAGTCATTAAAAGCCTGGGCATACTGCAACACTGTCCTGTTGCCCTGAGTGAGTGCCAAAAACACATTGAGCTTACGGTCCATGATCTCGGCTGGTATGTGGTGTCCCCTGAAAGCTGCCTTGAACTCTCTCCACTCCACCTCTCGATCCTCTGGCTGCATGGCAAGAAAATGGTCCCACCAAGTTCTTGCGGGTCCGCGAAGCTGCTGTGTGGCGAACCTGACTTTAGTGACCTCTGAACAAGCTCCATGGAGTAGCGGGAATTTGGATTCCACCACTCGTAACCACACATCCGCATCAAGTGGGTCCTCTGCCCTTGTGAACAATGGTGGCTGGGTACTGAGGAACTCCTGATAGGTAGCTGCCGCAGGGTGACGCTGATGGTCTCCACCACCATAGTGCTGCGGTGGTGGCTGACGCTGAGCTAGCTGCCTCAAGATCTCATTCTGCTGAGCCATCAGCTCCTGGAGAGTGGGGGGTGGTGGTGGCGGTGGAGGAACGCGCTCATTCTGGCCACGACGCTGCCTCCCGGCCATCTGAAAAACCACATATATACTTAACACCATATTTCCAATTTCCAGATTTAATCGCGGCGAAAAGAGTCAAAAACAAAATGATAGACTCCACTTCAACAAAAGGATTTAGAAAGGCATAACTTTTTCCTTCCAAATTTAAAACTGATAACAGCATCCATCAAGCATGCTTCCAAAAGAATTTATCATGATTACATCATTGGTCCCAAAAAGACTCAACTCTATCTAGCCTAGTACCCCAAGGGTGCAAAAGCTAAGCTAGCTGCGAGGAGTCCTACCATCCAACTTGCAACCCTATCCTGAACACCTAGTGAGCGAACAAGGCAACACTCGACTCGGGGGAAGGTGGTCTCCCTGAGCCAGCAGTGTCCACACTAGAGGCAGGCTCATCTCCTCCCTCGATGTCGACGTCCTCGTTGGCCTCCATGTCCTGGATCTCCTGGTGATGCATATCCAGGTGCTCATTAGCCTCAGCAAGCTGTTGCTGAGTATTAATAAGCTGATCCTCGAGAACCTCGATGGTGTTCTCCCTGGTGCCCACTAGTTCCTCCAGCTCATGGATCTCAGTGGACAGCTGCTCCACCTGCAAGTCCTTTTCCACCATTTCAGTGGACAAATCAACCACGAGCTCCTCCCTGTTGTCCAAAGTAATCTTTGTCGCCTCCAATAGTGCCATCAGATGGGACATCGCCTCACCGCGCATCACTTGCAGACGGTACAGAGCATTCATGCACCGTACGGTCAAGTGCGCCGTGTGGCCTGGGTAGATGGCCCAGATATCCTTGGCATGCTCCACCCTATCCTTCCACATTGGGTCATCCTCCCTTTCAGCGGGGAACAAGCCAATGGGGTGGGTAGCCAGCTCCAAAGGATGGAATCCGCAGAAGGTGGTCAATCCATGCAGAGCAATCGCCTCGATCGTGTCTTCCGCTCGGTATCCAAAAGACTCGGAGTCCAAAGAGCGCCAGCCTGGCTGCAGGGGATGAGGCTCCAAGGTCATCCTCACCCTACAGCGGGGCACTCGGTGCTTCTCGAACTGCTGCACCGCGTACTGAGGGGGTGTCGTATATCCCGCCCCCTCAAGTACCTCCCACAAAATGCGGGGAAAACCCTCTCGTGCAAGCCCGTCAGTGTGGGATAGTGCATTTCTGGGGATAGAGCCAAATAAATGATAGGTAGGACGGCGCCATTCCTTGACATATATAACCCCCATTTTTGATGAAAATAGCCATGAACCAATGTCAACCCCCATTTAATGGTGAAACGTTGATGTATAAAAATGACGTAGGTATTACGGATTTACATTTTGATACAAATCTAGTGGGCTCATAAATGGGTTCATCTTGAAATAGTCACATATGTGGGTTGGGCAAATTATGTCAAAGAACGTTATTTAAAGTATGCGGCCAAAGAACATTTTATGATCCATTTAAGAAGTTTTACTATTGTTATCATATACCTCACTTCAGTGTTATTTAAAGTATTTCGGGCGCGAGGTGGGCCACCACACAGCGGGGTAGTGGTCCACCGTTCAGTGGGTGCGGGTGACTGTTCGGCGGGTGCGGGCGACTTGGCGATTCACCTTCCCACTTGCAGCACTATATAAACAGACGGGTAGGTGTGAAGTTACCACAACATTCATTGCCATTGCACTGTTCTACTGTTGAAAAATTTGACCATAGCCGAAGCTTTTTCACCGCATTCTCGAGCGAACCGTCACTTTGAATTAGCTTCGTCAAAAGAGGGAGCTTCGTCAAAACTGTAAAAAACATGAGCTTCGTAAAAATCACAAAAAGATCCATCAGATGGCTAGAGTACGCTCGACTACGAGGGTGACCCGTGAAGGAGAAGAGACTGAGGCTACCGAGACAGCTCCAATTTTCGAAGTCATGAGACAATCGGGCTTAGTTGTGACAGAGGGGGCCATTGAAGAAGGTGCACCTGCTGCTGAAGCTGAACAAACTGATGTTGAGGAAGAAAATGCTGATGAAGAAGAAGAGGATTATAGCATTCTGATCCCATCAAAACCCAGTCACTTGGATTTTGAAAAATCTACTGTATCTGAAGCCGACGTGCCCATGATGATGAAACTGGGCTACTTTGGAGAAGCTGAAAAGAAGCTTATTCGCTTTGGCGGAGAAGAAGCCACTCCAACACCGAAGGATGACGAAGTAGTAGTTTTCAAAAGCTTTTTCAGAGCAGGATTACGGTTTCCGCTGAATGAGATGATCGGAGAAGTTTTGGATAATTATGAAATCTATCTTCATCAACTGACCCCTAACACTATCGTTAGGCTCAACATCTTCATCTAGGCCCTTCGAAGCCAAGGAATGGATCCAAATGCTGAAGCTTTCTGTCGAGTGCATGAATTGCATTACCAAACGAAGGCCAGAGAAGACGGGCTACATGAAAATTTTGGTTGTTATAACTTCGAGTATCGCAAGGATACAAAGGCTTCGGTCCTCAGCTATCGTACCAAGTGGCCAACTGGCTAGAAGAGTGAGTGGTTTTATATTAAGGCTGATGAGAAGAAAAGAGGGAAACTGATGACGATGGTGATGAGCCCACTGTCCTTAAGCTTCGGGATGACCAGACCTTTGTGCAACATGAAGCCAGGGTCAGCATGTCCGCTGGCCATAGCAGAATTTAGAGTGGTGGCTGAACAAATCAGCACCAGGGATCTAGTGCAAGAGTACCTGGCCAATAGGATATCTCCAACGTTGAGTGAATGGAGTATGCCAAAGCTAAAAGGAACAAAGAAGAAGAATGAACTTGTTCGATTACCCTATCGCTTCAAGTTTGAGAAACAGTTCAAAGAGCCCTGCCGAGAATGGCTGGAGATGATTGAGACTATGTGTAATGAGATCTTGGGCAATTATACCAAAAAAGAAGATCAACTAATGACTGCAGCCTTTGGCACCCGACCAAAACGAAGGTTGAATCGGGTAATGGACGCTTTAAACTTTAAATACCCTGATTATAAACGACTAAGCAAGGGTGCCGAAGGGACAAAGAGAAAAACGGTTGTCAGTGTTATGAGCAAACAGGCTGCTAGAATGGTGAAAGAGGACGAAAAAACTCTGAAGAAAGGAAAATCCAGTCCCGAGCCGAAGGTGGCGACTTCGAAGAAGAGAAAAGTTGTAACTCCAGAGCCGAAGGTGGCTGAGATAGAAGAGGAAGATCCTTCAACGCCTTCTGCTACCGAAGTAGAAGAAATTTTAAAGGTAATGACTGAATCCTTACCTATCAAGCTGCTAAGTCCTCTGGGGCCGCATCTGACGAAGCTTTTATAAATGGTCGATATCTGGGTAAATGTAAATCCGTAGGTATTACGGTCGCAGCTGGCTAACCCATTTTTGCCAGAGGATTTTTGTAGGTATACGAGCATTACCGCCTTCAGTAGTGATAACAGGTTTCCTATAATCCCCCTGCAAGCAACCCCTTGGCTGCGGCCTCTCTGCCCAGCGCCACCCCTCCCTTTCTCCCTTTCCGTGGCGAGCGCGGGCTCCCCCAAGCCTCGACGCTCAGCGCTCTGGATGGGGACGCCCAGATCCTCGCTTCTCTGTACCAAGCACCCGGCCCTACCTCTCCATCGAGCTGCTCTCTAGGCCAAATGTCCCCCATGCTGCCAGCTTTGCACCCATGGCGAGCAGCCCTCCTAGCAGTGAGCTCCTCTGTCGACGTCGGACCACAGCAGCAGGAAGCCTCCCTGGGCACTTGTTCCCCCAACACTCGCCACGTCAACGCCGTCGACCTCGCGTAGCAGCCACGACGCCAGTTCGCGCAGCCACATTGATGACCTCTGCGTCGCGCCCTCGGCGTGTTCGATGTAATGCCAAAGCAGCAGCAGCGACACCCTTCGCTGTGTCGCGCTCGCCAGAACGGGCCTCACGCCGTCGATCTGCGCAGCGTCTGCTCGTCGTCGTCGAAACCCACGTTGAGCTCCCCGCTGTCCCATGTTCCTTGATTTTATAAAATAACTGAACAAATAAACTGTGTAATAATTGTGTATGTCGTCTAATCGCGGCGCCTTTGTCGTCGTCGCGCTTCACGCGTCGTTTCTCGACAGAGAGCCAAACCGACAGCATGCAGACATGCGCGACACGAGTCAGCCAGGTTGTTCGCTTTAGAAAAAAATTGTGATTTCATTTTATTTACGATTCAGTCGATGGCGTGAATATGTGCGTGAAAATATAATTGTATGAATGAACGCGTGTATAGAAGAAAATGAAGTAGAAAAGAACTCGGATGTTTTTATACTTTGATAGGAAAAATATGTGATGAGTTGTTTGATGCGAAAAACTAAGTTATAAAATGCGGATTATGTTTTGGGAAATGTATCGATATGTGTTTATGTGAAAAGTATAATTGTTTTATGCAATGTGATGGGATTCGCGATTATATCGGGAGTATATTTATTAATGTGACGAGTAGTTTAGAAAATGCTAGTTGCGTAGAGGATGAATTATTGATCATGTGGTAAGCATCGCGTTAGTAGTCGAGCAGACGGAAGAATGGCGCGCATACCCAATACAACATCCGATTTACTTCATCAGTGAAGTCCTCCGACCCTCAAAGATATGGTACCCTCAAGTTCAGAAGCTATTATACGTGGTACTTCTAACCGCTCATAAAAATGGTCACAAATCCATTTATTTTAACACACACCTAAGTTTTCAATAGAAATGGTCTCCACCAAAAATCCGAGAATGTGACTATGGCAAGAGTGTGACACGGTGATTTGTTTTACCGAGGTTCGGTTCTTGCAAACCTACTCCCCGTTGAGGTGGTCACAAAGATCGGGTCTCTTTCAACCCTTTCCCTCTCTCAAACGGTCATTTAGACCGAGTGAGCTTCTCTTCTCAATCAAACGGGACACTAAGTCCCCACAAGGACCACCACACAATTAGTGTCTCTTGCCTTGGTTACAATTGAGTTAGAATCAAGAAAGAATGAAGAAGAAAAGCAATCCAAGCGCAAGAGCTCAAATGAACACAAGTCTTTCTCTCACGAGTCACTATTTGATTGGAATGATCTTTGGACTTGGGAGAGGATTTGATCTCTTTGATTGTGTCTTGTATTGAATGCTATAGCTCTTGTAAGGTGTTTGAAGGCTGAAAACTTGGATGCAATGAATAGTGGGTGGTTGGGGGTATTTATAGCCCCAACCACCAAACTAGCCGTTTGGTGGAGGCTGCTGTCGCATGGCGCACCGGTGTGATACCCAATTTTCTGAAAAGAAGTTAAATTTATTTTTCCCTTGGCGTTGGAGTTTTTTTAGGAAGCATTCACCAGTAAAACAGTAGAATACTTGTTGGATTTGTGCGCTGGGGTCGGGAGCAGACGTGAGAGCGAGTTTGGGCCGTGGATCTCGATCCGGCGGTGGGGAGCCCATTAGTCCCCCCCTTAACCCTAGCCGCCCCCTCCGTCTCACTCCCCCCACCCCTTTGGCCGCCACCTCTCTCTCTTCCTCTCTTCCACTCTTGCAGCCGCCCCAATCCCTCTCCTTCTTCCCCAAATGATTGCAGCGCCACCCCTCAACCCTAGCCGCCCCCACCTCTTCCTCTCCAAGGTGGAGCCTCCCCGCTTGGTGTCCGTCGTGTGGGTGCGAGTCTTCCATGGGAGTTTGGAGGGAGGAAGAAGGAAGAAAAGAAGGAGGAAAGGAGGAACCCAAGGTGATTTTCGTGAAACCATAGTTGCATGAACTTATTGGGTCATTCTAACGGCACCCAACCAATGTGCAAGAGGATTGGTTCCTACACCAGAAAATGTTTGGTTAGCACTTAAGTAATGTAGACTTGCCATGGCTAAGTTGAGATAACATAGTATCCTGTTTTATATGTTTCTTTCTCTAGTTGATTGTGATGTTGTATTTGTGTTGCGTAAATAAATAAAATGTTGTCTTCTTTTAATGATGTTAATGTTGAACGCCGATAACGTGTAGATAACTAACGCTAGCGTGTGGTTGTTATGGTGTCTTACAATTTAGTGTTAGTTCGCTACCGTGTATTGAATGTCTTGTGATATATTTCATCATATTTATACATATGGATCTTGCATCTCATTTAGGACCGAGAGATGATGATCGAGCTACTGATGTGGTGCCAACCACAAGATGCAGTTGGTGGACGACCTGAAGAATGATGGACTTAACCAGTGGATACTCGCCAACCGAGTACCCCCGAGCAAACACTATCTAAGTGTTAAATTGAAGGCAAGCCTCGGTTTCATGCATAACCGTTTATATATTCTATTTTACTACACTTAATGTTTGTAGGCTTGTACCGTGCACTTAAGTGTAGGAGTTGCCTGAAACCCTAGTTGCATGAACTCAGGATTCCTTTTGAGATGGATACTAGTATGCTAGGTCGAGTAGCTGCTATGATAAATCAGGATCTCGGTAGAAGTTGAGTGATTTTTCTAGCACTCGCGCGAGGTCAGGAATTGGTTGTATTCATTTTGATAACAGAATGATGATGGTCTGTGGACACGGATCCATGGGGATGCGTTGTCTATGAGACGAAATTGGAATAAGGATTAATGTGCGGATACCTGTGTCAAGCGTTTGAACGTACTAAACACAATTCGGGAAATATGGTAACCGGTAAGCCTAGTACCTGAGTGAAGCCGGACGCGGACTTTACCCCTCACTTGTCCTGAGACTGGGTCTCCCATTCTAGATATGGTGGGTACATGTGCGGCCACTGCACGGCGATGGCCGGGGTCAGTGGAGCATTGTATGCCAAGGCGGTGAGGCCTGGCCGCGAACGGGAAATCGATGGGGCAGTTGACGTGTGTGGGGACGGAGTGCCCCTACATGTCGTGTGTTTAGATTTACTTTGCAAGGTTAAAACTCGATTCGAATCGTCTGCTTCTCGCAACTAATGAGACTGCTTGATCCATTGTACTGCATTGAGTAATAAGTGGAAATGAGATGACTGGAAAAGATGTTGATTGATATAATGTTTGATACCATGTATGAATAGATAGGTTCTCATCTAGTCTAAATTATTATTCTAGAACTTGAAAAGCTAAAACTTGTTTTTAGACTCAGCTAGTGCTTTTGGCAAATCAAACTCCGTAATACCTACGGATTATAAAATAAAGATCTGAGTAATGATGGTTACATATGAACAATGAGGTTCAACAAGACGGGACAGAAGATAGTTTTATCCAGAACCTCTGATTTCGGGTGTACAGGGTTATATTCACCCAAGAACGTTCATGGTCTATGTACACCGAAAATTACGGATTTTTAACTCCATATTTATCCCTTTTACACGGTGTACATAGCGCTGGTCATGTACACAACATTTTTGAATAATACCAAAAAGGGAAAGTGTTATATTAGCCTATTCCTTCATTCTTCAAAGTAACCTCTTGACCGTTTACTAAAACAAATCCCGATGAGGGGTGACGACTAACGATGGTTACTTCTAAAACACCGGCGCTGGTCATTCATAACCACATCTTTACAAGACATTCATAAGAGTTTAGTCCGTACTGGCGATATTTATCCTTAGATTTACGTGGTCATTCAGATTTACCAAACTGAACTCCATAACTCTTAATAACACAAGGTTGATAGCAAAGAAAACCACATCGATCATCAACAATTGTACAGGGTTTACAAATATCATGAGAAAATTGTAAATGGGGGGTGGCTCACATTTACCCGGTAAACAAGGAAACATATGAGTCGGATTGTTTCCTGTTTCAGCATTGCTGCATACTGCGCCTCCAGTTCATCTTTCTGCAGCTGAGGGTATCTATAAGGACATACCGCCACTGGTGCTGTGCCCGACATCACGTGGATGCGGTGATCACATGGTCGTGCTGGAGGGAGGCCCGTTGGGGATGAGAAAACATCATCAAATTGCTGGACTGTTGATGGCTCGTATACCTACAAGAATAGTTCACCTTGACATATATCACAGGCTTTATCCCAAGTGAATAACATTTCCTTCACATGCGATTGATCATTTCTTAGTCCAAAAAGTGGAAGTGAGTTCACAGGAGGTGGGCGCCAATGTTGGGGACTCGTTCTCAAATGCTATGAATTAAGAACAAGGCAACATAAAATGTTAAATATCAATGCCCTTCGTCCGCTGAAGCATTATTTCCCCAAGGATTTAATGAACTTTGGACGAAGGTTGTCATAGTAAAATTACGAAGGTCTCACCTTCGTAATTAAACTTATAAAGATAATATGAAATAACACAAGACATAAAACATTAAAGATAAATAAATTGGAAATAAATAACATCATTTTATCTATTATACAAATATAAAATGTTTAAACATAACGTTGTTAATAATGACGGTTTTTGACCAATTATTTTTATATGTCTAGAGGCAGTTACTTGAGAAATGCGTGTTACCCTAATACGACCCTTAATGCAATCATGTGTGAAGACGGCGACATCGACCCTAATGTAGCATCCCAAAAATCCCAATCTAGGTTTGAAACCCTAATCCTCCTTTTACCCCTCCTTTCATCCTCTAATTCTAAGTTCTCCACTAAGTTTTTCTTTCATCATATGCATACATTTTGTTTGATCACAAGGCACCTCACTTAGATTCTACTTTCTAAACACTTAGAATATTCACAAAATATTTTATTCAAAAGAAAAAGGGGCAAAAAGGGAAATGGGGTTTGAAAAGTAAAAAGAAAAAGGAAAAAACCCTCTCCCTGCCCTGTTGGACCGAATCTCGGCCCAACACCCGCAACTCCCCCCCCCCTCTCGCGCCCGCGCTCCTCCTCTCTCGGCCCACTCCCGGCCTGCCTCCGCGCGCGCGCCAGCCCGCTCCGCACTCCGCCTCTCTCTCACTGACGAGCCAGCCCCACCTGCCAGCCGCCCTCTCTCGCACGCTCGCTTCCACTGGCAGACCGGCCCCACCGGCCAGCCGCTTCGTCATCCTCCCCGCAAACGACGCCCCGCCGTCCCCTCACCGCCGTCCCTTCACCGCCGTCTCTTCACCGCCGTCTCCTCGCCGCACAGAAAGAGTTCGGCACCGCCCCGTCCTCCCCCCCTTGACCAACGTCCTTGCCGGTACCGCCCCGCCGTGGCGTCTCATCGGCGGCGCTGTGCGGCATTTATGGCCGGCACTGTGCAGCTCGCCGGAGTCAGGGCGCTCCACCGCCCCCCTTGCCCCCGCGCGCCTATAAAAAGCTTCCCCGAGCTCCTTCCTCGCACCGGCCTCGACCACTACCCTCCTCCCCTCGCCCGAGCCCAATTCGCGAAGCGCCGCCGTCTTCCCCCTCTCCGGTGAGTTCCTCCCCCTCCTCTCTCTCCCTCTCTGTTGGCTCAGCGAGCGATTAAGTTAGCCTAGCAGCTTCCTCACTTTGCCGCAAACTCAAAACACCACTTCCCCGCCCCAATCCCTCGCCCAAAGACCACCGGCGGCGATCCCCGCCGCGAAGCTCCGCCACCTCCCCGCGGACAGCCCCCTCCTGTCCCCCTCTAGCCAAATTGAGCCCACCTCTAGGCTCGCCAGCCCCTCCCCGTGCTAAGGCACCTACGCATTGTCCAAGAACCGGGCCACCGGCGGCGAATCGCCGTCGAGCCCACCGGCGGCCGGGTTTTCTTCCCCGCGGACGGCCGGTTCGCCCGCGCCGTGGAACCGTGACGCCGTTTCCCCTCCGCTCTCGCTGTCTGGTGGACCCGCAGTGACGCCGTTGCTCCCGCGCGCCCGCGCCGTCTCTCCGCCTGCGGGTCGCAGCTGGGCCGGCGCCCTCGCGCGCGCGCGCCTCGCGCCTGGCTGGGCTGAAAACCACCCCCCCGGCCCACCTGAGAAGAAATTCCTTTTCTTTTTCCCTTTTCCTCCCCTTTTCCCATTTAATTAGTATTCTTCAATATTTTATGCACCAAAAATTATCCAAATAATTTCTAAAGATCTCATACAACAATGATGTTAGAAAATGACACACTATAATTTGTAAATCCCTGTTGATGTATTGTTTTATTGCCTGTTTTCCTAGAAGAAGCGGGGATCGTTGATCCGGAACCCGTAGCCCCGGAAGAGGGACCAGAGCCCGAACTTCCGGAAGTAGGTCTTCTGTGCCAGGAAAGCTTCGACGAAGGCAAGTCCATCCTTCCCTTGATGCATAAATTACCTATTCTCTCTACCACTGCCTAGGCTGGGATCACGGGGGAATATTGCATTGGGAGTGAGAGATGGCCCGCATTAACATATACTTTCTGGATACGTAATGTGGTTTGGAAGGAAGGGCAATGTGTTTCCCCTAATAAAGTCTCTTCTTGAAAAGTTTTGCGATGAAGGGTACTCACCCTCATCACCCTGGGAGTGGGATGATCAGGGACTCCCTGGTTTAGGGGAGGGCCTAAGGTGTTGGCTCAGCTGGTTTAGGCGTGAGCAGAAGGATTGTCCCCTCATATAAGGACCGGCTTGTCATTTTCACTACCTGTACTCCTTTATCGTACAACCACTCGAGACTGTGTGGGCAGTCACTCAATCCGAACTCGTGCGGTCCAACCCCAGGGTTAAGAAGGCTGGGGAGCACCGGGAGGATAAGGAGGGGGAAAGTTTTGTCCGGTTTGGGCATGGTGGTGGCCTGACTCCTTCCGGATAACCGTTAAGGTTAGGATGCACGAGTAAGGAAAGAGATCCGGCATTCGGGTCTCGCGACGGTGAGATCGCAGAAACCGGGCTAGTGGGTAAAGTGTACCCCTCTGCGCAGAGTCAAAACCTATTCGAATAGTCCGTGTCCACTGGTATGGATGAGTCTGGTATGGTATGGCAATTAGAGCTTTTTCTCTAAGTTTCTTAACAAGGAAAAGGTGTGTTTAAATGGGTTTTGAAAAAGAAAATAAAGCCACGGGAGCGGGAAGCTCCGTGGTGGTTGAGTTTTTGGTTACTTGTAATACCATGGGAAAACCTTCAAGCAACTGCCTCTCTCTAAGAAAATGATGAGTGACTACAACTCCACCAAATTGAGCATGTACATCATAGGTCTCTTTCTCTCTATGGGAGCGGGGTGGGCTTGCGGAATACCTAGTGTATTCACCCAGATTTATTTATGTTTTTCAGCAGCCGAGGACTTCTTTTCTGCTATGCTTGATTAAGAGGGCTGTGTCTGCACCCAGTTCTGCCTGTGGCTTGGGCTAGTGTATTTTCCTACTACGCTTCTCTTTTTGGCTCTCTCTCTCTCGAGCTTGTACCCCGGTATTGTAATAAATTTATCTAAACTCTGTACTATTTGAAGTAAGGAATGTGTTTACTAGCCTCCTGGGACTAGTAATTGTTTCACATTTGAGTCCCAAAGGATCGGGACTCTTCAGGTGGTATCAAAGGCCATAGGACTGGCCGTAGGTCGCAGCCCTGACCCTAGAACCTACCTTAAAAAGAAAATACCTCTTACCTCAAGAAAAGTTTTCTCTTCCCTTCCCCAGTTTTAACAAGACCCTTCTTTTCCTATTCCAGATGGAAGACTCTCTGGCCATTAAGTCATCCTACTGCTCAGAAGTGGAAGGGTTCCCACGCCTCTTGCGAAGCTGTGCGCTCCGCATGGGAATCCGCAAGAAGCCGGAATACGTCTGGACGGAACATTTAGAGGGCGGAATGATAAGATGCTCTATGGCAGTCTACCTGGGGGAAAGCCAAAGCTATCCCAACCAACGTTCCTTCCAAGTCACTTTTACCGGAGTCCATTTCCTAGATGCTTACCAAAATGTCGCCCGAAAAGCCCTCCGACAGCTATGTCAGAACTACAACAAAGTAATCATTGAAACCCCCCTTCGCTACTTTCCACCCAGCAACAAGAATACCCCCACCTGGAGGAAAAGACTTCAGGCCCTATCAGGAGGAGATCCTATTGAGAATGATCCCACCATTGTCTACATGGCTGGATACCTTCATACCCTTGATAACCAATATGATGACCTCGCCCTCCACTGCACTTCCCTAACCTCCCGGGTGGAAAGCCTGGAGCAGAAAGTCAGGGAACTTTCAGAAGAAAAAGCGTCCCTCCAAGAGAGCCTCTCGTTAGCTGAAGGCGAAGAGACTAACACCCGTGAAGCTTACCGCACCCTCAAAATGGACTACGACAAGAAACTGAAGAAGCTCGC
Source organism: Zea mays (assembly GCF_902167145.1). NCBI lineage: Eukaryota > Viridiplantae > Streptophyta > Magnoliopsida > Poales > Poaceae > Zea > Zea mays. The sequence goes on along the minus strand of NC_050099.1, from coordinate 194,654,723 downwards.
CCCCGCAAGGAAAATCCGCAAGAAGACCAAAAGGCAAGGATGTCAGACTGAGCAGCAGGAAGAGAACCCTCCCAGGAACCAGTCCGACACCGAGGACATGTCCCTGGCCAGCCTTGATGACCTTCTCAAGGAATTTGGGGACACTTTAGAGAAAGAGTTCAGGGGTACCCTAGGTAGCACTCGTGTGTGATGAGCTTGTGGTAGTAGTATGCTATGTAATGTAATGGCTTGATGTAATGAATAAAATAACTAGTAAAAAAATGGCATGTGCATAATAGTGACTCTCTTCCCATGGCAGATGGCTTCGGATAGAACCACGCCTACCGCCTCCGGGATTGGAGCAAGACTTCCTCTAGGAGCTGAGGGAGAGGCTGGCGGAGAAGGGGGTGAGACCCACCTCCCCGCACCTCCAGAACTACCACTAGACCTAGCCCAAATTCTGGCCAATCAAACCAGACTCATTGAAGTCCTCACTCGAAGTCTGGAGAACCAGCGCCCAGGCGGTGGAAGGCCCCAGGACAGGATGGGAGAATTTCTGAGACTGAAGCCGCCCACGTTCGCGGGGTCCAGCAATCCCCTCGATGCAGATGACTGGCTTCGCACAATCAAGAGGAAGTTGGAAGCCATCGCTTGTCCTGAGAATCAGCGTATTCAGCTGGCAGCTCATCAGCTTTCAGGAATGGCTTTAGCATGGTGGGACACTTTCAGTGAAGCCATCAGAGACGCCACATGGGCAGAATTTGAAGCAGCCTTCCGTGAGCACCACGTACCTCAGGGGATAGTTCAACTCAAGGAGGATGAGTTCCGAGAGCTAACTCAAGGCGGGAGGACAGTCAGTGAGTATGTGCACAAGTTCACAGAGCTGGCCCGCTACGCTCCTGAGGATGTCAGCACCGAGGCCAGAAAGATGGCTCGTTTTCTGAGAGGGTTAAGACCCGAGCTTAAGACCATCCTCGCCAGCCAGGACTTCCACAGCTTCTCTCACCTTTCCAACAAAGCTATTCAAGTGGAAAGAGCAAAAGAGGAAGAAAAAGGGCACATCAAGAGAAAGTTCCAGGTCCTCCGAGCACAACAGCAAGAACGTCACCAGAGAGCTCGACCCTTTGGGCTCCCCCCCAGAGGTCCAAGCTTCCATAAACAATCTGGACCCTCTCCATCGCGCTACAGTCAGCAGAGTCAGAGCTCCCATCAGGCACCCTCCGTTGCAAGCAACCAGCCGCCAGCAAACGCCTGTTGGCACTGCGGGGACCCCAGTCACTTCAAGAACAACTGCCCCCAGTTGAAGGCACCAGGACCAACCTACTCCAACTCGGTGAATGGCCCCAAGATTCCATCAGCACCTACCCCCAAGGCGTTTCCTTCCAGCAGCCAGCAGAGCAGGGCTCAGTACCAGGGCAGGGCCCGGGTCAACCACGTCGACGCTCAGGAAGCCCAGCAAGCCCCGGGAGTAGTGCTCGGTGAGTTCCTCGTTGAATTTACTCCCGCTTCTGTGCTTTTCGATTCAGGAGCATCCCATTCATTTATAGCCGCTAAGTTTGTGGAAAAGCATGGCATACCCTCTACACCTCTAGCTATCCCTTTGGTCACCCGAACCCCGGGATCAGACCTCCTGTGCAAACTCAGGTGTTCCCAAGTCAGAATTCTTTTAAGTGGGATAGTGTTCCTGGCAGACTTAACCATCTTGCCATCCCAAGGAATTGATGTAATCCTAGGAATGGATTGGCTAGCTAAGCACAAGGGTGTTATCAGCTGCGCAAGCAAGACTGTTCTTCTCATAGATCACCAAGGAAAGGCAGTTTCCTGTCAAGCCCAACCGCCCGCAAATGATCCAATGATATTTAATCTGGCAGTAGAAAGCATGTCTGTAATCAAGGAGTTTGAAGATGTATTTCCAGAAGAGTTGCCCGGGATGCCACCAGAAAGAGAAGTAGAGTTCTATATAGATCTCATTCCCGGCACCGCACCCATCGCAAAGAGACCATACCGCATGGCCCCCACTGAGTTGGCAGAATTGAAACTTCAGATTTCGGAACTGCAACAAAAAGGGTACATCCGTCCCAGTTCGTCTCCCTGGGGAGCACCCGTTCTTTTCGTTACCAAAAAGGATGGGAGCATGAGGATGTGTATTGATTATCGATCCTTGAACGAAGTTACAATCAAGAATAAGTACCCTCTTCCCCGGATCGATGACCTATTCGACCAACTGCAAGGAGCCAAATACTTCTCCAAGATAGACCTCAGGTCAGGGTATCACCAACTCAGGATTAAGGAAGCAGACATTCAGAAAACTGCATTCGTCACCAGATACGGGCAATATGAATTCACAGTGATGCCATTTGGACTAACCAACGCACCCGCCTTTTTCATGAACCTCATGAATAAGGTATTTATGGAAGAATTGGATAAATTTGTCGTGGTTTTTATCGACGACATCCTCATCTATTCCAAGAGTCGCAAGGACCATGAGCAGCACCTTCGAACCGTCCTCGGAAGACTCAGAGCACATCAACTTTATGCTAAGCTCAGCAAGTGTGAGTTCTGGTTAGAGAAGATAGCCTTCCTAGGGCATATCTTGACTGCTGAAGGGATAGAAGTGGACCCATCTAAGGTAGAAGCTGTTTCAAATTGGAAGCAACCATCCAACGTCAGTGAAGTTCGAAGCTTTCTGGGAATGGCAGGGTATTATCGCCGCTTTATCAAGGGATTCTCCAGCATAGCAAAGCCCATGACTGAACTTCTCAAAAAGGACAATAAGTTTGTATGGACTCCCAAATGTGAAGGAAGTTTCCAAATCATCAAGGAGAAACTTACAACTGCACCAGTCCTGACCCTGCCAGACATACACCAGGATTTTGTCATCTTCTGTGATGCTTCCAAGCAAGGCTTAGGATGTGTCTTAATGCAAAATGAGAAAGTCATTGCTTATGCATCCCGATTACTCAAGCCGCACGAACAGAACTATCCTACCCACGATCTGGAATTGGCGGCCATAGTGCACGCCCTAAAAATTTGGAGGCATTATCTGATTGGGAACAAATGCCACATCTTCACTGATCACAAGAGTCTAAAGTACATCTTCACGCAACCGGACCTCAACCTCCGTCAGAGAAGGTGGCTCGAATTGATCAAAGATTATGACCTCGAAATCCACTACCACCCCGGAAAGGCCAACGTGGTAGCAGACGCCCTCAGCAGAAAACCCTTCGGGGTTAAGGGAGCAAACTTTCTGGAAGATTGGAAGAAAGAATCAGCTCAGCTAAATGCATGTCTGGGAGACAACGGTGGCCTGGAAGTCAAGCCAAATCTAGAAGATCTCATACGCAAGGCCCAACGCCTGGACGCAGAAACAACCAAGCTTATGGAAAGAGCACGAAAGGAGCAACTTCCGGACCTCAGGACAGATAATCAAGGAGCCCTCTGGTTCAAGGATCGCCTGTGCGTGCCAGTGGGAGAAACACGAGAAACCCTGCTCGATGAAGCCCACAACTCAGCTTACTCTATCCACCCAGGGACCACCAAGATGTACTTAGACCTTAAGACCAGATATTGGTGGAAAGGGATGAAAAGGGATATAGCACAGTATGTGGCCCGATGTGACACCTGCCAGCGAACAAAGGCCGAACATCAGAAGCCTGCAGGCCTGCTTCAACCCCTCCCAATACCCGAATGGAAGTGGGAAGAAATAGGCATGGATTTCGTCACCGGACTGCCCAGATCCCAAAGAGGAAATGATTCCATATGGGTAATAATCGATCGTCTCACCAAGGTGGCCCATTTCATTCCAGTAAAGACCACCTTTAGAGGAGCAGCCCTCGCCCGATTATACCTTAAAGAGATAGTCAGGCTACATGGCATTCCACGGAAGATAGTATCAGATAGAGGAACGCAGTTCACTTCAAAATTTTGGAAGGGCCTTCAGCAAGCAATGGGCACCAAGTTAGATTTCAGCACTGCTTATCACCCACAGTCAGATGGTCAAACAGAGAGAGTCAACAAGGTCCTTGAAGATTTACTCAGAGCCTGCGTATTAGCCTTCGACAGAGATTGGGAGTCTAGTTTGCCGTACGCCGAATTCTCATACAACAACAGCCATCAGGCCAGCATCAAAATGTCACCGTTCAAAGCACTGTATGGAAGAAAATGCCAGACTCCCCTAATGTGGTCCAATGTAGGGGAAAGAACACTAGAAGGACCCGACTTTGTTAAAGAAGCCGAAGAAAAAGTTGCTTTGATCCGCAGAAGGTTACTTGAAGCTCAGAGTCGACAGAAGAGTTACGCAGACAATAGGCGAAGGGAACTCAGATTTGAGGAAGGAGATTTTGTTTATCTCAAGGTTTCCCCAATGCGTGGTGTCAAAAGGTTCCAGATGAAAGGAAAGCTAGCACCCCGTTTCGTCGGTCCTTACCCTGTCATTTCCCGAATAGGACCTGTGGCATACCGTCTTGAGCTACCAGAATCCATGTCAGATATTCACAATGTGTTCCATGTGTCTCAACTCCGCAAATGCCTAAAAGTACCAGAAACCCGTATCGAGGCAGAAGCAATTCAGATTCGAAAGGATCTCCAGTACCGGGAAAAGCCAGTGAAGATTCTCGACTCAGCAGTCAGAAGGAACCGCAATTCAGAAGTGAAGCTCTGTAAGGTTCAGTGGAGCAGAGATGGAGAAGAGGAAGCCACCTGGGAAAGTGAGGACTCTCTGAGGAAGGAATACCCTTACCTTTTCTCGAGCCCCGTCTGAATCTCGAGGGCGAGATTCCTTTAAGTGGGGTAGGTTTGTAGCATCCCAAAAATCCCAATCTAGGTTTGAAACCCTAATCCTCCTTTTACCCCTCCTTTCATCCTCTAATTCTAAGTTCTCCACTAAGTTTTTCTTTCATCATATGCATACATTTTGTTTGATCACAAGGCACCTCACTTAGATTCTACTTTCTAAACACTTAGAATATTCACAAAATATTTTATTCAAAAGAAAAAGGGGCAAAAAGGGAAATGGGGTTTGAAAAGTAAAAAGAAAAAGGAAAAAACCCTCTCCCTGCCCTGTTGGACCGAATCTCGGCCCAACACCCGCAACTCTCCCCCCCTCTCGCGCCCGCGCTCCTCCTCTCTCGGCCCACTCCCAGCCTGCCTCCGCGCGCGCGCCAGCCCGCTCCGCACTCCGCCTCTCTCTCACTGACGAGCCAGCCCCACCTGCCAGCCGCCCTCTCTCGCACGCTCGCTTCCACTGGCAGACCGGCCCCACCGGCCAGCCGCTTCGTCATCCTCCCCGCATACGACGCCCCGCCGTCCCCTCACCGCCGTCCCTTCACCGCCGTCTCTTCACCGCCGTCTCCTCGCCGCACAGAAAGAGTTCGGCACCGCCCCGTCCTCCCCCCCCTTGACCAACGTCCTTGCCGGTACCGCCCCGCCGTGGCGTCTCATCGGCGGCGCTGTGCGGCATTTATGGCCGGCACTGTGCAGCTCGCCGGAGTCAGGGCGCTCCACCGCCCCCCTTGCCCCCGCGCGCCTATAAAAAGCTTCCCCGAGCTCCTTCTTCCTCGCACCGGCCTCGACCACTACCCTCCTCCCCTCGCCCGAGCCCAATTCGCGAAGCGCCGCCGTCTTCCCCCTCTCCGGTGAGTTCCTCCCCCTCCTCTCTCTCCCTCTCTGTTGGCCCAGCGAGCGATTAAGTTAGCCTAGCAGCTTCCTCACTTTGCCGCAAACTCAAAACACCACTTCCCCGCCCCAATCCCTCGCCCAAAGACCACCGGCGGCGATCCCCGCCGCGAAGCTCCGCCACCTCCCCGCGGACAGCCCCCTCCTGTCCCCCTCTAGCCAAATTGAGCCCACCTCTAGGCTCGCCAGCCCCTCCCCGTGCTAAGGCACCTACGCATTGTCCAAGAACCGGGCCACCGGCGGCGAATCGCCGTCGAGCCCACCGGCGGCCGGGTTTTCTTCCCCGCGGACGGCCGGTTCGCCCGCGCCGTGGAACCGTGACGCCGTTTCCCCTCCGCTCTCGCTGTCTGGTGGACCCGCAGTGACGCTGTTGCTCCCGCGCGCCCGTGCCGTCTCTCCGCCTGCGGGCCGCAGCTGGGCCGGCGCCCTCGCGCGCGCGCGCCTTGCGTCTGGCTGGGCTGAAAACCACCCCCCCCGGCCCACCTGAGAAGAAATTCCTTTTCTTTTTCCCTTTTCCTCCCCTTTTCCCATTTAATTAGTATTCTTCAATATTTTATGCACCAAAAATTATCCAAATAATTTCTAAAGATCTCATACAACAATGATGTTAGAAAATGACACACTATAATTTGTAAATCCCTGTTGATGTATTGTTTTATTGCCTGTTTTCCTAGAAGAAGCGGGGATCGTTGATCCGGAACCCGTAGCCCCGGAAGAGGGACCAGAGCCCGAACTTCCGGAAGTAGGTCTTCTGTGCCAGGAAAGCTTCGACGAAGGCAAGTCCATCCTTCCCTTGATGCATAAATTACCTATTCTCTCTACCACTGCCTAGGCCGGGATCACGGGGGAATATTGCATTGGGAGTGAGAGATGGCCCGCATTAACATATACTTTCTGGATACGTAATGTGGTTTGGAAGGAAGGGCAATGTGTTTCCCCTAATAAAGTCTCTTCTTGAAAAGTTTTGCGATGAAGGGTACTCACCCTCATCACCCTGGGAGTGGGATGATCAGGGACTCCCTGGTTTAGGGGAGGGCCTAAGGTGTTGGCTCAGCTGGTTTAGGCATGAGCAGAAGGATTGTCCCCTCATATAAGGACCGGCTTGTCATTTTCACTACCTGTACTCCTTTATCGTACAACCACTCGAGACTGTGTGGGCAGTCACTCAATCCGAACTCGTGCGGTCCAACCCCAGGGTTAAGAAGGCTGGGGAGCACCGGGAGGATAAGGAGGGGGAAAGTTTTGTCCGGTTTGGGCATGGTGGTGGCCTGACTCCTTCCGGATAACCGTTAAGGTTAGGATGCACGAGTAAGGAAAGAGATCCGGCATTCGGGTATCGCGACGGTGAGATCGCAGAAACCGGGCTAGTGGGTAAAGTGTACCCCTCTACGCAGAGTCAAAACCTATTCGAACAGTCCGTGTCCACTGGTATGGATGAGTCTGGTATGGTATGGCAATTAGAGCTTTTTCTCTAAGTTTCTTAACAAGGAAAAGGTGTGTTTAAATGGGTTTTGAAAAAGAAAATAAAGCCACGGGAGCGGGAAGCTCCGTGGTGGTTGAGTTTTTGGTTACTTGTAATACCATGGGAAAACCTTCAAGCAACTGCCTCTCTCTAAGAAAATGATGAGTGACTACAACTCCACCAAATTGAGCATGTACATCATAGGTCTCTTTCTCTCTACGGGAGCGGGGTGGGCTTGCGGAATACCTAGTGTATTCACCCAGATTTATTTATGTTTTTCAGCAGCCGAGGACTTCTTTTCTGCTATGCTTGATTAAGAGGGCTGTGTCTGCACCAGTTCTGCCTGTGGCTTGGGCTAGTGTATTTTCCTACTACGCTTCTCTTTTTGGCTCTCTCTCTCTCGAGCTTGTACCCCGGTATTGTAATAAATTTATCTAAACTCTGTACTATTTGAAGTAAGGAATGTGTTTACTAGCCTCCTGGGACTAGTAATTGTTTCACATTTGAGTCCCAAAGGATCGAGACTCTTCACCTAACCACATCTTTGTGGTATTCTGAATGGAAACTGCGGAAATCCGTAACATTGTCCAAACAAATAATTGATCTTTTATCGAAAAATATATGTTGCTTCGAAATGTATAGAAGCCTTTTATTCACCTTGGTTACATTTTCAACACGATCAAACTATCATGAATAACCCAAAGTTTAGTCCGTGTTACACAGAGAACTTCAATTATCATTCACGTGTTCTAACCGTCAATGATAACTGAATCCAAATACAGGATTTACATTGACGTGTTCTCCCGATTGAAAAAAGGCTGCAGCCAATAGTTCACCTCTAGGTGTGTGGAGCTACCATGTACAAACAAACTCGAGGACAGGTGGTACAAACATATATCGTTTATATCCGTAGGTGTCGCCCGATCACGATCTAACGGCACCCAACCAATGTGGCGAAAGGGTACACCAAGTTCTAATCCTGGCCGTTCGTCCCAATCCAACGATGTACGCAGTTCCGCCCAACCCTGGCCCTTGCCGGCGACGAGGGCGCCCCGCACGGTGGCGCGCCATGACCGGAATTCCCCCGCTGGCCTACAATGCATGATCTCTCGCCGCGCTAGTTGCTAACCGATGCTGAGGCCACGACAAATTCTGGAAGGGAGTACTTACTCGCGGTTGAGTTGACGACGGAGCAGACCACAGAGCGAAGCGGCTCTGCCACGATACGCACGAACGACGGGGATTTTCCGGTGACCTGAGTCCCTCCGAGCCGATGGATCACGATGTCCACCCTCCACACATCCAACTCCTCCTTCCCCCAGGTCCAGATTTCGGGTTAATCGGCGGTGGAAGCGAACCCCCAGTCGCCGCCGCGCCTCTCGCTTCTCTCTCTTCTTCTTCTCGGTCAGAGGCAACGGCAAGTGTACGATCTCACGGAGACTCTGGTGGATTCAAGTTTTTAATTGGTATATTCCTTTGTGTCTTTTGTAGCCACATAGGAAAAATGAAGCACTTGAGAATGAACTTAAAAGATTTTACCTTGCTTTGGAAAGGATCTAATTATATGGAAGATTGCAAGTTCATATTTTTATATTGTGACAATCTACATGCTTTAAATTGATTGTATGTATCTTGTGGCATATTTCAAGTTAATCATCATATTATTGCCATGACCTAGACATAAAGAGTATTATCCCATGTTCTTAAATGAATAGAGTGCTAAGTAAGAAATTCAAATTCTTAAAGCACTTACCAAAAGGGAATTCTCTATATGACTAGAGTTGTGAGACTAATGTTTCTATCCAAGTGTTTATGTAGTCTCACAACATGAAAATGTGTTTCCCAAATGGAGTGTGCCATTCAACATTCAAAGAAGATCGAACCAATACTATGTGACGTATTCATTCTTGTTTAAATTGGTTTTGAGTCTTCTACATTAATCACTCACCATGCTATGAATTAAACTTGCCATGTAAACTTAATTAAATAATTCTTAGACATGGCTATTGAAAACCCGAAATGTACAGATTACTTGGTCAAAAAACGTGAGGTGTACGATCATCCGTATAGGTGTAACACGGATGATATTCTTAGATATCATAAATGCGTGTAACATTGTCCAAACATAGGTTATGGACACCACAATTATTTTTGTGGTAATCCGATAACTCAAAGTGTGTTATGGACATACTTTGAATTATCTATTATACAAGAATTGACTCAACCCATAGACCTCACCCCACAGAATGTGTTAGCCTATTCTATCAATGTCGATATCGCCAATGATAGAATGTGCAGACCATGGCTATTTTCATAGTATAAACCGTTTGGTTTGCATCCTATTCCCTGTCATTGAGTATGCCTTGTTAGCCGAGTGATGAGGTGGTACAAACAAACTCGGCTGGCTCATAGTCTCGCACCGCACTGAGACGGACCGAAGCGCACGCTCAACATGACATATCTGATCCATTTTCTAGAAAAAAATTACATCGAAGTTTTTTTTGCATTGCCATGTGATTTTGTTTATGTTTTGAGTAAACTTAATTGATTGTGTTATACTTCATATAGTGAGACCCATGTAATTGAATTATATGTATAGTTCTAAATAAGAAAGGATGAAAACTGAATTCTTTGGCGCCCATTCACCCTGCGTTTTTGTGGCACCGGATTCACAACTGTCAACTCCAGCGCGACGAGCCACCATTGTCATGGAATTCTTTCAAGCAGTCCTGCCAGCAACGGTTTGGTCCTCCGCTGCGCAGCAACCCTCTCGGTGAATTGGCTCTGCTTCCCTTCCGGACAACAGTAGAAGACTACCAAGAGAGGTTTTGGGACCTTCTTGCCCACACGGCGCCCCTCACCCAGGAACAAAAAGTCCAGCTATTAACTCCAGGCCTCCCAGAACACATCAAAATTGATGTCGAGTTTGTCCTTGACCGTCCTCTCGCTCTGTGCAGGGGCTCAGGGGCTGCTCTCGCAAACCCGGCTCCGGCCAAACCGTTGACAGCGTCAACATACCAGCCCGAGAACCTGGGACCCGACCGTGCACCCGGGCTACGGCCAGCTCGCATGAGGGAACAACCAGACCGGCCGAAGCATCGCGAAACGCATTAAGACCTCGAAGGAGTCAAACCACTCCTTCGAGGCCTCGGGGGCTACACCCGGCGGGTGCGCTCGCGCGCACCCACCGGAACAAAATGCAACCGAGAAAGGCCGGACCCCTTGCAAAAAAAGTGCGACAAAAGCCTCCAAGCGAGTATTAACACTCCCTTCGAGGCTCGGGGGCTACTATCGGGGACCATAATTAGGGGTACCCCTAAGACTCCTAATCTCAGCTGGTAACCCCCATCAGCACAAAGCTGCAAAGGCCTGATGGGGTGCGATTAGGCCAAGGTTCGGTCCACTCAAGGGACACGATCTCGCCTCGCTCGAGCCCAGCCTCGGGCAAGGGCAGCCAACCCCGGAGGATTCACGTCTCGCCCGAGGGCCCCCTCAAGCAACGGACACACCTTCGGCTCGCCTGCGGCCCAGTCTTCGCCAAGAAGCAACCTTGGCCCGATCGCCACGCCGACCGACCGTATCGCAGGAGCATTTAATGCAAAGGTGGCCTGACACCTTTATCCTGACGCGCGCCCTTCAGTCAACAGAGCCGAAGTGACCGCAGTCACTTCACCGCTCCACTGACCGACCTGACAAAAGGACAGCGCCGCCTGCGCCGCTCCGACTGCTGTGCCACTCGACAGAGTGAGGCTGACAGCAGCCAAGTCCGGCCTCGAGCGCCATAGGAAGCTCCGCCTCGCCCGACCCAGGGCTCGGACTCGGGCTCAGCCCCGGAAGACGACGAACTCCGCCTCGCCCGACCCAGGGCTCGGACTCGAGCTCAGCCCCAGAAGACGACAAACTCTGCCTCGCCTGACCCAGGGCTCGAACTCGGGCACAGCCCCAGAAGACGATGAACTCCGCGTCGCCCGACCCAGGGCTCGGACTCGGGCTCAGCCCCGGAAGACGATGAACTCCGCCTTGCCCGACCCAGGGCTCGGACTCGACCTCGACCTCAGAAGACAGACTCAACCTCGACCTCGAAGGAGCCTCCGCCTCGACCTGCCTAGGGCTCGGACCGACCACGTCACAGGAGGGGCCATCATTACCCTACCCCTAGCTAACTCTGGCTACGGGGAACAAGATCGGCATCCCATCTGGCTCGCCCCGGTAAAACAAACAATGATGGTGCCCCGCATGCTCCATGACGACGGCGGCTCTCAGCCCCCTTACGGAAGCAAGGAGACGTCAGCAAGGAATCGACAGCCCCGACAGCTGTCCTTCCGCAAGGCTCCAACGCTCCTCCGACGGCCACGACATCACACGAACAGGGTGCCAAAACCTCTCCGGCTGCCATGATGGCATGTACTTAGGGCGCTAGCTCTTCTCTGCTAGACACGTTAGCACACTGCTACACCTCCCATTGTACACCTGGACCCTCTCCTTACGCCTATAAAAGGAAGGTCCAGGGCCCTCTTACAGAGGGTTGGCCGCGTGGGGAAGGACGGGACGGCGCTCGCGTAAGCCCCTCGCTCCCTCCCGCGTGGACGCTTGTAACCCCCTACTGCAAGCGCACCCGACCTGGGCGCGGGACAAACACAAAGGCCGCGGGTTTCCCCTTTTACGCCTGTCTCCCTTCGGCTTCTTCCCCCCTTCGCGCTCCGTCTCGCGCCGACCCATCTGGGCTGGGGCACGCGGCGACAATTTACTCGTCGGTCCAGGGACCCCCCGGGGTCGAAACGCCGACACCCACCTCGATGAGAGTTATGTTCTTAGTGTTGAGACATCAGAACTTGTGTTGAATTACTTATGTTTGTGTTGGATACTTATGTCAGATCTTGAGACTTATGTTCTTGATACTTATGTTTGTGTTGAGAACTTGGATATTTATGTTTGTGTTGGATATTTATGTTTGTGATGATATCTGTGATGTATATGTGGTATCTTTTGTTTGTTTGGATGGAATAGAAAAAACAAATAAAAGAGGTGTATACTGGTCGCTTTGCCGAGTGTTACACTCGGCAAAGAGGTGCTATGCCGAGTGTCAGGGCCATAGCACTTGGCAAAGAAGCAATACCTGGGCACCGGTATAGCTTCTTTGCCGAGTGATGTGGCCCTGGTACTCGACAAAGAGGTAACTTATTTGCCGAGTGCAGTATGTAGACACTTGGCAAAGAACCTGACAAAGGGACCCGCTGGTGGATCCTTTGCCGAGTGCAGTACGTAGACACTCGGCAAAGAGGTAACTTCTTTGCTGAGTGTCACTGTGAACACTCGGCAAAGCTACCATCTCCGTTACCCAGCGCCGTGACGGCCCCTTTTCTTTGCCGAGTACCTACTGACACTCGGCAAAGTCTTTGCCGAGTGCCCGATAAAAAGTACTCGGCAAAGAAGCCTTTGCCGATGTACTGTTTGCCAAACACTCTTTGTCGAGTGCCACACTCGGCAAAGACTTTGTCGAGAGTTTTTAGGTTTTGTCGAGTGCTTTAGGCACTCGACAAAGCGCCCGATTTCGGTAGTGATGGTGTGATTTTACATATTACTCTTAGATACATTACTTTTACTATATACCTATAGATATATTGAACATCTAAATATATAATAAAAGTTATATATGTAAAAATACGAAGTAGTTTTGAACACAGGGAGCATTATATATACAATTATGTTATTCTGTACCGTTGGCATTAACATGCAGATGGAAGTTAGCCGGAGTTCAGCCTGAAGAAAACTCGCACGGTTTTACTATTTAGGGCATGCACACTACAGTGTACAACCCACGAAAATACCCGTATAGGTATGGGCAAATGCAAAAAAGACACGAGATACGTATCTTATCTTAGTGAAGTAACGTCTCTAACACAGTTTTTTAAGTCTAGATACAGTTTCACCCATATAACACACATAAAATGAGTCGTATCTTAAAAGGTTCTAGTAAATAAGATACAAGACTTAAATACATGGGTTGTAAGAAGGGGTTTCTTATGTGTGTCTAGTGTTTGGAGAACCGAACCTAGTATCTAGATTGTTAATGCCCTTAAGGCTTGCACAATCTAATTTATTAGGTGGTCTTTTAAGGGGTCTCTAGCTAGGGGGTTAATTGAAAAAAGAAATCCAAGAGATGGAAGAGCCTGTAACACCCCTGGTGTTACGAGAACTAAAATTTTGACATTTCATCATATGCACTTGCATTAACTTGCTTGATACACCTAGAATGCATTCACTAGGGTAACAAATTTGCAAAAGGGTGAGGTTGTGTCGTTTCCAAGAGAGCAAGAGAAGTTCAGAGACCTTGTTTGAAATCTAGTACAAGCAAACAAATTTTAAACCAATGGAAATTTGGACATGAGCTCTATACACCAAAGTTGGGTTTGAGCTTAAAGTTAACCTTGTTTTTAGTAGGATGCAATAAATTGATGAAATGCTTGAAGCAGATCAAGTCCAATTTCAACTCTAAACTAGCCCAAAAGTGGATTTTAAGATCTAGCTATATTTTGCTAAAAGTCCATATATCAAAGTTGTGGAGCTTGGAAAAGTGAACAATTTTCATATTTGGACCTCTCCAAGTGATGTGGGAGAATTTGAAGTAATTTGCAAAAAAAATCAAATTTGGGTCACTTGGAATCAGCCCAAAACAGTTTGGTTTATCTGTTTTTGAATCCCTGTAACTTTTAATCCATGAGTATTTTGGAAACAGTTGTTATAACAAACATGTAGAGTAACTATAGGAGAATAATGTTTATGAAATTTAGCAGCCCTAAAACCATATGCAACTAGGAGAAAAAGGTGTTCAAAGTGGGACTGTCAGACTTCTGGATTTTCAGACTTTGAATAGTTGCCTATGTCTGAAATCAGTATTTTTAGTGAAGTTTTGGGGTTGTGTACTGCCTATTCGAAGCAGTTTTGGACCATGGTTTATGTGGAGGAAGTGAAGACCATATAGTTGTGAATAACATTCTTTAAAGGTGATGGACATGATCCTATACGAAAATTGGAGTAACAGCTGCTCAAATTTGGACTTTCAGGTGGCTGAAACTGAATTGTATTCAGTTCACTGTAAACTGAAATTCAGCACAAGGGTGTCTAGTTTGGAGCTCTATGGTAATTAGTGCAAGGAGAATTGGGTTTGCAGTTCCATAGAAAAATGGAATACCATATCAAGAAGAACAAGTATCGTACACAGAGTTGGTCTTGCTAGTGTGTAGAATTTAGAAAGAAGAGTGTTGCAAAACTCCCTGTCAGAATGGTAGGGTGTTGTTTCAGTTAAGCTGAAAATGGGGTTTCAATAGTTTTTCTCTACTTTGGTGCTTCATAAATATGGTTATGAATGTTTTCAGACTAGAGGTGCTATACCAAGTTGGTAGGGCTATAGTTAGAGAGTATCTTTGATTAATGGAGGTGGGTCTGTTGTTAAGGGGAATTGTGAGATCCAAGGGCTTAAACAGCGAGGAGTGGAATGGAGCAGCAGTGCTGTTTCAATTAACTTCAGAGTTTGGTTTTAGAAACTGAACAAGATCCTCTCTCTACTGTACTCCAGCCATGTGCTCGAGTTGGGATACATCCCTGAATATCTGGGGCTCTCCATACTGTAATTGTGCGTTTGGTTACAATGACAGGACGGGATGGGATAGGACGATCCCTCAAATAAGGTTGTTTGGTTCAGGGTCAAGGGTTGGGACCAGTGTTGTCCCCAGTTATCCCTCAAAATTGGAGGGACGAGAGAGGACGCCAGAGGACGTCCCTGTCCTAGCTGTCCCGTAACCAAACACACCCTAAATATCCAGGGTTTGGACTGTTGTGGGGGCTGTGAGCAGTAGAGTCCTTATCCATTTTTTTCACTGTCTCTAGTACGAGACAGGGGGAGATATTTGTGTATGCTGAAGAGCTGGCCTGGTGTTGGGTGTTTGTTTGACACGTATGTAAGCTTGTGTAGTGCTAGCGCCCAGGGAGTACTCCACTATGTTGTGAACAAGTTCAGGGTACTTGCCCACATATTAAGAGCCTTAGGCCTTGGCTTTAGTGGAATTTTCTCCCTGTCCCAAGCTCTGGTCAAGGTTCACAGTGAGTATGTTGTAGTTTTTGTGCCCACTCTGGTGCTAACCCTCTCCCCAACCTCATTTGTTGGCCTGCCCTGAACCCTTGCACGCCAGCACCCTGGTGACCACAACAACAGTTCTCACCCTCGTCGTGGCCCAGATTCCTCGGAGGTTGTGTCGGTCGTGTGGTGCTCGTTCCCTACTCCTCGAAGGTCAGTGAAGCATTGGTATTGCTGCTATGTAAAATTTTTTGGATAAAACGTCTCAAAACTTTCACTGACAGGTATATAGTTTCAGTCAGCTAAAACAGAATTTTATGTGTTCTCAACCCATTTTTGGAGCACTATAACTCTTGATCCATGAATCTTTGACCTAAGGCTGCTGCAGCAAACTTGTACAGATATGTTTGGTAAACAAATTTTATTAGTCAAGGTTGGCCTACTATTGTTTGGAATTGTGAGGAGTAATGAAGTTAAAGGTGGGGTTCAGTTTGGTGTAGAGTTCAGTTTCAGAATCTAAAATGTAATTCAGTTTGCTGAATTTTTAGAAACCGTGAATTCCTCTCAGTTTTGGACCCTTCTAAGTCTCAATTCTTGAAGTTTTGGTTGATGATCATTGCAGTAAACTTGAAGATCTAATATTAGGGAGCAATTTCTTTTAAGAAGGATCTCCCTATCCTTGCTTTGAATTGAGAGAAAAGGTTATTCCAAGTTGCTCTGTTAGGTAGAGGGTGCTGAATTGTGTAGCTTGCTGGAGTTCCAACTTTGGAGCTCTCTAACCTGAAGTCTGTTGAGTTTTAGCTAGTATCCTTTAAAGTAAAGTTGGAGAGTGATCATAGAAGAGCAACTCCTAGTAAGTAAGTGTATCAAGCCAGCGTAGGGAAATGAGAGAAAATCTGATTGGAACTTCTAGGATTGTAATTTGATGCGGTTTTTAGTCAAGAAATTCGGGTGGCCAGCGCCATCGTTCTGCGTTTGTGTAGAGTATTGAAATTCAGTAAGTAGCTCCCTGGTAGTTATGGCTTGTGGTGATAGCTTGTAATTGTAATTTTGTAATGCTCCGTAATACCTTCCTTGCTAGTAGCATATACACAGGCATTCATAATCATGGCATTTCATGTAGAGTACCCAGAAGAAGTGATTTATGAAGAAGGAGCATGTTCCAGTTCAACTGATCTAGTGGTGGATTCCATCTAACTGCTTATCGTAATAGAAGATCTCATATTTCCTCCTGTAATAAGGCAAGCCCCGGTGCATTTGCCCCTTCCTTGTGTTTTAAATGCTTTATCACCTGATATGATGCATTAGGTGATAGGAGTTGTGTGATAAACAATTGATGCATTACCATTCCTTGATAATTCCTAAATCCATGTTTTATAAAAAGAATTATTAATGCTTAGTCCTGCTTAGAAACTCAAAAAACATTTGTTTTTCAAAAGAATGATGTGTAACATTGGTTATGGGCTTTTGATTCAAAAGTGAAAGCAAACTTATGATGATGAGTCCATCAGGGCTCCGGATGAGTTCATCATCCGAAAAAAGTACCCCTATCGGGTTCCAAAAATGGGGAAATGGTTTGAATAAATCGAGACCAGACGCTGAGCTGACATGGTCGCCCATCTGTGTTGATTAAGGACCATACCGTTGACTGGCCTGTTGTGGTTGAGACTTTACAACTAGCCACATACCCTGGTATGGGACAGGGTAAGCTTGAACCCGGCTATTCCATATGTGAAGAGACAATCGCGCACTGGGAGTGGAGAGATGGCGGGAGTAGCATGTATCCTCCTAGCATAGTTTCACGCCTGGTAGGATAATGTGCTCTCGGGTGGCGCGGACCTGTTCATGTAGTGGAGGACTCCATGGGAATGGTTGACATATGCAAGGGTTAAGTGCTACATATGTTGTGTGGTTAGAGACCCCAGCTGGGTATAATCGGTTGGAATCGTCGTTGCTCCTCGGTTATGGAGACTCATCCCAGTGACCATCATCGTAGTTAGCAAGTGAAATATGAGTATGAATAAAATGCGGCTAGTATAAGCCAAGTGCTTGAACTAGATTAGGCAAATTGAAAGTGCATTCATCCCTTTTGTGAGTTTTGGTGATTTGGATAACAACACATTTAAAGGTCTAACAAGTTTGCTAAAGTGTTGAACAGGAAATTCAGTATGATGAACATACTTGAATAGTGTATAATGACAGTGAACAAAGGTTCAACACAAGATTAAATAACCAGTGAGACAATGCAAATGGATACAATATCATCTCTATATTGGCTTGAATATATGGACAAGACCTGAGAAATCACTATGCATAAATATGATCATAATAGAGGTTGAAGTGATTAAGAGGATTGGTCAAGCCAAAGTGAATAAGATATGAGGAACCGTGAATTGGCTTGACCATATTACTATTAGTCCATATATGAATATATGAGAATCAAACTAGAGCTTGATTGATCTTAGCAGTTATATCTAGATGACATTCAAGCAAGGTTCACAATATTGAAGAAATGATTCTCTCAATGGATGCTCAATAGGATGTGACTCAAGAATGGCTTGTTAGGGTGTAGATAGCAAGGAAAGGGCTTCGAGGAACTAAGCGAAGGTGAAGGCCAAGCGATGGCTTGTAGACCGTGGTACCATGGCTAAGGTGAAGAAGAGAGTACTTGCACTAAGTCGATGAACTAATCAGCTATAAAGAGTTACAACATGTTGATGCATCAGTAAGGTGACTTGAAGCCATGATTTGAACTCATATTTGGTGAAATGGTACAAGTCACAAGGTTTGCTTTGTGTTTGCTTCAAAAGGTGAGACAAGGATGTTTGTGATCCTAATGAAGCAACACCATGGAGAAATCACACTTGAGACACCAATGACTCAAGGAGTTTACTTAATTATATTTTATTTGACTTGAGTATAGGAATCGTCGTACTATCAAGGGGGATCCATAAAGAAGGTTGGTATTGGTACTAAAGCTCAAAATCCTTGATCTAAAACGTCCATTTTACCCTTGTTAATCCTTAGTGAAAGTATGTAGTACAACCTTTTTAAGTCTATCTTGGCCAAAATTGATTTTTGGAAAAACAGGTTCAACCGGTTTTAAAACAGGTTCAACCGGTTTTAAAACAGGTTCAACCGGTTTTTGCACTGTTCACCTTTTTGGAAAATACTGGTTCAGCCGGACACTCAATCGGTTTTTGTCTGGTGGAAACAGGTTCAACCGGTTTTAAAACAGGTTCAACCGGTTTTTGCACTGTTCACTTTTTTCTTCCAGTCTGCTGTGTCAGCCAAAAAGTTGTGCGCAGCTTTTTGAAAAACCGGTTCAACCGGTTTTTGGGCAGAAAAGTAAAAAAACGGCTAGTTTTGGAGCCCCACCTATATATACTCACTCCTACCTCTCTCCCCACAGGAGAGCACAAAAAAACTTCATTCCCAACCTGAGAAACACCTCCCACTCTCTCTCACACACCTCTTGCCTCTCCCATTTCAAATCTTTGGAGAGAAATCTTTGAGTGAGATTGAAGAGCTGCGATTTTGGTGCTTCATCTCCAAATCTCTCTTGCTCTTCTTGATTCGAGCTTTGGTACTACATCGAGTTCTTTGTGGATTCATTACTCTTGGAGCTTCTAGCTCCTAGACGACTAGGTGTGGCTTGTGAGTCTCCAAATCTTGTGGAAGACCAAAAGAAAGTTTGTATTACCCGCTCGTTTGAGCAAAGATTAGTGTGTGGGCTAGACCTTTGTGGTCGGCAAAGGGAGGACTAGGGTTGAAAGAGACCTGGCTCTTTGTGGGCGCCTCAACGAGGAAGTAGGGCACCTTGGTGGTGTGACCGAACCTCGGGATAAATCTTGTGTCTCTTGTGTTCTTGCTCATTGTGGTTGTTTGTGTTCTTCGTTCTCTCACCATTGCGTGGAAGATTTGTTTATATCTTTTTGGTGTGTGGATTTTGAGAAGTGCCCTTCTCAGATCTACTACTTTGAACCCTGTGGATCATTTAGAACATCTCATTTCCAAAGTTAACTGGGTGAATTTCGAGATCAATTCAGTTTTACCCAGTTTGCTTCTAGTTTTTGTTGAAAAAGTTTTAACTTGCCTCTTCACCCCCCCCTCTAGGCAACTTTCAATTGGTATTAGAGGCTAATCCTCGTTCTAACGCTTAACCGCGTGAGGAAAAGATCATGTCGGGGGACTAAGAAATGAAAGTGCTTCTAAGCTTGAAAAAGTTGAGGTTGCCTCGACTTTATCTTTTGGTGCAGATGTTGATCCTAGGGCAATAGATCTTGCCATGAGAATCCGAAAGGATGTTCCTCAAAATGAAGGACATCAGAAAAATCGAAGACTTAGAGAAGTTGACCAAAGAGCATGAGAAGCTAAAGTGCTCTCATGATGATTTGGTCCAAAGGTATGAAGACATTTCAATTGAGCAAATTAAAGTTGTTAATCATTCATCATATATTGCTCAATTAGAAAATAAAAATGCTATGTTCAAGAACACGATAGAAAGGCTAAATATTGAAAATCTAGCTTTGCAAGAAAAACATGATATGCTTGTGTGCTCTCATAATAAACTTATGGATTCACATATCATGTTAGAAATGGCTCATGAGGTTATGTTAACTAATTTGAAATCATACCAACCTCACATATGCACATGTACTCAAATAGAAACTATATTATCATGTGCTAACAAATGTTGCTCTCAAGAAAGCCAATTTTCCATTGAGCTAGAATTTTTAGGAACAAGTAATGTTTCCTATGCAAAAGAAAACAATGAGCTCAAGGAAGAAAATGAGAGGCTAAAAAGGAGCTTGATTCAATTAAAGGGAAAGTGTCATGCTCAACCTTCTCAAGATAACCGTGATAATATGGTGAAAAAGCTTGAGAAGGGGACAATAGTAGCATGCACAAAACCTCTTCAAAAGAATATCAAGCTTTCCAAGAGGGACATGAGCAAACATCAAGAGAAGAAAGCCAAAGCTCATGACAAGTGCCTCAACCACGCCTCCACATGCTCCACACAAGGTAACAAACAAGTCACTCTTCCAAATAAGATAAGATGCGCTAGAAAGTGTTATCAATGTCATGAGAAGGGACATGAGATTAAGTCATGTCCCTACACAAAGGATAGTGGCTTAACTTTAGAAAGAAAGAGGCTCACTAACCATGTAGCAAACAAGAAGCAAGGCAAAAAGGAGTCTTGCAAAATTAAAAATCAGATTTGCTACACTTGCCAAAGAAAGGGACACCTATGCAAGGATTGTACCATGAGTGAGTATCCTAAGCCTACCATGTCAATTCATTCATATTCACTTAGGAGACCCAAAAATGACACTTGTGCTAGAAAGGTAATTAGTTCACCTAAAACTAGAACAAAGGCCATTTGGGTGCCTAAGTATTTATTAGCTAACCTTGGTGGACCCATCCAAAAATGGGTACCAAAATGTACTTAATAAGTTTTGCAGGTACCCAGAGATGATATGAAGCTTTGGGGGTGCTTGAGCGGTTTAACTCAATTCTTATCTCAAGCTATCAATCTTACATTGTCTATCCTTTAAGATTGACCCAAAGATGAATTGAGTTGTTATATCACTAACTTCATATTCATCTCTAGCAAGAACTTGTGTTGTAGGGAATAAGGATTAACCTTTGTGGGAATCAAGCAAAAGGCCTACAACCAAGTGATATCCAAAGGATGGTAACAATTAATTCTTAAGTGCACATTGCTTTTAATTGGTATATTCCTTTGTGTCTTTTGTAGCCACATAGGAAAAATGAAGCACTTGAGAATGAACTTAAAAGATTTTACCTTGCTTTGGAAAGGATCTAATTATATGGAAGATTGCAAGTTCATATTTTTATATTGTGACAATCTACATGCTTTAAATTGATTGTATGTATCTTGTGGCATATTTCAAGTTAATCATCATATTATTGCCATGACCTAGACATAAAGAGTATTATCCCATGTTCTTAAATGAATAGAGTGCTAAGTAAGAAATTCAAATTCTTAAAGCACTTACCAAAAGGGAATTCTCTATATGACTAGAGTTGTGAGACTAATGTTTCTATCCAAGTGTTTATGTAGTCTCACAACATGAAAATGTGTTTCCCAAATGGAGTGTGCCATTCAACATTCAAAGAAGATCGAACCAATACTATGTGACGTATTCATTCTTGTTTAAATTGGTTTTGAGTCTTCTACATTAATCACTCACCATGCTATGAATTAAACTTGCCATGTAAACTTAATTAAATAATCATGCTACTTTCATCTTTTTGACAATTGATGTTATGCATGATGCTTGTAAGGGTAATTTAGTTCATATCATGAGGTTTCCTTGTTTTAGTAACCTTCTTATCATTCATATACTAGAGGTTGCTAAATAGGAAACTATCGCTTGTGTTACTAATACAATCTCTTTTAAGATATTTCATGGAAATTCATAAGTAGAGATTGTGCTCTTTCATTTGGTAAAATCATAAGCTTTAAAGGTTAATCTTCACCTAAAAGAAAGATTAGGAATGCTCAACGCAAAGGTATGGAACTAGTTGTTTCATTTGGTATGTGACCAATGATAGTTCCTTTCAAGTGGCATTCTTTCAATTGGTGATAATCTATTTTATGGAAAGAAATGCCAATATGAAGGTTAAATTCCTTTTGGCTTAAATTTGTAAATTGGTGCATATTATTAATTCACTCATCCATGTGCATTAATTTAAAAGGAATTTAATTTATGCCTTTATGCCTCATAAATGATGATTTGTTTGCCATTCATATATAGATATCATCATTCATCAAATACTTCCTTGTACTACTAATGCCTCTTTTCAAAGTGTTTTATCAACTAGTTTTAAAAGAAAAAGAGATAACAAAGAAGGAAGTCTCCACAAATGATGAAAAGAAGAATACTAAGGTGACACCACCACAGATAGTAAGATCTGTCAAATTGGTATAACAAATGGTACATTCTATATGGTGGTAATTATTCTTAGGCATAAGTTAATTCATTGCAAATTTGTCATGCCTTGACCATGGTATGTAATGTACTCCTCATGAGACTCTTAACTGAACTGAAAGTGCATGTGGTAAGTCATTCAAATACTTGATGCACATATCTAGTGGGAGAACATTATATATCTTGTGTCATAGAGGATAAGTTTCACTTGAGTAAGCTATACTAAGACAATCCAAAATGGTAAATTTGTATCTCATTCATACGGATTGTAATCTTTGTTTTCTAAATAGCTACTCTTGATGCAGTTTAAAATTCCCTTATCGTTAATTCTAAAAGTGCATAAGAATCTTTTTGTTGATATTCATCACATACATATGCACTAACATGGATATGATTTTTAAACTGTAAAAGGTACAATTAGTGATCCATACTCTCTAAATTTTGAAAACCCATATTTTGATATCTTAGAAATCTACTTCAATCGATATCCATATGCTTCACATTGAATTGGATCACTAAGTTGTAAATTCCATGCATAACTTGTCTTTATGATATGAATGCTTGTGCGACTAACCTTGATAAGCTAGGTGCACCCAATGTCAAGGTAGGTTCATCATCAAGAAGGCAACACAATGATGTATTAATAAAAGGAGAAAATGCTCCTATTCTTAACTCTAGTTTTTATCTATGTGATTAAATATTGACTTGAAACCATGTAAGATGGTTGTCAAGTATATGTGGGTGTCTACACAAAGAGAAAGGCCACAATAAGGATTGTGTGGGTACTCAAGGCTCTTACTACTAATCTCAAAGGACCCAATTCAAATTGGGTACCAAGATATGAAGCTTAAACTTGTTTTGCAGGATCACTCCTTCAATGGATCAAGTTGGGTGCTTGATAATGAATGTATAAATCATATTTGGAGATAGTAGCAAGGGTGGTAACAATTGAATCTCAAGTGCATATTATTTTCAAATCTTATCTCTTTTGTGACTTGTGTAGCCACTAAGGAAAAAGAAGCACTTGAGGATATACATAATAAAGGTCTAATTGGAAGTTGAATGAATATTATCATATGGTGAACAATCCAAAATTATGTGACGTATTCTCTATCTAGTTAATTTGGATTTGATTCTTCTATATTAGACACTCACCATAATATGGATTAAGTCATCCCTTTAGACTTCATTGAATAACCATGCATATTATCCATGTCATCTCTTGTGTTGAGTTTATCCATAGAAAATCTATGTTAAGAGATGGTGCTTGTTTTAAATTGGATAAATCACAAGTGTCGGGGACCATAATTAGGGGTACCCTCAAGGCTCCTAATTCTCAGCTGGTAACCCCCATCAGCATAAAGCTGCAAAGGCCTGATGGGTGCGATTAAGTCAGGGATCAGTTCATACGAGGGACTCGATCACGCCTCGCCCGAGCCTAGCCTCGGACAAGGGCAGCCAACCCCGGAGGATTTCCGTCTCGCCCGAGGCCCCCCTCCAGCGGCAAACGTGTTCCCGGCTCGCCCGAGGCCCTGTCTTCGCCAAGAAGCAACCCTGACCAAATCGCCGCACCGATCGACCAAGTCGCAGGAGCATTTAATGCAAAGGTGGCCTGACACCTTTATCCTGACGCGCGCCCCCTAGCCGACAGAGCCAAAGTGACCGCCGTCACTTCGCCGCTCCACTGACCGGCCTGGCAGAAAGACAGCGCCGCCCGCGCCGCTTTGACTGCGGTGCCACTTGACAGAGTGAGGCTGACAGGCAGTCAGGCCCGGCCGCAGGCACCATAGGAAACTCCGCTCCGCCCGACCCAGGGCTCGGACTCGGGCTAAGCCCCGGAAGACGGCGAACTCCGCTCCGCCCGACCCAGGGCTCAGACTCGGGCTAAGCCCCGGAAGACGGCGAACTCCGCTCCGCCCGACCCAGGGCTCAGACTCGGGCTAAGCCCTGGAAGACGGCGAACTCCGCTCTGCCTGACCCAGGGCTCGGACTCGGGCTAAGCCCCGGAAGACGGCGAACTCCGCTCTGCCCGACCTAGGGCTCGGACTCGGGCTAAGCCCCGGAAGACGGCGAACTCCGCTCCGCCCGACCCAGGGCTCGGACCCGGGCTCGGCCCCAGAAGACGACGAACTCCGCTTCGCCTGACCCCAGGGCTCGGACTCCGCCCTGGCCTCAGCCGGCGGTCTCCGCCTCGCCCGAACCAGGGGCTCGGACTCGACCTCGGCCACGGAAGACAGACTCGACCTCGGCTTTGGAGGAGCTTCCACGTCGCCCAACCTAGGGCGCAGACTAGCCACGTCAACAGGAGGCGCCATCATCACCCTACCCCGAGCTGACTCGGGCCACGGGGAACAAGACCGGCGTCCCATCTGGCTCGCTCCGCCAGATAGGCAATGATGGCGCCCCGCATACTCTGTGACGACGGCGGCTCTCAGCCCCCTTACGAAAGCAAGAGGACGTCAGCAAGGACTCAACAGCTCCGACAGCTGTCCCTCCGCCAGGCTCCATCGCTCCTCCGACGGCCACGACATCACACTAGCTGGGTGCCAAAATCTCTCCGGCTGCCACGACGGCATGTACTTAGGGCGCTAGCTCTCCTCCGCTAGACACGTAGCACTCTGCTACACCCCCCATTGTACACCTGGATCCTCTCCTTACGCCTATAAAAGGAAGGACCAGGGCCCTCTTAGAGAAGGTTGGCCGCGCGGGGACGAGGATGAGACACGCGCTCGCTTGAAGCTGCTCGCTCCCTCTCCCGCGTGGACGCTTGTAACCCCCTACTGCAAGCGCACCCGACCTGGGCGCGGGACGAACACGAAGGCCGCGGGATTCCCACCTCTCTCACGCCGGTCTCCGGCCACCTCGCTTCCCCCCTTTGCGCTCGGCCTCGCGCTCGACCCATATAAGCTGGGGCACGCGGCGACATTCACTCGTCGGCCTAGGGACCCCCCGGTCTCGAAACGCCGACAGTTGGCGCGCCAGGTAGGGGCCTGCTGCGTGTTGATGAACAGCTTCCCGTCAAGCTCCAGATGGGCAGTCTCCAGCAACCTCTCCAACCTGGGACGGTGCTCCGTTTCGGGAGTCTTGAGTTCGTGTCCCTCGACGGCAGCTACGACATGATACTCCTTCCACCGCCGTGCGACAACGACAATGGCGGCCGACAGCCCGCCCGCCGGTGGCGGAATCGACGACGTCTTCCCCGCGTGGTGGAAGAACAACATTCGAGCTCACCCCGTCCTCTCCCCCGCCGATGGAGGAGGAGGCGGGGCAACCAAGGCCAAGCAGGAGGCAGCGCCTCGTCGGCTGTCGAGCGAGTCGACGGCGCCAGCACCCCAACGGGGGGCGCACCGGGCATCGACCCCGCACTTGAGACGAAGACGAGCGTCGTCTCCCCGCAATGCGCCAATTCCGGGCAAACGGACGACGCCAGCGCGCTCGCGAAAGGCTTGCTGGACATCACCCTTGTACCTGAGACGACGGTGCAGTCAGTCCCCGACGTTACCTCATCGCCGCCCGTCGACCAAGAGGTACCGACCGATTCCCATCCCACGTCTTTCGGATTCGGCCTCGACCCGCCTAGCGGCTTCGCTTTGGCGGGTGCTCTCATAGAGGCGAGTCCAAACCCTCTGGGGTTTCGTATGCGGTCACCTTGGGACCGGCTGACGGACGTCTCGACCTACGGGCCCTCTGGGTCCGAGGAAGACGACGAGCCCAGCTTCTGTTGGGATTTCTCTGGACTTGGCAACCCCAGTGCCATGCGGGACTTCATGACCGCATGCGACTACTGCCTTTCCGACTGTTCCGACGGTAGCCGTAGCCTCGGCGATGAGGACTGTGGCCCAAGTCGCGAATGCTTCCACGTCGATCTGGGGGGTCCCTCCGAAGGCAACCATCTCGGCATGCCGGAGGATGGTGATCTCCCTAGGCCGGTGCCCCGCGTTGACATCCCATGGGAGCTAGCTGTGGTCCCCTTTCAGGCGGGGGGCCATGACCCACAGCTCGAGCAAATCCGCGGGGTGCAGGCCAGGCTCGACGAGGGAGCAGGAGCGCTTGAGCCGATCCGCCGGGACGTCGGGCAGGCAGGGGCGGGCCAACCTCCGACCGGAGAAATACGTCATCTGCCCCAGGGCTTCCAGCACCGCATCACCGACGACGTCAGGGTCAGGCCGCCACCCGCATCTAGTGGGGTCGGCCAGAACCTAGCTGCAGCAGCAATGCTCCTCCGCGCGATGCCGGAGCCATCAACCACTGAGGGGCGGCGAATCCAGGGAGAGCTCAAGAATCTCCTGAAAGGCGCCGCGGTCCGACGGGCCGAGAGCTCCGCCTCCCGAAGGTAGGGGTACCCCTCGGAACCTCATGCCGCGACTTCCCGATTCATGCGGGAAGCCTCGGTCTGCCCCGGGCGCACGCGCAACACAGCGCCTGCGGCCCTGGGTCGCCTCGGCAATGAGCACCATCACCGCGACCGTCGGGCCCACCTCGACAAGAGGGTGCGCCGAGGCTACCACCCCAGGCGTGGGGGACGCTATGACAGCGGGGAGGATCGAAGTCCCTCGCCCGAACCACCCGGTCCGCAGGCCTTCAGCCGGGCCATCCGACGGGCGCCGTTCCCGACCCGGTTCCGACCCCCGACTACTATCACAAAGTACTCGGGGGAGACGAGACCAGAACTGTGGCTCGCGGACTACCGTTTGGCCTGCCAGTTGGGTGGAACGGACGATGACAACCTCATCATCTGCAACCTCCCCCTGTTTCTATCCGACACCACTCGCGCCTGGTTGGAGCACCTGCCTCCGGGGCAGATCTCCAACTGGGACGACCTAGTCCAAGCTTTCGCCGACAATTTCTAGGGCACGTACGTGCGCCCCGGGAATTCCTGGGACCTCCGAAGCTACCGACAGCAGTCGGGAGAGTCTCTCTGGGACTACATCCGGCGATTCTCGAAGCAGCGCACTGAGCTGCCCGACATCACCGACTCGGATGTCATCGACGCGTTCCTCGCTGGCACCACCTGCCGCGACCTGGTGAGCAAGCTGGGTCGCAAGACCCCCACCAGGGCGAGCGAGCTGATGGACATCGCCACCAAGTTCGCCTCCGGCCAGGAGGCGGTCGAGGCTATCTTCCGAAAGGATAAGCATCCCCAGGGCCGCCCATCGGAAGATGCCCCCGAGGCGTCAACTCAGCGCGATGCCAAGAAGAAGGGCAAGAAGAAGTCGCAAGCGAAACGCGACGCCGCCGACGCGGACCTTGTCGCCGCCGCCGAGTACAAGAACCCTCGAAAACCCCCCGAAGGTGCCAACCTCTTCGACAAGATGCTCAAGGAGCCGTGTCCCTATCACCAGGGGGCCCGTCAAGCACACCCTTGAGGAGTGCGTCATGCTTCGGCGCCACTTCCATAGGGCCGGGCCACCCGCGGAGGGTGGCAGGGCCCGCGACGACGACAAGAAGGAAGATCACCAGGCAGGAGAGTTCCCCGAGGTCCGCGACTGCTTCATGATCTACGGTGGGCAAGCGGCGAATGCCTCGGCTCGGCACCGCAAGCAAGAGCGCCGGGAGGTCTACTCGGTGAAGGTGGCGGCGCTAGTCTATCTAGACTGGTCCGACAAGTCCATCACTTTCGACCGAGCCGACCACCCCGACCATGTGTCGAGCTCGGGGAAATACCCGCTCGTCGTCGACCCCGTCATCGGCGACGTCAGGCTCACCAAAGTCCTCATGGACGGAGGCAGCAGCCTCAACATCATCTACGTCGAGACCCTTGGGCTCCTGCGTGTCGATCTATCCTCCGTCCGAGCAGGCGCTGCGCCCTTCCATGGGATCATTCCCGGGAAGCGCGTCCAGCCCCTCGGACAACTCGACCTTCCCGTCTGCTTCGGAACACCCTCCAACTTCCGAAGGGAGACCCTGACGTTCGAGGTGGTCGGGTTCCGAGGAACCTACCACGCGGTGCTGGGAAGACCATGCTACGCGAAGTTCATGGCCGTCCCCAACTACACCTACCTGAAGCTCAAGATGTCGGGCCCCAATGGGGTCATCACCGTCGGCCCCACGTACAAACACGTGTTCGGATGCGACGTGGAGTGCGTGGAGTACGCCGAGGCCCTCGCCGAGTCCGAGGCCCTCATCGCCGACCTGGAGAGCCTCTCTAAGGAGGTGCCAGACATGAAGCGACATGTCGGCAACTTTGAGCCAGCAGAGACGGTTAAGTCCGTCCCCCTCGACCTCAGCGGCGACGCCTCCAAGCAGATCCGGATCGGCTCCGGGCTCGAACCCAAATAGGAAGCAGTGCTCATCGACTTTCTCCGCGTGAACGCCGACGTCTTCGCGTGGAGTCCCTCGGACATGCCCGGCATACCGAGGGATGTCGCCGAGCACTCGCTGGACATCAGAGCCGGAGCCCGACCCGTCAAGCAGCCTCTGCGCCGATTCGACGAGGAGAAGCGCAGAGCCATAGGCGAGGAGATCCACAAGCTAATGGCGGCAGGGTTCATCAAAGAGGTATTCCATCCCGAATGGCTTGCCAACCCTGTGCTTGTGAGAAAGAAAGGGGGAAATGGCGGATGTGTGTAGACTACACTAGTCTAAACAAGGCATGTCCGAAGGTTCCCTACCCTCTGCCTCGCATCGATCAAATCGTGGATTCCACTGCTAGGTGCGAAACCCTGTCTTTCCTCGATGCCTACTCAGGGTATCACCAAATCAGGATGAAAGAGTCCGACCAGCTCGCGACTTCTTTCATCACACCCTTCGGCATGTACTGCTATGTCACCATGTCGTTCGTCTTGAGGAATGCGGGCGCGACGTACCAGCGGTGCATGAACCATGTGTTCGGTGAACACATTGGCCGCACGGTCGAGGCCTACGTCGATGACATCGTAGTCAAGACGAGGAAAGCCTCCGACCTCCTTTCCGACCTTGAAGTGACATTCCGATGTCTCAAGGCGAAAGGCGTCAAGCTCAATCCCGAGAAGTGTGTCTTTGGGGTGCCCCGAGGCATGCTCTTGGGGTTCATCGTCTCCGAGCGGGGCATCGAAGCCAACCCGGAGAAGATCGTAGCCATCACCAGCATGGGGCCCATCAAGGACTTGAAAGGCGTACAGAGGGTCATGGGATGTCTCGCGGCTCTGAGCCGCTTCATCTCACGCCTCGGCGAAAGAGGTCTACCTCTGTACCGCCTCTTAAGGAAGGCCGAGTGCTTCACTTGGACCCCTGAGGCCGAGGAAGCCCTCGGGAACCTGAAGGCGCTCCTCACGAAGGCGCCTATCTTGGTGCCTCCGGCTGCCGGAGAATCCCTCTTGGTCTACGTCGCCGCGACCACTCAGGTGGTTAGCGCCGCGATTGTGGTCGAGAGGCAAGAAGAGGGGCATGCATTGCCCGTTCAGAGGCCAGTCTACTTCGTCAGTGAGGTACTGTCCGAAACCAAGATCCGCTACCCACAAGTTCAGAAGCTGTTGTACGCGGTGATCCTAACGCGGCGGAAGCTGCGACACTACTTTGAGTCTCATCCGGTAACTGTGGTGTCGTCCTTCCCCCTGGGGGAGATCATCCAGTGCCGGGAGGCCTCGAGTAGGATTGCAAAGTGGGCGGTGGAAATCATGGGCGAGACGATCTCGTTCGCTCCTCGGAAGGCCATCAAGTCCCAGGTCTTGGCGGACTTCATGGCTGAATGGGTCGACACTCAGCTACCGACAGCTCCGATCCAGCCGGAGCTCTGGATCATGTTCTTCGACGGGTCGCTGATGAAGACAGGAGCCGGCGCAGGCCTACTCTTCATCTCGCCCCTCGGGAAGCACATACGCTATGTGCTACGCCTCCATTTCCCAGCATCCAACAATGTGGCTGAGTACGAAGCTCTGGTCAACGGATTGCGGATCACCATCGAGCTAGGGGTCCGACGCCTCGACGCTCGTGGTGACTCGCAGCTCGTCATAGACCAAGTCATGAAGAACTCCCACTGCCGCGGCCCAAAGATGGAGGCCTACTGCGATGAGGTTCGGCGCCTGGAAGACAAGTTCTACGGGCTCGAGCTTAACCAAATCGCTCGGCGCTACAACGAGACTGTAGACGAGCTGGCTAAAATAGCCTCGGGGCGAACAACGGTTCCCCCGGACGTCTTCTCCCGAGATCTGCATCAGCCCTCCGTCAAGATCGACGACATGCCCGAGCCTGAGGCACCCTCGGCCCAGCCCGAGGTACCCTCGGCACAATCCGAGGCGCCCTCGGCTCGGCCCGAGGCACCCTCGGCCCAGCCCGAGGCACCCTCGGCACAGTCCGAGGCACCCTCGGCTCGGCTCGAAGCACCCTCGGTTCGGCCCGAGGTACCCACAGCCCCCGAGGGCGAGACGCTGCACGTCGGGGGGGAGCGAAGTGGGGTCACGCCTGATCAAAGCTGGCAGACCCCGTACCTGCAATATCTCCACCAAGGAGAGCTACCCTCCGATTGAGCCGAAGCTCGGCGGCTGGCGCGGTGCGCCAAGTCGTTCGTCTTGCTGGGAGATGAGAAGGAGCTCTACCACCACAGCCCCTCGGGCATCCTCCAGTGATGCATCTCCATCGCCGAAGGTCAGGAACTCCTGCGAGAAATACACTCGGGGGCTTGCGACCATCACGCGGCGCCTCGAGCCCTGGTCGGGAATGCTTTCCGACAAGGCTTCTATTGGTCGACGGCGGTGGCCGACGCCACTAGAATTGTCTGCACCTGCGAAGGGTGTCAATTCTACGCAAGGCAGACCCACCTGCCCGCTCAGGCTCAGCAGAGGATACCCATCACCTGGCCTTTTGCTGTGTGGGGTCTGGATCTCGTCGGCCCCATGCAAAAGGCACCCGGGGGATACACGCACCTGCTGGTCGCCATCGACAAATTCTCCAAGTGGATCGAGGTCCGACCCCTGAACAGCATCAGGTCCGAGCAGGCGGTGGCATTCTTCACCAACATCATCCATCGTTTCGGGGTCCCGAACTCCATCATCACCGACAACGGCACCCAATTCATCGGCAGAAAGTTCCTGGACTTCTGCGAGGATCACCACATCCGGGTGGACTAGGCCGACGTAGCTCACCCCATGTCAAATGGGCAAGTAGAGC
Organism: Zea mays; assembly: GCF_902167145.1. Lineage (NCBI taxonomy): Eukaryota > Viridiplantae > Streptophyta > Magnoliopsida > Poales > Poaceae > Zea > Zea mays. Next base: position 194,623,492 of record NC_050099.1, on the reverse strand, counting down.
GTGCCAACGGCATGATTCTACAAGGGCTCAAGCCTCGGATCTACAACGACCTCAACAAGTTCGGCAAGCGATGGATGAAGGAACTCCTCTCGGTGGTCTGGAGTCTGAGGACAACGCCGAGCCGGGCCACGGGCTTCACGCCGTTCTTCCTAGTCTACGGGGCCGAGGCCATCTTGCCCACAGACCTGGAGTACGGCTCCCCGAGGACAAGGGCCTACACCGACCAAAGCAACCAAGCTAGTCGAGAAGACTCGCTGGACCAGCTGGAAGAGGCTCGGGATAGGGCCTTACTACACTCGGCGCGGTACCAGCAGTCCCTGCGACGCTACCACGCCCGAGGGGTCCGGTCCCGAGACCTCCAGGTGGGCAACTTGGTGCTTCGGCTGCGACAAGACGCCCGAGGGCGGCACAAGCTCACGCCCCCCTGGGAGGGGCCGTTCGTCATCGCTCAAGTTCTGAAGCCCGGAACATACAAGCTGGCCAACAGTCAAGGCGAGGTCTACAAAAACGCTTGGAACATCCAATAGCTACGTCGCTTCTACCCTTAAGATGCTTTCAAGTTGTTCATATACCTCGCTCCCACGCAAAGTTTAGTCATCAAGGAAGGGTCGGCCTCGCCTCGGCAAAGCTCGACCCTCCCTCGGGGGCTAAAGGGGGGAACCCCCTCTGCGTCGAAATTTTCCTCGAAAAAAGATCTTTTCTGCCAGAATATCTTTCGTGCTTTTTGACTACTTCGAAAGTGGATCCTGAAAATGACGGAGTACACGTAAGCAGCCAAGGCTAACCAAGCCAAGGGACTCCTACGCCTCCGGGATACGGATACCTCACTCATCACCTTCTGCGATAAGTAACTCACGTTCGGATAAGTGATTCCGCGGACCGAACAAGTCTTCACGTTCGGAAGCTCTTCTGCCGAAGCGATTCTTCGAGCCTTCTCGACTGCGTCGGTGACAGAGCCCCATGGACGGGTAAGAGTGCGTGTAAGCGGCAAGGCCGACCGAGCCGAGGGACTCCTACGCCTCCGGGATACGGATACCTCACTCATCACCTTCCGCGAGAAGCAACTCTCGCTCGCACAAACATTTCTGTTACCGACAAAAAAGTCCAGATACTCGAAACAAGAGGAAAAGAGACGCAGCTTTACAACACGGCGAGGGTGTGTTTTGGCCTCGGCGGCCGCAGGAAACACACGCTACAAGCAATCCGATCCTGCAGGCTCGGGTCTTGACGCTGGAAGGGAGCAGCAGCACCCTCGGCATCGACAACACCTTCGGCGAGGTCCGACCTAGCCTCGAACGGTGACGCGGTGCGAAGATCTCCACTCGGAAGGACGACGTCATCGCCACGCCCGGGCCATCGCTGCCAGGGTCTTCTCCGGGAATCCGGCCCGAGCAGGCGGCTCGACCGATCACCCCGAGGCCTCGGCCAGCTGTCCTCCAACGACGTCAGCCCGACTCGAGGCCTCGGCTGGTCAATTCCGGTGTCGGTCCCGCTAACGGACGACCCGGCCAGGCTCCGGGCAACCAGGTTTTCTTTTCGAGCCAACTCTGCCTCTGTTCATGATGACACCGCTACCCCTGGCCTCGGCTCATTGGAGAGCGGCCGAGGGGTTCCTTTAACTAAGCTAGAGAAGCCTCGGACAACAAGGCCGACCGAGCCGAGGGACTCCTACGCCTCCGGGATACGGATACCTCACTCGTCACCTTTACACGGGGCGACTCACGCTTGGTGAAGCGGTTCAGACAACCAACAGGCGAGTCTTAGTGCTCAAAAATGAGGAAAAAACACGGCTCCGTGCCAAAATTACATACATGTTTAGGCCTCGACAGCCACAATGAACAAAAACACTGGCATTCAAAGTGCCATTACAAACGGAACTCCAGTTCCACCTCCGCAGGTACGAACAACCCCACTCGATGGGGGGGCCTGCGGAGCAACAGAAGACTGACGGGCGGCTCGCCGCCGCCCGCTCTGACAGCAGCAACAACGACCCCCGCTCCGGGTGGCCGGACTGCAACAGCATAGGCCTCAGGGCGAGTGCTGCTGCAACCTTGCCCTCGCCCACGCCGACGCTCGAGGGGCGAGGACAAGTACAAAGAGCCGGAGGCCCGAAGCGCGGATGGTGGCGGTGATCCCGTCGGCAACGGGGACTTCTCGAGCCGCCTCCACCTCGGCACCGACGACAGGGGCCGTCAGCCCTCCGGCAGATCCCCACTCAGATCCTCCCGAACGAGTGGGGCACCGACCTCTGCGCGGAGGCGCCATACAGGTGCAAAGGCAGGACCGCCCCAGAACACGAACGCCGCCCTAGCAGCGCGCGACATCTTGGGCGGTCCTCCCGTGCACACGGCGCGGCAACCGCCTTCCGGCAGGAGGGGGCACCGGGAGCCAAGCCGACGAGCTCGACACGCTGAGGCTGACGACGCCCACCGTCGACCAGCCCCGCGTTGTCGAAATCCGACCCACCCGCAGGGCCAGTGAGCGCCCTCTCCCTCGAACACCGCAGGAGAGGGTGACCCACGAACCTGCGCGGGAGGTAGAGCTCCGGCTCAGCCCAGCCTCCACCCCAACGAGGATGATGAACATCCTTGAAGCTGAGGGTGGGACCAAGATCGCAGCCTAGCTTGCTTCTCCCCACCCAGGGGCTGGTGGTCACCGTCTTGGGTGACCGCCGGCGGGGGGGTACAGCCGGGCTGGCTGATGAAAATCCTTGAGGCTGAGGGAGGGGCAGAGGCCGCAGCCCGGTTCGCTTTCCCCCGCCATCAAACTAGAGGTCACCATCTTGGGTGACCGCCGGCGGAGGGGTGCAACCGGGCTGCATGATGAAAATCCTTGAAGCCGAACGATGGCTGAAAGGTACCAACTCCCACGGAGTTGCGTTCCTCCAACGACGAGGCAGAAAGACGGCGGATATCCCCCATCCGGGGGCTTGGAAGGTGGAAAGACACGATGCATAAGGGAGCGCGAAGACATGGTCGCCTTCCAAGGGGGTCACCCTCCTTTTAAAGGCGACTCTCCCTACTTGCATCCCCAGCCGTCATGGGCTGAATCTTCTCCAACACACTCCAAGGTCCTCCCCTACGGCGCGGGGGCTGGGTCCCACACGTCATGCAAGCCGGCTCAGAGCAGAAGAAGCCAAACCGCCGTGCGCGGTGCGTACAACCGCCCAGCGGTTACAAGCGACTCTCCACTTTTGCCCAGACCAACGGGCGAAAGGGGCGGGCAGCCATGCAGGCGGCATGCAACCGCGCCAAGTGGGCGCACTTCTCCGACTCCCAACACGCCCAGCATGGAGGCCCAGGCCCACGCATCATGCAACCGGCGCGCCGAATGCTTCGTGCATGCAACTGCACCGCCACTTGCGCCACTACCGCATCTCCTCAACTGCGGAACCAATACCGCGACTCGAGGCGACCCAGCGCACGACCCAGCAGCGCCAGCCTGGCGCGACGGTAAATGCGGCCAAAAATGGGCCGGCAGTAATGGCGGTGGTAGGCGGGCAGGAGCAGCGGCCACGTCGTCAGCCAAGCTCACGTCCCGTCCGGGGGCAGCGAGAGAACCCTCTCTCACGGCGTGAAGACAACGCGCCCGTGTACCGTTCCTCGAACGGCTCGCGCACGCACAACGGCCGCCCCACCAACCACTCGCCCCGTCACATTAACTCCGCGGTGGGACAGGCGGCGTCTCTGGCAGGAGAAGCGGGCGACGCTTCGCCTTCGCCATAATGACCGCGTCAAAAAAGGTATGCCGCGTCGTTCGATTTCGTATCCTTTTCCTTTTTTCCTCTTTCTCTCTCTTGCAACAGGGATCGGGAAAGGGGGATACCCCGAAAAGGATCCTTCCCCGTGAAGGAACCAGGCTCCGAGCCTCCCTACTGATCAGAGGTTCGAAGGCTGGCCCCTCGGAAGGGTTCGACAGCCGCCTCAGATCGCGTGGGCTCTACACCCACTACTGGTCAGAGGTTCGAAGGTCGGCCCCTCGGAAGGGTTCCACGGCCGCCTCAGGCTACTCGGGCTCCGCGCCCACTACTGATCAGGGGTTCGAAGGCTGGCCCCCGAAGGGTTCACAGCCGCCTCAGATGCCGAGCGAGGGATGACCATGGGTACGTTCGATACATAACCGAGGCTCGGGCTGCGCTCCCGAGGTACCCTAGGACATTTCCGAGACCAGCGGGAACGATCTTGTAACGGAATCCCATCAGAGGGAGGCATCGAGCCCTCGGACCCCGTCGCCAGGGGACCGGGTCCGGCAGATCACCCGCAGGTACTTTTGGGCGTGCCTCTGGGCCCCTAGCCGACCCCCAACGAACGGGGCACGAACGTCCACTCGGATTACCCGCCTGCAGCTCACCGGAGACACCATGTTCGGCGCCCATCGAGGGCAACATGGCGCTTTCCCCCCCTCCTCCTTGCGGAAAGGCGACGCAGGGGCGTATGTAAAAAAGTCGAGTCTGTCCTCGATCGTCCTCTCGCCCTGTGCAGAGGCTCGGGGGCTGCTCTCGCAAACCCGGCTCCGGCCGAACCGTTGACAGCGTCAACATACCAGCCCGAGAACTTGGGACCCGACCGTACACCCGGGCTACGGCCAGCTCGCATGAGGGACGACCAGACCAGCCGAAGCATTACGCGAGGCATTAAGACCTCGGAGGAGTGAAACCACTCCTCCGAGGCCTCGGGGGCTACACCCAGGGGGTGCGCTCGCGCGCACCCACCGGAACAAAACGCAACCGAGAAAGGCTGGTCCCCTTGCAAAAAAGTGCGACGAAAGCCTCCAAGCGAGTGCTAACACTCCCTTCAAGGCTCGGGGGCTACTGTCGGGGACCATAATTAGGGGTACCCTTAAGGCTCCTAATTCTCAGCTGGTAACCCCCATCAGCATAAAGCTGCAAAGGCCTGATGGGTGCGATTAAGTCAGGGATCAGTCCATACGAGGGACTCGATCACGCCTCGCCCGAGCCTGGCCTCGGACAAGGGCAGCCGACCCCAGAGGATTTCCGTCTCGCCCGAGGCCCCCCTCCAGCGGCAAACGTGTTCCCGGCTCGCCCGAGGCCCTGTCTTCGCCAAGAAGCAACCCTGACCAAATCGCCGCACCGACCGACCAAGTCGCAGGAGCATTTAATGCAAAGGTGGCCTGACACCTTTATCCTGACGCGCGCCCCCCAGCCGACAGAGCCGAAGTGACCGTCGTCACTTCGCCGCTCCACTGACCGGCCTGGCAGAAAGACAGCGCCGCCCGCGCCGCTCCGACTGTGGTGCCACTTGACAGAGTGAGGCTGACAGGCAGTCAGGCCCGGCCGCAGGCACCATAGGAAACTCCGCTCCGCCCGACCCAGGGCTCGGACTCGGGCTAAGCCCCGGAAGACGGCGAACTCCGCTCCGCCCGACCCAGGGCTCGGACTCGGGCTAAGCCCCGGAAGACGGCAAACTCCGCTCTGCCCGACCCAGGGCTCGGACTCAGGCTCGGCCCCAGAAGATGACGAACTCCGCTTCGCCCGACCCTAGGGCTCGGACTCCGCCCCGGCCTCAGCCGGCGGTCTCCGTCTCGCCCGAACCAGGGGCTCGGACTCGACCTCGGCCACGGAAGACAGACTCGACCTCGACTTCGGAGGAGCTTCCACGTCGCCCAACCTAGGGCGCAGACCAGCCACGTCAACAGGAGGCGCCATCATCACCCTACCCCGAGCTGACTCGGGCCACGGGGAACAAGACCGGCGTCCCATCTGGCTCGCTCCGCCAGATAGGCAATGATGGCGCCTCGCATACTCTGTGACGACGGCGGCTCTCAGCCCCCTTACGAAAGCAAGAGGACATCAGCAAGGACTCAACAGCTTCGACAGCTGTCCCTCCGCCAGGCTCCATCGCTCCTCCGATGGCCACGACATCACACCAGCTGGGTGCCAAAATCTCTCCGGCTGCCACGACGGCATGTACTTAGGGCGCTAGCTCTCCTCCGCTAGACACGTAGCACTCTGCTACACCCCCCATTGTACACCTGGATCCTCTCCTTACGCCTATAAAAGGAAGGACCAGGGCCCTCTTAGAGAAGGTTGGCCGCGCGGGGACGAGGATGAGACACGCGCTCGCTTGAAGCCGCTCGCTCCCTCTCCCGCGTGGACGCTTGTAACCCCCTACTGCAAGCGCACCCGACCTGGGCGCGGGACGAACACGAAGGCCGCGGGATTCCCACCTCTCTCACGCCGGTCTCCGGCCACCTCGCTTCCCCCTTTGCGCTCGGCCTCGCGCTCGACCCATCTGGGCTGGGGCACGCGGCGACATTCACTCGTCGGCCTAGGGACCCCCCGGTCTCGAAACGCCGACAACAAGCTTAAAGGATACTATTCAATTAAAGTAAGAAGAAGTTGATAAGAGGCCAAGGTATGAAAACTTCCTCTCCTTCAGTTGTTTTAGTATTCTATCCTTAGTGGGATGTACCATAGTATAGGTTAAATTCCTTGCAATATAAAATGTTCAATAGTGCATATAACTTTGACATTAACTATATGTGTGCACTAATTTAAAGGAATTTAGTCTATCCTTTTGGGTTTCAATAATGATGATTCATTTGCCATCCACATATAAGGATCATCATTTGTGAAACCCTCTCTTGTGTTTTTAATGCTCTCTTTTCTAAGTGTTACAACGAGGTCCTTCCAAGAGCTTTCAAGATGGATTCAAAATCTACAAAAAATGAATGAAGTTCAAGATCACTTGGTTGGATGAAATCACAAAGAGAAAAGAGATCACAGTGAATCAAGAAGGGAGTTATATATATATTTTTGTTGTCAACCAAATAATGAAGATGTAGTGACATATTTATATGATATCCTTCATTATGAGGTTGAGGTTCATATTAGCATACTTTACCCTCCAAGATTTCAATTGATATACTTTTAGTTCTTAAACTTTTAATTGGTTTAATTTTCATCATCTATGTAAAGCATGTTATGTTAAACCAAGATATAGCGCAAACTTCACCTTTAACCTCGTATTGTTGATGTGTATAAGTGTACTTTGTGTACTCTTGCATGCACAAATTGAGGAAGAGTTTAGCCTATATCTTGTGAGGCTAATGATTTCTTTAAGTTCATGTTTTGTAGTCTCACACCTTGGAGAACATCAAATGAGGATGAGTGGTTCCAAGGAAATGATCAAATATTTACCACATGTCACCCCATGGATTAGTTCTATTGGGGAACGATATGTGTTCTCTAGCATAAATTCAATTGTTTCAAATATATTATGCCTTTACCAAGATATATGATGAACTCCTCTAAGAATCTTAATTAAATCAAGTGCATGTTACAAGTAATTCGAGTACTTGATGCATACATTTAGGGGGAGCTCATTCTATATCTTGTGTCCTTAAAGACTAACATTTTCTTTTAGTGAATTTGTGTAGTTCTTTGAAGAGAATGAGTTTCTCTTGATCGTTTAAAGAGGATAAGTTTCTCTTTGAAATGTCAAGCCTATAAAAAGCTAAGATAAAAATTCATGATTATAATGAAGACCATATGGCATGGAACAAAGGTGTGTCACTCCATGAACTATTGTATTACATTTGTGTATCTAGGCTCTTACAAGTTAGTGTATGCATGTATATGCAATATCTTAAGTCACGTCATAAGGTTGCACTTGAATCTTGGCTTAAAATATTGCATATCATGTCTATTAGTATACCGTTTGATTATGAGTAATTCCTTAAATTGGTGCAATTTCATATTTTCATACTTTATTTGTACCAAGGTTCAAATTGTAGAACTTAATCCCCTGGCCTCACAAGTCCAAGTGCATAAGCTAAACAAGTATTCATCACTTGTATGCACACATTTAGGGGGAGAATGGTCTATAATTTGAATCTTTGAGACTAACTTCATTTTCAAGTCTATTATGTGTGTAGTCTCAAATTAGAAAAGAATCTTCAAGCAAAGACAATCGCTTCCACTGCAAATTTTGATGGGTATCAAAGATTCTTTGCTCCAATAAATGTATCTTCTATACATTTCATAAGAGAATGAGTTTCTCTTGTATATGCTACTCCAACGTCATCTAAAATTGGTAAATATGTGTCACATCTTTTTGGATTACAAATATCTGAAGTAGCATAGCTTATAGATTCTCCTGTCTAGAACTTAATTGATTAAATAGTGCACATGTTTCTTATGTTGCATGATTATGTTCAATTGATACTCCTTTTATGCCAATGGTACTTTAAGTTGCAAATAAGTACTATCATCAGGTATCAATTGAATTCATATATATGTGTGCACTAAAACTTGAGGAGAACTTAGTGTAATATGCCATTAGTGATCTGATTATCTATCAAATTGTATCAATTGGTGGTTTTCAATTGATATTTTTTGTACATGATCACTAGTTGTATAATTCATACTTGTGCAATTTTCATGCTGCCTCTTGTTATGATAAGAAAATGCTAGGTGACATCTAGACTCCAGGTATCAAGATTTATCTTTCAATTAGTATGACAATATTCATTTGATATCTTGGACCTATGTCACAATTATGCCAACAAGAGATTGCAAAATGAACTCTAAATACAACACAAGTGTGGAACACCCCTTTGAAAAGGTAAAACGCAAAGGTACATCACTTATGACACTTCTCCATTACCTTTGTTCCATATAAGGACCCTTTTCATGATAGTGTGTTCAAATCTTGATTAATCATAATTTCTACCCTTTATATTCTTTATATCTTTTTTTGGAGATTTATGACAAAGGGGGAGAAATTATGCATTAAAGCTTACCTTCAGTCTTATGTAACTAAGTGTTAGAAGACTTTTAAGAAGGGGATATATAATTAACAAAAGGTGGAATCATAAGAAAAACATAAGATGTAGAAAGTTGATTAGTGCATTCTATGTTATGAGCATCACGTTTATTTTATGACACAAAGCACCCTATGAATAGTATGATATAAGTTGTCTTCACTCTTTGACCCAAATATGTGCTTTTGGCATTTGAGTACAAAATTGGTATTTTCAGAAATGCACATATTTAGGGGGAGGAAACTATATCATAGGATTCAAAACCTTATTTATCAAATCTTATGTAAGCTTTAAATGTGTTGTCATCAATCACCAAAAAGGGGGAGATTGAAAGTGCATTCATCCCTTTTGTGAGTTTTGATGATTTGGATAACAACACATTTAAAGGTCTAACAAGTTTGCTAAAGTGTTGAACAGGAAATTCAGTATGATGAACATACTTGAATAGTGTATAATGACAGTGAACAAAGGTTCAACACAAGATTAAATAACCAGTGAGACAATGCAAATGGATACAATATGATCTCTATATTGGCTTGAATATATGGACAAGACCTGAGAAATCACTATGCATAAATATGATCATAATAGAGGTTGAAGTGATTAAGAGGATTGGTCAAGCCAAAGTGAATAAGATATGAGGAACCGTGAATTGGCTTGACCATATTACTATTAGTCCATATATGAATATATGAGAATCAAACTAGAGCTTGATTGATCTTAGCAGTTATATCTAGATGACATTCAAGCAAGGTTCACAATATTGAAGAAATGATTCTCTCAATGGATGCTCAATAGGATGTGACTCAAGAATGGCTTGATAGGGTGTAGATAGCAAGGAAAGGGCTTCGAGGAACTAAGCGAAGGTGAAGGCCAAGCGACGGCTTGTAGACCGAGGTACCATGGCTAAGGTGAAGAAGAGAGTACTTGCACTAAGTCGATGAACTAATCAGCTATAAAGAGTTACAACATGTTGATGCATCAGTAAGGTGACTTGAAGCCATGATTTGAACTCATATTTGGTGAAATGGTACAAGTCACAAGGTTTGCTTTGTGTTTGCTTCAAAAGGTGAGACAAGGATGTTTGTGATCCTAATGAAGCAACACCATGGAGAAATCACACTTGAGACACCAATGACTCAAGGAGTTTACTTAATTATATTTTATTTGACTTGAGTATAGGAATCGTCGTACTATCAAGGGGGATCCATAAAGAAGGTTGGTGTTGGTACTAAAGCTCAAAATCCTTGATCTAAAACTTCCATTTTACCCTTGTTAATCCTTAGTGAAAGTATGTAGTACAACCTTTTTAAGTCTATCTTGGCCAAAATTGATTTTTGGAAAAACAGGTTCAACCGGTTTTAAAACAGGTTCAACCGGTTTTTGCACTGTTCACCTTTTTGGAAAATACTGGTTCAGCCGGACACTCAACCGGACACTCAACCAGTTTTTGTCTGGTGGAAACAGGTTCAACCGGTTTTAAAATAGGTTCAACCAGTTTTTGCACTGTTCACTTTTTTCTGCCAGTCTGCTGTGTCAGCCAAAAAGCTGTGCGCAGCTTTTTGAAAAACCGGTTCAACCGGTTTTGGGACCGGTTTTTGGGCAGAAAAGTCAAAAACGGCTAGTTTTGGAGCCCCACCTATATATACTCACTCCTACCTCTCTCCCCACAGGAGAGCACGAAAAAAACTTCATTCCCAACCTGAGAAACACCTCCCACTCTCTCTCTCTCTCACACACACACACCTCTTGCCTCTCCCATTTCAAATCTTTGGAGAGAAATCTTTGAGTGAGATTGAAGAGCTGCGATTTTGGTGCTTCATCTCCAAATCTCTCTTGCTCTTCTTGATTCGAGCTTTGGTACTACATCGAGTTCTTTGTGGATTCATTACTCTTGGAGCTTCTAGCTCCTAGACGACTAGGTGTCGCTTGTGAGTCTCCAAATCTTGTGGAAGACCAAAAGAAAGTTTGTATTACCCGCTCGTTTGAGCAAAGATTAGTGTGTGGGCTAGACCTTTGTGGTCGGCAAAGGGAGGACTAGGGTTGAAAGAGACCCGGCTCTTTGTGGGCGCCTCAACGAGGAAGTAGGGCACCTTGGTGGTGTGACCGAACCTCGGGATAAATCTTGTGTCTCTTGTGTTCTTGCTCATTGTGGTTGTTTGTGTTCTTCGTTCTCTCACCATTGCGTGGAAGATTTGTTTATATCTTTTTGGTGTGTGGATTTTGAGAAGTGCCCTTCTCAGATCTACTACTTTGAACCCTGTGGATCATTTAGAACATCTCATTTCCAAAGTTAACTGGGTGAATTTCGAGATCAATTCAGTTTTACCCTGTTTGCTTCTAGTTTTTGTTGAAAAAGTTTTAACTTGCCTATTCACCCCCCCCCCTCTAGGCAACTTTCACAAATCTATATGCAGGTAAATACCTAACTTGTGAAATAAAACTTGGCTTAGGGATCAACTGGTAGTAAGCTTTTCTGCCAAAAAGGGTCTTCGATAATTGATAAGCTTTACCTTGAGTCCTAAATCCAGCATACCCTTGAGAGTCTTTTCTTTAGTCGGGTAAGTCTTGCTGAGTAATTGCATACTAAGGGTTTTATTCCCTATGTTGCTGCAGGAGGGATTCTTGCTATCTTTAGCTCCTAATAGTTGCTTCGTGGGGAGGCCTTGAAGATTTTAATGCTTAGTTTATTTCTTATGGAAAGGCTTCACCTTTCCTAATCGTGTATTAATTCATGCACTTGAGTACTATCAGGACCTGTAATAATTACAACTCTTTCTATGATGTAAAACTTGAGATCTGGAATTGTAAAAGTATGTTTTGTAAAGTCTTCCGCTCTATCTCCGAAGTGTGTGTGTGTGTGTATCAAATGTGATTACTGTAATGTACATGTTATGTGGGAGATCCTTAAGATGATGAGTTTGAGTTGATGAACTCGATAGCCTTGTTAATTTACCTGGTACATGTGCATAGCCATCTGAGGCCGTTAATGGCAAGGATTGGTGCATGTGGGCCTGATAACTTGGGAGGGCTGTCACAGAGCCCGTCTCTGCACGATTCTTCATACACATTGTATCTCTTAACTTCATTTATGATTCAGAGACTTAGAGTTGTACTATGTAGTTGTTTCTTTGTTGTCTTTTGTACCTAGAAAACTGTTCCATCGTCTTAGGATTGCACATGCCCTTAGCTACTAATGGTATAGACTACTTGCTCTTAAATACTTTGAGCATGGAAATGGACGCACGTCACTTTCGATTTTCGATGGTGCAAATTCCACCTCGCTCAACAACCAAGGTTTGTCGTCTGCCATGCACTATCGGAATCCGTGGCTTTGTCGAGTGCCGCACTCGGCAAAGTCCTGCTCTTGGTAACGAACGCGTTTACCGAGAGCAGGACTCTCGGCACAGAAATACACTCGGCAAAGCGCCCGAGTCTGGTAGTGATGCATGCCAAGATCGATGGATCAACATGTGACGATCGATGTTCTCAAAGATCGAAACTGTACCGAGACGGGTTGATGACGACGAACTAGCAACATCATCGGAGGAGTAACTTTCAAAACTCGAAATATTTTCGCCGAGTTTATGATCACCAACCCAGGAGGATGGATGGATATGTAGCTAAGCTAGCCCAATTAAATATATTAAACGACTGCCGAATAAAGTGCAACGACGCCGTCCACGTCACCTAAACTATTTTCCATCGTCTGATACCAAATATACGGGATTGAAGGTGGACAAATCGTGAATGAGCGACCTGTCGGTCTGATTGCCTGAGCTACGAACTTGCTTTGGTGACACGAGATGTGGCTAGTGCATGACTGCCTGAGCTGCACGCGCGACGCGCCTGCTTCCGGCACATGCTTTTTTCTCTTTTTTTAAAAAACCGTTTAATAAATAGGAATTTCTAGACATTAAAAAAGTGGAACGATATAACCGTATGGGCCCATACAAGTTCCAGGACATGCTACTTTTCGCATGATAATCTTTGGCACAAAAAATACAATGGCAACATTATTTTAAAAAACAAATTGGCATTTACATTGAGCTTCTATTGATATAATAGAAATTATGGCAAGCAGTCAACACTTGAAGCATAGGCGTCTTTATAAGGTATGTCCGAGATGTCGCGTAATATCCTGTAGTCCGAACGTAGTACTATGATATATTATATGAAAAACAAAAAATACATTTAATTGACATATCACTCCCACATATACTTCTCTATCTACCAATTACATGTTTAAACTTAGTGAGATAATTTTTTACAATGATTTTAGTAAAAAAAATATAGAATATATATGATAGGACGATAGGTAATGATCTTTTGAATGATTGTTGTTGCCTTAATCATTCACTTCTTCAAAATCGCTTAAAAGGGACGTGCTGTGAAAATTGTTTAAAACATGTTACTAATTTTCACATTAACGTCTTTTTTAAGAACACGTCACTAACTATTGTGCACATGTGACATTTATTATAAAACGCGTCACTAGCAAAAATATGGCAATAACTCAGTGACGTCTTTTTATTTTACATGTATCTACTGTGATTTTTAGAGACATGTATATATAAACACATCACTGAATTCAGACGTCAAATCTATTTAGTGACATATTAATATAAACATGTCACAACTTTAGATGTCATATATGTTTAGTGACATATTTGAATATATATATATATATATATATTAGTGTCATGTATATATAAACGCATATCACTAGCCTCGACCTTTATGGCACGAATAAAATTTGATTTTTTTTCAAACAACTTCAGATGAAAAAACAGCAAAATAAAATTTGTAGATCTTTAAAAGTTATGAAACTTTATAGTTGACAAGGTTCTAATTTAAAATCATCCTATCACAGAAAAATACGTTTCAAGTTTTCAAATTTTAAAATTAAAATTTGTAAACGACGTCGGATGATGAAATTAACAAAAATAAAAGTTGTAGATCTCAAAACGTTCTGCAACTTTGTAGTTGAAAAGTTTGCATTTTAATTTATTTAGTGCATCAAATAATCAATTTATACCCGGTTTGTTATAATATGTGGGGAAGAAAAACATAATATATAGACATAATAAGTTTGTGGTGTAGCGGTATTATTATTAATCATGTGATGATTAGGCAAGTTGTCGTGGGAGCAGTGTCTAATAACAAACCATATATATACCTGACAATGAGTCACCCAGAACTAATAACAAACCATACCTGACAACGTGGGTTCAGAACTTTTGATCGAATACCATTACAAGTTGCAAGTTGGCATCGCTTCAGATAGCCACACACGCACACGGTGACGAGTGATCGACGACACAGGTTGTTGCATTGCAAGACAGGCATCACAGATGAATCAAACGGCCATGGATGGCTAGATAGATAGATCGTTGGGATGTCTAGATAGCGGACCTGCATGCAGCGCCCGGGTCATTATCTTCTCGTCAAGGCATATAAAAGGCCCCTAAGCCGCCCCTGACCTGACCCTCTCTCGCTGTCGCCGCATCCCACCCGCACCCACCTCTCCAAGCTCGCCGGAACACCGGCGGCGATCGTCTCGACGCCCCCTGGCCTTGAAAAAGTGCAGCGCCCGGAAGAAGCCTTGGCTCTCGTCGTCGTCGCAAGGTACGTAACGCCGTAACAGCAACCAACCAATCCACCTTGTGTCTTCCTTATCAGTCTACTTGCACACCGGCAGCCGCCACGCGTTCCCATCACACTTCTTTTTACGGATCCACGCTGTAGGATGAGGACGCCATACGGCGGCGATCGTATACCTAGCGCCTCCCTGCAGACCTGGTTTATAGATTCAGGATTAGAATAAAGGCGGCGGCGGGAAATTCTTATTAGGTGCTGTTTGGTTGGGTTGATGGAGTGGTAACGGTAATGGCAATGGTTGCCGGCGCTAGCTGCTGCGTTTGATTCATTAGCACCGTTTGTTTCTCTTTTTTTTTTTTTGCTGTAACGGTAATGACCTTAGGTGCTGTTTGGTTCATTAGCACCTGAGGTTTTATTTTGGTTTGATTCATCTGTAAGGTGCTGTTTGGTACGGATTCTTATTAGAGAGATCGGATCTTTCTCTCTTTTTTTGCTGGGGTTCAAAATAGCCGGGTGATGGCTTTACACAAACTGCATTCAGATCAAATCAGATTCATCCCCTACCTTTCACCTTCTATGTGCCTTCTATTGACTGTCAATGAATCTTGTTGTCGTTTCTTCGACTCTTCTAGTTTGTTCTCTTATTTGTATACATAGCATACACAATCATGATTTTTAGATTTTTTTTTTTGGCGAAGCCCTTGCTTGGCTGGCTGATTTTGTTGGCATCCGGCCGGTCCTTACTCCTTACAATAGCTGACAAAATATTTCTATCCTTTTCATGTGGTTCTCCAGCTGCAGCTGCAGAGTCGAGTCTAATGGCGCTTCTTTTCTTTCTGTGTATTGCAGATCACAAGTCCGTAACAAGAAGCACCAACAAAAGTATCAGGGAATGCTGAAAGATGTGCTTTTATAGAAGATACTTGAGCGGTCTGGTGGCTTTTGCGCAAGGTCTGCAGGCCTGCTCGTCCCTTGACTTGAGCAGCGGTCACCTTGCCTGCATCCACTCTACCTCCTTCAGAGTCCGACCCATAAGGCACAGTCCACCTGATTGACAACAGAAAGCTAGTTCTGTGCGTGATCACACAGTTTTCATCAAGATAAAAGATATGAACACCAGAGGGAAGACTTTGACGGAGCGGTACGAGATGGGGAAGCTGCTGGGGAAAGGCGCGTTCGGGAAGGTGCACTATGCAAGGGACCTCGAGTCCAACCAGGGTGTTGCTATCAAGATCATGGACAAGGACAGGGTGCTCAAGGCCGGGCTCTCAGAGCAGGTAAAGCGTGAGATCACGACTATGCGGCTGGTGGAACACAAAAACATCGTTCGTCTCCATGAGGTCATGGCGACGCGGAACAAGATCTACATCATCATGGAGTATGCCAAAGGGGGTGAGCTCATGGACAAGCTTAAGAGGAGCGGCAGGCTCACGGAGGCTGACGCACACAGATACTTCGAGCAGCTCATCGATGCACTGGATCACTGCCACAACCGAGGCGTGTACCACCGGGACTTGAAGCCTGAGAACCTACTGTTGGATGAGAATGGGGACCTCAAGGTGTCTGACTTTGGACTTAGCGCGTTTTCAGAGTCGAGGAGGACAGATGGGCTGCTCCATACGGTCTGTGGGACACCGATATATATAGCTCCAGAGGTGATCATGAAGACAGGCTATGATGGTGCAAAATCAGACATCTGGTCTTGTGGTGTCGTCCTGTTTGTTCTTGCTGCTGGCTACCTCCCTTTCCAGGGCCCAAACTTGATGGAGATTTATCGGAAGATACATGATAGAGATTTCACGTGCCCAAGTAGGTTTTCACAC
This sequence comes from Zea mays, assembly GCF_902167145.1. NCBI lineage: Eukaryota > Viridiplantae > Streptophyta > Magnoliopsida > Poales > Poaceae > Zea > Zea mays. Next base: position 194,607,284 of record NC_050099.1, on the reverse strand, counting down.
AAACTCAAGAGGCTGCTATACAAGATCCTGAACCCCAACCCCAGCATGAGACCTTCAATTCAGGAGATAAAAGAGTCTACCTGGTTCCGAAAAGGTCCTAGGGAGATTAGTGCAGTGAACGAGAAAGTTCTTAGCGAGAATGCCACCACCACAAATGCTGCCCCAGTGCTTGCTTCTAGGCACAAGGAGATTGCTCACGAAGATATGAAGTCCTTGGTTGCCACAAACCTCAATGCCTTTGAAATCATCGCGTTATCAGCAGGGTTGGACCTGTCTGGTCTGTTTATCAAGGAGTGCAGGAAGGAGACAAGATTCACTTCAGATAAGCCTGCGTTGGCCATCATCTCAAAGCTTGAAGACATCGCAAAAGCACTGAATCTCAGGATAAGGAAGAAGGACAACAACATTGTCAGCATTGAAGGGAGGAAGGAGGGGGGCAATGGTGTCCTTCAGTTTGACATGCAGATCTTTGAGATCACACCATCCTGCCATCTCGTTCAGATGAAACAAACAAGTGGTGATCTACTTGAGTACCAAAAACTATTGGAAGAGGGCATCCGACCAGGGTTAAAGGATGTTGTCTCGGCCTGGCATGGAGATGATCTGTAGTAGAAGCAGAAGTAGCTTCGGATGTCTCCCAGAGATTCTGTTTTAGTACATTCCTTATTTTTTTTAGCAACTACATTCCTTTTTTTGTATTGGTGGTGATATGAACCATTAGGATATGTTTTGTTCAGCAATAATTGTTGAGGAGCTTTCCAGGAGATTGTTACAATTTTATAATGAAAAAGTGTTGTCGATCCTTAAAAAGGGTCGAGCTTTCCAGGAGATCCATTAGTAGTTTGATGTGTGTACTAGATGCAACCACATTATCCTCTTGCAAACATTATGCAGCCCTGCATGATGCATACAAATCTTTAGTGCAAAGAGGAGAGGCTGATTAAAACTGAAACCATGGCTGAGTAGGGAGCATCTTAGTGCAACAAAAAATTCAGAAGTTAGACCAGATGAAGGGTACATAACCCAGCTTGAGATGCTTTCATGCTCTGTCTCTCTGTTTTTTTTTCACCGCTAATGTCTTTGAATGCGGTGTTTTCTTCTTCTTTCAATTTTCACTCAAACCATTTAGCACAGACAGAAATCGAGGGGTTGTTGCAGATTGCATCGCTAATCATCGGCTCTTCCTGCCTCCAGTTCGTTGCTTTGCCTCCTCTCCTCCCACTCAGCTGCTGGCTCCTGCCGATCTTCACTGGCGCGAGCAGGAGAAGAGAAACAGAGGGTACTTCATTCTCTCCAGGTTCTATGTACCATTGTCGGCTAGCTGGTTCGCTCAGCAATGGCTTTCTTGGGTTTTGTTCTTCAGGGCTGTCAATTCTTGTAGCTGCCATGCTGTTCTAAAGACATACCTTAACACAATGGATACGGATTACTGATATACCATATTCGTACAAAGCTTTCATGTCAAATCTAAGCATGCAGCTTTTATTTTATACCTGACTAAATAATCGAAATATCATTCAGTCAAGGTTGAAGCAACAATCTCTTGAGGACTTGGGTCCAGGGTTGACTGACTGTCGTACTGCACCATCTATTCCTGACGCACGTGATGTTCGGCTCTTCCTGCAGGTTTCTGCCCGAGATTCTACCTGCGAGCTACTGCAACAGCAATTTGCATAAGATTTTGCTTCATTGTCCAGATGTCCAGAGTATTATCATGGGCACTAGAGTTTTCAGATTCCAGCAGGCTCTGCTCCAACACGCTGCACCGTCACCATTTCGACATTGCAGTAAGATCAGACTCAGAACTGAACACCAAAGCAGGTAGAACATGGTGTTTTACAGCTCTAATTACGTTTCAACCTTTGCAATAATTACGCTTGCACATTTGTGTTGCCATTACCATTATATCGCTTCCCTAGTTCTCACTTTATTTTTTTTTCTTTTAGTGACCGTGCCATGGTACGTATTTTAATTAATCCAATAGTAGTCCTAGAGGATCTGCTGCAAGATCGCCAACACGGTGCAGTTACCACCCTAGAACAATTGCAGTGCGACGTGTTATATAGAAGGTGTTTGAATGTAATGTAGCTAATAGTTAGTTCACTAAAAATTCACTAGTAGAATTAGATATCCAACAAATAGAGCTAGCTAACTATTAGCTAGATTATTTGAATATCTTCATCTAATTTTAGCAGTTAACTATTAGCTCCACGCCCCCATAAACTAAGACTCACACGAACCAACCAACGTTCGTGATACCTCTTCATCCTAACAAATACATATATCTAAGCTAATCTAGATTGTAGCAAGTGACAAGTAGTTCTTCTCCACCTAGAGCCGCCTCCTACAAACCCAAAGGTAATTTCTCTCTCTACTCTAAATTCAAGGTTTTAGGCAAGGGAATATCATACGCATTTCCATCTCCAACCATTCCCTCCATATTTTTCCTACTATCTATATTTTCTATTATATTTTACTATATCACCTCAAAAGATACCCTCACATCCACGACGTTTCCAACCATTAATCTTATCCAACTCCCCCTAGCTATATATTATAGTTCAATTATTTGATATTTTTTCATCAATTTTTCAAGTTAAAAAATTATAGACTATTCGTACTACCATAATACACATTTTTATCAAGTTATGGTACTTAAAAAGGTTAATATCACAAAGAATGAAGTAACTAAAGTGAGAGGAGATTAGAAATCCTCCATATGTGGGGGAGCAGTCTCTCTCCCCCACATGAGGTGGGCTATGGAAGGGACGGTTGGAGGGGATTTTCACCCCGAAATCACACTCTACGTGGGGTGGGGGAGGGGTAGGGGCGACGTTGGAGATGGCCTAATGGTGATATCAGAGTCGAGGTTTTGCACCTATACTCTAACATTAGAACCTAAATCCTTCGAGATTTAGGACATACATGTGCCAAATCTCCAAATCAGCTCAAATCTGATCGATATCTCCTACAACAAGTTGAAGAAGAGGAAATTGAACTTCAATTATTCATTTTTTAATAAAACTCCTAAATCCTAAGCAAACCTAACCCTAAGATCCATAAATCGAGCCATGAAAGGATTCACCATCATCACCTTCTGCAAAGACAAGCTTTCCTGATCAGATACCTGGCATATAGACGATGCTCATCTCCTAGAAGAATACCAGGGAGTGGTTCTGGTGAAAGCAGGACTCTCTTGCACTTGCGAGTTGCGAGTCCCCCACTGGTCGTATGAAACATGACTACATGAGAGAGAAAAGAAAAGGTGTAGCGAGCAGGGCTATCAATGTGTTGAGCACATAATTTGTTGCAGGTGTATTTTTATATACATGAGCAATAAACGTCATGGGAGTGGGATCAATGGATCGAAAATATACAACCTGAACAGCAGATTCCGCAGCCCATTCAACCGGATGAGCAACAGATCAGTAACCATCACTCTGGATTATCGTCGGACAACTCCATAGGTCCCATTCAGGATGCACCTCTTCAGAATGGCCACATTTTAGAGGTAGGGCCTGTGGTGCCAGGGAATGTGCCTGATGTCCCTGCTCTAAATGCTGCTCCTATTAATGGGCCACAAGAAGCTGATGACCCAGTTATTCAGTTGGACCCTCTTGCTGTGAATGTTGGCCAGCCACCAGAAGCCCAGGAGGGGGGCATAATAATAACCATTTCTTTCACAACATGGAGATGAACTTCATGTTCGCCCAGGAGTGGCAACCAGATCCAGTGTTTCAGTTGCACTTGGAGAGGAAAAGGTCTACTCAGCTTTACAGGATTTGGGCCAATTATTTTGCTCCAATAGGGAACCCAGACATTACAGTGAAGATTCCCAAAAAATGGTCGCCCTTTTTCCTTTCAAATTTGCTTCAGCCATAATCTTTTAACTGGTACAAGTCCTTCTTGTCGTCAGAAATACCCTCAACGTTGCTGGAGCCGGAGCTTGAGTCCTTATCTTTTGCCATTCCCAAGGGTTGCCCGAAGGATAATTTCCTAGATGATGTTCTCTCGGAGAATCCACAGCCTCCAAGCTCTGAGCAGGAAGAGAACAATTCTGGTGTTCCTGGCCCGACCATTGTGGAATCAGAGCTCAGAAGGAGTAAGCGCCTGAAAGACTCCAGAGCTGGGTTCAGACAGGGTTCTTGCCCAAAAAGGATCTGTCTGATGTGCCATCATAACTTTGATGGTCCCCCATCTCTATCTTCCAAGGTGATCCGGAACCTGGGGGGCCAAATTCTGTAACATGGCAAATGAAGATTTATCAGACAACAACTTGAAGAAGAAGAAATTTTCATCAGGATCTGTCGGTCCAAAGAAGACAAGCAAAAAGGACAAAAAATGAGAAGAATGAAGATACTAATGAAGAAGACAAAAAATAGGTTGAAGAAGTGCTGGTTGGAGTCTTGCTTCTGTCTTTTGAAGTACTGTCTTTTGAAGTATTGGGTTTTTTGGCTGGTTAATCTCAGGATTTTATGTTCCTCGGTTGGCACCTGGGTGTGCCTGTTTTCTGCCTATGATACTCTTTCGTTTGTTGATTGGCACATGTTTACCCACCCAGTGTTTGGGTTTGGGTCTCTTTCTGGCAAAAACCTTCAAGTTTACGTAATGAATAACTTTAATGCTGCTAATTATTCTGAGTGGTCTGTTCTGAGCCACAATGTCAGAGGAATTAATTCTAGTGTTAAATGGAATGGCATTCGTCGTGCAATTCGGGAATCTAGTTGTGATGTTATTTGCTTACAAGAAACCAAAAAGGAACTTTTCGATACAGCCTATCTAAAAAACTTATGTCCTAATCATTTTGATTCTTTTGCTTTTGTTCCTTCGGTGGGGAACTCGGGTGGCTCAATTATCATTTGGAAAAGTTCAAAATTGGCAGGCAATGTTATTTTTCAAAATGAGTATGCTCAATCAGCGGAATTCATATCCAATTTATCGGCATGCTCATGGATTATTACGAACATTTATGCACCATGTACTCCTCAAGGGAAAATAGATTTCCTCAACTAGCTCTATAATATTTCTATGCCATCAGATAAACTTTGGCTTCTTGTTGGTGATTTCAATTTAATTTGGAGGCCAAAAGATAGGAATAAAGCTAGGGGCGATATTAATTTAATGTTGAAGTTCAACGAAGCAATAAGTAACCTCGATTTGGTTGAAATTCCCCTCCATGGTTTATCCTACACCTGGTCGAATAGACAGCGGGAACCCCTCCTTCAGAGATTAGATTGGTTTTTCATCTCACAAGAATGGTCGATCGTTTATCCGGATACTTGTGCAAAGACGATGCCACGTGACATCTCCGATCATGTGCCTTGTCTAGTTTCATTTAAGTCCAAGGTTCCTAAACCTAAGATTTTTAGGTTTGAAAACTTTTGGCTGGAATATGAAGGATTCATGAATATCTTTCAAAGCATGTGGCTTGGCCTCCCAAGTCTGCCTGATAAAGCGAAAAACTTAACAGCCAAGTTTAAGATTGCAAGGAAGGATCTAAAGGATTGGCAGAGATCATTACCAAAAATTGATAAAACAGTGAGTAATACCAAGTTGCTAATTGAGTTTATAGACAATATTGAAGAACACCGCGATCTTTCTATTGAGGAATGGAACTTCAGAGATATTATGCAGAACAAAGTGGCTGAATTGCTAAACATTCAGAAAATTTATTGGAAGCAACGGGTGTCTATCAAATGGATCACTGAAGGAGATATTTGCTCGCGTTTTTTTCATGCACATGCCACGGTAAAGCACAGAAGAAATACAATTGCTTCATTGACCGATGAGAATGGGATAATTCACTTGGAGCATGACCACAAATCAAATCTTCTTTGGGATGCTTTCAAGAGTAGACTGGGATCTTCTGATTTCTTAGGTATTGATTTTGACCTAACAGAGCTTTTAACCAGAAACGAAGATCTACAATGGCTAGATTCTCCATTCACTAAGCAGGAGATTGACAACATTATCAAATCCCTACCTTCTGACAAATCCCCTGGTCCTGATGGATTCAACACCAATTTTATTAAAAAATGCTGGCACATCATTGCTCAAGATTTTTATGACCTCTGTGAAAAGTTTTATCAAGAAGAGGTTTGCCTGAGAAGCATTAATGGATCCTTCATTGTTTTGATTCTGAAGAAGGATAATCCGCAAAAAGTGGGAGATTTTAGGCCAATTTCGCTACTAAACAATAATATGAAAATTATCACGAAGCTTCCGGCAAATCGACTGCAAACAATGATGACACGGTTAGTTCACAGGAACCAATATGGTTTCATAAAAGGAAGAAAAATTCAAGATTGCTTGATTCACTTATGCCATTCCTCAAAAAAAAGAAATCATTGTGCTAAAACTTTATTTCGAAAAGGTGTTTGATACTTTAGAACATGAACTGATTATGCATGTTCTGACTCATAAAGAATTTGGTACAAAGTGGATTAACTAGGTTCGAAATATCCTACATTCTGGCACTTCTTCGGTGTTACTCAATGGAGTCCCATGGAAAACCTTTCATTGCAAGCGAGGAGTCAGACAAGGAGATCCTCTCTCGCCGCTGTTGTTTGTCTTGGCGACTGACCTTCTTCAGAGTATTATCAATAAGGCCAGACATCTGAATTTGCTTCAGCTTCCTCTGCCAGATAGTTGTGAACAAGATTTTCCTATTGTACAATATGTTGATGATACTCTCTTGATAATGGAGGCCTGCCCGAAGCAATTATTCTTTCTTAAGGCAATTCTCAATTCCTTTGCAACCTCAACTGGTCTTAGGGTCAATTATAACAAATCAAGTATGTATCCGATAAATGTTAACCCTGAGAAGATGGAGATCCTATCAAGAACTCTCAATTATCAGACAGGTGCAATGCCTTTCACTTACCTTGGATTGCCTTTGGGTCTTTCAAAGCCTAGACTTCAGCAGTTCCTACCTTTAATCCAAAGAATTGAAAAGAGATTGTCATGTACTTCCAATTTTCTATCTCATGCTGGACGTTTGGAGTTGGTAAACTCGGTGTTTTCAGCCTTGCCAACTTTTTTTATGTGTACGCTCAAAATCCCAAGGTCTATCATTAAGTAGATAGACATTTACAGGAAGCATTGTCTTTGGAGGGGGAATGACACAAGCTCAAAAAAGTCGTCGCTGGTTGCTTGGTCCACGATTACTAAACGAAATGTCAGTGGAGGACTTGGGGTGATACGCCTCGAAACTCAAAATGATGCTCTTCTCCTAAAATTCTTCCACAAATTCTTCAATAGTCATGATTTACCATGGGTAAATATCATTTGGAATAACTACTGTTGGAACTTGCTCTCAGCAGCAAGGAAGCCAACAAGGGTGAACGGTGGTGACAACAGGGTTACGTGCACGGGGGCAATAGCTCTGTTAATCTAGCCTCTCACGGGCACTGTGCGGGGGTATTTATAGGTATCTGGGTGCCCAGCGCCTTGTGTTAAGGACGCATGTGCCCTCAGACACCTAGTTTATCCCCAGAATATTCCCATAAAGCAGGGTTACAAGCCGTAATTACAAGAATGCCTTTACAAACTAGGCCCGTAACACAAAGGCGGCCACGCGAGGCCCGTTACAATGGGCCAGATCACACGTGGGCCTCAGAGCAGGACGAGGTCGTGCTACGGGGAGACGTCACCGCAGGCCTTCGTCTGGTGCTGAATGAAGCGAAGGGTGTCCCTGCCCGTTTTGTCTCTGTCAGACCAGCGACTGCAGCGAGAGACGACGAGCGAAGGGTGGCGTCTTTGCCTTCGCCCCAACATTTGCCCTCCGAGGGACCAGTTCAACAAAGTCACCTGGTGCCGAAGACGTCGCTAGATGGCGGAGACGTTGCCCTCGCTCGAAGTGGTTCCGCGGGGGTTTTCGATGTGACCGTTGATGGACGGCGTACTGTTGGATTGCGGGTTTCCCGAAGCGCCGTGCCTTGTCGGATTGGGGGTTTCCCGAAGAGCCGCGCCCTGCCTATAAAAGGGGGCAGGGGTCGGTGCTTTTTGAACTTTGCCTTCCGCGCACCGCGAAAACCCTAGCCGCCCGCCGACTTGCTGTTCGTCTGCCCGCCGTGCTCTTGATCGCCGGAGATCTGGCTCGAGTGAAGCAGACCGCCCGCCGCCGCCGACGGTACGTAGCAATGTTGTCCTCTTCTTCTTCCGCCGACACCACGCCGCCGGCGGCCGCCTCGTCTGAGGAGACGTTGAGTAGCTTGGTGGTGGAGGAGTTGCGCGCCGGCGACTCTGTTGATTTTGGTGTGTCACGGATGACGTCAGCCCGCGTTGAAGATATGCAGCGGTTGGGCTACTTTGGCGGCGGAGTTGCTCGTGCTCCGGGGACGGAGGAAGTCCCCGAGCCGGAGGGTGAGTTGGTCGTTTTCGAGGCGTTCTTCGCCGCCGGTCTCCGCTTGCCTGCGCACCGGTTTGTTGGCGAAGTCCTGCGTAGATTCAATGTTCAAATACATCAGCTGACACCGAATGCCATGGTGGCGCTGGCGAAGTATGTCTGGGCGACGACTTCGTACGGCGGGCAGCCGTCTGTTGAAGTTTTTGCGAAGAATTATTGTTTGCACTGGCAGAAGAGGATGGTTGGGGACGGAGTTGCCCAGTTCGGGTCATGCACATTCACGCCGAAGACCGGCAAGACCACAATGCCAGTAGTGGAGTTGGTTCCGTGCGCCCGTAACAAGTGGGGCAGTTGGAATGAATTTTGGTTTTACGTTGCTGAGGGTACTGTCGAAGGCCATGAGGGACTCCCCGTGTCTGAGATGTGCTCTCATTATTATTCTGCGTATCCGCCTTTTGAAGTGGCAGAAGAGGATGCAGACGAAGGGGCCCTCCGATGCGCCGCCGGCCAGAGCAGTGGGCGTGATTTAGTTGAAGAGTTCGTGGCATACGGGGTCTGGCCCTTGGCGCACGGCTGGGCGTTGGGCGAAGTGTGCCCTCGCCAGATGCCTTTTCACGGTGGAAGGGTGGTGCGAAGTCCTGCCTTCGCACTGAACTTGCGAAATCGTGACCCGGCCGCCTTTGTGCGTGATGCGGAGGACTTGGCGGTGCGGCTCGTGGGACGTTACGTGCCGAGGACTGAAGGCCAGCGCAGCTTTGATATCCGCGGGTCAAATGAGCGCTTGAACAGGGTCTTCGAATTAAATCAATTGCCGTACGACGGCTATCCTGGTCAAGACGAAGCGGACCGCCGTGGGAAGAAACCGGCGGTGGAGACTGGAGGCGACCCTGCGCTGGCGGCCGCCCCCTCCTCAAAAAAGAGAAAATTAGGTACTGCGATGGGGGGACTTGGGGTGTCTGATAGTTTTGCTAGAGAGTTAATGAGGACGTGTGCGGCCCCGGGGGAAAGGATGTCTTCGCCCGAGCTCCGGGAGTCTTCGGCTCGGATGCTGAGGGTTACCGGGGGTTGCTGGCCGAAAAATGTTCCTATCCCCTGCGCGGCTGAGGAGGGCTGTTTTACATCTCGTATGGTTCATCGGTGGAGAGTCTTTCCTTACGGGCAAAATATCGGTGCTGTTGTGTGGACAGTGATGGACAAGGATCGCCAAGGGGCGGCGCAAAAACGCCAGGCGACTGTCAGGATTCACGAAGCTCGGCCGAAAAGGCAGCGGGGAACTGCGAAGGCTGTGGCCTCCGGCGGAGGTAAGCCGCCGCTGGCGGCGAAGGCGGGCGTCTCTGCACCTAGCAAGGCGCCGGAGGCAACGGCGGGCGCCGGAGGCTCCAAGTCAGCGAAGGTGGTGCCCCCGGCCAGCGGAGTGGCGGAGGCTTCGAAGGCGGCCCGAGCGCTGCCGCTGGCGGGCAAACGTGTTGCCGACTTCGGCACCGACATTACTGTGGATGACTATCTTGGTGGTAAGTCGCTGGCCTATTATTGTTATTGTTATTATTTTTTTTCTTTTTTCTTTTTTTTTCTTTTTTTTATTCGAAGATGCGTTGCAGGGTCGGACGAGGGCCAGCTTGCTACGCTTGCGCCTGGCGCGGAGATCGCGACGGTGGCCATAGTGCCGAAGGCGAGGGGCGAGGCCCTTGACGCCGGAGGCGAGGTGTCAGCCCTCGCCGTGGTCAGGGGCGAGGCGGGCGCAGCGACCCGCCGGCTGAAGGGAGTGACGGAGGCGCTGAGTCAGGCGACGGAGGCGCTGAGTCAGGTCCGTTGAGCTATACTCTCTCCCCCACCTCTTTTGGGGTAACGGCCTTACGTACTGCGTCGCGGCCCTGCAGGTGGCTGACTTCGCCAGCCGTACTGCGTCGGGGGCCCTCACGGCGGCTGTGTCTGCCGAAGTCGAGAGACTTCGGACACAACATGCTGACGCTGTCCGTGAGAAGTCGGCCTCCGACAGCAAGTGCCGTAAGCTGACGGACAGGGTGGCCGCCCTGGAGAGGGAGAAGGCTGACCTCCGGCGCCAACTGGCGGCGGAGAGGAGGGAAGCTAACGAGGCCGTCGCCAAGGGGCAGGCTGCGCAGGCGGAGGCCAAGCTGGCGCGGTCGGAGGGCAATCTTGCCAAGGAGCTCGCCGAACATCTGCAAGAGCGGCTCACCGCCCTAGAGAGCCGCGCTAAGGAGGCCGAGGCCGCAGTGCATGCGGAGGCCGAACGGACGCGCACGCAGCTTGTGGATACATATCATGAGCTGGGTGCGCGGACCGGTGACTTCGAAGTGCCGGACCGAGAGCCTGGCCTTCGCTGTCTGCAGTGGGTGCAGGAGGAGCTGCTGGAACTTCCATCCGTCGTGGGGGGGTTGATGTCGTACGCCTCCCTGGTCACCTGCGAGGGGGCGATGAACGCGCTCTCTCGCGAAGGGTGCCGGCACTTTGAGGCCCTCGACCAGGTAGATGAAGATTTTGGGCGAGATATCTATGAGGTCGAAGACCCCGCGGTGAAGGAGTCCGCCGGGGCCCTCTATGACCGAATGTGGGGTCTGTACGGTCGTGAGGTGGTCAGGGAACGGGCCGAGGCTATGAGGGCTCAGGTAACGTTGTTGTTTGTTCGGTGTTTGCTGGATGTGTTCTGTGCGTGTGCTTGCTGAATTTTTGTGTGTGTTGTCTTAGGCGGAGCGTGGCGAGCGGGTGGACGACTTCGGGGCACTGAACAGCGCGCTGCCTGGCCCGGAGCCGACCCCTGCGGAGGCCGCGACTGGAGTCGCCCTGGAAACAACCCCGGAGCGTGCGGAAGACGCGCCGAGCGTGCCCACCTCTGCCGTGGCCGGCGAAGACCTGCCCCCAAAGGTGGCCGAAGGCGCGCCTGACGCCCCCGCAGCTGCTGCGCCGAGCGCTGAAGATTCCGCGGCGGTGGTGGCGGAAACAGCGGCGGAGGAGACAGCGGAGGCTCCCGCAGCGGCAGGGCCTTCGCAGGTGGCGTAGTGGGTGTTTAGGGTTGGGGACTTTTTGGATGTTGTACTGAATTTTGGTTGCTGCGCAGGTTCAAGATTTTGGGCCTGCGCACGCAACCGCTACTACTGGGTTTTTGGCGGCTTCGACCGCGGAAGATGGAAATGAATATGGTGGGTCTGTATCTAAGTTTTTTGATTTTACTGATTCTGGGAGCTCGGTTGAGTGGACTGAGGAGTCGTCGGAGGAGGACTTGGATTATTTTGCGGCCTTGGACGTGGCTGCGGCGGAGGCTTCGCCACACGCCGCGGACGCGCCAGACGTGCTGGGTCCTAGCACCGGGCGCCGACGACGAAGGGCGGTTGCAAAGCGTAGGGTTAGTGCGGAGGAAGGGGCTCGGCTTCGCGTGAGTAGGGGTGGTCGGCAGGAACTGTTGTCTTTGCCGGTCGCCACGAGCACAGGGGAAGGGGAACTGCGAAGTCTTTTTGCGGGTGAGGAGCTTAGGATAATGTTATTTAATTATAGGGAGATGGGGATTATTCCTAAGGTGGAGCCGATGTAGAGTGTGGTGCCCTCGCTTGTGTATGTGTAAAAGGTTGTAAGATGAAGTTGTGTGCCCTCGCGTGCCTGTGCCTGCGAGGGCGCTGTGTACTTTGTGTGGCATGGTTGGCTATGCTGTGCTGGTGTAATTATGGTCGGTCTTAGCGCGGATGGTTTGATGCTGTCGCTTCTGCTTTTGTTGTACTAGTTTGACTGCGCCCTTAGGCGGCTTCTGCGCGGAGTCTTCGCGAGAGACATCGGAATTTTTCGCACTTGATGTGTTTAGTCCGGCTGCACCCTTAGGCGACTTCTGCGCGGATAGTCTTCGCGATAGACATCGGAATTTTTTCGCACTTGAAGTGCTTAGTCCGGCTGCACCCTTAGGCGACTTCTGCGCGGATAGTCTTCGCGATAGACATCGGAATTTTTTCGCACTTGTTGTGCTAAGTCCGGCTGCACCCTTAGGCGACTTCTGCGCGGATAGTCTTCGCGATAGACATCGGAATTTTTCCGCACTTGTTGTGCTAAGTTCGGCTGCACCCTTAGGCGACTTCTGCGCGGATAGTCTTCGCGATAGACATCGGAATTTTTCCGCACTTGTTGTGCTAAGTCCGGCTGCACCCTTAGGCGACTTCTGCGCGGATTTGTCGCACGCGAGGGTGGCTAGCGCTTAGCCTCGCGGTGACTTCGAATTGGTCGAATGCCGAAGACCGTTGTCGCGGTCTTTTTTCGACACATGTTTTTGCGGGGGATTTTTCTCACATATATTACATGGCTCCGCCTCGTTAAAAACCTCACCCCCCGGGAGGAAAAGAGTGTGGGCCGGTACAAGATTGTTTGCGGCGAATTACAAGGGCGAAATCAGCCCTAAATGGGTCAAACAAAAAATTTGCGAAGGTTGTCGATGTTCCAGGAGTGCTCCAGGTCCTCGCCGTTTGGCGTTGTGAGCCTGTAAGCGCTGGGGGAAGCTTTTGACTTGACTATGAAGGGGCCCTCCCACTTGGGCTCCAACTTGCCCTTGGACTCCGTCCGAGCCGTCCGGATGAGTACGAGGTCCCCCTCACTGAACTCCCTCGGGATGACTGTGTGGTCGCGCCATGCTTTGGTCTGGGCTTGATATTTGTTTAGGGCCTGTAGGGCGAAGACCCGGTCTCCGTCAATGAGATCTTTTGAAGTTGGCTCATCCACGTCGGGGACGGCTGACGGAACTGTACGCGGGGACCCATGCTTTATTTCTTGCGGGGTCATTGCCTCCGATCCGTATAGAAGGCGGAAAGGAGTGAACCCGGTCGCCCTGCACTCAGTTGTGTTTAGCGCCCAGACTGCCTCCGGTAATAAATCGGTCCATCTGCCTTTTCTTTCATCGAGGAGCATCTTTTTGACAGCTGTGAATATTTTCCCATTGGCACGCTCCACGACCCCGTTGGACTGCGGATGATAGACTGAAGCGAAGGCAAGCTTGGTGCCGATGGAAAAACAAAAATCCTTGAAATCTTGGCTGTCGAACTGCTTGCCGTTGTCAACTGTTAGCTCGGACGGTACTCCGAAGCGGCAAACGATGTTCTGCCAGAAGAATTTTTGGGCAGTCTTTGATGTGATTGTGGAAACAGCCCTCACTTCAATCCATTTGGTAAAGTATTCGACGGCTACGAAGGCGAACTTAAGGTTCCCCTGAGCGGTGGGCAGGGGCCCGACGATGTCCAGGCCCCAGCGCTGGAGAGGCCATGTGTGGGCAATCAGCTTTGTATATTGCGAGGGGTTGCCTGACCGAGGAGAGAACTTCTGGCAGGCTTCGCAGGACCTCGTGACTCGATTTGCGGCGCAGATCATTGCGGGCCAGTAAAACCCTTGTCGGATCACCTTGGCAGCCAGGGCCCTCGGCCCTGCGTGCGAGCCGCACGTGCCACTGTGGACTTCGCGTAGGATCTGCATGCCTTCGGTTTCGGTGACGCATTTGAGCATTGGCTGACTGACCCCTTTCTTGTATAATTGGCCCGCAATCAGTGCGAAGTCCCTGCTTCGATGTCTGAGGCGCTTTGCCTCACTGACGTCAGCCGGATGATAGTACCCCTGTAGGAACAGGGTTATCGGCGCCCGCCAGTCTTCGGTCATGATTAGGTTGACTATACGGTGGCCCTCGCTATCATTAGTTATTTGGAGCCCTTCGGGGCTCCGGACAGCGGGCGTGCCGATGGTGTGAAAGAACACGTCGGAGGGCAAGGGCTCGCCCCTGGCGGCAGCCTTGGCCAATGCGTCGGCCTCCTCGTTCTTGGCCCTATCCACATGCTGCAGGGTGAATCCCTTGAACTGTTTCTCGAGACTTCGGATAGCCGCGAGGTATTGCATGAGCGCGGGGTCCTTTGCTGCATAATCTTTCTCGATCTGGCCGGCAACTATCTTGGAGTCTGTCTTGATGATACATGTGGTGACTCCGAGGGCCCTTAGCTTGCGGAGGCCGAGGATAACCGCTTCATACTCTGCGATGTTGTTTGTGCATCTGTCGGACTCCAGAGCGAAGCTGAGGCGTGCTGCATATCTGTGTTTGACTCCGGTTGGTGAGGTGACAATTGCAGCGACGCCTGCCCCCGCATGGCACCATGCGCCGTCGCAATGGATGGTCCAGACCTTTTCTGTGGACGGGTCCGGCTGTGCTACTGGCCCAGTCCAGTCGACGACGAAGTCTGCCAGGACTTGCGACTTGATGGCTGTCCTGGGCTCGAAGCTGATGTGGTAGCCGGAGAGTTCGGCTGCCCACTTGGCAATCCTCACCGATGCCTCCGGGTTTCTGAATAGTTCGCCAAGCCCCCTGTCAGAGGTGACTCGGACCTTGAATGCTTCAAAGTAATGGCGCAATTTGCGCGAGGACATAACAACTGCGTAGGCGATCTTCTCCAGCTCTGTCATGTTGCATTTGGACGGTGTCAGGACTTTGGAGACATAGTAAATAGGGCACTGTCTGACTGTGCCTTCAATAGTCTGCTCCTGTACTAGTGCCGCGCTGACCGCGTGCGGCGAAGCCGCGACATAGAGCAATAGGGGGAGCGAGGAGTCGGGGCTTGTGAGGATGGCCAGTTCCGATAAGTACTGTTTTAATGAGGCGAAGGCCGCTGCTTGCTCCGGCCCCCAGGCGAAGTCTTTCGCACCGCGAAGTGTTTTGAGGAAGGGGAGACTTCGCTCGGCGGACCTGGAGATGAATCTGTTGAGAGCGGCCAATCTGCCTGTCAGACGCTGGACGTCCCTGACGGACTGCGGAGGCGACATGTCGACGATGGCCTGGATCTTGGTTGGGTTGGCCTCGATGCCGCGGTGTGACACCAGGTAACCCAATATCTTGCCCTGGCGAACACCGAAGACGCACTTTTCCGGGTTCAGGCGGAGTCGTGCATCTCGCATGTTCGCGAATGTCTCGGCGAGGTCGGCGAGATGGTCCTCCTTATTCTTGCTGGCGACGACGATGTCGTCCACATATGTAAATATGTTTCTGCCGACCTGCCCTTCGAGTACTGTTTTGGTGAGTCTGGAGAAGGTGGACCCCGCATTCTTGAGTCCCTCCGGCATCCTGATGAAGCAATAAGTGACGAAGGGTGTTATAAAGCTGGTGCTAGCCTTGTCTTCCTCCTTCATGTATATCTGGTGATAACCGGAGAAGCAGTCGAGGAGTGACATGACCTCGCATCCGGCCGCGCTATCGACTATTTTGTCGATCCGCGGCAACGGGAAATTGTCCTTCGGGCAGGCCTTATTGAGACTGGTGAAGTCTATGCACATTCGCCATTTCCCGCTTTTTTCTGCACCATTACGACATTGGAGAGCCACGTGGGGTAAGCCACTGGCTCGATGAATTTAGCTTCTAGGAGGCGGTGCACTTCCGCCTTGGCGGCCTCTGTCTTTTCGTCGGACATTTTGCGGAGCCTTTGCTTTTTTGGTCACACCGAAGGGTCAATTCCCAAGCTGTGCTCAATTATGGATCGGCTGACTCCGACCAGATCTAGGGCGGACCAGGCGAAGACATCTTTATTTTTGGCCAGGCAGCAGAGAAGCCTCTCTTCTTCATGTGACGTAAGGTCTTCGCTGATAGTGACTGTCTGCTTGGGCGTGGCCTGATCAAGGGGAACAGTCCTGGTTCCATCTTGGCTCTGCAACTGTGCCTTCTCGTGCTGCTTGTCGGCTGGGCTGGCGGGCGCGGGGACCTCGCGCTGGGTCGTGAGACAGTGTACGTTCCTCTGACCAGGCACGAAGTCCCGCTCTATGTTGCGCGCCGTCTGCTGGTTGTCGTAGATCGTGATAGCGCCTAGCGGACCTGGTATCTTCATACATAGGTACAGTCCGTGGATGGCAGCTTCGAACTTATTGATGGAGCCCCGGCCCATGATGGCGTTGTACGGATATACCATGTCGACAATGTCGAAGGTTACTTGCTCACTTCGGGCATTGGGTGCTACACCGAAGGAGAGGGGAAGCTCTATTTTGCCAACGGGGAAGGTGCCTTTGCCGCCGAAGCCATACAACGGATTGTCCGAAGGCTTGAGCAGGCTGTGGCTTATACCCATGCGGTCGAAGGCGTGGAGGAAGATGATGTCCGCCTGACTGCCGTTGTCGACTAGGACTTTGTGCAAGTCCCAGCCTGCCACGCTGCAATTGATGACCATAGCGTCGATGTGGGGGGCGCTGCGCAGGTCGACGTCTCGTGCATCGAAGGTTAGCGGTATGTGGGACCACTTCGTCTGCACGACTGGGCCGGTGACCGCGACATGGTTGATGCTGCGGTAGTGGTCCCGCTTCTGCCGCTTGGCGTCGAAGTCAGTGCTGGACCCCCCTGTTATCATGTGAATGACTCCGCGATATGGTTGATCGGCGAAGTCTTCCTGATTTGGGGCATGGGGGATGTTTTGGTGTTGCTGGTGTGGTGGTGGGGGTGGAGGAGGTACGATTTGTACTTCCTGATGGTGTTGGTAAGCGTGGTGCGGTGGATGCGGAGCGGGAGCGTGGATATATGGTGGAGGGGGTGGCTGGTAATTATGCGCGACAATTCTGGGATTGTCGGCTGGCTGCGCCCGCGCCATTCTGTCTCTGGTGGCCTTCGTTTCGGGGCAGTCTTTGGTTTGGTGGGCGCAGTCTTCGCCGTGGAAAAGGCAGTAGAACCGGCGCGGCGGCTGCGCGCGCCCTCGACCCCTGCCACGAGTTCCGTTTCCGCGGCCTTGGGGGGGATATTCCTGGCGACGAGGGGGGTCAGCAGCAGGCTGCTGGTTTGCGATGTTGTGCACTTGCTGTTGACCGCGGCCATCTCGACCGGAGTCTGGTTGCGGAGTCCTCGTCCATGTGCGGCTGGACTGCGGGGCATCCTTGGGCTTCCGCTGTGACTCAACTTTGCGCTGGTGGAGCTCTTCGGATTTGGCATATTTTTCAAAGAGCTGATATAGCTCCTGAAGGTTCTTGGGTGGATCTCTGATACAGTGGCTGTAGAGGACGCCGGCCCGAAGGCCACTGATGGCGTAGTGGATAGCGATCTGATCATCGACGGAGGGCAGCTGTGACTTGAGTGTTAGGAATTTGCGGTAATACTCCCGCAGAGTCTCCTTTTCCAGCTGTTTGCAGAGCGAGAGCTCGGCCAAAGCGTCGGTGTCTGGACGGTACCCTTGGAAGTTGAGAAGGAACTTGTCCCGGAGACTTCTCCACGAATCAATGGACAGCGGAGGCAATCTGGTGAACCAGGTGAGTGCTGGGCCCTCTAGGGCGATGATGAAAGACTTCGCCATTGTGGCGTCGTCCCCTCCGGCGGATGCAACGGCGACTTGATAACTCATTATGTATTGCGCCGGATCGGTGCTGCCGTTGTACTTGGGATATGCCCCTGCTCGGAAGTTAGCTGGCCAAGGCGCCACTTGCAGGTGTGGCGCCAGGGGACTGCGCTCGTCGAGGTAGTTGACCCCTTGGAATGGCGCGCCGTGCTGGAAGGCGTAGTCATATTGGGGGAAGCGCGGGTTCTCCGGCTGCGCCCGGTGTTGCAGGGGTGGGCCATGCTGCAGGCCGAGGTGGCCTTCGCGCGTGTCCTCCGGTTGCGCGCGCTGCTGGAGGGGTGGCTCTTGCTGTAGACCGAGGTGGCCTTCGCGCTGCATCAGCGCGATCTCGCGCTCGAGGTCTTGGGCCTTCTGCTCCTCGTCGCGTATCATCTGCCGCACCTTGGCTAGTGCGGACACACGTTGGCGCTTGGCTTCCAGTATCTCTTTCTGCCTCTGGAGATTGTGGTTCTTGAGGCGCAGGGCGCGCAGCTGTAACTGTTCTTCTGTTGAGACGCCGAGGACCTCGCCGTCCTCGGTGAGATCCGCGCCCTGCACTGGGGCGAAGCCTGGGGGCGGCTGCGATTGTCCTTCGGGCCCGCAGTTGCGGAAGGTGTCGTCTTCGCAGGTGCGGGGAATATTGTCTTCAGTGGGCTCTTGGTGGGTGGATTGGGTGAGGGCGAGGGCCTTGCCCTTTCTTGCGGCTAGCAGTGCTGCCTTCGCAGCCTCGTCAGCCTTCGGGTTAGCTCTCTTGGGGGCCATCGCGGGTGGTCTTGTCGTAGCACGAACGGTGGGCGCCAAATGTTGGAACTTGCTCTCAGCAGCAAGGAAGCCAACAAGGGTGAACGGTGGTGACAACAGGGTTACGTGCACGGGGGCAATAGCTCTGTTAATCTAGCCTCTCACGGGCACTGTGCGGGGGTATTTATAGGTATCTGGGTGCCCAGCGCCTTGTGTTAAGGACGCATGTGCCCTCAGACACCTAGTTTATCCCCAGAATATTCCCATAAAGCAGGGTTACAAGCCGTAATTACAAGAATGCCTTTACAAACTAGGCCCGTAACACAAAGGCGGCCACGCGGGGCCCGTTACAATGGGCCAGATCACACGTGGGCCTCAGAGCAGGACGAGGCCGTGCTACGGGGAGACGTCACCGCAGGCCTTCGTCTGGTGCTGAATGAAGCGAAGGGTGTCCCTGCCCGTTTTGTCTCTGTCAGACCAGCGACTGCAGCGAGAGACGACGAGCGAAGGGTGGCGTCTTTGCCTTCGCCCCAACAACTACTATACGCCTGGCAGACTTCCTGGTCATAGAAGAATTGGCTCCTTCTGGTGGAAAAGTATGTTGAAACTTCTTCATAATTTTAAGGGATTGGCGTACCCAATCATTGGCAATGGTAGATCAATTCTTTTCTGGGAAGATCAGTGGAATAAGAGTATTCCAGGTCAACAATATCCAGAATTATTCTCTTTTGCAAAAAGCACAAAACTGTCTATCGCAGAGGCTAAAGAGCAAGATCACTTATTTCGTATTTTTCAATTGCCTATTTCTGGACAAGCCTACGAACAGTATTTGGAGTTACATGTAGTCTGTGAGCAAATTGATCTAAGCACTGTAAAGGACCGATGGAGATACATATGGGATTCAGACAGTTATTCAACAAAAAAGGCCTACAGACACCTAATGGGGCAGACACAGGTTCACTCTATTTACAAGTGTCTATGGAAAAGCAAATGTCAACCAAAGCATAAAGTTTTCTATTAGTTATGGCTTAAAATAGACTCACCACCAGGAATATGCTGAGAAGAAAAAACATGACACTAGAGTCATATTCATGTGAGAACTGTTTATGGCAAAGGGAAGCGACTCTTTATCACCTGTTTCTCAGATGCAATTTCGCAAAAGCCTGCTGGAATACAATTGGCATAACCCCCCCTAGAATTGCTCAACCAGAGGAGGCATCGGCAAACCTCAAGCAACAGCTTAATTAACGTTCCTTTTTCTATGGAGGTCATTATACTCATGACATGGAGCATTTGGAAAAGTCGAAATGAATGATTTCTGTAAGAATGAATTCAGCAAGGAATTACGGATGGTTGTACACAGAGCGCGAGGAAAATATGACAACTCCATTCCGAACTGGCTGGATCAGTGGCAGCCATAACTTTTGTATTGCTCTGGTCACTCTTTGTAGCTCTTTAATTAGATCTTACCAGCTAACCTCTAACTCACATCGAGTTGTACCTTTACATTATTAATAAAATTTAACATAGGGGTTTCCCCTCCTGATCTTTCAAAAAAAATCCTATTGTAATGCACGCCGTTTTGTAACGAGGACGGAAGGTTAGGCGGTGCTCTTAGGGGCATGCATGCCTGCCTGCCGTATTTGGAAGTTTGCAGCACAAGGATTTAATGACCTAATCCTCATGTCATGCACTCATGCTGCATACACAAGCTTATTAGCTGATGCATGCTACTAAGCTAGTACTAAACACAACAGTGAATGTTTCAGCTCCGACCATGCAATCATGCTGCTTAAAGATATGTGCGCAGCACTATAGTTATAATCGTGGGAACTACTAATTAATGGGTGGTCTAATCGAATAATCCAACCAGCACCACTTATTAGCTTGACAATTGACATATATACAGCTATTCAGCTACTACAAAATCATGCAAATGAGGTGCCAACAACCGCTGTACCAAATCTACATGTACATGCATGCATCTTTTTTTTTTTTTTGCATCTGTGGCTGCTCGGTTCATGCATCACCTAATCCAATCATATAATTCTCCCCTTTTCTTTTGAGGGGTGGGGGGGAGCAATTATATATATAAACTCTCTCTCTCTCTTTGTGCAATTTCTCATGCACGTTTTCATGCTAATCATTGGAAGGAAAATTAGTGGATGAGGAGGACAGAGGGAAAGGAAATAAAAGAAGGCCTGATGGCTGATATATAGAGACGGCGGCATAGATTAATTAGTGATGTACTTTGTTTTGTTTTCAAACATAAAATGAAAGGGACATCTGTTCTGCTCCCGGCTTAACCCTCTTCCATGTATAATTGACCAAAAAAAAAAGTTCCATGTCTGGTACGGTGGTGTCAAGGGGTCTTGCGTGGTAGGATAAAAGAGTTGGTTTGTGTTTTCATTACCGTTCCAAAATAGTATTCATTTTAGCTCTTGATTTTTATGTTCATAATAAAATGAATGGTAATGAATCTAGACATATATATATATATATATATATATATATATATATATATATATATATATATATATATATAACACATATATCGAGTATTATATGAGTCCATTAAAATGCTGCAACGGATTTTAATTTGAGGCCAAGAGAGTATATAAAACTAGTATACATCAGTTGAGTAAGTGTGAGACTAGTCATTTTCAAAGGAAAATAAAGAACAGAAAAACAAAGTATATATGACCAATAGTTCAAGGGTGATTTTTATTTTTCTTGAAGAGGGTTTAGGGTGGGGGTGACTTTAGGAAGCCGCTGTGAAGTTTCTGATCTGCACTTTTGAAGAACCACCCAATTAAGGCGTAAGCGTTGCTTTCGGTTGCTGTGTTGTTTATTTGTGTGTTTTGAAGATGTCGTTGAACCACACACGGATATTGTTTAACCACGGAACAACACATCAATGAATAGACTTAACAAAGGACTCAGGATTTAATATAAATACGCTAGCTGAAGCTTATTTGGATGATAGGGATATTATTGGATTGGTGTGGCGTTAGGTTTCTGCTTGACAATTAGCCGTGGATGTTGACTCGTTAACAGGGGACGACAGTGAGCGACCAAATTGAAATCAGGAATCAAAATGATATAGTATATTGGTGCTGCCTGCTGCTGCTGTCCAGTTGGTCCGCTCATTACTTTAATTTCTTGCTAACTGATGCAAGACAGGTTTCTCAAAAGCTGAAATTGCTTTCAGCATGTTTAGGTTCACATTATGTTTCCAGTCGTCAATTCAGCTAGCTAGTTTTTTATCTGACTTGATTTAGTTTATACATCTATTGTTGGGACATGTTTTCTGTATAAATAAAGGTATTATAATGAAGCAAAGAAATACTAGAAATGTGCAGAATTAACAGTGTTGACTAATACAGTAAAAGTTCATACTAGTTACTGAATTATTCATATATTAATCGACATTTATTAGATTAAATAATTATAAACTTTATGAACGGTTGACAAAAATTACACTCACTTTATAGTCGCAGTCAGGTCGAGGTGACCGCCTGGCCATCCTGGCGGCCTCTTTGTCATAATAAATCATATACATGGATAACAGGATAAGGAGCAAAATACACAATTTAGTATGGAGAACAATAATTGGGAAAGTCCCAACTATTTTAATTTTTGTTCAGGCTCTTGAAATTTTCTAGCTCCTTCTCGGTGGGTTGGGAGACAACGCGAAAGGGCGATGGGGGATGAGACTAGTGCTGACGGTCGTCAGGCGAGCGTGCATGGTCTAGAGGCTAGGGTGAGGCGGTAGGAATAAAAGTGAATACTCGAATCGTTACGACAAAATTAATATTTTATGAATATTTATAAGCTCAATGCTACAAATAGAAATACCAATTTAGATGGCGGGTTATGTATCTTATTTATTCTCAATAAAGAACTAAAAAATTGAGAGAGACGGAGGCTAGTATGAGTCGGATGGTGTTGTGTCGTATTGGCGATACAAACGGTAGCGGACGCAGTACGAGAATTCATGAGTAGTCAAAAAACCATATGATAAAATTAAGCAAGATCGAAAAACCAGTGTTCTATAGAATTTAAGTTTCATATCAATACACGATACAAGTTAAAATAAGAAAACTATATAAACAAAAGAATCAAATATGTCGCTAAGTTCTTACTGACCGAATCGAAACCGTACTTACCTGTCGCTAAGTTTCTTGGTTCACCAAGCTTTCCGACCGCCGAGAATGAGTCGTTTCATCGCGACGAGCGAGATAGGGCCTGCCAGATGTATTGGCGTCGTGACGATGACAAATAGGGTGAAGGTGTCAGGAAGGTTTGGGATCGAATGACGTTGTGTGTCGGGAAGGAGGCAGCGGCGGGTGACATCGGTGCGGACTAGAACAAAGAGGGGGACCAAAGTTGGGATGACTAGACCTATCTGACGAGAATAGGACATGACTGATTTAATTCACTGAAACCTTATTTTTAATCTATACTTAACATTAAATGAATATTAGATGTAGAAGGTTTTACAAAAATTGAGGAGGGGGCATTGTCACCTTTGTCCCACTGTGGATAGTGGATACGCCCCTGGATAAAAAGTACTACTACTACTTTATGTCGGAGAAGGAAAGAAGCCGAAAAAAAATTACAATTTCGTGTATCTTATTTCAGCCAACATAAATTGCCTTATTTTCGTCAGGTATACCGTGGCTGACGAAAATTGAAGAATTTATGTGGGATATCTAAAAGCCTATAAAAAATCTTTTTTTTCTATTACGATAGTTTGCAGTGTCCATATACCCCGGCCCAAGGCAACAGACCTCTTTGTTCTTATTTGTTGTCCCCTTGCCCCTATGCCTTGATTTTTTTTCCCAAAGAACTCCAACATTTCACGGTCAGGTCGTTTTATCAATAGAGGAAGAGGAAATGCAGAAAAAACACACAACAAAAGCAGAAAATAGAAATTATTCAAAAAAAATGCACATTTTAATTCGATAATGAAAAGCTAAGGCCCTGTTTGGATTCATCCGATTTATTTTAAGCTGGTTTTAAAAGCAATCCATCCGATTTATTAGAAACTGGTATTATTTTTTTGTTCAGTTTCTAAAAGCTAGTTTCCTGGTTTCTTAAAAACCAAGAAACTAAAACTAGTTTATGGAAAAAAATATAAATCATTTAAAATCCTAGTGGATCTAAATACCCCAATCCAATTTTTGTCTAAAAGACAGTTTTTAAAATCCTGGTGAAGAATCGGTCCCTGAAAGAAACCATGTTGAGTTTGAAAGAAGCCGTTACTTTTCAGTAGCCCATATAGGATTGTGACTTGCGAGTGAAACTGTAATTCTTTTCTATGCCACCTAAATTATGAGAATAACTGGTATAGGTATGCAAGCACCCTGTTTTTAAGAAACTGATATATGAAAATTGAGGTTATTCCAAACATGCCGGTTTATAGTTCAGTTTATAGGAATTAGATTATCGGTTTCTTAAAAACAAAGAACCTAGTCTCTTCTAATAGCTAAAAAAATTAAAACTGGTTTCTTAAAAGCTAGGTTGCTTCCAAACATGACTTTAATCTTTACAACAACAGGAGGGGCATGCAACTGCAATAAAGAAAGATAATAAACACAGGGGACTCCAATGTGATGAACTGATAAGACCGCAGCCTGGGATTCCTGTTGCTTCATGACAAAAGTTTCTCAGGTGAAGACAAAGCCCTAGACCTCCTCTCCGGCTCTCCCTCCCCTCTTCTCCCTTCTCTCTCTCTCTTTCTCGGGATAGCCAAGGGAAAGGGAGAACAAAATCACAGTACAAAAGCAGGCCACAAGGACAAGATCTTCCTCTGGACTGGGGGATTCTCACACCCATAGAAACTGAACCTACTACACTGTCATATCACACAAGAAGAGAGCTTCAGCGTGTGAGCAAGAGCAACTCTCAGAAAAGAAACAACTAGTCAAGAGTCAAGACTGCCTGCGGCCTGCCTGCCCTCCAAGGCTCCAACTCTCCGAGGCTCCAAAGTCCAAGCTACTTCGGCGTCCCTGACTGGGCTTGTGGTCTCAGTCTCAGCCCTTCGTTGCCGCAGAGAACCCTCAGTAGTTCCGGTATGTGTTCTTTGGCTCCACACCTCTCTCTTCCTTTGCATGTGGGGTTTTCAGACAGCCGTTCGTGACCAGCAGATTTCAATGACGTTCTTCTGTTTTGGATGCGGAAAGCTGCAGGTTGCTAATTAATTAATCGACGAGAAGTAGGAGGGAGCGCTGATCGTGTGTGTGCGGCATCGCAGGATGGGGGATACTAGTAGTTCTAGCCATTCAAGGCAGGATCCTTCTCTTCTTGGCTATGGCTTCCATGGCGCCATCGCCAACTCCACTCCTCCTGCAAACTTCTTGTAAGAACACATACCAGATATGATTTGTGCATCTCTCTCTCTCTCTCTCTCTCTCTCTCTCTCTCTCTCTCTCTCTCGGTATTCTGTTTGCCATCTCTTTTTTGTCTTTTGGCGACCAAGATTTTATTTAATACAAAATTAAAGTTGAATGAGTTGCACCTTGCACGCACTTCATGTTCAAGTTCATACATATTTGAGCATGCTGTAAAACGGTTTAAAATTCCCCAAGTAATCGATCTCTAGTGTTTTTTTCTCTCTCTCTCTCTCTTTACAAAGATGGTTACTATACTTGCCGTCTTACATGCATGGAACAGTGACCAAGGAGGAGGAGGCACCTATTTCGGAGAGCTGGAAGAAGCGTTCATGCATCAGGTCGCCTCGCTCAGAAGAACTCAACAGGCTGCAACCGTCTCTGCACCTCATCATGGAGACACCAAGCGTACGCCAACCCTACCCCACCCTTCTTTCTCAGCCTCTCTCTGACCAAGGCCAAGAGAGCACACAACCGTTTCTCTCTCTCTCCTCTGGCTGGCCAAGGCCAAGAATACACAACGATGTGAGGCGCTTTTACAGTAGGTTAGGGCATCCTAGTCAAAAGTAACCATGCAAGAGCAGCAGGAGTGGCAGTTGTGCTGCAGGCGCTGCAGCTGTACAGCTTGTGTGTGTGGTGTTGTGACTGCCTTCTCCTTGTGATTCCTCTCTCTCTCTCTCTAGAGTGCAACAAGTATCCATGGCAGTACAGCAGTACCACACTACCAACTCTGCAGGCACAAGCTCAAAGGGAATAAAGCTCAGCTCACTTTCACTGCCACAGTGGCCCCCTACTTCCCTTGTGATCCCAATGCATCCTTTCAGTTTCACCTCTGGAACACGGATACATGTGTTGATCTCCTCTCTCCTCCCCTATGATATCTCCTTGCAGCCTTTCCCACTGCTGCTGGTGCTACAGCTGCAACGGCTACGGCTACGGCTAGGCCACCTCCTACACTGGACATCTTCCCAGCTTGGCCTATGAGGTCTCGTCTTCACACGCCCAAGGTATGGAGTGGAGACTGGCCGCTAGCTACAACTTGTATATAGAGTTTATTTTATCTCTTCTGTTCACATCATATATATACAGACGACAGTACCAGCAAGCAAGAACAAAAGTTTGCAACTGCTCTCCCTTTTTTTTTCTCTCACCCTTTTGCACGTCAGGAGTGCTCGAATGTGACAGCAGACAGCACAGACGACTCGGAGAGCAGCAGCAAGAACCACAGCAACCACTCCTCAGACCAGCTCGGAGCAGCAGCAGCAGCAAACATGGCGAGCCAGTTCGAGCAAGCTTCACAGCAGCAGCTTCAGCACAAAGTATGTATCATCCCACATGATGTCCTTTTTGTGTGTGTGTGTGTGTGTGCATTTCTTCTTCTTTGGTCTTTTTTATTTGCCTTCTCCAATTCATCGATCCGTTTCTCTTGTGCCTTAGCTCATGGACTCGTGTTCCCTATCATGGCTTCATGTCGCTGCCTAGCCCACAAAAGGCCACAACTACCGAGATGCTCGTATATATATATGCAGCTACTAATAAAGCTATTAGCTACATACTACGCTCGCCTATTGGTAGAATAACGCATTATTCAAGGGCATTTATGATCTTGCTCCTCCCAAGATCGCCAATCCCAACACGTTAGGTGTGAATCTTTTGGCCCCTATATAGAAATAATAGAACATTTTCTAGCTACTTGCTTCTTCCATTATGCTTCTTACAAAAACAATATCATCCGGAAAGAATTGTGGATAAGTAGTCTAGAAGGCTATGTATGTAGGGGATATGTTAGATCAACGATGGACAAAAAAAAGTTGTTCATCTAAAACAAGAACCAGTCAATCCAGATCAGCTGTATTTCGCTATAGGCTGCTGCTATGGATAAGTAGTCTAGAAGGCTATGTATGTAGGGGATATGTTAGGTCGTTAGTGCAGGATAGATCATGTAGTACTGCCATTAATTAGTGCCGCAACACAAGACAATTTTAGCGTTCTTACAATATTGTTTCCTCACTAGCTTACGAAATTGTGCCCTAATAGAAAAAGCGCCGACGTATACTAATAATTAATAAACCATCTTACTTGCATAGTGGCAGCTTTTGGGGTCAGTGGTGCTGGTTTAGGTATATACTTTCTGGCCGATTCATCAACTGCCAATGATATATATATTAATTATATGAACCGAATGATTCACGCTTGAACCGAAATAAGCGTTGCAGCAGCAGGTTAGTAGGGCGTGTGACAGCGGCATAAACAAAAAGGCAAAACTACGTTTTTGTCTGTTGTGTTAATTAATAGTGGTGGGTGGATTCCACCAAATGCACACCACTGTGTTTTTTTTAAAATAAAAAAAATAATCGTGTTCAGGTTTGCTAACCTGCATGTCCATGCCTACTTTGCTGTGCAGAATA
This sequence comes from Zea mays, assembly GCF_902167145.1. NCBI lineage: Eukaryota > Viridiplantae > Streptophyta > Magnoliopsida > Poales > Poaceae > Zea > Zea mays. The sequence goes on along the minus strand of NC_050099.1, from coordinate 194,580,094 downwards.
TGGCTACAAGTTCCACTCCAAGAACTGGCAAGGCTCTTGATCCAAAGGTCTTTCTCTACTGGTTATTCTGCTACTTACCTTTTTTTACAGCAGTGCATGTTCGTCTCATGGTGCTGCATTCAGTTTACAATGTGTCTGAAGGATTTGAAGACCCCACCCCCAGATAGTGGATGGGCTTTTTTTTACATATTGTATGTGTCAACAGGTAATCAGAAGGCTGGCTCAGAATCGTGAGGCTGCACGCAAAAGCCGGCTGCGGAAGAAGGTGATGTCTGGGCATCAGCTAGATTATGCAGACTCAAGTTCTTGTCAGCGGTGACTTCAAATAAAACAAGTTACTGACAGTTAAATTTTTTCGATGTGCCATAGGCGTACATTCAGCAGCTCGAGAGCTGTAAGCTGAAGCTTTCTCAGATGGAACAGGACATGCAGCGAGCCCGTACCCAGGTTCACTTCCTAGTTCCTACCCCTTCAGCTTTGTTTGGGTACTCTAGTATTGACCTCAATCCACATGTATTGAGCTAAATTGAGATTTCACTTAAATTAATTTACATCCTAATCTACCTCAACACACATATGGATTGAGGATTTGAGGTCAATATTAGAGTAACCAAACAAAACCTTCTGTTTCCCTGTTAGCTTCTGACTGAACATCTCAAATTCTGCACCGATGGAAATATGAAGTTCTGTGTGTCCTGTCCTAAACCTTTCAGGGCCTCTTTCTTGGAGGAGATCCGGGTGCAAGCACCAGTTCAGGTGCCTCATCTGATGATACATTTCTCGGCGTTCTCTTCAGCTGTGTACATACCAACTGCCACGGTATGCCATTTCTCTCTGACTGACGAGTGACGAGTGGTGTACGTGTCCAGGTGCCGCCATGTTTGACGTGGAGTACGCCCGGTGGCTGGACAACCACAGCCGGCGCCTGGCCGAGCTGAACGGAGCCCTACACGCGCACCTGGCAGACGGTGACCTCAGAGCCATCGTCGACGACGCCCTCACCCACCACGACGAGCTGTTCCAGCTCAAGGCCATGGCGGCCAAATCCGACGTGTTCCACCTCATCACTGGGGTGTGGACGACCCCCGCCGAGCGCTGCTTCCTCTGGATGGGTGGATTCAGGCCCTCCGATCTGCTCAAGGTATGGATTCGTTTCAGTACTCTGAGATAGAACATCAGATATCAAAAAAAATGTGTGCATGCACAAGGTAGGCTGACACTGACTGGAGCAGGGAACTCAGGCGGTGTTACTTTTTCATTACTAAGATCACAAGAACTGTTCCAATGTAAATCAGATTTCCCCTTAGTACAAGAAGAATTTGCAGTTCCAATAAAGTATACGAAATTCCATTCTGTTGCAGACACTGCTGCCCCAGCTAGATCCACTGACAGAGCAGCAAGTGGTCGGCATATGCAGCCTTCAGCAGTCATCACAGCAGGCAGAGGAAGCTCTCTCGCAGGGCTTGGAGCAGCTGCATCAGTCGCTTGCTGACACCATGGCCGGTGGGTCTCTGACTGACGACGCCAACATGAGCTTCATGAGCCAAATGGCTCTTGCCCTCGGCAAACTGGCCAACCTTGAAGGCTTTGTGATACAGGTTATGGGTTCTCACCAAATCTAGAATCTCAAATCAATATGTTACTATGACAGTGTCATAGGTACTCCGTAGATAGATCCTACACACGATCTGGGCTCCCTATGATATTCCTCATTCCACTCAACTATACAGATGAGCTATGGAATATTGGATTGAAATAAATTGGTGCAGCAATAACACCATATTCAGGGCAACCCCATGCATCTGGTCAAACCTGCATCGTAGACTCGTAGTAAATCGTGTTAGTTACAACTAGTGCCCCTAAATAAGCAACTGTTTCAAAATTTTAAATCTACAGAATTTGCAGCACATCATCTAACGCCATGCCATCAATATTGATGTTTGATGTATATACAAACAAATGGCTCGTCAACTAACCATGTAACGATAATGGAGTTTTGGAATGCATCTTTATATAAGTATAATCAAAACACAGGGTAGCCAAAGGCCTATTGATCAGTAGTGATTACTTAACTAGGACTATTTAAATTAGTAGAGACGCCAATAATAATGTTCTTGGAGCATGTGCTAAAAGCTACATGTTTAATTTTCAGGCCGATAACTTGAGGCAACAGACTCTTCATCAGATGCACCGGATTCTGACAGTTCGGCAGGCAGCTCGATGTCTCTTGGCAATTGGCGAGTACCACAACCGCCTTCGTGCCTTAAGTTCCCTCTGGGCTTCTAGACCTCGAGAGTAAGCACCGTGCAGTTCCTATGTCATCCCCTATCTTTAGTCGATTTATTTAATAAAGAAGTGTCCAATCTCTAGTTGTTGAAGGTAGTATTCACTAATGAATAATGATTGGACAAAATCAAGTGCATATTAAATATTAATACAAGAGTGACCCAGGGTTCCATGCTAAACTAATACCAAGATGTGCCCTACTAAATCAGCAGGGAATGGACAACCTTCCGATCAGCAATCAAAACTCAAAAGTCAGCAACCAACCATGACAAAAAATAAAGTCCATATTCCCTTAAAAAGGGGGGGACATGCCATGACATAAGAAACAAGGAATAAAGATTGATTTCTGATACTTTCTCTAGATGCCTGTCCAACCAACTGAATTCTACAAAACTCAAATTAGATGAATGGCTATAGCAGATACTTCCAATATGCTTCTCTCAACAACAACAACAACAATAAAGCATTTTAGTCCAAACAAGTTAGGATAGACTAAAGTTAAAAACCCAGTAAGTCAAGGTTCGGGCATATATGGATAGCTGTTTTTCATGCACTCATATTTAAGGCTAAATCTCTGGATATATTTCATCCTTCCAAGTCTTTTTTTACTGACTCTTCCTATGCCAACTTCGATCTTCCTCTCCGGTCTTCCACTCTTCTCATTGCTATCTCGCCTTAGGATCCTACTATGCACCGGCGTCTCTGGAAGTCTACGTTGGATATGTCCAAACCATCTCAACTGATGTTGAACAAACCTATCACGTATATCATCATTCCGGACTCGATCCTTTCTTGTATAGCCATAAATCCAACGCAACATACGTATTTTTGCAACACTTATCTACTGAACATGTCGTATTTTGTGGGCCAACATTCTGCATCATACAACATAGCAGGTCTAATCGTTGTCCTATAAAACTGTCTTTTAGCTTTTGTGGTACCCTCTTGTCATATAGAACGCTAGATGCTTGACGTCACTTCATCCATTTTGCTTTGAGTATATGGCTAACATCTTCATTAATATCCCCGTCTCTCTGTATCATTGACCCTAAATACCTAAAGATGTCATTCCTAGGCACTACTTAACCTTCCAAACTAATATCTGCTTCCTCATGTGGTGTCGAAATCAATCTGACTAGAGTGTTGGTCACTACTGCAGATCACGCGTAAGACTAAATCAACCATGACAAGCTTGACATAATCTTGTCTCCTTGCCTCCTCACATCCACCACACCGTTCTTGAGATTCTTCTCAATCAAAACTTGTACTCCATTTCTGTTTGTAGCTTTCCCTGTGTACCAAAGTTTGAAGTCGGGATTTTCCACCTCCTTCGCCGATCCTACATTCCAACTACTTAAACAGATACTAGTTGTCTCAATATGCTTCCCTGATCTATTTAATATTGTGGTGCTTCTATTTCTGGCAGGATACTGGTGACCGATGAAGGCAATTGTGAGATAAGCATCGCAGCACAACCATCCCAAAACCAATTTTCAACCTTCTGACTGACACATGTTGTGGAACTAACCCTCAGCATAGGAGCAAGAGAAAAATGACTGGGAAGAGAATGACTGGGAAGAGAGATTGTTTGGATGCACGTAGCAGATATCTGAGAGCTACAGAGGAAAGCTGGGAAATAGAAGAAGCTCTAAAACAAGGAGTGTTTCTGGAAATTCTTTAGTTTTCAAAAAACACTTTCTGAAAATGTGTGTACAAGAAAATTCCAGGAAGGTGAAATTGCTTCATTGACTGCAGTGGGAAGGGGAAAGAGAGAAGCTAGAATCTCATGTCGAGTACTCCAGTACAATGTGTTCTTTTGTCTGGTCTAAATTCTTGTAACAGCTCTTCCTATGATGGAAGAATCCATTCAACAATTCCACCTATGATTACTGGATTGAGTATGTTGAATAGGTTGGTTGAGGCTATCTAGTAATTTTTATGACTATGTTTATCCATTATCTAGGACTATTTGGTTACTATATTATATAATCTTTATCATATATACATCCATTTAGTTCCATGAAGAAATACATTTAAGCTAATGCCTGCTCACATTCAATTAACCAGGTGGACAAAAAACAGTCCCGAACCTGGATACATATAAATTCATATACATTTAAAGGTAGAAACACTAATACTACTGATTAAAACATAAATAAGAATGCCACAGAAATTACACTTGGCCTAAGCAAATACTACCCCCAAAGAACGGAGGGAGTATGTCATTTTATGACAGGCGTTAACACCGCAAAACAAGTCCATCACTATGGAAAATGTTCCACTTACAACTACTTATCCTTTTTCTGACGAACTCGTTGTTTGGACCACTCTTCCAAGGTTTTACGGTGAAGGGCGTTCATTTTTATCTTTCTTCTTTCACGGATGATGTTCTCAGCATCTTTCCAGTTCTCAGCAGTACCCAGCGCTACTAGAATTGCACACACAACACAGGCACTTCTTCCATGACCTAATGTGTCCATCACAAAGAACAAACCTAACAGTCAATATAGTGCACAAATACAGTACTAGGGAACACAATTATGTACACAATACAAACATCAAGATGCAATCCTAAAAGTAATTATAACAAAACGTGGGTTACTAACCAAATGCGCAATGGACATAAACTGGCTTCCCCTCAGATCTCTTTTCACAAGCCCAACGTGCAGCCTTTTCGATCTGGTGCGGTGTTGGAGCTCTGGTATCCCAAGTTGCAAGGCAAAGATACTCGTTTGCTGGAACGAATGAACTTCTTGGAAGCTCACAAGTGCAATCTATGACAGATGGGTTTCCAGGGGGCAAATGTTTCAAGAGAAACGGCCATCCTCCGAGATATAGGCCTTCCACGATCTTGTCATACACGGCCTCCTTCCTCATGTATCTCTTAACCATCGCATATGTCCGAGCAAGCGTCAAGAAAGGACCAAACAGTATAATCGACCAAAGAGGAAATCTTCCAACCGAGTTCTTCCCCAAGATCCACGGTAGGTTGATGGCATCATGCGATGCAACCGTGACAATGGAAGCAACAATACCGGTGGCTAGGAATGGAAGCATAATAATCCTCATTCCCAACTGGCACAGACTAACAGATGTGACAAGAAAAGCTGTCGCGGCAATGCCTGTCACCTTGGATATCCCCATTACTATCTTTTGTAGTTACATAAGATCACCTCCTCTGCGTTGTTGCAGGCCAAATCTGCACCAACGTTCCAGCAGGTCATTTCTAGCAGAGCAGTGAAATTTGACTTCATTCTGAAGAAGAAAATAAAACATGTGTGCCTCGGAACATCAGGTCTATTCATTCCAGAAATAGCAACGAAGCATCATATGTTAAAGCATGCCGGCAGCTTGTTGGCGCTGATGAGGGGGAATCGAATTAACAAGCATGCGCATTTGGTCCATCTGTCTAAGGTCCAGAGCATGTTGCTTAGTGTGACTCCGCCATGCGCAGCCTATGACAAACCGGGAAAACTAGATGCCTAGATCCAAGCAGCGGGCAAGATCCAAAGATTACAAATATAACGGATCAAGAATATCACAGTAACAATATATTCATGAAACATGAAATGTCCATATATATATACTGATCCGAAACAAGTAACACGGGACAGGGAAAGAACATCACCATGTTCGCGCGCGGGAGGAGCTTCCGGGATTGCCTTGGCAGTCAGGCGAGGCGTGAGGAGCGGTGGGGGTATGGGGCAGGGGAGCAGAGTCCGGAACCGAGGGCGGCAAGGAGAGGGGGATGAAGATGGCCGGTCGGCCGTGTCCGTACAGGCTGCGCCCTCCATTGGCATTGCTCCCCGGCATCGTCGGGGACGGAGACGTGCTGACTGCTGACCGACCTGGTGGGCCGTCGAAAGCACGTAGTAGTAGTACCTTGAGGCCCAGCCCCGTGCAGCTTTACAGAACGGGCTGACGCCGACGGGATTCTGACCTCTGGAAAAGGCTGGACTGAGAGCTGTAAAATGCCAAAAACCCTAGTTGAATGATCAATCAATGCATGTAACGTCAAACCTAATTCGCTTGTAGACGCTGATATCTGAACCTCGCCCCTTTATGATTCATCCTATCGCCTGGCTAGGCAACTGTCGATTGCCACTGACCACTTGACTTGGCTCTACCATAGCCCCAAAACCAAAGCCCAAAGAAGGTGATCACGCGAAGTAGCAGAATGAGCGCCAACAACTTATATACATACTACATTAAATCTTGTGGATAATAAAATCTACAAGTTTCAACTAAAGTTTTCACCTGATAGTTGGTGTATACACGACAAATTTGATATGTACCGACATAGTTTAACGAATTTTCATGGATCCTCGAGGCTAGTTAGATTTTTGAATGCTCTCAAAATTTTGTTAGCTACCTCATGAATACTATAGTCATTATATAAAATTTAATCTCATTAGTCGGATATTCATCGTTCAGTCGTCTTCTTTTTTGGTATTGTTCTTGCGTCACAGCTTTAGTTAATATATCAATTAGCTAGAAAATGGACTCATGAACTAAAATAATTTATAAAGATCTAGAATTCTTATTCCACGTCGAGTACTTAGATTTGATAACATTATATAATATTTTTTATCATATAGTTTTGATGGACTGATGGGCACCTCTTGTATCGTAATCCTGACTCCGCTCCTGATACTTTCAATTTTACACTAAAAGAAAACCGACTTTTGAAAAAAGTTATTTCCTAGTTTGAGTCCTTTAGTTTGCCTTTTACCTTTTAGGGGGCAAAAGCTAAACCAAATACACCATAATACCCTATTTGGATGTTAATTGTTTTTCAGTGGCTAACAACTAGCCAGCAAATAATTAGCTGACAAACAATTACCCAAGTACGTTTGAAGTCTTGGCTATTAGATGTCTAAAACATAGTTTCGTTTTACCCACGACAAACCATTAGCCAGGAGGGAAAGGAAAGACACCGACAGAGAAATGGTCTTTTCTCTTTTTATGATCTATTAATTAGTATCTATTAGCAAGGTTAAATGGCTAATGGTCAAACAATTTACTAGCCCTCTACTAATTAATTAGCTAATCAGTTTGGAACCTAAAGTGCTAAAATTAGTTGATAAATTGTTTACGAGGTAGATCCAAACATATCCTAAATCTACTACTTACTACTCCTACTCTAAACAGACCTTAACTCTACCAATAAACATCATTAAACGGTAAGACAACCAATGTACTAGCCCAAGCAATCACCGAAAGGTACCCGCCCATCATCCGCATGATCCACACATCTGAAGGACCAACTCACGCAGCAACCAAACCCATCGGCCATCCCTGACGCTGTATACCAAATAACCCACCCACGCTACCGCACATGCACATGAACGAAGAGAGACACAAGAGTCAGATATACCACGCTCTTAGAGACTAGGGGCCTGTTTCTTAGGTGCGTTTGGTTGAATGTATAAAGAGGGATGGAATGAGGCGGTCATGTTTTATATAGTGTTTGGTTGAGAGTCAAGCGGAGGCGAGGTGAACACCGGAGTGATTTTTGGGGGTGGCGTGATCTCAAAAAATCGAGGGGACGGTAGCGCCCCCGACTCATCCTACTTTGACCTCAAACCAAACACACCCTTACTGCCTAAAGCGCCACAATCTACCTAAACTTAGTCACTCCAATTAAAGAGTTAAGTTTAGGCAAAAAAGTTAGGCACGTTACGATGCCTTAGACAACAAACCAAACATTCCCTAGATACGGTAGCGGCAGGAGGGAACGAAGGCGAGAAATAAGGACGGGCACCGTGAGGGAGGTTCTACCGAGATAAGGTTTATTCGGGTGTTAATGTTATTATCTATTCCCGTTTGTTAGGTGTCACATACAGGTCCACTTGATTCATGGGTATACCTAAGATTTTTTTTAAAAAATAAATATATATTGTATATAGTACAAGTATGTATAAAAACAGAAAAAAAAAATATGTATCCCGACCACAAACAATAAACATGGTTGATTTCTTTATTTAATGGGCATTTATCCCTTCATCTCTCAGCCCACAACCCCCTCCACACTGAGTTCTGACCAGACCTATGTGTGGCTGCGCCTAACGCTATTATCGACAATTTTTCGTAGACTTCTTTCCATCACCCGCTTTCGTCAATCCGTTCTCAATCCGCCTCCATCCTCCAAGGACCTAAAACTCTAAATCGGCAATGCGGTGGTAGGGGAACTGTGCATTGGCTAGACGGCTACCATCCGGTTATGATTTTGTGAAATGTAATTGTAATTGATCATTTATTCAGATTTTTAGAGAGACTTATTTTTTATTTTTATTATGATTGCAGACTAGTAGCACTTGGTCTCTATAGCCTGCTCCTAAGTGCCCTCTTATTTTCGCTTGAAGCTAATTAAAGCTTGCATTTGTAAGCCAAATCATTAACACTATAAAAACCATCAACTAAAATAATACATTTAAGATTATTAAAGATAATTAGGGTAATAAATTTTCTTTCTAATGTTTTATTTTTATTTTGCATCTAGAATAATTTTTGGTTTTATTCATGTTTGATTTTGGATGTTTAGTAGAATTTCCTTCTTAATGAAAATATTGTTAAATAATATAATAATTATTGGTCCAAAAATAAATATTTTAGTTATAAATAATTTTGGTATCATTATTATGATTTTTGGGTTATTTAAAATATATTTTGAAATAGAATAGAAAAGAAAAAAAATCCTAAACCCTAACCCTAGCCCCCACTAGGGGGCCATTTAACCATCAGCCGTCGCCGCCCTACTAACCCCTCCCGCCCCCTCTCTCTGCCAAGCAGGGCCCACCCGGCCCCGGCTCCTTCTCCCTCCCAACGCAGCCGCAAGGGCCGCGCGCGCACCGCGCCGCCGGGCCGGCCGAGCACCGCCCATGCCGCCGGACCGACCGCGCCCAGTCGGTCTTCATCGCCGTTTCACCTCGGCGCGTTATGGAGCATCAACTAGCATTCGTTTCTCTCTCCCCCCTTTCCTCCTCCCCATTGACGCCGAGCAAGAACTGTCGCGCCATTAATGGCGCTTCAGAGCCGGTCGTCTATCCTTCCCTCCCCGACACCCTCTCCTCTCCCCTCCTCTCTCTATAAAAGCCGAAGTCGCGCCCTTGTGAAGCCCTACCCGGACCTCTAGCTCTCGTGCCCTCCTCACTCTCCTCGCTCTCGCCGCTGACCGCCGGAGCCTCACCATCGCGCCATCCGCGCCCTGCTCGCCGGAGTTCGTCGAGCCACCCGCCGGAGCCCGCCCGACGTCAAGGTCCCCTGCCCTGCTTCCCTTGCTCGGCCGACCCCCTACCGAGCTACCTCCATTTCCCTGCGCACAAGCGAGAACCCAAGGTAGAAGAAGACAATTTTTCATTTTAGTCCCTGTTTTGTAAATTTAATTAATTTCGGGATTACCAGTCTATAGATTGTTGGAAAGAGATTCCGATGTATACGTATAGTCGAAATTGAACCCTGCAACAATATTTCGGATATGTGCATAATTTTATAATTTTAAAAATGAATATTGTCACTATTCACTACCTCGGTGATTTTCATACTAGAAAACGTTTACGAATTTAACTTCTCTTTAGCTTATGGAACGATAGTTGTTATTAGTATGTTAAGTGTAAATTTATTGACATGAAGAAATAGAAGAAAATACTAGACCACGTGTTTTCGGTGAGATGAAAATGGATTTTTACTAGTCAAAATACATGTGTTCATAGGTATAACATTAAATTAATTAGAATTAGTAAAATACTTGTTTATGTCAAAATAACCATGAATATGTTATTTAAAATCCAATTAGTGATTCACATTAATTTTTGGAATATTAAGTTTTAAAGAATCATAGATAAACCATTTTAACTATACACATAAATTCTACTTAGAAATAAAAAGGAATAAAATTTATTAGTCTATTATTAGTAATAAAGAAAATAATTAGCATTTATTTTCATAAAAACGTTAATACATGTTATACTAGGTAAAACTAGTATTATAGCCACCTACTCATAATTTCATCAATAATGACTCGCACATAATGAAATAATAAGTATTTACGCTTTAAAGACGTATTTATTAGTATAAATGTGTGATGTATGAATGTGTATGTAATGGTGAATGATTATCCCTGTAATGGTGTATGTTTATTTATTTGGCGTATGTATTCTTTTGTATGTACGATACGCAAATCAATGCTAAAAGTGGACTGTGGGGTAGACGAACCAAACTCGTTCGAGGACGACCCACAGGAAACTTTCGAGCAAGGCAAGTGGATTCTCCCTCTGCATATTCTATTTGTACCCAATTAATGCATATAATAATGTTTACTTTTTGGATATATTGCATAATTTGATGGGATTTGCCGAAGTAAGGATTCTCTAGATTTACCAATTGTATTCCTTGATTACTCTGGGAAAATACTATGCTTTGCAAATTTGTGCTACCACTCAACTTGATAATTTTGATGTCACTCGTTATTGATATTAATGTTCCGGAAATAAAATTGGTATTATGATGTTAACCTGATGGTTAAACAAGATTATTTCATATTAATTGGAACATAGAGTGACCATCCAGGATAACAGTGCAACCACGAGTGCTATCATGGCTCTGGCTTTGGTAACTAGCTTTATATGCTTAGTACCTAGCAACCTTACCTGAAATATGGGCAAGAGGGGGAGCGGCAGTGGTGGTAGTTCACGTTAACATGGGGACATATTCTTGGCTAAGGTACCTCGCCCAAAGGGCCTCCACACCGACTTAGAAACCTTAGCAGGTTGCTTTGTATTAAGTGTATTTTGTGAAAGCCTCATAATGGATCCCTAGCCATTCACCTCGGTAGTGTTTACGGGTCTGATCAACACAGGCTAGACGAGATACATGGCTTGTGGGTAAAGTTTTGTACCACCTCTGCAGAGTATAAAACTGATATGTCAGCCGTGCTCACGGTTAAGAGCAACCTCGACCCTCACATGATAATTGAACTTAAAGATGGACAATAAATCGAGATCTGATGATCTGCCAATGGTTTGCTTAAGTGGTTTCACTTAAGTGTTTTTGATATACTCTTATACCTTTGTTTAAATGAGATACTTGGGATATACACTTATTAGTAAGACAGGTGTTGCTAATAAAATATTGACCAACTAAAATGCTTACCACTTAATCTTAGCCTCACCTTGTTAAACTTGCATTAATTTTCCCCCACTTACTGAGCCCCGACCATAAGTGAGCTCACCCTTGCTAATATTTTGATCGGAGGGTGATGAAGAAGACCTTGATGGAGATTTCGGTGAATATTGAATCTAATGATGCGCCGGTCATCTTCCTGTGGGAGATTACTGAAAGGAAAATAAGGTTAACCTTTTCCCAGTATTAATTTTGGTGGTTGAATGCCCAACACAAATATTGGACTAACTAGTTTGCTCTAGATTATATGATCTACAGGTGCATAAAGGTTCAACACAAACCAATAAAAGATTGAAGAAAGGGTTCAAATTCAAAGGAGCAAAGAAACCGAGTGTGCCCTGGTCTGGCACACCGGACTGTCCGGTGTGCCACCGGACAGTGTCTAGTGCACCAGGTTCGTACCATAGTGAACTGGACACTCTCGGGTTTCTTAGAGCGCGCTCCGCTATAATTCACCGGACTGTCTGGTGTACTACCGAACTGTCCGGTGTGACAGCGAAGTAACGGCTATACAGCGCAATGGTCGACTGCAAAAGGGCGGGCGTCAGAGCTACAGTGATGAACAGTGCGCGCAGAGCCAGAGCCGCCCGTAAGAGGCGCACCTAGGGATGGCAGTTGGACCCATGGGTATTGATACCCGCGGGTTTCGTACCCACCGGATATGGATACGGGCACAAAAACTCACCCGTGGGTCCTACCGGGTCGGATACCCGAAATACTTCGGGTCGGGTATGGGTAAAATACTTTACCCACGGGTATCCAGTGGATACCCAAAATATCAAAATACCTCTTTAAATATGCTACATCCACTAAAAATGTGCTACATTCACTAGAAAAACTCACTCGCATGTGTTGTTGATTAATGATATTAATTTGTGTTGTGTTAACAGTGAACTATAATGTAATCGAGACCAATGAGACATTGGCAATGTTATAACTGTCAACTGTCATGAACTCATTAAGCTTTTATTCTCTGTACTCAAATTTAAATTTATTGGATGTGATAATTATGAGTTGAAATATTGTATCGACGTGTAGCCAAATATAGTCATTCTCGTGTTGCATTGGTGCTTAGATGTAAACTAAAATATTTTATGCATTTATTATAACACCGACCGAATGTTATTTAGTCTACAATAACATATCCATTGGATACCCGATACCCGATACCCGATGGATACCCGATGGGCATGGGTACGGGTACAGTTTCTCGCCCGATTGGCTTGGTGGGTATGGATATTTGTAGAAGTCTCGGGTACAATTTCGGGTCGAGTATTATTATACCCGAACAAAACCCGACCCGCTGCCATCCCTAGGCGCACCGGACACTGAACAGTGCATGTCCGGTGTGGCACCAGACTGTCAGGTGCCACTAGAAGACAAAGCCTCCAACGGTCGACTGCTCCCGAACCCTAACGGTTGGGTGAAGTGGCTGGCGCACCGGACGGTGCGCCCATCGACAGCAGCCCAACCCCAACGGTTGTTTGGTGGTTGAGGGCTATAAATACCCCCAACCACCTCCACTCCAACCATCCAAGCATTCCACACATTGCATTCAATACAAGACACAAATCAAAGTGATCGATCCACTCAAAGTCCCAAATTCAACTCTAGCGCATTAGGGCTTGTGAGAGGATCACTTGTGTTTCTTGTTGCTCTTGTTTGCTTGGTTGGCTTTCTTTTCTTTTCTTTGTTACTCTCAAGTGCTTTGTAAGCAAGGCAAGAGACACCAATTGTGTGGTGGTCCTTGCGGGGTCTAAGTGACCCGTGAGAAGTAAAGAAGAAAGCTCACTCGGTCTAAGTGACCATTTGAGAGAGGGAAAGGGTTGAAAGAGACCCGGTCTTTGTGACCACCTCAACGGGGACTAGGTTCTTTAGAACCAAACCTCGGTAAAACAAACCACCATGTTCATCCGCTTTATCTCTTGGTTGATTTGTTTTCCTCTCTCTCTCTCTCTCGGACTTGATATTTGTTCTAACGCTAACCCCAGCCTGTAGTGTGTTTAAAGTTGTAAATTTCAGATTCCGCCTATTCACCCCCTCTAGGCGACTTTCAATTGGTATCAGAGCCCGGTACTTCATTAGAGTCTAACCACTCGAAGTGATGTCGGGAGGATCCGCCAAGAGGGAGATGGAAACCGACGAGAAGGCCACAAGCCACAGGAAGGCTCCATTAAGGAAGTCTGGCGCTAAAGGCAAGGAGGAATCCCCTCCTCACATCAAGTCGCATCGGAGTGGCGACAAGAAGAAAAAGATGAAGAAAGTGGACTACTACGAGACCGACTCTTCGTCGCCCTCCACATCCGGCTCTAACGCCGCGCCCGTCACTTCTAAGCGCCATGAGCGCAAGAAGTATAGTAAGATGCCACTTCGTTATCCCCGTATTTCTAAGTGCACTCCATTACTTTCTGTTCCATTAGGCAAGCCACCATGTTTTGATGGCAAAGATTATTGTATGTGGAGTGATAAAATGAGGCATCATCTAACCTCACTCCACGCAAGTATTTGGGACATTGTTGAGTTTGGAGCGCATGTACCTAATGTAGGGGACGAAGATTATGATTCGGACGAGGTTGCCCAAATCCGGCACTTAAACTCCCAAGCCACTACTATACTCCTCGCCTCTTTATATTGAGAGGAGTATAATAAGGTGCAAGGGTTAAAGAGTGCCAAAGAAATTTGGGATGTCCTAAATACCGCGCACGAAGGAGATGAGGTGACCAAGATCACCAAGCAGGAGACGATCGAGGGGGAGCTCGGTCGATTCATCCTCAACCAAGGAGAGGAGCCACAAGCGATGTACAACTGGTTCAAGACCTTGGTCAATCAAGTGTGCAACCTCATAAGCACAAAATGGGATGACCATGAAATGGTCAAGGTTATTCTAAGATCCCTTGTTTTTCGTAACCCTACTCAAGTTCAATTAATTCGTGGGGATCCTAGGTATAAATTAATGTCTCCCGAGGAAGTGATAGGAAAGTTTGTGAGCTTTGAACTAATGATCAAAGGATCCAAACACATCGTCGACTTGGAGCAAGGTGGCACCTCTACACCCAAGGTGCAACCCGTTGCATTCAAGGCGACGGAAGAAAAGAAAGAAGAGTCTACATCAAGTAGGCTCCCCATCGACGCCTCCAAGCTCGACAACGAGGAGATGGCGCTCATCATCAAGAGCTTTCGTCAAATCCTAAAGCAAAGGAGGGGGAAGGATTACAAACCCCGATCCAAGAGGGTGTGATACAAGTGTGGTAAGCCCAGTCATTTTATCGCTAAATGCCCAATGTCTAGTGATAGTGACAGGGACAACAACAAGAGGGGAAAGAAGAAGGAGAAGAAAAGATATTACAAGAAGAAGGGCGGCGATGCCCACGTGTGTCGGGAATGGGACTCCGACGAGAGCTCCACCGACTCCTCCTCCGACGAGGATGCCGCCAACATCACCGTCAACAAAGGACTTCTTTTCCCCAACGTCGGCCACAAGTGCTTCATGGCAAAGGACGGCAAAAAGAACAAGGTACAATTGAAAGGGAAATGTGCCTTTGGGCCATTTCTAAGTATTTTGGTGATTAAGTGCCAACACAAGTGCTTAAATGTAAATCAATGCCCATGGATGAACAAAGTGCAAATCTTCAACAAAGGTATGTTTCTAAGTCTTAGTACATTGGTTTTGTGTACTAATATATTTGTCTAAGTGTTAGAAACAGAAAGAAGAAGAGAAGAGAAGACTTGGCTGTGTGCAGCCAAGGGGCTGCTTCGGTCTAGGGCACCGGACTGTCCGGTGGTGCACCGGACAGTGTCCGGTGGTGCACCGGACAGTGTCCGGTGCGCCAGGCCGCCTCGGCCGAAGAGGCCGCTCTCGGGTTTTTCTCCGGCGACTTCGGCTAAAATTCACCGGACTGTCCGGTGTGCACCGGACTGTCCGGTGAGCCAACGGTCGGCCGCGCGATCGGCGCGCGACACGTGGCCGTGCCAACGGTCGGAAGGAAGCACCGGACTGTCCGGTGCGCCAGATCTGCAACGGTCGGCAACGGTCGGCTTCGCCAATTAAGGAAAGGAATCGGGCACCGGACACTGTCCGGTGTGCACCGGACTGTCCGGTGCGCCCGACGACAGAAGGCAAGGATAGCCTTCCAGATGTGCTCTCAACGGCTCCTAGCTGCCTTGGGGCTATAAAAGGGACCCCTAGGCGCATGGAGGAGATAACCAAGCATTCTTTGAGCACTCTTGATCACTCACACATCAATCTCGCGCACTTGTTCGACATTCTAGTGATTTGAGCTCCGTTCTAGTGTGCTAGTCTTTTGAGCTCAAGTCTGGGTCTTGTGTGTGCGTATTCGCTGTGATCTTTGTGTCGTGTGTGAGTTGCTAATCCCTCCCTTGCTCCGTGATTCTCTGTGAACATCTTTTGTAAGGGCGAGAGGCTCCAAATTGTGGAGATTCCTCGCAAGCGGGATTGAGAAAAGAAAAGCAAGAACACCGTGGTATTCAAGTTGATCATTGGATCACTTGAGAGGAGTTGAGTGCAACTCTCGTCCGTTGGGACGCCACAACGTGGAAGTAGGCAAGTTTTGTACTTGGCCGAACCATAGGATAACCACCGTGTCATCTCTGTGATTGATTTCTTGTGGTTATTGTGTTTTGACTCCTCTCTAGCCACCTGGCCATAATTGTGCTAACACTTAACAAGTTTTTGTGGCTTAAGTTTTGAAGTTATTCAGGATCACCTATTCACCCCCCCCCTCTAGGTGCTCTCAATTGGTATCAGAGCCGTTCTCTTCAAGAAAGGGACTAACCGCCCGAAGAGATGGATCCTAAGGGGAAGGGAATTGTGATCAATGACAAGGAGAAGGAGTCCTTCGTCAACGAGCCAAGGGATGACAAGTCCAATGACTCGGGCTCGGGCCACAAGCGAAGAGATGGGAAGAAGAAGAAAACAAGACGCATCAAGGAGATCGTCTACTACGACAGCGATGAGTCCTCTTTTTCCCAACAGGACGACGACCACGACAAACAAAGAAAACCGGTTAATTCTAACTTTTCTTTTGACTACTCTCGTATTCCGCAAAGTTCAAATTCACATTTGCTTTCCATTCCACTCGGCAAGCCCCCACACTTTGATGGGGAGGACTACGGATTTTGGAGCCACAAATTGCGTAGTCACCTATTCTCTCTCCATCCTAGCATATGGGAGATTGTAGATAGTGGAATGCACTTTAATAGTTCGGATAGTCCTATATTTATTAATGAGCAAATCCATAAGAATGCACAAGCTACTACTGTTCTTCTAGCCTCATTGTGCAGGGATGAATATAAGAAAGTGAGTGGCTTGGATAACGCCAAGCAAATCTGGGATACCCTCAAGATCTCTCATGAGGGAAATGACGCTACCTTGCTCACCAAAATGGAGTTGGTGGAGGGCGAGCTTGGACGGTTCGCGATGATAAGGGGAGAGGAGCCAACTCAGACATACAACCGGCTCAAGACCCTTATCAACAAAATAAGGAGCTACGGAAGCACGCGATGGACGGACCACGACGTCGTCCGACTAATGCTCAGGTCCTTTACCGTTCTTGATCCTCATTTGGTGAATAATATTCGTGAGAATCCCAGGTACACCAAAATGTCGCCCGAAGAAGTCCTAGGAAAATTCGTCAGCGGGCGAATGATGATCAAGGAGGCAAGGTATGTGGACGACGCCTTGAATGGACCGATCAACGAGCCGCAACCTTTTGCTCTCAAAGCCACAGGGAACAAGGAGGCGCTACCCAGCAAGGTGGCGCAAATTGAGGCGGCCGGTCTTAATGAAGAAGAAATGGCCCTCATTATCAAGAGATTCAAGACGGTGCTAAAGGGTCGCAATGGACAGCCGAGCAAGACTAAGACCAAGGGGAAGCGATCATGCTTCAAATGCGGTAAGCTTGGTCATTTTATTGCTAACTGTCCCGATAATGATAGTGACCAGGAAAAGGGAAACAAGAGG
Source organism: Zea mays (assembly GCF_902167145.1). Taxonomy (NCBI): domain Eukaryota; kingdom Viridiplantae; phylum Streptophyta; class Magnoliopsida; order Poales; family Poaceae; genus Zea; species Zea mays. The sequence goes on along the minus strand of NC_050099.1, from coordinate 194,562,648 downwards.
GAAAAGAAGAAGCATTACAAGAAGGCAAAGGGCGAGGCGCATCTAGGCAAGGAGTGGGACTCGGATTGCTCCTCGTCCGACTCCGACAATGAAGGACTCGCCGCCACCGCCTTCAACAAATCAACCCTCTTCCCCAACGAGCGTCACACATGCCTTATGGCAAGGGAGAAGAAGGTATGTACTCGCAACTCTACCTATGCTTCTTCAAGTGAGGACGAATCTAGTGATGAGGATGAAGTAGATTATTCATGTTTGTTCAAGGGCTTAGATAGATCTAAGATAGACAAAATTAATGAATTAATTGATGCCTTGAATGAAAAGAATATACTTTTAGAAAAGCAAGAGGATTTGTTGTATGAAGAGCATGATAAATTTATTGAGGCACAAAAATCCTATGCTTTAGAAGTTAAAAGAAATGAAATGCTTTCTTTTGAACTATCTACTTGTCATGAAACCATTTCTACTTTGAAAGGTGTCAACAATGATTTAAATGCTAAATTAGATGTAGCAAATAAATCCAATTCTTGTGTAGAACATGTTGAAATTTGTACTAGGTGTAAAGATTTTGACATTGATGCTTGTAGTGAACACCTAGTTTCAATTTCCAAGCTTAATGATGAACTGGCTAGTCTTAATGCTCAACTTAAGACTAGCAAGAATGATTTTGATAAGCTAAAATTTGCAAGGGATGCCTACACAATTGGTAGACACCCCTCAATTAAGGATGGACTTGGCTTCAAGAGAGAAGCTAAGAACTTAACAAGCCATAAGGCTCCCATTTCCGCCAAGGAGAAAGGGAAGGCCCCTATGGCTAGTAATGTGCAAAAGAACCATGCTTTTATGTACTATGATAGGAGATATTCTAGAAATGCTTTTAGAGGTCATGATGTGTTTGATTCACATGCTTATGACTCTTATGCTATGACTGCTTCTAGTTCTCATGTTATGCATGGTAGAAATATGTCTAGGAGAAATGCTATTCATCATGTGCCTAGAAAGAATGTTATTCATGCTCCTAGGAAAGTAGTGAATGAACCTTCTACAATTTATTGTGCTTTGAATACTTCATTTGCAATTTGTAGAAAGGATAGAAAAGTAATTGCTAGGAAGTTAGGGGCAAAATGCAAAGGTGATAAAACTTGCATTTGGGTCCCTAAGGAAATTGTGACTAACCTTGTAGGACCCAACAAGAGTTGGGTACCTAAGTCCCAAGCCTAAATTTGCCTTGCAGGTTTATGCATCCGGGGGTTCAAGCTGGATTATCGACAGCGGATGCACAAACCATATGACGGGGGAGAAGAAGATGTTCACCTCCTACGTCAAGAATAAAGATTCCCAAGATTCAATTATATTCGGTGATGGGAATCAAGGCAAGGTAAAAGGTTTAGGTAAAATTGCAATTTCTAATGAGCACTCCATATCTAATGTGTTTTTAGTTGAGTCTCTTGGATATAATCTGCTATCTGTGAGTCAATTATGTTATATGGGGTATAATTGTCTATTTACAAATGTAGATGTGTCTGTCTTTAGAAGAAGTGATGGTTCACTAGCTTTTAAGGGTGTATTAGACGGCAAACTTTATTTAGTTGATTTTGCAAAAGAAGAGGCCGGTCTAGATGCATGCTTAATAGCTAAGACTAGCATGGGCTGGCTGTGGCATCGCCGCTTAGCACATGTGGGGATGAAGAACCTTCACAAGCTTCTAAAGGGAGAACACGTGATAGGTCTAACTAATGTTCAATTCGAAAAAGATAGACCTTGTGCAGCTTGTCAAGCAGGGAAACAGGTGGGAGGCTCTCATCACACCAAAAATGTGATGACGACATCAAGACCCTTGGAGATGCTGCATATGGACCTTTTTGGACCCGTCGCCTATCTGAGCATAGGAGGAAGTAAGTATGGTTTAGTTATTGTTGATGACTTTTCCCGCTTCACTTGGGTGTTCTTGTTGCAGGAAAAGTCCGAAACCCAAGGGACCCTCAAACGCTTCCTCAGGAGATCTCAAAATGAGTTTGAGCTCAAAGTGAAGAAGATAAGGAGCGACAACGGGTCCGAGTTCAAGAATCTTCAAGTGGAGGAATTCCTTGAAGAAGAAGGGATCAAGCATGAGTTCTCCGCTCCCTACACACCACAGCAAAATGGTGTGGTAGAGAGGAAGAACAGGACGCTCATCGACATGGCGAGGACTATGCTTGGAGAGTTCAAGACCCCCGAGCGTTTTTGGTCGGAAGCCGTGAACACGGCTTGCCACGCCATCAACAGGGTCTACCTTCATCGCCTCCTCAAGAAGACGTCGTATGAGCTACTAACCGGTAACAAACCCAATGTATCTTACTTTCGTGTATTTGGGAGCAAGTGCTACATTCTAGTGAAGAAGGGTAGAAATTCTAAGTTTGCTCCCAAAGCTGTAGAAGGGTTTTTGTTAGGTTATGACTCAAATACAAAGGCGTATAGAGTCTTCAACAAATCATCGGGTTTGGTTGAAGTCTCTAGCGACGTTGTATTTGATGAGACTAATGGCTCTCCAAGAGAGCAAGTTGTTGATTGTGATGATGTAGATGAAGAAGATGTTCCAACGGCCGCTATGCGCACCATGGCGATTGGTGATGTGCGACCACAGGAACACTTGGAGCAAGATCAGCCTTCTTCCTCAACCATAGTGCATCCCCCAACCCAAGATGACGAACAGGTACCTCAAGTGGAGGCGGGTGATCAAGGGGGAGCACAAGATGATCATGTGATGGAGGAAAAAGCGCAACCGGCACCTCCAACCCAAGTTCGAGCAATGATTCAAAGGGATCATCCCGTCGACCAAATTCTGGGTGACATCAGCAAGGGAGTAACTACTCGTTCTCGATTAGTTAATTTTTGTGAGCATTACTCTTTTGTCTCCTCTATTGAGCCTTTCAGGGTAGAGGAGGCCTTGCTAGATCCGGACTGGGTGTTGGCCATGCAGGAGGAGCTCAACAACTTCAAGAGAAATGAAGTTTGGACGCTGGTGCCTCGTCCGAAGCAAAATGTTGTGGGAACCAAGTGGGTGTTCCGCAACAAACAGGACGAGCACGGGGTGGTGACGAGAAACAAGGCTCGACTTGTGGCAAAAGGTTATGCCCAAGTCGCAGGTTTGGATTTTGAGGAGACTTTTGCTCCTGTGGCTAGGCTAGAGTCAATTCGAATCTTGCTAGCATATGCCGCTCACCATTCTTTCAGGTTGTACCAAATGGATGTGAAGAGCGCTTTCCTCAACGGGCCAATCAAGGAGGAGGTGTACGTGGAGCAACCCCCTGGCTTCGAGGATGAACGGTACCCCGACCACGTGTGTAAGCTCTCTAAGGCGCTCTATGGACTTAAGCAAGCCCCAAGAGCATGGTATGAATGCCTTAGAGATTTCTTAATTGCTAATGCTTTCAAGGTTGGGAAAGCCGATCCAACTCTTTTCACTAAGACATGTGATGGTGATTTGTTCGTGTGCCAAATTTATGTCGATGACATAATATTTGGTTCTACTAACCAAAAGTCTTGTGAAGAGTTTAGCAGGGTGATGACGCAAAAATTCGAGATGTCGATGATGGGCGAGTTGAACTACTTCCTTGGGTTCCAAGTGAAGCAACTCAAGGACGGCACCTTCATCTCCCAAACGAAGTACACGCAAGATCTGCTAAAGCGGTTTGGGATGAAGGACGCCAAGCCCGCAAAGACTCCGATGGGGACCGACGGACACACCGACCTCAACAAAGGAGGTAAGTCCGTTGATCAAAAAGCATACCGGTCAATGATAGGGTCATTACTTTATTTATGTGCTAGTAGACCGGATATTATGCTTAGCGTATGCATGTGTGCTAGATTTCAATCCGATCCTAAGGAATGTCACTTAGTGGCGGTGAAGCGGATTCTTAGATATTTGGTTGCTACGCCTTGCTTCGGGCTCTGGTATCCAAAGGGGTCTACCTTTGACTTGGTTGGATACTCAGACTCCGACTATGCTGGATGTAAGGTCAATAGGAAGAGTACATCGGGGACGTGCCAATTCTTAGGAAGGTCCCTGGTGTCATGGAACTCTAAGAAACAAACATCCGTTGCCCTATCCACCGCTGAGGCCGAGTATGTTGCCGCAGGACAGTGTTGCACGCAACTACTTTGGATGAGGCAAACTCTCCGGGACTTTGGCTACAATCTGAGCAAAGTCCCACTCCTATGTGATAATGAGAGTGCTATCCGCATGGCGGAGAATCCTATTGAGCACAGCCGCACAAAGCACATAGACATCCGGCATCACTTTTTGAGAGACCACCAGCAAAAGGGAGATATCGAAGTGTTTCATGTTAGCACCGAGAACCAGCTAGCCGATATCTTCACTAAGCCTCTAGATGAGAAGACCTTTTGCAGGCTGCGTAGTGAGCTAAATGTCTTAGATTCGCGGAACCTGGATTGAATTGTAGCATACATGTATTTATGCTTTTGATCATGTTCCTTTTTGCATTTTGTTGTGGTGCTCAAGTTGTACAAACACTCCCTGGACCTCACAAGTCTGTTGCAAAGTGATGCACATGTTAAGGGGGAGATGTGTTACAACTTGACCCTTTGAGACTAACCATGTGTTTGAGTTTGATGATTTAGTCTCAAAGGAGGATTGAAAGGGAAAAGGTGGACTTGGACCATGAAAGACTTCCACTGCACTCCAATGAGAGGGTAACTTATTCCAAGTCCATCTCATGAATTCTTATTGCCATTTGCTCTTAATTGAAGATTTTGGTGAGGCAATGGGGTTGAAGGGCCAAGATTGATCCCGTTTTGGTGCTTGATGCCAAAGGGGGAGAAAATAAAGGCCAAAGTGATAAATGGATCAGCTACCACTTGAGAGATTTTGAAAATAGTAGAATAAAGTTTTTGTTTTGTCAAAACTCTCTTATTGTCTCTTTTGTGAAAAGTTGGCTTCTTGTGGGGAGAAGTATTGATTATGGGATTTAGGGGGAGTTTTTGCAATCTTTGATCAATCTCGTTTGGAATGACTCTCTTTATGCCTCAACATGTGTGGTTGACATAGAAATAGAGATTTAAGTTTGATTTGCAAAAACAAACCAAGTGGTGGCAAAGGATGATCCATATATGCCAAAATTGAATCAAAACCAATTTGAGTTTTTATTTTGAAGTGATTTTGCACTTGTTCTAGTTGCTTTATGTGGTGTTGGCATAAATCACCAAAAAGGGGGAGATTGAAAGGGAAATGTGCCTTTGGGCCATTTCTAAGTATTTTGGTGATTAAGTGCCAACACAAGTGCTTAAATGTAAATCAATGCCCATGGATGAACAAAGTGCAAATCTTCAACAAAGGTATGTTTCTAAGTCTTAGTACATTGGTTTTGTGTACTAATATATTTGTCTAAGTGTTAGAAACAGAAAGAAGAAGAGAAGAGAAGACTTGGCTGTGTGCAGCCAAGGGGCTGCTTCGGTCTAGGGCACCGGACTGTCCGGTGGTGCACCGGACAGTGTCCGGTGGTGCACCGGACAGTGTCCGGTGCGCCAGGCCGCCTCGGCCGAAGAGGCCGCTCTCGGGTTTTTCTCCGGCGACTTCGGCTAAAATTCACCGGACTGTCCGGTGTGCACCGGACTGTCCGGTGAGCCAACGGTCGGCCGGGCCAACGGTCGGCCGCGCGATCGGCGCGCGACACGTGGCCGTGCCAACGGTCGGAAGGAAGCACCGGACTGTCCGGTGTGCACCGGACTGTCCGGTGCGCCAGATCTGCAACGGTCGGCAACGGTCGGCTTCGCCAATTAAGGAAAGGAATCGGGCACCGGACACTGTCCGGTGTGCACCGGACTGTCCGGTGCGCCCGACGACAGAAGGTAAGGATAGCCTTCCAGATGTGCTCTCAACGGCTCCTAGCTGCCTTGGGGCTATAAAAGGGACCCCTAGGCGCATGGAGGAGATAACCAAGCATTCTTTGAGCACTCTTGATCACTCACACATCAATCTCGCGCACTTGTTCGACATTCTAGTGATTTGAGCTCCGTTCTAGTGTGCTAGTCTTTTGAGCTCAAGTCTGGGTCTTGTGTGTGCGTATTCGCTGTGATCTTTGTGTCGTGTGTGAGTTGCTAATCCCTCCCTTGCTCCGTGATTCTCTGTGAACATCTTTTGTAAGGGCGAGAGGCTCCAAATTGTGGAGATTCCTCGCAAGCGGGATTGAGAAAAGAAAAGCAAGAACACCGTGGTATTCAAGTTGATCATTGGATCACTTGAGAGGAGTTGAGTGCAACTCTCGTCCGTTGGGACGCCACAACGTGGAAGTAGGCAAGTTTTGTACTTGGCCGAACCACGGGATAACCACCGTGTCATCTCTGTGATTGATTTCTTGTGGTTATTGTGTTTTGACTCCTCTCTAGCCACCTGGCCATAATTGTGCTAACACTTAACAAGTTTTTGTGGCTTAAGTTTTGAAGTTATTCAGGATCACCTATTCACCCCCCCCCCTCTAGGTGCTCTCAACAATCTAGAACCACCCCCAAGTATACTACATCTAGTGATGAGGGTAGTTCTAGTGATGATGAAGATGATTTACTTACTCTTTTTGCCAACCTTAACATGCAACAAAAAGAAAAATTAAATGAATTGATAGGAGCTATTCATGAGAAGGATGAACTTTTGGATAGTGTCGGACTGTTGGGTACCGTAATTAGGGGTACCCCCAATGCTCCTAAACACGGTCGAAAAACATATTCAGAACAAACCATACACTGCTGATAAAGCGTGGTTCAAGTCAGGGCCTCGTCTGCCGAGGGACGCGACCTCATCCGAGCCCAGCCTCGGGCGGGAACAGTAGTCCCGGACGAATTCACGTCTCGCCCGAGGGTCCCCTCAGTCAGCAGACGCACCCTCGGCTCGCCCAAGGCCTAGCTTGGGCAAACTTTGTCGTGCAGCGACCTTGGCCAAATCGCCTTACCATCCGACCGTATCGCATGCGCATTTAATGCGGGGATCGCCTGACACCTTATCCTGACACGCGTGCCTCAATCGGCAAGGTCAAAGTGACCGCAGTCACTTCGCCCCTTTACTGACCGATCTGACAGGAAAATAGCGTTGTTCGCCCCGCTCCGGCTACTGTGCCAACCACCAGGATAAAACTGAGTCGCGATCTCCCACGAGTCCGGCCTCGGGCGCAACAGGGAGTTCCGCCTCGCCCGACCTCAGGCCTCGGCCTCGGGAAGAGACACAACCTCGCTCGAGCCCAGCCTCGGCCTCAGGAGAAGTCTCCGCCTCGCCCTACCTGGGCCTCAGACCGACTACGCTACAGGGGATACATCATTACCCTACTCCTAGCTAGTTGCCTCAGGCTATGAAGGAACAAGACCGATGTCCCATCTAAGGTTACTCCGGTAACAGGTAATGATGGTTCCCCGCGTGCGCCCATGACGTCGGATTGCTCTCAACCTCCTACGGAAGCAAGACAATGTCAGCAGGATCCATGCCACGCCGACAGCTGTGCTTCTACAGGGCTCAAGGCACTTCTCCGACAGTCACGTTAGCTCGTGTACAGGGCTCAAGGCGCTCCTCCGACGACCACGTTAGCTCGTAGCTACACCCCATTGTACAGCTGGGCATCTCCTTGTATCTATAAAAGGGGATGTCCAGGGCCTTCCGAAGGCACATGGTGGAACACACAACACACCACGCGAAGTCGCGGACAGGCGTGACAACACCGCCAACGTTGGCTGGCGCCCTCTCGCTCTCGCTCTTGCTGTCTCGCGACGCTTGTAACCCCTACTACGAGCACCCCGGTGCGAGATAACACAAGCCACATTTCCCTCTTGTGTTCCATCTTGCATCAACCCATCTGGGCAGGGACACGCAACAACAAATTTACTGGTCGGTTGACGGTCCTCGCGGGTCCGAAACGTCGACAGTTGGCGCGCCAGGTAGGGGCTCGCTGCGTGTTAACGAACACTTTCCCATTGAGTTCCAGATGGGTAGCCTCCAACAGCCTCTTCAGCCGGGGATGCTGCTCCGCTTCGGGAGTCTCGAGTTCATGTCCCTCGACGGCAGCTACGACATGGTACTCCTCCCCCCGCAGCGCGATAGCAACAACGACAGTCGGCTCGCCCGGCAGTGGCGAGCTCGACGACGACTTCCCACCGTGGCAGAAGAGGAACACCCGGGTTTGCCCCGCCACCCTCCTCGCCGGAGGAGGAGGAGACAGGGCAACCGTGGCCATGCAGGAGGCGGCACCTCATCGGCTGTCGGGCCAGAGCGAGTCGACGACACCGGCACCCCCGTAGGGGCCATGTCGTGTGTTGTCCTCGCACCTAAGACAACGACGGGTGTCGCTTCCCCGCAATGTGCCAACCCCGAGTGGACTGATGACGCTAGCACCCTCGCAAAGGACTTGCTGGGCGTTAGCCTCGTACCTGAGATAACGGTGCAGTCCGTCCCCGACACGACTTCCCCACCGTCCATCGACCAAGAGGTACCGTCCGTTTTCCACCCTATCCCTTTTAGATTCAGCTTCGATCCACCAAGCGACCCCGCTTCGGTGAGCGCTTTTGCAAGGGCATACCCTGATCTTCTAGGGTATCCTATGCGGTCATCTTAGGACCGACTGACGGCCGTCTCAACCTTCGGACCTGCGGGTTCCAAGGAAGACGACGACTCCGACTTCAGTTGGGATTTCTCCGGACTCAGTGATCCTAGTGCCATGCGAGACTTCATGTCCGCAAGTGACTACTGCCTCTCCGGCTGCTCTGACGATGGCCACAGCCTCGGCAACGAGGGTTGCGACCCGAGTCGCGAGTGTTTCCACATCGATCAGGGGGATCACGGCAAGGACAACCACCTCGGCATGCCGCAAGATGACAACTCCCCTGTGCCTACGTCTCGCGTTGACATCCCGCGGGAGCTAGATGTGGTCTCAGTCCCTGTGGGGGGTTAGGACACACAGCTCGAGCAATTCCGCGAGATGCAGGCCAAGCTCGATGAAGAAGCGGGGCGGCTTGTGCAGTTCTGACAAAACATCAAGCAGGAGTGGACAGGCCGAGCACTTGCCGGAGGAGCGCCTCATCGGGCCCAAGACGTCCAGTGCCGAATCATTGACGATGCCAGGGCAAGGCTGCCCCCGGCCTTCAGCGGGGTCGGCCAGAATCCAGCTGCAGCAGCAATCCTACTCCGAGCGATGCCGGAGCCATCCACCACCGAGGGGCGGCGTATCCAGGGCGAACTCAAGGGTCTCCTGGAAAATGCAGCGGTCCGACGAGCCGAGAGCTCTGCCTCCCGAAGGCAAGGGTGCCCCTCGGAGCATCGCGCAACGTCCTCCCGACTCATGTGGGAGGCCTCGGTCCGCACCGGGGCGCACGCGGTGTGACAGAACCTCCCAAGTAATTAGGCCCACCTACAGTTGTCCTTGTCCAACGGACCTCAGACAACCCTGTAGGTGCCCCTGAATCACTTGACAAGTTCAGTATTTGCTTTTCTTACCTTTCCCAAGAGCGTTTCACCCGTCACGCAGACATTACAAGCATCGAAGTTACGAGGATGCAGAAGCAATTACATAAACTTACCTTTATTTTAAAGTAACATAAAGTTGAATATGTACAGACTAGATTATCCTAGGAGTGCAGAGTAATATTATTACACATACCAAGGGAGGCAAAAACTCCTCCCGATAAGTTTTTACACAAAAGTCCTAAATGGAGGATCCTTTCCTCACGCACTTCATTCCTTGCGTTCTTCCTTTGGCACCACCTTAGAGCAGAAGCAACAAAAATTTGTCGCTTCCTCACCTAAAAACAACGGGGAATAAAACCCTGAGTATGGAATTACTCAGCAAGTCTTACCCGACTAAAGGAAAGACTCTCAAGGGTATGCTGGTTATAAGGGAGTCAAGGTAAGGCTTCTCAATAATCAAAGACTCTGTTTTGCAGAAATGCTTACTAAAGTGGATCCTTAAAAATCCAGTTTTATTTGTCAAGTTAAGTAAAATTACCTGCAACTAGAGTTCTTTCTACCCTAGTTCAATCACTTGACCTACACTAGCCAATTTCTTAACAAAACCTTTCATCTTTACTGGAGTTCTACGTATAGGGCAGTGACCAAGTCTTCATGACCGCGAAGGTACGGCGGTCCGAATCGATTATACTCAGCTGAGGATCTCCAATCACACGACATATGTAGCACTTAACCCTTGCATATGTCAACCCGCCACCGGGGTTCTTAAGACCAGATCAGGATCACACGAACCGAGAGCACAGATACACCACCGTCCAGCCTCTTGCCACGGAGGGTACACGCTACTCTCGCCACCGCTCCACGCCCAATCCATGTTATCTTATTCTGGCCTTAGTCTGCCCGAGGCAAGGCTTACCCATGACGAGGCATGTGACCAGTTAAAGGGTCCTCGGTCATCAAGCCTACATCAAGACGGTCCTTAATCGACTCAGACGGAGACACTACACCGAGACTCCTTTCTCGTGCAAGTCACCCGCCCGGTCTCAACTTAATCATTTCAAACCCAAAGTTTGGTACCTGGCAGAGGTACATCTTTTCCGATGTTGAACCCATCAAGGCCCTGATGGATCCACCATCACATTTTATTTTCGAAAACATCCCACCCACTTTTGCCACATCATCTTTTTGTAAAAACAAAACATTTTGTTTTTCTAAAGCAAGGCTAAGCATCAAAATCTTTTGTAAAACGAATGATCAAGGAAGGTAATCAAATTCAAGGAAGGTAATGCAGGAATTGTTTTATCAATCAACTCCTATCACCTAATTCATCAAGCAAGTGAGAAAGATTTTTAAAACATCAAGGAAGGTGGCAAATGCACCGGGGCTTGCCTTCGTTGATAGGTGAGTCAGGCTCGGATCCGTAGATATCAAAGTAGAAACAATTTCCTGCCTGAGATTCCGAAGGTGGTGGTGTCTTCTCTTCGGTCACTTCGACTTCTTCTTCATTTTCTAAATATAACCATATGGGTATATATAAGAATGAATGCCATGTAATGCTCATGAGAGTACAAAGATAATAAGGATTTATTATCTAAAGTCTTGAATACAACTTTCCTTCACGGAACTCCGAGAACTTAGGGTTTCCAGAGTCAGTAAAGGAGTTCAAAGGGCAGGGGTGGGGGTTTTGGGTTCTAAGTATCAAACAAGGTCCAAATCAAACCAAACTCTACCCAAGGCTTCTAAATAATGTGTAGAGCTCATAGAAAAAGTTTGGGCATTTTTGGACTTATTATCTATTTTCTAAAAATCCGGAATCAATGTTTTAGGCTATTTTAAATAACCCAAAATTCCCTATTTAATCTAAAAATCATGAAATTATTTTATTAAATACTATGGAAAATAAGAAGCCTAGGAAAGTTGGTTTGACAATTTTAGGATTTTCTACAATTTCCTAGAATTTATTTGGCTCTGGAAGAAAAAGAAAAGGAAAAACCAGCAACAGCACTAGGCCAGTTTCAGCCCAGGACAGCCCAACTACACAGGAAACAGGGTCGCGCGCCCGCATGCGCCCGCGCGCTCTGGCAACTTTGCACAGAGGCCCTTGGTTTATCAGCTAAATCGAAGTAGGTTTGTTTACTGTTCCTCTATGTCACTGACAATTTGCAGAGATGCCCTCGATCTTCTATCTCTTCCCCACGAATACCCCTGACCACGGCGCGCACGCAAATCATCCCTGACGTGGTCCGTACCGGCCATGGCCGACGATGACTGCTCGGGATAACTAACGGGGAGGCATCACTGGCTTAAGGCGACCTAGGAACATCCATTTAATCGACACAAACCCCACTGGAAACTATCTGTCCACGATCAGGGCGGAACCCGTGGTGTCGATCCTATGTTCCCAATAATCTATGCTCGGATTGGTCAAACAGCCACTACGAGGAGCTTCATGAATACACAGAGCTGCTAAAACAAACCTTGAATCGGACAGGGCCTTACCAGAGAGGGCTGGCCACGGAGCACAGAGCTTTACGTTCGCCGGAGACAGAGAAAGGGGAAAACTGTGTCGCGGCGGCTCTGGGCAAAATTGGGAGATGGGATCGGGGCTATAGGACCGTAAGAGGCTGTGCTTTCACCATGCGTAATCGATTTGGGCGAAGGTGGAGAGGGCAGTGCGTATTCGACTTTGATTTAAGTCGCTGGTGTGTGTGATGACCGAGCCTCGCCGTGAACCTAATGGCTATTTATAGCCGTGGCGGTCCGGCGATCACCTCGCGGCCGAGGATAGTATCGCAAGCGCATGTCGACCACGTCGGTAGAAGGTACAGTGAGGGAGAATTACGGCATGAGCGCCACCGCGACGGAATTCACTGGTCTCGGTGGCCGCCGGTGAGGTCTCTAGCTGGACTCGGGGTATGGTGCCACGTATGCGTTATCTACTCCGGCGCTATCCGTTCCCTACCGAGCCCGGATTGGAACGACGACGGTACGAATCACGGCGGGGAGTTACCGGCGGTGAGATTTTTCTGCCGCTGGCGATCTGATCCATCGGGACACTGTACCATGGCACATCTTCGTCAGTCGCCTGAACCGACCCCCTTCCACCGACTAGTTCTCATGATTTTTGTGAATAACCAGGAAAGATTCATTAATAAAGTTTGTTCTTGATTCAACAGTCTTCAATCCTTATACAGGACATTTGGGTCAAAACCGAGGGGATTCAAAGATATGGCGCATCAAACTTGACCTCACCTCACTGGAACCTTGTTTTAACCTTAGGTTCAGTTTTAGTTTTCTGAAACTGTTCTGACAGAGCGACTTGGAGTAGGTTTTTCTCTAAATTCTTCTTAACAATTATGCTTACACTCTTAAGCAAAATTGTTCTCCTATGTTAGGTCTATAATTTTGATGTGGTGACCTAGGGCAAATTCTTACTAATTTGAAAGATACAAGGCTCCAAAGTTGAGCTCTCAACACTGAATTTGAGACTTAGTATAGAACTCAATTGAGGTCCATTTTGTAATTAAGTCCAAAATCCAATATTTGGCTTACAAGTCCACACATTTGTGAACCAAATGACTTTATATGCTTCAACATTGTAGTTTTTACACTTCAGTCCAAATGTGCACTGCTTTTGCACATAGGCCCCTAGGGTTTAGATTTAGGGTTTTTCAGGGTTCCAATTAGGGTTTTTGGTATCTCAGGGGTATGAATGTAATTCAAGTTCATTCTTGGGAGCATTTTATGACTATTCCCCTAAAGTTTTTGGGTTTTCTCAATTTGGGTTATGTTTTACCCCCTTAATCCCTATTTAGGATTAAGTATCCTATTCCAGGGTTCTATTTGCAAAACACCCAAAACAATACAACTTGCTTGAAATTTTTGCCTAGTGAATGCACTCTAAGTGTGTCAAACATATGCAATGCCAATGCTTATGATGTTATGCTCAAGTTCTAGTAGCAGTAACAACAGGGGTGTTACACGCGGGACGAGACGCCTGCTGCCCCGGATCGCCTCGGCGATGAGCACCACCACCGCGACCGTCGAGCCTACCTCGACGAGAAGGTGCACCGAGGCTACCACCCCAGGCGTGGAGGGCGCTACGACAATGAGGAGGACTGGAGCCCCTCGCCCGAACCGCCGGGTCCGAGGGTCTTCAGCCGGGCCATACGATGGGCGCCGTTCCCAGCCCGGTTCCGAGCCCCGACAACCATCACCAAGTACTCAGGGGAAACAAGGCCGGAGTTGTGGCTTGTGGATTACCGACTGGCGTGCCAGTTGGGAGGGATGAATGACGACAACCTCATCATCTGCAACCTCCCCCTTTTCCTCTCTGACGCTGCTCGGGCATGGCTGGAGCATCTGCCTCCTGCGCAGATCTCCGACTGGGACGACCTGGTCAAGGCCTTCGCGAGAAACTTCCAAGGTACGTACGTGCGCCCTGGGAACTCATGGGATCTCCGAAGCTGCCGCTAGCAAATAGGGGAATCCCTGCGAGAGTACATCCGGCGGTTTTCGAAGCAGCGCACCGAGCTGCCCAACATCACCGACTCGGACGTCATCAGGGCATTCCTTGCCGGCACCATGTGCCGGGACCTGGTGAGCAAACTGGGGCACAAGACTCCCACCAAGGCGAGCAAATTGATGGACATCGCCACCAAGTTCGCCTCTAGTCAGGAGGCGGTCAAAGCCATCTTCCAGAAGGACAACCAGCCTCAAGGAAGACAGAAGGAAGATGCCCCCGAGGCGTTCGTGTAGCGTGGCTCGAAAAAGAAGGCCAAGAAGAAGGCGCAAGCAAAGCGCGACGCCGTTGACGCGGATCTCGTCGCTGCTGCCGAGCACAAGAATCCTCAGAAGCCTCCCGGAGGAGTCAACACATTTGACAAGATGCTCAAGGAGTCGTGCCCCTATCACAGGGGTCCCATCAAGCACACCCTTGAGGAGTGCGACATGCTCCGGCGTTACTTCATCAAGGCGGGACCCTCGGCAGAAGGTGGCAAGGACCAAGGCAACAACAAGAAGGGGGGCGACAAGGATGAGGAGTTCCCGGAGGTCCGCGACTGCTTCATGATCTACGGCGGGCAGGTGGCGAACGCCTCGGCTCGGCACCACAAGTAGGAGCGCCGGGAGGTCTGCTCGGTGAAGGTAGCGGCGCCGGTCTACCTAGACTGGTCCGACAAGCCCATCACCTTCGACCAAGGCGACCACCCCGACTATGTGCCGAGCCCAAGAAGGTACCCGCTCATCGTCGACCCCGTCATCGGCAACGCTAGGCTCACCAAGGTCCTCATGGACAGAGGCAGCAGCCTCAACATCATCTACGCCGAGACCCTAGGGCTCTTGGGGATAGATCTGTCCATGATCCGGGCCGGTGCAGCACCCTTTCACGGGATCGTCCCCGGTAAGCGCGTCCTGCCTCTTGGGCAACTTGATTTGCATGTCTGCTTCGGAACTCCCTCCAACTTCCGCAGGGAAACCCTCACGTTCAAGGTGGCCGGGTTCCGAGGAACCTATCACGCGGTGCTGGGATGACCGTGCTACGCCAAGTTCATGGCCGTCCCCAACTACACGTACCTGAAGCTCAAGATGTCGGGCCCTAATTGAATCATCACCGTCGGATCCACGTACCGCCACGCTTATGAGTGCGACATGGAATGCGTGGAGTACGCTGAGGCCATCGCCGAGTTCGAGGCCCTCATCGCCGACCTGGAATGCCTCTCCAAGGAGGCGCCCGACGCAAAGCGCCACGCCGGCAACTTCGAACCAGCCGAGGCGGTTAAATCCGTGGCCCTCGACCCCAGCAACGACGCCTGCAAGCAAGCTAGGATCGGCTCCGAGCTCGACCCCAAATAGGAAGCAGTGCTCGTCGAATTTCTCCGCGCAAATGCCGAAATTTTTGCGTGGAGTCCCTCGGACATGCCAGGCATACCGAGGGATGTCGCCGAGCACTCGCTGGATATCTGAGCCGGTGCCCGACTCGTGAAGCAGCACCTGCGCCGCTTTAATGAAGAGAAGCGCAGGGCCATAGGCGAGGAGGTCCACAAGCTGATGGCTGTAGGGTTCATCAAAGAGGTATTCCATCCCGAATGGTTAGCTAACCCTGTGCTTGTGAAGAAAAAAGGTGGGAAATGGAGGATGTGCATAGACTACACTGGTCTAAACAAAGCATGTCCGAAGGTTCCCTACCCTCTGCCTCACATCGATCAAATTGTGGACTCCACTGCTGGGTGCGAGACCCTGTCATTCCTCGACGCCTATTCAGGTTATCACCAAATCAAGATGAAATAATTCAACCAGCTTGCGACTTCTTTCATCACACCTTTTGGCATGTACTGTTATACTACTATGCCATTTGGCTTGAGGAATGCAGGTGCCACCTACCAAAGGTGCATGAACCACGTGTTCGGAGAACACATCGGCAGAACGGTCGAGGCTTACGTCGATGACATCGTTGTCAAGACCAGGAAGGCCTCCGACCTCCTCTTCCACCTCGAAGTGACTTTCCGGTGCCTGCGCGCAAAAGGCGTAAAACTCAATCCCGAGAAGTGTGTCTTCGGAGTCCCCCGAGGCATGCTCCTGGGGTTCATCGTCTCCGAAAGAGGCATCGAGGCCAACCCGGAGAAAATCGCAGCCATCACCAACATGGGACCCATCAAGGATCTGAAAGGAGTACAAAGGGTCATGGGATGCCTTGCGGCCCTGAGCCGCTTAATCTCGTGCCTCAGCGAGAAAGGATTACCCTTGTACCGCCTCTTAAGGAAGTGTCACACCCAGATTTTAGGGGTCCAAAGCCCGGGCGCGAACATAATCACCAGGTGTGCTGGGACCAAGTCTCACACATATGATGAATCATGGCACAGGATCGAATGTCACATCTTTACTACATAACAGGAGTTCTATACAAAATAAATAATTATATTATAAGGAGACAACGGTCCAGCAACCCAAAGTTGACTGGGAGACGACGGCCTAGATCTCTCTCACGAACTCATCGCAGCATCCTCCATGCGCCTCATCCTGTGGTACCTGTTCTTGACCTGTGGGGGGTGTGAGACAGCAAGAGTGAGCTCACATACATTCATCGCTCAACAAGTTGTGGGGAATAATGTGCATGAACTCGCCAAAGGTGGGAGCTCACGTGAAGTGTAAGGCTTACCAAAGAGGATGGTTAAAGCTGAGCATTGCTTTTAAAGTTGGTCAAAATTTTATTAGCAATTACTAAGTATAAGTAAATACCAACCCAATTAAGTAGTAGAACAAAAGTAACAACATCACCTGCGATGCAATGCATATGACAAATTGAATTTAGTTCCATAATTTAATCATCAGAGAGTCCTGAGCTGCTCATGACCGTGAGCTCGGCTAGTATACCAGTTTTACACTCTGCAGAGGTGGTACCCTTTACCCACAAGTCATGTTACCCGTCTACCAAGGGATCGCGACTTCCCATACACCTCTACCGAGGAGGCGAGGCAGGGTAACACTACGAGGCCTTTACAAAGTTCCACTAGCTTCAGAAAACCCGCTACAGTTTATAGGAAGCTCCAATGCAGGGTTCTTGCCTGACCGCCATCGCAGCAAAATCAAACAAGGACCTCCCTACACTGACCACTCCCCTACTGCCCTTGCCCCTTTCGGGTAAGGTAGTCCTCCACTAGCTTTCCTAATTAATCAGTCAAGGGCGTCCATAAACCCTTGTGGTGGCACGTGTTTCTCAAGTTAAGCTCTATGTTCCAATTAACATTAATGATCTTGACATGAACAGTAAATAACAACGGATAACAAAAGTATAATCATGAATAATGTGTATCTCAATGTCCAAAACCACATATAGCACTAGCAAGTACTACCCAAAAAGTTCAGTGGTAAACAAGGCATAAGGATAGACAAACTAGGGTAACCTATTAGGTCCCATCAAAATTAACCTATGCAGATCATTATGATTAATTAAAACATGAGTGGGTAAAAGAAGTGATCAAGGGCACAACTTGCCTGGGACTTGAGATTCCAGGTACCAACTTGCTTTTTAGGTGATTCGTAACCTCGCGCTAGTCGTAGCAATACAAACAAGCATGGTATAGGCAAAATTAACATCACACCAAACATAAGAATAAACTGCGTAATAATAATCTACGCGTTGCTACAAGATCGTGGGATCGAAAACTAGTAAAATCGGAGTTACGATTAAAGAATTATGATTTATGGGAGATCTATGTGATTTCGATATTAAACAATATTATAAATTGATTAGCATACATGATACGAGAGAATATTTTATAAATAATGGACTCAACCTAAATCTTAATTATAACTTGACAAGAGATCATATTTTAATCAAATTATAATTATGGAGAGGTTAACTTTGGTTTAGAAAAGTTAATCTAGTAGGCAATAAATAACTAATTATACAAGTATACGACATGGTATAATTTATGTTGTTACTGTGTAGGGAATATTTTTATGAAGCTAACGTAACTTGAACAGACCAAATCGAAGTTAAAATAAATTAAATATGGTATATACAAATTCTAGATTTATTTTAACATAAAAACAACATTTTCTACTTTAAATTCTCTAGTTTCTAATTTCCTCATACTGCACGCAAAATAACCAAAAGCTCAAGGGCTACTCCGTAAAAGTTCCCAGACTCAAAACGCCCTGCGCTGGACAGTGGGTTAAATAAGGAAAAGCATAGGGGCTATCACCGACCTCCCGATGGCGCAATAGCCGATGGAGCACTGCTCCGCGGCGGCGAGATACCCGAGGTCGGCGAGGAGTACCACCACCGCATTTCCGGAGGGCACCAGCGTGGGGAGGACGGCCGCGACAACCTCCATTCTCCATCACGGCAGAGATCACGCGGTGGTCCGGTGGGCGTCGGCGGTGGAAGCCCAGCGGCATAGTGACGGCCGGAGGCCGGCGTTTGTTGCCTTGCTGGAGGGCGGCAACAGCCAGACCAGGCAAGTGAAGTCTTGCTGGACGGCTGGAGGCAGCACGTCAAGCAGGCGACGCCGCGACGATAGGGCCCAGGGCCAGCGGCATGCTGTGGAGGAGGGGTGCTGTGGAGCCAGGGGGAGATTCAGGATCAGGATCGAGATCGGGATGAGACGGAGATCTTGATTTGGCTCAAGGGGGTGGGTTTGGGGTTGTATTATATACACACGGCTGGAGATTGGATCAAATCAAATCCCAACAAACGGCTGGAGATTAGATCAAATCAAATCCCAACAAACTTCATAGCGGATAGCTCGTTCAACACGCAGAAGTCGGATGTCAGAGTCCGTGATGCGAAATACGACTGACGAATAGGACCCGTGAGCCAGCGACCGACTGAAACAGACGCGCGGATCAATTAGCTTGCTGACATTATCTAAGCATCATGCTGATGCAAGCGCGCGGCAAGGGAATAAAAAAAACAATAAAATGGATGGGGACGTGTGTTGTTTAGGAGATTAGATGGGTCGGCTGGGCCAAAGCGAGCAGGTAAGTGCGTTCTCTTTTTTTTCTATTTTCTATTTCTATTTTTTGTTATATATAATATAAATTGAAATAAAGTTTTGAACTGCAAATTAAATGCACAACTAAAAATCCAACATGATGCAGGTATAAGTTTGTTTATGTATTATTCAATTATTTTATTCACAAATAATATTCATAAAAGGAGTAAGTCCTTTATTTATAATATCCATTTAGGAAAATGTTTTTAAATATATAATTCATACACAAAAACAATATACCTTAACAAAATATCATTTCGAGTGTATGGTCCAATTAAGAGTGGCACCAATATTTAAGATTCTTTATTTAAAAAATCATTTTGGAAACCTATATATTATGATATTGTTTTACTTTTTTTTGATTTTTTTTCCAAAATGCCAAGGATAGGATTTTGGAGTGTTACAAATTCTACCCCCTTAACAGAAATCTCGTCCTCGAGATTTGTAAGAAAAGGGATACAGGAGGATTGGTTTGTAATTCAGCTTTTAGTCTATAATTAGTTCAAAAATCCAGAGTCTCATTTTTTTAGTCAATAGTGGGTGATTAGGAGAGCATAGGTATCCAGCTAGCTATTATGTAGGATATAAACTGGGCAAGTTGAGGTAGGAAAGATTATGGCAAGGAAAAGACTTCATCTGAAATGTCTTAAGTCTTCATTCATCTCGAGATTCGTTTTGACAGTTATATCCTTCCTTGTCGATGTTGATCTTTTCTTCTCCGGTCTTGGTCTTGTTGATTCGAGGTTAGTGTATATCATCGGGGTTGGGGATTATGGTTAGGATAGATATTGATGAGATAGACTACATGATGTAGGTCAAAATTTTGTTTGATGTTAGGTCGGGATAGATTAGATTAGACATAACTAGATTAGACTAGTTAAAGTTAGATAGATCTACCAGGGTAGGATATATTATTAGGATATGTTAGAATCTTTTGAGACAGGATAATTTATATAGTGTAGGTAGATCTGAATCTCTGTTTTGTTGTTAGGTTAAAACAGAGGGATTATGCAACTATCTGATGGGTATGGTAGTTGCATATGGTCAAGTTAGTGTAGGGCACCAATTTAGGTTACTATCTATTTATAGGAGTAAGGTCTGATCTATTTCACCAGTATTAACTAAGCTATTAAGTAAGCCACATTCGATTAGCTCAACCTGAGGTTAGCCTTCGTTAGGTTAGATTAATCCATCACATTAGATCAGATCTAAGTATGACTAGCTTTGACTATATAAGATCCAATTAATTTGGGTTAGATCATGATCATGGTGGGATAAGTCAAGTGGTTTTAGACACGCAAATATAACTTAGACATGATTTCATTAATTAAATCATGGTTGTTACTTTAGGATAAGATAAGTAGGGTGGTTAGGATAAGACAAATCTTTCAAGATAAGATGAATCTAGTAAGATAAGAGAGAATCTTGTAAGATAAGATGGATCTAGTAAACTAGATATATTTTTAATAGAGAATATTCTGTGTTGTTTATTTTATAAATATTTTCCCTTATGTCTAGGTGTATATGCAGATGCAATTGTGGACATTACTCCACAACCAATCACACTCAACAAAGATCCAAATCAGACAAGTATCATAAGAACAAGCACTCAAGCATATAAATACCTATAAAAATAGTTTTGTTTTTGTTCCTAAGATTAAGTCTCCTATTCCTAAATGTCACTTTAGGTACAGGATTTCAAAGTGTGAAATCCACATTTGTCTTTAGAAAGAAAAGGTAAGAATAATCAGAGTAAAGCGGAAATAGATGAGAAAAGATTGAGAAAAGTTTAGAAAGAATCAGAGAAGCAAAGGTAAGTAAGTAATGATTGTCCAGTTCTATCTAGGTTTCGTCCTACAGTCAACATTCCTCTGATACCACTTCTGTCACACCCGGATTTTAGGGGTCCAAAGCCCGGGCGCGAACATAATCACCAGGTGTGCTGGGACCAAGTCTCACACATATGATGAATCATGGCACAGGATCGAATGTCACATCTTTACTACATAACAGGAGTTCTATACAAAATAAATAATTATATTATAAGGAGACAACGGTCCAGCAACCCAAAGTTGAATGGGAGACGACGGCCTAGATCTCTCTCACGAACTCATCGCAGCATCCTCCATGCGCCTCATCCTGTGGTACCTGTTCTTGACCTGTGGGGGGTGTGAGACAGCAAGAGTGAGCTCACATACGCTCATCGCTCAACAAGTTGTGGGGAATAATGTGCATGAACTCACCAAAGGTGGGAGCTCACGTGAAGTGTAAGGCTTACCAAAGAGGATGGTTAAAGATGAGCATTGCTTTTAAAGTTGGTCAAAATTTTATTAGCAATTACTAAGTATAAGTAAATACCAACCCAATTAAGTAGTATAACAAAAGTAACAACATCACCTGCGATGCAATGCATATGACAAATTGAATTTAGTTCCATAATTTAATCATCAGAGAGTCCTGAGCTGCTCATGACCGTGAGCTCGGCTAGTATACCAGTTTTACACTCTGCAGAGGTGGTACCCTTTACCCACAAGTCATGTTACCCGTCTGCCAAGGGATCGCGACTTCCCATACACCTCTACCGAGGAGGCGAGGCAGGGTAACACTACGAGGCCTTTACAAAGTTCCACTAGCTTCAGAAAACCCGCTACAGTTTATAGGAAGCTCCAATGCAGGGTTCTTGCCTGACCGCCATCGCAGCAAAATCAAACAAGGACCTCCCTACACTGACCACTCCCCTACTGCCCTTGCCCCTTTCGGGTAAGGTAGTCCTCCACTAGCTTTCCTAATTAATCAGCCAAGGGCGTCCATAAACCCTTGTGGTGGCACGTGTTTCTCAAGTTAAGCTCTATGTTCCAATTAACATTAATGATCTTGACATGAACAGTAAATAACAACGGATAACAAAAGTATAATCATGAATAATGTGTATCTCAATGCCCAAAACCACATATAGCACTAGCAAGTACTACCCAAAAAGTTCAGTGGTAAACAAGGCATAAGGATAGACAAACTAGGGTAACCTATTAGGTCCCATCAAAATTAACCTATGCAGATCATTATGATTAATTAAAACATGAGTGGGTAAAAGAAGTGATCAAGGGCACAACTTGCCTGGGACTTGAGATTCCAGGTACCAACTTGCTTTTTAGGTGATTCGTAACCTCGCGCTAGTCGTAGCAATACAAACAAGCATGGTATAGGCAAAATTAACATCACACCAAACATAAGAATAAACTGCGTAATAATAATCTACGCGTTGCTACAAGATCGTGGGATCGAAAACTAGTAAAATCGGAGTTACGATTAAAGAATTATGATTTATGGGAGATCTATGTGATTTCGATATTAAACAATATTATAAATTGATTAGCATACATGATACGAGAGAATATTTTATAAATAATGGACTCAACCTAAATCTTAATTATAACTTGACAAGAGATCATATTTTAATCAAATTATAATTATGGAGAGGTTAACTTTGGTTTAGAAAAGTTAATCTAGTAGGCAATAAATAATTAATTATACAAGTATACGACATGGTATAATTTATGTTGTTACTGTATAGGGAATATTTTTATGAAGCTAACGTAACTTGAACAGACCAAATCGAAGTTAAAATAAATTAAATATGGTATATACAAATTCTAGATTTATTTTAACATAAAAACAACATTTTCTACTTTAAATTCTCTAGTTTCTAATTTCCTCATACTGCACGCAAAATAACCAAAAGCTCAAGGGCTACTCCGTAAAAGTTCCCAGACTCAAAACGCCCTGCGGGACAGTGGGTTAAATAAGGAAAAGCATAGGGGCTATCACCGACCTCCCGATGGCGCAATAGCCGATGGAGCACTGCTCCGCGGCGGCGAGATACCCGAGGTCGGCGAGGAGTACCACCACCGCATTTCCGGAGGGCACCAGCGTGGGGAGGACGGCCGCGACAACCTCCATTCTCCATCACGGCAGCACGCGGTGGTCCAGTGGGCGTCGGCGGTGGAAGCCCAGCGGCATAGTGACGGCCGGAGGCCGGCGTTTGTTGCCTTGCTGGAGGGCGGCAACAGCCAGACCAGGCAAGTGAAGTCTTGCTGGACGGCTGGAGGCAGCACGTCAAGCAGGCGACGCCGCGACGATAGGGCCCAGGGCCAGCGGCATGCTGTGGAGGAGGGGTGCTGTGGAGCCAGGGGGAGATTCAGGATCAGGATCGAGATCGGGATGAGACGGAGATCTTGATTTGGCTCAAGGGGGTGGGTTTGGGGTTGTATTATATACACACGGCTGGAGATTGGATCAAATCAAATCCCAACAAACGGCTGGAGATTAGATCAAATCAAATCCCAACAAACTTCATAGCGGATAGCTCGTTCAACACGCAGAAGTCGGATGTCAGAGTCCGTGATGCGAAATACGACTGACGAATAGGACCCGTGAGCCAGCGACCGACTGAAACAGACGCGCGGATCAATTAGCTTGCTGACATTATCTAAGCATCATGCTGATGCAAGCGCGCGGCAAGGGAATAAAAAAACAATAAAATGGATGGGGACGTGTGTTGTTTAGGAGATTAGATGGGTCGGCTGGGCCAAAGCGAGCAGGTAAGTGCGTTCTCTTTTTTTTCTATTTTCTATTTCTATTTTTTTGTTATATATAATATAAATTGAAATAAAGTTTTGAACTGCAAATTAAATGCACAACTAAAAATCCAACATGATGCAGGTATAAGTTTGTTTATGTATTATTCAATTATTTTATTCACAAATAATATTCATAAAAGGAGTAAGTCCTTTATTTATAATATCCATTTAGGAAAATGTTTTTAAATATATAATTCATACACAAAAATAATATACCTTAACAAAATATCATTTCGAGTGTATGGTCCAATTAAGAGTGGCACCAATATTTAAGATTCTTTATTTAAAAAAATCATTTTGGAAACCTATATATTATGATATTGTTTTACTTTTTTTTGATTTTTTTTCAAAATGCCAAGGATAGGATTTTTGGAGTGTTACAGGAAGGCCGAGCGCTTCACTTGGACCCCCGAGGCCGAGGAAGCCCTCGGAAACTTAAAGGCACTCCTTACAAACGCGCCCATCTTGGTGCCCCCCGCTGCGGGAGAAGCCCTCTTGATCTACGTAGCTGCAACCACTTAGGTGGTCAGCGCCACGATCGTGGTCGAGAGACGAGAAGAGGGGCATGCACTGCTCGTCCAGAGGCCGGTCTACTTCATCAGTGAGGTGCTATCCGAGACCAAGATCTGCTACCCACAAATCCAGAAGCTACTGTACGCAGTAATTCTGACGCGACGAAAGTTACGACACTACTTCGAGTCTCATCCGGTGACTGTGGTGTCATCCTTCCCCCTGGGAGAGATCATCCAGTGCCGAGAGGCCTCGGGTAGGATAGCAAAATGGGCAATGGAACTCATGGGCGAAACAATTTCATCTGCCCCTCGGAAGGCCATAAAATCCCAAGTCTTGGCGGACTTCGTGGCTGAATGGGTCGACACCCAATTGCCGACAGCTCCAATCCAGACTGAACTTTGGACCATGTACTTCGATGGGTCGCTGATGAAAACAGGAGCATGCGCTGGCTTGCTCTTCATCTCACCCCTCGGGAAAATGTGCGCTACGTGCTGCGCCTCCATTTTCTGGCATCAAACAACATGGCCGAGTACGAGGCTTTGGTTAACGGGTTGTGCATCGCCATCGAGCTAGGGGTTCGGCGTCTCGACGCTCGGGGCAACTCGTAGCTTGTCATTGACCAAGTCATGAAGAACTCCCACTGCCGCGATCAAAAAATGGAGGCCTACTACGATGAAGTTCGGCGCTTGGAGGATAAGTTCCACGGGCTGGAACTCAACCATGTTGCTCGGCGGTACAACGAGACTGCGGATGAGCTGGCTAAAATAGCCTCGGGGTGAACGACAGTTCCCCCGGACGTCTTCTCCAGGGACATATATCAACCATTCGTGAAACTCGACGACGCGCCCGAGCCCGACGAGACCTCGACCCAGCCCGAGGTACCCTCGGTCGCCGAGGGTGAGGCCTTGCGCATCAAGGGAGAGCGGAATGGGTTTGCGCCAAACCAAAACTGGCAGACCCCGTACCTGCAATATCTCCTCCGTGGAGAGCTACCCCTCGACAAGGCCGAAGCTCGGCGACTGGCTCGGCGCGCCAAGTCGTTCGTTTTATTAGGTGATGAAAAAGAGCTGTACCACTGTAGCCCCTCAGGCATTCTCCAACGGTGCATATCCGTCATCCAAGGACAAGAGCTGTTACAAGAAATACACTCGGGGGCTTGCGGTCACCATGCAGCACCTTGGACCCTCGTCGGAAACACTTTCCGATAAGGTTTCTACTGGTCGACCGCGGTGGCCGATGCCACTAGGATTGTACGCTCCTGCCGAGGGTGTCAATTCTACGCGAGACATACGCACCTGCCCGCTCAGACCCTGCAAACAATACCCATCACTTGGTCGTTTGCCGTATGGGGTCTGGACCTCGTCGGACCCTTGCAGAAGGCACCTGGGGGCTTCAAGCACCTGCTGGTCGCCATCGACAAATTCTCCAAGTGGATCGAGGTCCGACCCTTAACCAGCAACAGGTCCGAGCAGGCGGTGGCATTCTTCACAAATATTATCCGTCGCTTTGGGGTCCCAAACTCCATCATCACCGACAATGGCACGCAGTTCACTAGGAAGAAGTTCCTGGACTTCTGCGAAGACCACCACATCCATGTGGACTGGGCCGCCGTAGCTCGCCCAATGACAAATGGGCAGGTGGAGCGCGCCAACGGTATGATTTTGCAGGGACTAAAGCTGAGGATCTACAACGACCTCAATAAGTTTGGCAAGCGGTGGATAAAAGAGCTACCCTTGGTGGTTTGGAGCTTGAGGACGACGCCAAGCCGGGCCACGGGTTTCTCGCTGTTCTTTCTAGTCTATGGGGCCGAGGCCATCCTACCCACGGACTTAGAATACGGTTCCCTGAGGACCAAGGCTTACGACGACCAAAGCAACCAGACCAACCGAGAAGACTCGTTGGACCAGCTGGAAGAGGCTCAGGACGTGGCCTTACTACACTCGGCGCGGTATCAGCAGTCCCTGTGACGCTACCACGCCCGAAGGGTTCGGCCCTGAGGCTTCCAAGTGGGAGACTTGGTACTTCGGCTGCAACAAGACGCCCGAGGGCGCCACAAGCTTACTCCTCCCTGGGAAGGGCCCTTCATCATCGCCAAGATTTTGAAGCCCGGAACATACAAGCTGGCCAACGATCAAGGCGAGGTCTACAACAACGCTTGGAACATCCAACAGCTACGTCGCTTTTACCCTTAAAATGTTTCAAGTCATTTATGTACCTCGCTTTCCTTACATAAATAAAGTCTAACCATCAAGGAAGGATCAGCCTTGCCTCGGCAAAGCCCGACCCTCCCTCGGGGGCTAGAAGGGGGGAACCCCCTCTGCGTCAAAATTTTCCTCGGAAAGGTCTTTTGCCAGAACGTTTTTCGTGCTTTTCGACTGCTTCGATAACAGAATCCTAAAAACGAGCGAGAGAGACCTTGAACGGCAAGGCCGATCGAGTCGAGGGACTCCTACGCCTCCGGGATACGGATACCTCACTCGTCACCTTTCGCGAAAAGTAACTCACGCTCGGATAAGCGATTCTGCTACCGAACAAGTCCTAATGCTCGAAAACTTTTCTGCCAGAATGACTTTCGTGTCGTTTCGACTGCGTCGATAACAGAATCCTAAAAAACGACGAGGGACCACGTAAGCGGCAAGGTTGACCGAGCCGAGGGACTCCTACGCCTCCGGGATACAGATACCTCACTCATCACCTTCCGCGAAAAGTGACTCACGCTCGGACAAGGGATTCTGCTACCGAACAAGTCTTAACACACGGGACGAGAGGAAAGAAAACGCAACTTTATAATCCGGCGTTAAAATGTTTAGGCCTCAGCGGCCGCAAAAAACATACGCATACTTCAAGCAAACTATTCTTGCAGGCTCAAACATCGGCTGGGGGAAGAGCAGCACCCTTGGTGTCGTTTCCACCTTCGGCAGGATCTGGCACGACCCTAGGTGACGACACGGGCGGAAGGACCTCCACCTCAAAGGAGGAAGCCAGCGCCGCACTTGGACCCTCGACAGCCACGTCAAGCCTCTGTACCTCGGCTAAGGCAGCCTCCTCATCGTCGGGTAAGTAGTACCCCTCGCTAACCCGCTCCAGATCCACATCATAGTGGGAAGCGAGCACGGCGAAGGCCCGCCTGACGCCATGGTGCAGCACCCCGCGGAGTCTGTTGCGCACATGGCCGCCCAAGGCACGCATATGACTCTGGGGGAGCTACCCGAGGGGACGCCGTCGAGGCCAAAGGCCTGGTAGAAAGCTGAGATGGCCTCGGACATGGCCACACGCTCGGCCTCCTTCTGCTCAGCCGCCTCGACCAGCGCTTTGCAGTTCTTAACGGACTCGTCAAGAGCCGTCTCAAACCCTGCAGACGGCAGGATAACATTCTTTAGACGCAAGAAGAAGAATGGAGACAAAAACAAAGTCACAGAGCGGGCAAAACATACCCTCGGCCCGAGCACGTTGCTATGAGGCCATGCCTCGGGCAGCCCGGACAGACCCAACGACCACGGCCAGACCCTCCGCAAGGGTCCCGGCCCGAGCGGTCGCCTCGGGTCTAGAGAGGGGGAAGCCCCCTCTGCGCCAAAATTTTCCTCGGAAAAGTTTTTCGCCAAAACGACTTTCATGCCTTTCGACTGCGTCGATAGTGGAGTCTTAATGACGAGCAAGAGAGACCTTGAACGGCAAGGCCGATCGAGCTGAGGGACTCCTACGCCTCCGGGATACGGATACCTCACTCGTCACCTTCCGCGAAAGGTAGCTCACGCTCGGATAAGTGATTCTGCTACCAACGAACAAGTCCTAACACTTGAAACAAGAGGAAAGAAACATAGATTTATACCCAATTGTTCAGGCCCCAGCAGCCACAAAGAACAAACACACGCACTTGGGGTAACAATGGTACCTAGACTTAGACGTCGGCAACGCCCTCGACGGTTGTCCCAACCTACGCCAGATGTCTTAGTACTTAAAGCTATTACATCTTGCCCTCAAGAGGGTACCATTACAAACAGGACTCTGGGTCCATTCTCGTAGGAATGAACAACCTCCACACCGGAAGGCCTGCGGGATAGCAAACTCCAGGTGGCTCGCCAGCGACCACTGCACCAGCAGCGCGACAACGACCTCCGTCTCGGGCGGCTAGACAGCAGCAGTGATGGCCTCAGGGCAAACGCTACTGCCGAAGGGCCCTCGTTCATGTCCCCTCACGAGAGATGAGAACCAGCCATTAAAGCCAAAGAGCCGGAGGCCCGGAGCGCAGGTGGAACTGACGGTCTCGTCGGCGGAAGCAACCACCGCTGCGGTGGGAAGTCTCACCAGCGGCGGCCGCTGCTTCAGCACCGACGACAGCAGCCGCCTGCACACGGCACGACCGCCGTCCGGATGGAGGACGGACAGCTGCACCCTGGCTAGGCAGCAGCAGTTCGCCTTCCCCCGCATGGCTGGAGGATGCCTCCTCCGTAGAGCTGGAGGATGCCATTCTCCCCCGAATGCCGGAGGAAGAAGCAGGTCGCTGACCCACGCGGAGGCAGGCCCCAACTCGGTGTGCCCTCCTACCCAGCCCGGATGATGAACATTCCTTGAAGCTGATGGTGGGGCAGAGGTCGCAGCCCGGCTTGCTTCTCCCCACCACAAGGCTGGTGATCATCCCTACGGATGACCATTGGTGAGGGACTGCAGCCGGGCTGCATGATGAAAATCCTTGAAGCCGAGCGGTGACTGAAGAGCGCCAACCCCCACGGGGTCGCGCTCCTCAAACAGCAGCAAAAAGAAGGAAACACAGGCGCACCCCATCTGGGGGCTCGGAAGGTGGAAGGGCGCAATGAAAGCGAGAAGTGTGAAGGCATGGCTACTGCCCGGGGGATCGACCCCTTTTTAATGGCAGATCTCCTCACTCGCACCCCAAGCGTCACGGGCAGAGTCTCCACCGAAGTGTTCCAGGGTTCTCACCCTCCGACACGGGGGCTGGGTCCCACACGTCATGCGAGCTGACCCAAAACGGAAGAGCCAAATCGCCGCACACGAAGCATGTAACCGCCCCGCGGTTATAAGCATTCCCCCATCCACGCCGAAACCAGTGGTCGAAAAGGCGGACCGCCGCGCAGGAAGCATGCAACCGCACCGCGGTTCTGCACCCTTTCGGCTTCGTCGCATCCAGTGGACCAGCATGGAGGCCCAGGCCCACATGTCATGTAACCGGCGCAACGGTTACTGCGTGCAAGGAAACTGCACCGCCACTCGCGCCAATGCTGCATCTTCTCGACTGCGGAACCAGTACCGCGAGTCAAGGCAGCCCTGCGCATGACCCAACAGTGCCAATTGGGTGCAACGATCACGGGTCAGTCAGCCACGGGGAGAGGCGCGACGGTCGATATGACCACAGGCGGATTAGCAGTAATTACAGCGGCAGACGGGCGGAAGCAGCGATCCAATCACCTATAGGCTCGCATCCTCTCCTGAAACGACAGGGGAGCCCCCTCCCACGGAGTAAAGACGACGCGCCTGTGTTCCGTTCCTCGAACGGCTCGTGCACGCGCAACAGACGCCCCGCGAATCGCCCGTCCCATCGCATTAACTCCTTGGCAGGGCAAGCGACATCTCCAGCAGGAGAAGCGGGCGTCATTGCGTCTCCGTCATAATGACCGCGTCAAAAAAGGTGCGCCGCCTCATTTAAATTCATGTCCTTTTTCTTTCCCTCTCTCTCTCTTGCCACAGGGACCGGGAAAGGGGGTATTTCAAAAAAGGACCCTTCCCAGCGAAGGAAACGGGCCCCGAGCCCTCCTACTGATCAGGGGTTCGAAGGTTGCGCCCTGCGGGGTTCGGCAACCGCCCCAGAGCACTCGGGCTCCGTGCCCTTTACTGATCAGGGGTTCGAAGGCCGGCCCCTCGGAAGGGTTCGACGGCCGCCCCAGAGCACGCAGAGTCAGGGATGACCCTAGGTACATCCGTTACATGGCCAAGGCTCGAGCTACGCTCGAGGTACCCTAGGACATTCCCGAGACCAGCAGGAGCGATTTTGTAACGGAATCCCACCGGAGGGAGGCATCGAGCCCTCGGACCCTATCGAATGGATCCGGGTCCGGCAAATCACCTGCAGGTACTTTTGGAGCGCGCCTCTGGGCCACTAGCCGACCCTTATCGAACGGGGCTCGGGCGTCCACTCGGATCACCCGCTAGCAACTCACCAGAAACACCATGTTCGGTGCCCTCCGAGGGTAACATGGCGCTTTCCCCCTTCCTCCTTGCGGAAAGGCGACGAAGGGGCGTACCATAAAAGTCGAGACGGTCCTTGATCGTCCTCTCGCTCCATGCAGAGGCTCGGGGGCTGCTCTTGCACCAGGCTACGGCCGAACTGTTGACCACATCAACAAACCTGCGTGAAAACTCGAAACCTGACCGTGCACCCAGGCTACGGCCAGGCCGCATAAGGGAACGACCAGGCCATCCGAGGCATCGCAAAAAATTAAGACCTCAGAGGAGTCAAACCACTCCTCCGAGGCCTCGGGGGCTACACCCGGCGGGTGCGCTCGCGCGCACCCACCGGAACGAAATATAACCGAGAAGGGCCGGTTCCCTTGCAAAAATCCAGCAGAACCTCCAAGCGAGTGCCCGCACTCCCTTTGAGGCTCGGGGGCTACTGTCGGGTACCGTAATTAGGGGTACCCCCAATGCTCCTAAACACGACTGAAAAACATCTTCAGAACGAACCATACATGGCTGATAAAGCGTGGTTCAAGTCAGGGCCTCGTCTGCCGAGGGACGCGACCTCATCCGAGCCCAGCCTCGGGCGGGAACAGTAGTCCCGGACAGATTCACGTCTCGCCCGAGGGTCCCCTCAGTCAGTAGACGCACCCTCGGCTCGCCCAAGGCCCAGCTTGGGCAAACTTTGTTGTGCATCGACCTTGGCCAAATCGCCTTACCAGCCGACCGTATTGCATGCGCATTTAATGCGGGGATCGCCTGACACCTTATCCTGACACGCGTGCCTCAGTCGGCAAGGTCGAAGTGACCGCAGTCACTTCGCCCCTTTACTGACCGATCTGACAGGAAAACAACGCTGTTCGCCCCGCTCCGGCTACTGTGCCAACCACCAGGATAAAACTGAGTCGCGATCTCCCACGAGTCCGGCCTCAGGCGCAACAGGGAGTTCCGCCTCGCCCTTCCTCAGGCCTCGGCCTCGGCCTCGGGAAGAGACACAACCTCGCCCGAGCCCAGCCTCGACCTCAGGAGAAGTCTCCGCCTCGCCCGACCTGGGCCTCGGACCGACTACGCTACAGGGGATACATCATTACCCTACTCCTAGCTAGCTGCCTCAGGTTATGAAGGAACAAGACCAGTGTCTCATCTAAGGTTACTCCGATAACAGGTAATGATGGTTCCCCGCGTGCGCCCATGACGTCGGATTGCTCTCAACCTCTTACGGAAGCAAGACAACGTCAGCAGGATCCATGCCACGCCGGCAGCTGTGCTTCTACAGGGCTCAAGGCACTTCTCCGACGACCACGTTAGCTCGTGTACATGGCTCAAGGCGCTCCTCCGACGGCCACGTTAGCTCGCAGCTACACTCCATTGTACAGCTGGGCATCTCCTTGTATCTATAAAAGGGGATGTCCAGGGCCTTCCGAAGGCACGTTGTAATACTCAAAAGTGTATAAAAAGGATTATATGGTGATATCCTTATTTTATGTGTCATATTTGCATCATGAAAAGAGCATACATGTAATTAAGAGGATTTAATCCAAACAAATGATTCTAAAATAACATAAAGTACATCTTGTTGGAGTTTTATGTTTGTGCATTAAATAAAAATAATAATAATATAAAAATGGTTAGAAATTGGATTAAACCCTAAATTGAAAATTAGGGTTTGAAAGTAAGAAGAGAAATGATATAAATATAAATAATATAAATATATTTCTAGAATTTGTATTTTTCATTTCATAATATGATTTGATAACAAATTTGCACAAGGTTTGAAACTAAATTCGAATTCAAATTGAACTTGAAAATAAGAAAGAAAAGGGAAATCAGAAAAAGAAAAAGAATAAAAAGCTACCTGGGGCGACTGTACCTAATTTCGGCCCACCATGCCATTCCCTCCGCGCGGCCCACCTCCATTTACAGGCAGGCGCCGACGCCTCTGGCCCACCGCTCAGCCGCACGTATCCACACCCCGCGCGCGGGCGCTCTCTGCTTCGCGGGCCCCGACGGTCAGACCTGTCGTCTCCGCGAGATCTGCGGGCACTTCAACCGAACTCCGGACGACTCGCCGCGTCAGGTAGCCAACCGACCCTCTCCCACCTCGCCTAGGTCGTTATAAAGGGACTCCAGCCATGACCCTTTCCTCCTCTTGACTCTCGCGCTCCGTTCTAGTCGCCGCTAACCACTGAGAGCCACCTCGCGGCCGCCGACGGCAAAACTCCACTGTGCTTGCGCCCCGCCCCGGGTTTTCGGTCGAATAGCGTCGCCAGGACCCAGGGAAGGTGTGCGTGCACCGGCATCGGGTTGGGAGCGATCTACGCCGGTGAATTCTTCACCAGAGCTTCACCACCGCTTCGGATCCGCCGCGCACCATGGTCGGCCTCCTCGGCTTGGTCATCCTCGGTGAGACGCCCTCTACGTGATCACATAGCCCTTAATTTCATTTTTCTCGCGGTATTAGCCACAATGGGTGGCCGGGGCGGTGGAATTTGATGGCGCCGGCGAGGGCTCCGCCGTGGCCGGGGCACCTCTGCTCGGCTGCCGTCGGGAGGTTGGGGACTGTTCCCTGTCGTTGGATCCTGATCCAGCGGTGGGAATTGGTCCGCGCGTACCAGTTCGGCGGGTCGATCTGGTCCGTCCATCTCTGAACAAGCGCTTGAGATTCATAGCGGGCTTCATAAAATCCGGGCGGTCAGTTTGGGATCATGTGGCTCAGATCTGAGCGGGATTTCATAAAGCGCGAATCTAATCGTAGCCGTAGATCGTCGATCGGGCGGCCAGATTCCCCCCGTACCCCTTCGGCTCTGGATTCTTGCTAAAGAGCCCCTTTGCTTTCCAGAAACCAACCCGCAGTCCATAGACACTGTTGACCGAGTCTCAGGAAACTTATAAGGAAGCCCCTGTACTTTCCAGAAAATGGTGCGCAGTCCATAGGATTATTATAATCGGAGAAAATAAAATAAAAATAGATTTTTAATATAAAATAAGTGCTAGAATTTGTATAATTCGTAGAAAATTCATATGAACTCCAAATTAGCTCATTCCAGTTCCTAAAATTTTGTAATTTTATTCTCCATCATCTAGAGTCTCTGTTTCTACATGAAAACAGTTAGAAAATTAATTTCTCATCTAATCCTATTTTAATCACATTAAACCTTAGGAAATTCATAACTTGAATTCTATAACTCCAAATTTAGTGATTCCAGTTCCTATGATCTTATTTTAATGTGTAGATTTTTACTGTGTAATTTATTTGCATGTTTGATGTGATGTTAATTTATGCTATACTATGTATGTATTGTGTTGATGCGAGTAGACGAGCAAGCCACTGTGGATCCTGAGGTTCAACAAGTAGAAGTAGCTGAGCAGGAGCTCATTGAAGGCAAGTTGTGCCCTTGATCACTTACTTTTTCCCAGCCATGTTCTTATTAATTATAATGATCTGCATAGGTTAATTTTGATGGGATCCTTTAGGTTACCCAGTTTTGGTTATCTTTATACCTTGTTCACCCCTGAAATATTTTTGGGTAGTATCTGCTATCGCTTTATGTGGATTGGGTATGGAGATACAACATTCATTATTACTCTTTTATTATCTTGTTATTACTACTGTTCATGTTAAGATCATTATGTTAATGGGAACATGGAGCGACCACCCGGGAAAACAGTGCTACCACAAGGGTATAATGGGACGCCCTTGGCTGATTAACTAGGAAAGCTAGTGGAGATCTTCCTTACCCGAAAGGGGCAAGGGCAGTAGGGGAGTGGTTAGTGTAGGGAGGTCCTTGGTTGATTTTGCTGCGATGGCGGTCAGGCAAGAACCCTGCATTGGAGTTCCTATAAACTGTAGCGGGATTTCTGAAGCTAGTGGAACTTTGTAAAGGCCTCGTAGTGTTGCCCTGCCTCGCCTCCTCGGTAGAGGTGTATGGGATTGGCCATCTCTTGGCAGATGGATAACATGACTTGTGGGTAAAGATGCGCAACCTCTGCAGAGTGTAAAACTGGTATACTAGCCGTGCTCACGGTCATGAGCGGCTCGGACCCTCACATGATTAATTTATGGAACTTAAATTTAATTTGACATTTGCATCGCATCTGGGATTATTTTATTATTACTTTTCTTTATTATTATTAAGGTTTGGTATTTACTTACACTTAGTAATTGCTAATAAAATTTTGACCAACTTATAAAAGCAATGCTCAGCTTCAGCCTTTATTCCATTGATCAGCCTTACACTTCATGAACTCCCACCTTTGGTGAGTTCATGCCACATTATTCCCCACGACTTGTTGAGCTATGAACGTATGTGAGCTCACTCTTGCTGTCTCACACCCCCACAGGAGAAGAACAGGCGGTCGAAGAGGAGCCGCCTAACACTGAGGCATTCGACTTGATCTAGGTGGCGTTTCTCAGTTGACATTGGCGCCGACGATCCTTAGTTCGTTTTACATTTATTCCTTTATTTTGTAATAAGTCTTCCGCTATATAATAATTACTCTGATGTTTTATGACATTTATCTCTATACACTCTGTTATTATATATGTTGTCTTCTTGGCGCATGTATGAGATGCACCCGGCTTTGTCCTTTAAAACCGGGTGTTACAGAAGTGGTATCAGAGGAAATGTTGACTGTAGAACGAAACCTAGATAGAAATGGACAAACCCTTACCTACTTACCTCACTCTGATTCTTTCTATACTTATCTTAATCTTGTCTCACCTTCTACTGTTCTACTCTGATCATTCTTATCTTTTCTACTCTAAGACAAGATGGATTTCACACCTTGGAATCCTACAACTATGAACTTTTTCAGAGATAGGGAACCTAAGATGAAACTAAAATTATTTTCTCTATTAAAAATGTTGGTTGATTGTTCTGATGATCAATGCCTGATTTGCTTCTTTGATTGATTGAAATAGTATAGACGGGCATCTTAGCATGTACCACCATAAGGTAATGAATTAGCTTTAGTAGGTGACACACTTAGCTAATAAATCCCCCAAAGTAACTTGCTTCGTAATCACTGCCTTGTCTACAATCCTTTCTTTCGTCCCCTGTGTTTCTAACCCAGATGGGCTACCCCTATAGTGTTAGAAGAGAACACTATAGATGTGATCCTTGGTATGTCGTGGTTAAGAAAGGTAAAGACAGTTTATACACTGTGCTAAAGAAACCATAGAACTCACCAGTTCCAAAGGAGAAAGATTTGAAGTTGGAATTGTAGTAACTACCGCCACCAAACTAGCAGCATTCTTAGTCGATGGGAAGTTTGTTGGTGACAACATCCGTGTGGTTAAGGATTTTCCGGATGTCTTTCCAGAGGAGTTGCCAGGGATGCCACCAGATACGGAAGTTGAGTTTGTCATAGATCTCTTACCTGGAACTGCTCCTATTTCTAAACGGCCATATAGGATGTCTGTAGAAGAGTTAAAAGAACTCAAGAAGCACTTAACGGAGTTGCAAGAGGCTGGGTACATTCGTCCGAGTCTTCACCTTGGAGAGCACCGGTTTTGTTTGTACAGAAGAAATATGGATTGCAAGAGATGTGTGTGGATTAAAGGTCCCTTAATGGTGTCACTATGAAGAACAAGTATCCATTACCCCACATTGAAGATTTATTTAATCAGATGAGAGGTGCAAGGGTATTCTCGAAGATTGATCTCCGATCAGGTTACCATCAAATGAAGATTAGGCCATCGGATATTTCCAAGACGGATTTTTCGACTCGATATGGTTTATATGAGTTCATTGTTATGTCATTTGGACTAACTAAAACACCAACCTATTTTATGGATCTAAAGAATAAAGTGCTCATGATCTGGACAGATTCGTCGTAGTTCTCATCAACGATATCCTTATTTATCCCAAGAGTGATAGTGATCATGAGGAACATCTGATATTGGTGCTGCAGAAGCTACGAGATAAATGACTCTACGCCAAGTACAGTAAGTGCGAGATCTGGATTGACGAGGTGTCATTCCTTGGGCATATCATTTCTAATGGAGGGATATCAGTGGATCCTGCTAAAGTCAAGGAGATAGTGGTGTGGAGCATACCCACTACAGTTACGGAGATTCAGAGTTTTTTTGGGACTTGTAGGATACTATCGGAGATTTATTGAAGGATTTTCTAAGATTGCTAAGCCCATGACCTCACTTATGGAGAAGGGAAGAGAGTTTAAGTGGGACGAGAAATGCCAAGAAAGCTTTGATCAATTAAAGAAGAGATTGATGTCGCCCCAGTGTTGGTTATGCCAGATCTACAGAAGGGATTTGACATTTATTGTGATGCATGTGGCTAAGGCTTTGGATGTGTGCTTATGCAAGAAGGACATGTGATTGCCTACACGTCTTGTTAATTGCGGACATATGAGTTGAACTACCCCACTCATGACTTGGAATTGACAGTCGTTGTACATGCGCTTAGGATTTGGAGACATTATATTATGGGAACCAAGTGTCAAGTATACACGAATCATAAGAGTTTGAAGTACATATTCGCTCAGAAGGATCTCAACCTTAGGCAACGTCGTTGGATGGAGCTTATTAAGGATTATGATTTGGAGATTCACTATCACCCGGGCAAGGCGAATTTGGTTGCAGATGCCTTGAGTCGGAAGGAGCATGTTCACTCCGCTTTCGTTGTCCAGCTACCTGATGAATTAGCAAAAGATTTTGAGAGGCTCAACCTGGGAATTGTTACACATACGGAAGGAGTTACCATAGAATTGGAACCTACCTTGGAGCAAGAAATTCGTAAAGGTCAGATTGGTGATGCTAAGATTCAGGAGATCAAGGATCTGATAACAGAGGGTAGAGGCCCGGAATTCACAGAGGATGAGCAAGGCACGATATGGTTCAAGAATCGGATCTGTGTTCCCGATATTGATAGTCTTCGGGAAACTATATTGAAGGAAGCACATGACTCAGTTTATTCTATCCACCCTGGTAGCACTAAGATGTATCAGGATTTGAAGCAAAAGTATTGGTGGTATGGACTAAAGAGAGATGTGGCTGCACATGTGGCTATGTGCGATGTGTGCCAAAGAGTTAAGGCTGAACACCAGAGGCCAGCCGGACTACTGCATCCACTGAAGATACCTAAGTGGAAATGGGAAGAGATTGGCATGGACTTCATTGTTGGATTACCCTGCACATCTGCTGGATATGATTCTATATGGGTGATTGTGGACAGGCTAACTAAAGTAGCCCACTTTATTCCAGTGAAGACCACATATTCAGGAGCCAAGTTAGCAGAGTTGTACATGGCACAGATTGTCTACTTACATGGTGAGCCAAAGAAGATTGTATCAGACCGGGGATCACAGTTTACCTCTCGATATTGGAAGAAGTTACACGAGTCCTTGGATACAAGATTGAATTTTAGTTCAGCTTACCATCCACAGACTGATGGGCAGACTGAGAGGACTAACCAAGTACTGGAAGATATGTTAAGAGCTTGTGCTCTTAAGCATGGTGGTAGTTGGGATAAGAGTTTGCCGTATGCAGAGTTCTCATATAATAATAGCTATCAGGCCAGTTTGAAGATGTCACCATTTGAAGCTTTATATGGCAGGAAGTGCAGGACCCCATTGTATTGGGATCAAACTGGTGAAAGACAGTTGTTTGGGCCTGAGATTATACAAGAAGCAGAGGAGCAAGTTCAGCAAATAAGGGAGAATTTGAGGACTGCACAGTCCAGGCAGAAAAGCTATGCTGACACCCGGAGGAGACTGCTTGAGTTTAAGGAGGGAGATTATGTCTATTTGAAGGTGTCACCACTCAGGGGTATGAGAAGATTTAAAGTCAAAGGAAAGTTGTCCCCTCGCTTTATTGGACCCTTCTTAATTTTAAAGCGAGTGGGAGAGGTTGCATATCAATTGGAGTTACCGGATCATCTCGCGGATGTTCACGATGTCTTTCATGTATCTCAGCTGAAGAAATGTCTCAGGGTGCCTGAAGAACAGTTACCAATGGAAGACCTTAGCGTTCAAGATGACCTGACTTATGCTGAGTACCCCATCAAGATTTTGGATACTTTGACTCGCGTTACGAGGAATAAGGTTATAAAGATGTGCAAAGTGCAATGGAGCCACCACGGTGAAGATGAAGCAACTTGGGAAAGAGAAGAAGAGCTTCGGATAGATTTTCCTCACCTTTTCCCTAGATCTTCCTAAATCTCGAGGACGAGATTATTTTTAAGGGGGGTAGGATTTGTAATACTCAAAAGTGTATAAAAAGGATTATATGGTGATATCCTTATTTTATGTGTCATATTTGCATCATGAAAAGAGCATACATGTAATTAAGAGGATTTAATCCAAACAAATGATTCTAAAATAACATAAAGTACATCTTGTTGGAGTTTTATGTTTGTGCATTAAATAAAAATAATAATAATATAAAAATGGTTAGAAATTGGATTAAACCCTAAATTGAAAATTAGGGTTTGAAAGTAAGAAGAGAAATGATATAAATATAAATAATATAAATATATTTCTAGAATTTGTATTTTTCATTTCATAATATGATTTGATAACAAATTTGCACAAGGTTTGAAACTAAATTCGAATTCAAATTGAACTTGAAAATAAGAAAGAAAAGGGAAATCAGAAAAAGAAAAAGAATAAAAAGCTACCTGGGCCGACTGTACCTAATTTCGGCCCACCATGCCATTCCCTCCGCGCGGCCCACCTCAATTTACAGACAGGCGCCGACGCCTCTGACCCATCGCTCAGCCGCACGTATCCACACCCCGCGCACGGGCGCTCTCTGCTTCGCGGGCCCCGACGGTCAGACCCGTCGTCTCCGCGAGATCCGCGGGCACTTCAACCGAACTCCGGACGACTCGTCGCGTCAGGTAGCCAACCGACCCTCTCCCACCTCGCCTAGGTCGTTATAAAGGGACTCCAGCCGTGACCCTTTCCTCCTCTTGACTCTCGCGCTCCGTTCTAGTCGCCGCTAACCACTGAGAGCCACCTCGCGGCTGTCGACGGCAAAACTCCACTGTGCTTGCGCCCCGCCCCGGGTTTTCGGTCGAATAGCGTCGCCAGGACCCAGGGAAGGTGTGCGTGCACCGGCATCGGGTTGGGAGCGATCTACGCCGGCGAATTCTTCACCAGAGCTTCACCACCGCTTCGGATCCGCCGTGCACCGTGGTCGGCCTCATCGGCTTGGTCATCCTCGGTGAGACGCCCTCTACGTGATCACATAGCCCTTAATTTCATTTTTCTCGCGGTATTAGCCACAATGGGTGGCCAGGGTGGTGGAATTTGATGGCGCCGGCGAGGGCTCCACCGTGGCCGGGGCACCTCTGCTCGGCTGCCGTCGGGAGGTTGGGGACTGTTCCCTGTCGTTGGATCCTGATCCAGCGGTGGGAATTGGTCCGCGCGTACCAGTTCGGCGGGTCGATCTGGTCCGTCCATCTCTGAACAAGCGCTTGAGATTCATAGCAGGCTTCATAAAATCCGGGCGGTCAGTTTGGGATCGTGTGGCTCAGATCTGCGCGGGATTTCATAAAGCGCGAATCTAATCGTAGCCGTAGATCGTCGATCGGGCGGCCAGATTCCCCCCGTACCCCTTCGGCTCTGGATTCTTGCTAAAGAGCCCCTCTGCTTTCCAGAAACCAACCCGCAGTCCATAGACACTGTTGACCGAGTCTCAGGAAACTTATAAGGAAGCCCCTGTACTTTCCAGAAAATGGTGCGCAGTCCATAGGATTATTATAATCGGAGAAAATAAAATAAAAATAGATTTTTAATATAAAATAAGTGCTAGAATTTGTATAATTCGTAGAAATTTCATATAAACTCCAAATTAGCTCATTCCAGTTCCTAAAATTTTGTAATTTTATTCTCCATCATCTAGAGTCTCTGTTTCTACATGAAAACAGTTAGAAAATTAATTTCTCATCTAATCCTATTTTAATCACATTAAACCTTAGGAAATTCATAACTTGAATTCTATAACTCCAAATTTAGTGATTCCAGTTCCTATGATCTTATTTTAATGTATAGATTTTTACTGTGTATTTTATTTGCATGTTTGATGTGATGTTAATTTATGCTATACTATGTATGTATTGTGTTGATGCGAGTAGACGAGCAAGCCACTGTGGATCCTGAGGTTCAACAAGTAGAAGTAGCTGAGCAGGAGCTCATTGAAGGCAAGTTGTGCCCTTGATCACTTACTTTTTCCCAGCCATGTTCTT
Organism: Zea mays; assembly: GCF_902167145.1. Classification (NCBI taxonomy): domain Eukaryota; kingdom Viridiplantae; phylum Streptophyta; class Magnoliopsida; order Poales; family Poaceae; genus Zea; species Zea mays. The sequence continues at coordinate 194,522,168 of NC_050099.1, read as the reverse complement.
ATTAATTATAATGATCTGCATATGTTAATTTTGATGGGATCCTTTAGGTTACCCAGTTTTGGTTATCTTTATACCTTGTTCACCCCTGAAATATTTTTGGGTAGTATCTGCTATTGCTTTATGTGGATTGGGTATGGAGATACAACATTCATGATTAATCTTTTATTATCTTGTTATTACTACTGTTCATGTTAAGATCATTATGTTAATGGGAACATGGAGCGACCACCCGGGAAAACAGTGCTACCACAAGGGTATAATGGGACGCCCTTGGCTGATTAACTAGGAAAGCTAGTGGAGGTCTTCCTTACCCGAAAGGGGCAAGGGCAGTAAGGGAGTGGTCAGTGTAGGGAGGTCCTTGGTTGATTTTGCTGCGATGGCGGTCAGGCAAGAACCCTGCATTGGAGCTTCCTATAAACTGTAGCGGGACTTCTGAAGCTAGTGGAACTTTGTAAAGGCCTCGTAGTGTTGCCCTGCCTCGCCTCCTCGGTAGAGGTGTATGGGATTGGCCATCTCTTGGCAGATGGGTAACATGACTTGTGGGTAAAGATGCGCAACCTCTGCAGAGTGTAAAACTGGTATACTAGCCGTGCTCACGGTCATGAGCGGCTCGGGCCCTCACATGATTAATTTATGGAACTTAAATTTAATTTGACATTTGCATCGCATCTGGGATTATTTTATTATTACTTTTCTTTATTATTATTAAGGTTTGGTATTTACTTACACTTAGTAATTGCTAATAAAATTTTGACCAACTTATAAAAGCAATGCTCAGTTTCAGCCTTTATGCCATTGATCAGCCTTACACTTCATGAACTCCCACCTTTGGTGAGTTCATGCCACATTATTCCCCACGACTTGTTGAGCTATGAACGTATGTGAGCTCACTCTTGCTGTCTCATACCCCCCCCACAGGAGAAGAACATGTGGTCGAAGAGGAGCCACCTAACACTGAGGCATTCGACTTGATCTAGGTGGCGTTTCTCAGTTGACATTGGCACCGACGATCCTTAGTTCGTTTTACATTTTTTCCTTTATTTTGTAATAAGTCTTCTGCTATGTAATAATTACTCTGATGTTTTATGACATTTATCTCTATACACTCTGTTATTATATATGTTGTCTTCTTGGCGCATGTATGAGATGCACCCGGCTTTGTCCTTTAAAACCGGGTGTTACACACGTGGTGGAACACACAACACACCACGCGAAGTCGCGGACAGGCATGGCAACACTGCCAACGTTGGCCGGCGCCCTCTCGCTCTCGCCCTCGCTGTCTCGCGACGCTTGTAACCCCTACTACGAGCACCCCGGTGTGAGAAAACACAAGCCACATTTGCCTCTTGTGTTCCATCTTGCATCAACCCATCTGGGCAGGGACACGCAACAACAAATTTACTGGTCGGTTGACGGTCCTCGAGGGTCCGAAACGCCGACAGATAGCCAAGAGGAATTCCTTATTAAGGAAAATAAAAAGCATGTTAAAGTGAAAAATGCTTATGCTGAGGAAGCAAAGAAAAACAAAAACTTGACTAAGGAGCTTAGCATTTGCCATGACACCATTTCAAACCTTAGAACCGAGAATGCTAGTTTAATTGCTAAGGTTGAAAAATTAAATGCTTGTAATGATTCAATTGATAGTCTTAGAAATGAAAATGACAATTTAGTTTCTAAGATTAAAGAGCTAAATGTTTGCAATGATTCTATTTCTTGTCTTAGAGATGAGAATGCAATTTTAAATGCTAAGATAGAGGAATTAAAATCTTGCAAACCCTCTACATCTACTGTTGAACATGTTTCTATTTGTACTAGATGTAGAGATGTTAATGTAGAAGCTATTCATGATCACCTTGCTTTAATTAAACAACAAAATGATCATATAGCTCAATTAACTGCCAAAATTAATGAGCATGAAATTGATAATAAAAAGTTTAAATTTGCTAGAAGCATGCTCTATAATGGGAGACGCCTTGGCATCAAGGATGGCATTGGTTTCCAACAGGGAAGCAATGTCAAAATTAATGCACCTAAAAGATTGTCTAATTTTGTAAAGTGCAAGGCACCCATGATTCAGGATAATTAGGGTTACATTTTATATCCTGCTAATTATCTTGAGCACAAGTTTAGGAGAATTCATGCTAAGAAATCTCATTCTGTTTCTCACCATGTTTTTTTGTATAAGAATGAGGCTTCTAGCTCTAGGCAATCAACCCATGTTAAATTGCGTAAAAAGAAAACTCCTACTGCATCAAATGAGCCTAACATTTCATTTAAGACTTTTGATGCTTCTTATGTGCTTACTAACAAATCAGGCAAAGTAGTTGCAAATATGTTGGAGGCAAACCAAGGGTTCCAAGACTTGTGTTTGGGTACCCAAGGTGCTTGTTTCTAACATGAAAGGACCCAAGACTGTTTGGGTACCTAAGAACAAGGCCTAAAACTGTTTTGCAGGTTTATGCATCCGGGGGCTCAAGTTGGATAATTAATAGCGGGTGCACAAACCACATGACTGGGGAGAAAAGGATGTTCTCCTCCTACGAGAAAAACGAAGATCCCCAAAGAGCTATCACATTCGGGGATGGAAATCAAGGTTTGGTCAAAGGACTTGGTAAAATTGCTATATCACCTGACCATTCTATTTCTAATGTTTTTCTTGTAGATTCTTTAGATTATAACTTGCTTTCTGTATCTCAATTATGCAAAATAGGCTACAACTGTCTATTTACAGATGTAGGTGTTATTGTTTTTAGAAGAAGTGATGATTCAGTAGCATTTAAGGGAGCATTGGAGGGTCAGCTATACTTAGTTGATTTTAACAAAGCTGAACTCGATACTTGCTTAATTGCTAAGACTAATATGGGTTGGCTCTGGCATCGCCGACTAGCCCATGTTGGATGAAGAATCTTCACAAGCTTCTAAAGGGAGAGCACCTTTTAGGACTAATAAATGTTCATTTTGAGAAAGACAGAGTTTGTAGCGCATGTCAAGCAGGAAAGCAAGTTGACACTCATCATCCACACAAGAACATCATGACAACTGACAGGCCGCTTGAGCTACTCCACATGGATTTATTCAGCCTAATTGCTTACATAAGCATTGACAGGAGTAAGTATTGTCTTATAATTGTGGATGACTATTCTCGCTTCACTTGGGTATTCTTTTTGCAGGAAAAATCACAAACCCAAGAGACTTTAAAGGGATTCTTGAGACGGGCTCAAAATGAGTTCGGATTGAGAATCAAGAAGATAAGAAGCGATAATGGGACGAAGTTCAAGAACTCTTAAATCGAAGGCTTTCTTGAGGATGAGGGCATCAAACATGAGTTCTCTTCTCCCTACACCTCAACAAAATGGTGTAGTGGAGTGGAAGAATAGAACTTTACTGGACATGGCGAGGACCATGCTTGATGAGTACAAGACTCCGGATCGGTTTTGGGCTGAGGCGATTAACACCGCCTGCTACTCCATCAACCGCTCTACCTTCACCGAATCCTCAAGAAGACATCATACGAACTCCTCACTGGTAAAAAGCCCAATGTTTCATATTTTAGAGTCTTTGGTAGCAAATGTTTTATTCTTGTTAAAAGAAGTAGAAAATCTAAATTTGCTCCTAAGGCTATAGAAGGCTTTTTACTAGGATATGACTCAAACACAAGGGCATATAGAGTCTTCAACAAATCCACTGGATTAGTTGAGGTTTCTTATGACATTGTGTTTGATGAGACTAATGGCTCCCAAGTGGAGCAAGTTGATCTTGATGAGCTAGATGATAAAGAGGCTTCGTGCATCGCGCTAAGGAACATGTCCATTGGGGATGTGTGTCCTAAGGAATCCGAAGAGCCCACACAAGCACAAGATCAACCATCATCTTTCAATCAAGCATCTCCACCAACTCAAGATGAGGATCAGGCTCAATACAATGAAGATGAAGATCAAGAGAATGAGCCACCTCAAGAGGAGGACAATGATCAAGGGGGAGATGAAGTTGATCAAGACAAGGAAGATGATCAAGAGATATAGGGTCAAAGACCGCCACACCCAAGAGTCCACCAAGCAATTCAACGAGATCACCCCGTCAACTCCATCCTCGGTGACAAACATAAGGGGGTAACTACTAGATCTCGAGTTGCTCACTTCTGTGAACATTACTCTTTTGTCTCCTCTATTGAGCCATACAAGGTAGAGGATGCACTAAGAGATTCAGATTGGGTGCTGGCTATGCAAGAGGAGCTCAACAACTTCACGAGGAATGAGGTATGACATTTATTTCCACGTCCTAACCAAAATGTTGTAGGTACCAAGTGGGTATTCCGCAACAAGTAAGATGAGCATGGTGTGGTGACAAGGAACAAAGCCTGACTTGTGGCCAAAGGATATTCACAAGTCGAAGGTGTTGGGGACTTGTTCTCAAGTGCTAAGAGTTAAGAACAAGGCAACATAGAAAATGTTAATTGTTAACGTCCTTCGTCCTCCGAAGCATTATTTCCCTTAGGATATAATAACTTGTGGACGAAGGTTATGAAAGACATACCTTCATAAATTCATCAAACAATGACGAAGGATAAAATATAAAGAATGTAAGAGAAAACATGAACAATCATTTATTATTACTGAACATAAACAAAAATATCATTGAATTATAAGTGTACCTTCAATCGGAAGGAAATGATAGTACAAGCGTGACGCAGAAAGCAAATGCCAAGTCAGCGTAAATAGTACGGGGATACTGTTCACCTATTTATAGACACGGGACACAGCCCTTATAAAATTACATTCATGCCCTTTACATTTGATAATAACTCTATAGTAGTCTATCGAGGTCTGAATAGCCTTTTCATCTTTAAGTCGGTTCCACTCTTTGCTGTTACGCCGAAGCTTTCCTGCTCAACACCTTCGGCTCTGTAGCAAGCTTCGTATTATTCCAGTCTACTGCAATGCCGACTTTAGTCCGAGGGTACCTGTTCACACATTGCACTACAGAAATACTGTTAAATCCTTGTTTTTGAGGACCTTCGGACTCCGAAGGTCCCCAACAGTAGCCCCTCGCAATATTAATTTGTTTGAAATAATAAATTTAGATTGCGATATGGACGAAGGCTTTTACGCCGAAGGTCCGAAAAAACACCTTCCCTTTGCTAGAATAGCAACATTCAATGACAAGTGGGGTCTTTCAATTTTCAACGCACCGAGCGTATATATACGGCCATACCGCAAACTCATTTTGCACGCTTTCTGGCCAACCACTCCCGCTCACTCAATTTTTAGCTCTTGTGCACTGTGTTTTGCTAAGCTTTTAGCTTTGAAGCTTCGGATTTGAAAACAGTTTTTTAGTGCTTCCGAAGATGTCTGAAGCTGCTAAGAAGGCTGCTGCTGAGATGAAGCTGAGTCTTGATGAAGAGAAGAACTTAGGATTTCTTATAGCGATGTCGAAGACCAACACAGAAAAAATCACCAATGAGATTCTGGAAGGACTGTCTGAAGACACTGGTGACAGTGAAAGTTATGATGTAGACAGCGGTGGCGAAGACTCCGAAGATCGCCCCTGGCGACCAAGTCATTCAGTTTATGGTAAATCAACTATCAAAGAGAATCATCTTGTTAATATGAGAGGAAGGTATTTCCGGGATTTGTCCGTTGTGAGGGCCGACGAAGGGGAGAAGACTTGTCCACATCCTGAAGAGAATGAAGTCGTAGTATTCCGAAGCTTTTTGAAGGCTGGGCTGCGATTGCCCTTGAGCAGCTTCGTCGTGGAAGTGCTGAAGATTTTTGAAGTCTATCTTCACCAACTTACCCCCGAGGCCATCATAAGGCTGAACATCTTCGTGTGGGCCGTGCGAAGCCAAGGTCTGAAGCCTGATGCAAAAAGTTTCTGCAATATGCACGAATTATCATACGAGACAATACCTTGGGGTAAGGAACAGTATCACAATAACTTTGGCTGCTACAGTTTTGTTTCTCGGTCTGGGTCAAGCTGTCCCGTGCCAACTTTTCGGAAGAGGTGGCCTAGCGGCTGGATGACAGAATGGTTTTATGTAAAAAATGATCTGAAAGCACGGGAAGACATCAAAGGTATAATCATGCGACCTATTTGGCAAAGCTTCGGCCTTCGGAGGCCGAAGGTTGAAATGAATGAAGCCGCCGAAGAGTGCCAAAGAGCCTTCGGCGTTGTCTGCTCTTTTATAGGAACAAGGGACTTAGTACAAGAGCATATCGCCTTCAGGGTGTGGCCGCTTGCGGAGAAATGGGAAATGCCACAAGAAACCATTAAAGAGGCCGACGAAGGTGGACTTATCAGATTTAAGTACACTTTTAAATTTGGAGATAAATTTATTGAGCCAGATGATGAGTGGTTGAAAAGCATTGACAATTTAAGTGATGAGCTACTCGGGACCTACTCGAAGGCTGAAGATAACGCAATGTCAGCAGCCTTCGGAGGCCGAAAAAAGAAGAGACTGAATCGGGTATTTGATGCCATCGGGTTTGTCTACCCTGACTATTGCTATCTCATTCGGAGGCAGAAGAGAAAAAACACAACCTCTGCAAAAGAAGAAGCTGCAGCTGCTCCTAGCGAGCCAGAACCGAAAAGGAAAAAGTTAAAGGTTCTTACGCATCGGCCGCGTTATATTGAACCAGCTTCGGTGCCCAAGTTTACCGGAAAAACTTCTTCGGCCACCGAAGCTGAAAAACCAACCGAGCCAGCCTTATTGCCAGAGATCGCAGAAACGGCCGAAGTGCCACCAAAGATAGAATCAGAACAATCAAACATTTTGTTGTCAGAAACAAAAGAGAAAACCGAAGCGCCGTCCACAGAAAAAATTGAAGAGGTAAAAGAAGCAACTGAGGGCTCCAAAACATCAGAAGTTTTGAGTCCTACAGCAATCATTGGGACAGCAAAAAATGAAAAAGTGCCAACCGCAACTCCGAAGAGAAAGAGAATGGCTAATGTGCTAGATGTACTGGAAACGATCAAATCTTCGAGCACACCTCCGAAGAAGGCTACTGTTACTCCTGAAACAACAGCTGAAATTTCTGGTTCTACAGCTCCAGAGCAAGAAATTGAAGCCGAAGCTGGGCCCTCAGAGCCCGCAAAAACTTTGGAAAGTGAAGCAGAAAAAATAACAAAGCCAACTTTTAAAGAAACTGGTGTTGTTACCCCCGAAGCATCCCCCAAAATTCGTGATTATATTTTTCGTCATGCTTCGGGGAAAAAATTATCAGAAAAAGAAGAACAAGAAGCCCAGCACTATGCCCAAAAGTTGAAATATCCAAAGGGGGCGTTGATATTTAATGGCAGTGGAGAAGAAGATTTCTTGTATTGTCTCCCCGATAGCAAGGAAATTTCTGTCTGTCGGGAGATGAGCAGAAGCTTCGGATTCCCAACTTTAGAAGACGGACTTTCGGTGCTGTCAAAGAACGATCTGGCTGACAGCCTAGCTTACAACAGTTTAAAGGTGCGAGAAATGGAATTCTCGTGTTTTTTGTTGAGTTCAAAAATTTTTCGTTTGTTTAAAACTATTGACACAGACATATTCCTGTTTGCAGGGCCTGATACTCAGCAATGCCCTCAGGGCACAGAAAGATGCTGAGGACGAAGGATGTACTATAGCCCTGAGCAACCTTCGTTCCGAAGTGATTGAACTGAGGAACGAAGGTCTCGAAAAAGACAAAATATTATACTCATTGATAGATAAAATAAAGGAGAACGAAGCTGCTTTTAAAAGTCAAGCTGAAGCTCAGAAACGCGAAATTGAAGACCTTCGGAAACAACTGGCCAGAGCCAAAGAAGAACGTATACTTCAAGAAACAAAGCGTGAACTCAGCGATCAATGGGCAGATCACCTAGAAGTGACTGTTGAAGAGCTTCGTTCATCCAAAAAGAGATGCTACAACAAATCTATAGATTGTGTTAAAAAATTAAAGGCTAGCTTCGCCAAGGTCGGCGCATTCTCAAGTGAGGAAAACTTTTCGAGAGGCAATCCCGAAGGTGTCATTGAATGGATTGACCACGAAGCTGAAGCCTTCGAAGAAATTTTAAATAGTCGAGGAGATATATGTGCCTTCTCTGGCGCCAGAGGGATTGCCACCATCTTAGAGAAGAAGGGCTGTGAACATGTAAAAATTCTAGCACAGTCCGAAGCTGCCTTGTCCTTTGAAGATACAAGAGATCCTACGGCCGAAGCTAGCATAATTGGTGGAAAGTTTTTTACCGATATCTGGGATAATGGTGGCCGAGAAATGGCCGGAGAAATTATTCGAAGAAGTGAGAAGGGCATTCACGATGCTAGAGCAGTAGCTGAGGCTGCTGACAAGAGCACAGAAGCCGAAGATCAACTAGGTACTAAATAATGGTTTTTATCGTGTTGTAATCTTTAGGCTTTAAGATCTGCTTGCGATTTGTAATAGCAATGTAGCCGTGTCCTGCTTCAGATCCGACTAAAGCGCCTTCGGACCCCCAGCCGAAGGGGGATGACGAAATTAAAAAGATGGCCGAAGATATTATGGATAAAGTCGTGAATCGACTCCTGAATGAGGCTGCAGAAGTCGTTTTGAGAGAGGATTAAGCATTTTTGTAAAAAACTTCTGAAATGTAATATAATGTAACATTTTGTAACCCTGAATGTAATATATCTATTTTTGTTATTCAATTCTTTACGATGCATGAAACTTTACATACATACCGTTTTTGAGTCTTTGGCGAAAAAACACCTTCCCTTCTTTTCATGCTTCGTGAAGAAGAACTACCATTTATCACAACAATATCCGAAGTATCATGGAAAAGTGCTGAAGCTTCGTAGAAACAATCTTCAAGGCTATACTTCAGAAATCAATATTGTTTCTCCTTATGACTTGGCATGATTTGCCCCTTTTTCAAAGCGTTTTTCCGAAGATTAATGTCATATCTCTTTCTTATGCCACATGCATTATGATGTATAATGCTTATGTTATGCAAGGATGATGTGATGATGTTATGCTATGTAAGGTGATATTCCGAAGATACACGCATATTTGCGCGATAAAACACAATCTTTTTGTGAATCAGCATTGTCTTTTCGCTATAAGCCTCCCTTAGGAGCTTCTTCGCCTTTTACTTCAGCGGAATCAGCGTTGACTTTTCGCTGTAAGCTCTGCATTCCCTTAGGAACGTCTTTGGAGCTTCTTCGCCTTTTACTTAGGCGGTATAAGCTCTGCATTCCCTTAGGAACGTCTTTGGAGCTTCTTCGCCTTTTACTTAGGCGGTATCAGCGTTGACTTTTCGCTGTATGCTCTGCATTCCTTTTGGAACGACTTTGGAGCAGAAAACTTACACTGCGCTCGCTTCGGAACGACTTTTTGTGACTTCGTCAAACTTACTCTGCGTTCCGCAGAACGACTTTTTGTTGTTTCGAAGAATTTTCGCCAGTCCGAAGGTCCTTTTTATTATCACAAGCCTGTGGAGAAAACATATTTTTCTTGTAGGAATCAACGAAACTAATTACATGAAACCTAAACAATGTCCTTTATTACAGAAAATAAAACTGAATGAAAAAGATTGCTATTAAGGTAGGATATTTGTCAATAGATGTGCTTTGATTCTGGCACTGTGCTGTTGACCGTGCGAGCTTCGGACTGTTCTCTGAAGTCCCTTTGGTGCGGAGCATATTGGCTCCCTTCTGGCTACTGGCCTTGTTGCAACGGAGGTGGAGGCGGAGGTTGTTGCCAGGAAGCTTGAGGCTGACTCGCCGAAGCAGCAGAGACTGCAGGATGGTTGCCCACATATTCTGGGATGTAGGGCGAATGATACGAAGCTGTATGCATGACCTGCTTCGGCTGGGCTTGTTGTGCTGCTGCTTCAGCTATTTCCTTTTGCTTCTGTATAGTAACATGGCACATCCTGGTAGTATGGCCTTTGTTCTCACCGCAGAATAAGCAAAAGATTCTTCTCGGTTGATCGCCAAATCTTCCTCCGAAGCCCCTGGCGCCTCTGCCTCTTGGAGCTGGTGGCCGGAAGGAGCTTTGCTGTTGTCCAGAAGCCTGTGAGGAGTATTGTGGCTTTTGCTGTTGGCTTCCTCTGTCATCATTTTGTGTAGAATTGTGAATTGATCGCACATGCCTCGGGTAAAACCTCCCTCCGAAGCCCCTGGTCATTTCAGAAAACCTGAAAGCCTCCTCCCTTCTTTGGCGAAAATCATTGTCGGCCCGAATGTATTCATCCATTTTCTGGAGAAGCTTCTCCAAAGTTTGAGGAGGCTTCCTGGCGAAGTACTGAGCTGACGGACCTGGCCGAAGCCCCTTGATCATGGCCTCGATGACAATTTCATTGGGCACCGTTGGTGCCTGTGCCCTCAGACGCAAGAACCTTCGGACATATGCCTGAAGGTATTCTTCGTGGTCCTGAGTGCACTGGAACAGAGCCTGAGCAGTGACCGGCTTCGTCTGAAATCCTTGAAAGCTGGTTAACAACAAATCCTTCAGCTTCTGCCATGAAGTGATCGTGCCTGGTCGAAGGGAGGAATACCAGGTTTGAGCAACACTTCTGACAGCCATAACGAAAGATTTGGCCATGACTGAAGCATTGCCACCATACGAAGAAACTGTTGCTTCGTAGCTCATCAAAAACTGCTTCGGGTCTGAATGGCCATCGAATACAGGGAGCTGAGGCGGCTTGTAGGACGGGGGCCAAGGTGTAGCCTGCAGCTCAGCGGACAGAGGAGAAGCATCATCAAAAACAAAATTCCCATGATGGAAATTGTCATACCAATCATCTTCGTTGGGAAAACCCTCCTGATGAAGATCTTGATGCTGAGGCCTTCGGTGTTGCTCGTCCTGAGCAAGATGACGAACTTCTTCAGAGGCTTCGTCTATCTGCCTCTGCAGTTCAGCTACCCTGGCCATCTTTTCTTTCTTGCGTTGAACCTGCTGCTGAAGGATTTCCAGATTTTGAATCTCCTGATCTAGATCATCCTCCGGAGGTGTTGGACTGGTAGCCTTCCTCTTCTGGCTTCGTGCCTCTCTAAGAGAAAGGACGTCTTGATTAGGGTCCAGCGGCTGCAGCGTGCCAGCCCCTGGTGCTGAAGCCTTCTTCGGCGGCATGACGAAGGTGATGCTTGTCGAAGATGTTGAAAAGCTCAAGAAATGGAAGTGAGTTCACCGGAGGTGGGCGCCAATGTTGGGGACTTGTTCTCAAGTGCTAAGAGTTAAGAACAAGGCAACATAGAAAATGTTAATTGTTAACGTCCTTCGTCCTCTGAAGCATTATTTCCCTTAGGATATAATAACTTGTGGACGAAGGTTATGAAAGACATACCTTCATAAATTCATCAAACAATGACGAAGGATAAAATATAAAGAATGTAAGAGAAAACATGAACAATCATTTATTATTACTGAACATAAACAAAAATATCATTGAATTATAAGTGTACCTTCAATCGGAAGGAAATGATAGTACAAGCGTGACGCAGAAAGCAAATGCCAAGTCAGCGTAAATAGTACGGGGATACTGTTCACCTATTTATAGACACGGGACACAGCCCTTATAAAATTACATTCATGCCCTTTACATTTGATAATAACTCTATAGTAGTCTATCGAGGTCTGAATAGCCTTTTCATCTTTAAGTCGGTTCCACTCTTTGCTGTTACGCCGAAGCTTTCCTGCTCAACACCTTCGGCTCTGTAGCAAGCTTCGTATTATTCCAGTCTACTGCAATGCCGACTTTAGTCCGAGGGTACCTGTTCACACATTGCACTACAGAAATACTGTTAAATCCTTGTTTTTGAGGACCTTCGGACTCCGAAGGTCCCCAACAGAAGGTTTGGACTTTGGTGAAACCTATGCACCCGTAGCTAGGCTTGAGTCAATTCGTATATTACTTGCCTATGCTACTTACCATGGCTTTAAGCTTTATCAAATGGACGTGAAAAGTGCCTTCCTCAATGGACCAATCAAGGAAGAGGTCCATGTTGAGCAACCTCCCGGCTTTGAAGATAGTGAGTACCCAAACCATGTTTATAAACTCTCAAAGACGCTTTATGGGCTTAAGCAAGCCCCAAGAGCATGGTATGAATGCCTAAGAGATTTCCTTATCACTAATGGCTTCAAAGTCGGAAAAGCCGATCCTACTCTCTTTACTAAAACTATTGCAAAAGATTTGTTTGTATGCCAAATTTATGTTGATGATATCATATTTGGGTCTACTAACAAATCAACTTGTGAAGAGTTTAGTAGGATTATGATTCAAAAATTCGAGATGTTTATGATGGGGGAGTTGAAGTATTTTCTAGGATTTTATGTCAAGCAACTCTAAGAGGGCACCTTCATCAGCCAAACAAAGTACATTCAAGACATACTTAGCAAGTTTGGAATGAAGGATGCCAAGCCCATCAAGACACCCATGGGAACAAATGGGCATCTCGACCTCGACACAAGAGGTAAATCCGTAGATCAAAAGGTATACCGGTCCATGATAGGATCTTTACTCTATCTATGTGCATCTCGACCGGATATTATGCTTTCCGTATGCATATGTGCAAGGTTCCAAGCCGATTCTAAGGAAGTTCACCTTAGGGACGTGAAAAGAATCATGAGATATTTAGTTTACACTCCTAAGTTTGGTCTTTGGTACCCCAAGGGATCCACTTTTGATTTAATAGGATATTCAGATGCTGGTTGGGAAGGGTGTAAAATTAATAGAAAGAGCACATCAGGGACTTGTCAGTTTCTGGAAAGATCCCTGGTGTCTTGGGCTTCAAAGAAACAAAACTCAGTAGCTCTTTCCACCGTCGAAGCCGAATACATTGCCGCAGGCCATTGCTGTGCACACTTACTTTGGATGAGGCAAACCCTTAGGGACTATGGCTACAAATTAAGCAAAGTCCCTCTCCTATGTGATAATGAGAGTGACATCCGCATGACGGATAATCCCGTTGAACACAGCCTCACTAAGCACATAGACATTCGGTATCACTTTTTGAGGGATCACCAACAAAGGGGGGATATCGAGATAGCTTATGTTAGCACCAAAGAACAATTAGCCGATATCTTTACCAAACCATTAGATGAGAAAACTGAAAGTGCAGTCATCCCTTTTGTGAGTTTTGGTGATTTGGATAACAACACATTTAAAGGTCTAACAAGTTTGCTAAGTGTTGAACAGGAAATTCAGTATGATGAACATACTTGAATAGTGTATAATGATCAGTGAACAAGGTTCAACACAAGGTCAAATAACCAGTGAGACAATGCAAATGGATATAATATGGTCTCTATATTGGTTTGGATATATGGACAAGTCCTGAGAAATCACTATGCATAAATATGATCATAATAGAGGTTGAAGTGATTAAGAGGATTGGTCAAGCCAAAGTGAATAAGATATGAGGAATCATGAATTGGCTTGACCATATTACTATTAGTCCATATATGAATATATGAGAATCAAACTAGAGCTTGATTGATCTTAGCAGTTATATCTAGATGTCATTCAAGCAAGGTTCACAATATTGAAGAAATGATTCTCTCAATGGATGCTCAATAGGATGTGACTCAAGAATGGCTTGATAGGGTGAAGATAGCAAGGAAAGGGCTTCGAGGAACTAAGCGAAGGTGAAGGCCAAGCGATGGCTTGTAGACCGAGGTACCATGGCTAAGGTGAAGAAGAGAGTACTTGCACTAAGTCGATGAACTAATCAGCTATAAAGAGTTACAACATGTTGATGCATCAGTAAGGTGACTTGAAGCCATGATTTGAACTCATATATGGTGAAATGGCACAAGTCACAGGCTCGATTTGTGTTTGCTTCAAAAGGTGAGACAAGGATGTTAGTGATCCTTATGAAGCAACACCATGGAGAAATCACACATGAGACACCAATTACTCAAGGAGTTTACTTAATTATATTTTATTTAACTTGAGTATAGGAATCGTCGTACTATCAAGGGGGGTCCAAAAGGAAGGTTGGTGTTGGTACTAAAGCTCAAAATCCTTGATCTAAAACTTCCATTTTACCCTGGTTTCACTTCGGTTTTTTCAAAATCTGTGCAACAGTTCAAAAACCGGTTCAACCGGACCTAAAACCGGTTCAACCAGTTTCTGCACTGTTCCCCTCTGTCACTGCCAGTCTGCCAGTCAGTCCTGACAGAAAAAGTCATGTGCAGATTTTTGGAAAACTGGTTCAACCGAATTTTGAATCCGGTTCAATCGAATTTGAAACCGGTTGAACCGAATTTGAAACCGGTTCAATCGAATTTGAGTCTGGTCCAGTCTCCGGCTGAGTCCGCCAGTGAACCGAAAACCGACTGGTGGAATCCGGTTCAACCGAATTTGAAACCGGTTCAACCGAATTTCAGTCAGATTTTCCTAACGGCCACCAGCTTTTGGGGCACCTTTATATACACCTCCCACACTCTTCCCCACAGTAGAGCACGCACAAAACTTCATTTCTAACCTGAGAAACACCTCCCACTCTCTCTCACACACCTCTTGCCTCTCCCATTTCAAATCTTTGGAGAGAAATCTTTGAGTGAGTTTGAGAGCTACGGTTTTTGTGCTTCATCTCCAAATCTCTCTTGCTCTTCTTGATTCGAGCTTTGGTACTACATTGAGTTCTTTGTGGATTCATTACTCTTGGAGCTTCTAGCTCCTAGACGACTAGGTGTCTCTTGTGAGTCTCCAAATCTTGTGGAAGACCACAAGAAAGTTTGTATTACCCGCTCGTTTGAGCAAAGATTATTGTGTGGGCTTGACCTTTGTGGTCGGCAAAGGGAGGATTAGGGTTGAAAGAGACCCGACTCTTTGTGGGCGCCTCAACGAGGAAGTAGGGCACCTTGGTGGTGTGACCGAACCTCGGGATAAATCTTGTGTCTCTTGTGTTCTTGCTCATTGTGTTTGTTTGTGTTCTTCGTTCTCTCACCATTGCGTGGAAGATTTGTTTATATATATTTGGTATGTGGATTTTGAGAAGTGCCCTTCTCAGATCTACTATTTTGAACCCTGTGGATCAACTAGAACATCTCATTTCCAAAGTTAACTGGGTGAATTTCGAGATCAATTCAGTTTTACCCAGTTTGATTCTAGTTTTTGTTGAAAAAGTTTTAACTTGCCTATTCACCCCCCTCTAGGTAACTTTCAAAAACCTTTAGCAAACTTAGGAATGAGCTAAATATTCTTGATTCTCGAAATTTTGATTGAAACATTGCACACATAGCTCATTTATATACCTTTGATCATATCTCTTTCATGACTACGACTAATGTGCTTTCAAATGTATCTCTATGATAAGTCATAGATTGAAAGGGAAATGGAGTACTCGATGAAGATAAGGCTTCCACTCCACTCTACCGGTATCCTTCGTCGTCACTCCATGCCGCTCTTCGATTGGTATAATCTTTTCACTCGTATTTACTTGTACCAATGGGGAGAAAGTAAAAAAGGGCTCACAAAGTCTCCGTTTTCGGTGATTAATGCCAAAGCGGAGAAATTATTAGCCTAAAGCAAATGGACCGCACCACCACCTTTCGAAAATTTTTAATTGATATATTTAAAATTGGTATGTTTACTTTCAGTTGGCACATTTTCAAAACTATCATCTAAATATACTTCCAATTGGTATCTATTAAAACCCTCTTGAAAGCTAAGAGGAGAATTTCATTAAGGTTGAGTTTTGTTTAAGTCAAAGGAAAAGCATTTGAAATAGGGGGAGAAATTTCAAATCTTAAAAATGCTTCTCGCAATCTTATTCATATACCTTTGACTATTTTTCAAAAAGATTTTGAAAAGACTTTCCAAAAGAATTTGCAAAAACAAAACAAGTGGTGTAAGCGTGGTCCAAAATATTAAATAAAAGAAAGCAATCCATGCATATCTAGTGAAACTATAAATTGGTTTAATTCCAAGTAACCTATGTACTTATCTTATGCAAACTAGTTCAATTCTGCACTTATATATTTGCTTTGGTTTGTGTTGGCATCAATCACCAAAAAGTGGGAGATTGAAAGGGAAATAGGGTTAACCTTTTCCCAGTATTAATTTTGGTGGTTGAATGACCAACACAAATATTGGACTAACTAGTTTGCTCTAGATTATGTGATCTACAGGTTCATAAAGGTTCAACACAAACCAATAAAAGATTGAAGAAAGGGTTCAAATTCAAAGGAGCAAAGAAACCGAGTGTGCCCTGGTCTGGCGCACCGGACTGTCCGGTGTGCCACCGGACAGTGTCCGGTGCACCAGGTCCGTACCAGAGTGAACTGGCCACTCTCGGGTTTCTTAGAACTTGGGTTTGATGCTAAAACCTGGCTCTCTACTAGTAATAATTACGTGACCAACTAAAAGTAACTGCTTGATCTAGCTTAACCCCACATAAAAGCTAGTCCACCTCAGCCAGATGAGACAATTGCTGAGTATGTTGATGTGTACTCACCTTTGCTTTACAACACCAAACCCCCCCCCCCCATGTTGTCCACATTGCAACCACTGCTCAGGAGAAGATGAAGTCGTGGTGGAAGATTTCCAGGGGTTCCAAGACTGATGAGTTCTAGGCGTGGGTCATCGTCAAACCCCCAGTCGCCTGTCTGTGAAGGCCATGTTTAGCTACGTTTTGTTTTTGCACTTTGATCTATGTTAATGTCTGTGGATGTCTCGGGCATCATGATGTAATCAAACTATTACCTCTCTTTTATGTTATTACTAGGTATGTGCCCGTGCGTTGCCACAGATGTTAAAAATTAGTATAAAACATGTATACTGAACACCGAGTTCTAATGCTAGTGAAACTGAAATAAAAATAGCTACATAATTGCTTAAATAGTTATACAGCTCGTAGCACAAACAAAACAAAGTTGGGCATAACGTTAAGTGACACTTTTCCTGTATCAGGCTTGGACTATGTCCCGACTAATGCTTGTAGCCTTTGAACATTATTTTGTGTAGACCAAAGAAGCTACTTAGGTGGCGGGGCATCTGCTTGCACTATAGCTACATAATCACTACACTCTACTTGCACTATAGCAATCTCCAAATCCTTAGGTGGCAGGGGCATCTACTTCATGATCTATGGAACATTGTTTATCCTGCAAACATTTTGCATGGGATCAGGACTTGCATATCACAACTGTTGAATCTGGACAGAATAAAATATTTTGTGTAGACCAAAGAAGTCCTAGTGATGTTTTTGGCAAGGGTGTGCATTTGTGTTTCTGGGCCTTTTAACGGTAGTGAACTTCCTGTAAGATTTTAGAATTCCCGACAGCTAAAAAACTAAGGGAACTTCTTCATGGTAGTATGTTTTGAAATATGCGCAAAGAAATGGTTCAATATCTTAAGGGTGTGTTTGTTTCCCTCCTAAATTATATAAGTTGGATTATGGTGGAATGGTAGAAGGTAAAATACCACTTTAGTATCATAAATAAGTTGAAATAAGCTAGTATTGGGTAGCTTATTTCAGCTTATTTGGTAATCTCCAAATGATAATTTATCCTCATACACTTCCATCATAATCTAATTTTTATAATCTAGAAGGGAAACAAACAGGGCCCCACATATGAACATTGCCTGAATAACCTCTTGAACCAATTTTGTGTTCAATCTACACCCCTACCCCAACTGAGTTTTTAGTTTAAATTTGTAGTTTTAGAGAACATCATAACTGATGTTACAAATTTATATTATAGATATTTCGTTACTATTGTTTATAGATCAATACATCTTATAATAAACTAACCATATAGATACAAAACCTATTTAAAAATACAAATAATGATGAAACTTTCAGCGTATTTTTGTAAGATAAGTTTTGATGTTCTCCAACTATAGAATTTGAACTTACGAGGAGAAACAAGAAGACAAATCTTATTAAGGGGCATATTAACCTCACCTCCTTAGTCGCATGGAGATTGATGAATAAAAAGGATACAAAGTACCAGATGCACACTCCCTCCCTCGCGTGTATGGGGGTGGGGGAAGGTAATTTGGCCTTTTCCTTTGTCTTCTTAACATTTTCTAAATTCTAATAATATCACTATTAATCATAGGTGGAGGACATTATTATGGAGCAAAATATATTGGCTGCCTACGAGATTTTAGAGCTTTTCTGTGAATTTGTCCTGGCAAAAGTCCCTTCTGTTGAGGTCCAAAAGTAGGTTCTGCTTTATAAACTTAACAGAATATGATCAGCACCTATTAGTTTTATCATGGAGTAGGGAATGCCCCATAGAACTGTGTGAAGCAATTGCTAGTATAATCTTTGCATCAGGAAGATGTTCAGACTTGCCTGAGCTAATGCATCTCCATAATTTATTTACCACCAAGTATGGAAAGGAGTTTGTTGCTAGCGCTATGGAATTGTGCCCTGACAGCAGTGTCAACCGCATAGTAAGTGGAAACTCCAACATGTGCCTTTTCTATTTCAGAATTCAGAATTGTTTGCTCACAAAAGTGAAGATCTTTTACACTCACAGCAATATTGTGCATCTTTCATACAGATAATCGAAAAGCTCTCTGTGAATGCTCCATCAGATGGATCAAAGCTAAAAGTCATGAAGGCTATTGCCCAAGAGTACAATTTTGAATGGGATTCATCTAATACTGAAGCAGAATTCAGCAAGAAATTTGAAGATCTACTGGTAGCATTTGCTAACAGATTACTTATTCCCTGATTATTGGACATGAATGCATATGAAAGGTGTTTCATGTGATATCTTCAAAGCAGGCGTTTGCATTACTGCATTCTAATGCTTGAGGAACTGCACGTTTATGTTTATGTGCTTGGGCTTAACTGAGGCCATTTGATGTTCCAGTTGAACGAATTCAGTGTACCTGTATGCTCATCCTGAGAAACCATTAGCTCACAAGATACTGTTTTCTCTATCTAATATTCAGCTATTATGTGTCCCTATATTTCTAATCCAGTTTATAAATAGATTCTCCCCCTTTTTGGACTGGTGGATTTGGTCAAATCTTATGTCCTTACCACAATTAGCATGTCCGTGGATTGATTTTGGTTGCTGCACAACACAATGAGAACTGCAAAAACAATGTGGTACTGTAGAAGGTTTGTTCGCTGTTTACTGAGAATCAGGGACTAATGAATTCGTAAACATGATGCAGTTGATTAAGGAATTTAGAAGAGAATAAGCACCAACTAACAGCAAGAACGTATATGCCTCCATAACTCCATGGAGAACGAAATATTGAGCAAAGTCTGAAATGAGAGCAATCTAGAAATCACCTCATTTACCATGTGCTGGTATGCAGAATGGCTCAGGATCTTCGGTCCACCAGGTCCAGCCACCTACCATTGAGGGTTCAGTGAGCTCACCAGTTGCTTCTGCTCCAAGAGATATGCCGCCAACATTAAATTCACCTCACCTTGGAAACGGCAGGACTATCCATGGCGCCCAGATAGAGGTCGACCACCGGGAACCGAGAAGTGCATAGTGTGCAAACGCAAAGCAGCGATGGGCAAGGCATTCTCCAACCAAATTGTTGAGCGGATACGAAATTGTTGGGTACAAATTCGCTTGAAATCTTACCTTGGCCTAAGAAGCTGCGGAAGCCGTCGCTGTGCACACCATCTATTTGACGCATGAATAGGGATTCTTAAATAGCAGGGGATGCTCACAGGGCAAGGGAGCGCCATCAATGGCAGGGATGCTCGGCCGCATCATTTCCATTGACGGCGACGGCGCGAGAGCGTGAAATCCGGCTCTGGCTGGGCACGGCTCATGGTGTGGAGTCCATGGAAGGCGCGCCCTTCCATCGACGATATTGGAGGATGCAACGGATGTGGTATTGTGAAATGGAGGAAGCAGCTGAGAGCAGAAATCCGACTCTGGCTGAGAGCAGGGAAGGTAAGTCGGATCCGTGCGGATGGAGGAAGCGGCGGACGCGGTATTGATGGGAGGATGCGACAACCGCGATTCTTGGCACCAGAGAGGAAGCGGCGGACGCAGATTCACAACATTAGAGAGGAAACGACAGACGCGATTTTTGGCACAGAGAGGAAGCGGCGGACGCGGGGCGAGAGAGACGCGGCGTGACAGACGGGGCGGATCGGCGAGAGAGACGGGGCGGGAGCGAGAGGCCGCGATTCTTGCACCAGAGACGCGGCGGGGCGGGGGATGGACGCGTGTGGGGATTGGCAGAACCGTGCGCCATCGTGTTGTGGACGCCTACACTATGTTCTTAAGTAGTAGTAGAGATTTGAGCATTGTGTGATGATGTCCGGTTATGTAAATTGTTGTGTATGTGAATTGTTGATCCTGACATGTGCATGGTTCGCATTCGGTTTGTCTTCTAAAATCGGGTGTGACATAAGTGGTATCAAAGTCATGCTGACTGTAGGACCGTAACCTATAGTAGAATGACTGTTCTAAGGATTATAGACCCCTATTCTCACCTTGACCTTGGTGTCACTTCAAAAGTTGGTCATCTCAACCAATTCTATGTTCTACTATATATATTACATTACACCTTGCTAATTTTTTTATTTTATTTCCTTATTTTTTATGGTTTACTTGCTAGTCATATTAGTTTTGTTCTTACTCTTATGCTTATGGTGTCTTTTGTAGATGGTTCGTCTTATACACACAACACGGAAGTCAGTCATTCCCTTCTTGCCCTCTCACCTCGCGGAGCGTCCGCTTCGTCGCCTAGTGACTGGTCAGTCCAGCCACTTGGAGAGATTGCACCACCGCCTGCACGAGGAGCAGGAGCGTCGGCGCCAGGAGCTAGAGCAGCAGGGCTCTTCCTTCTCGCCTCAATAGGAGGTAGAGTCGATGAGGTGCTGCTCCCCTGTGCCCCCGCTAGAGGCGCCCCCTGCACCACCACTAGGCGTCCCGCCCGCTAGAGTAGCTGCTGGAGGAGACCCTGACGACGGAGACACCGACGACAGCAGCTCGAGCCACAACACCGACCTCTCAGAGGAGCAGGAGCTAGAGGGATGGATCGCCCGACCCATCACTTGTGACGCCGCTCGCGGGTGTCACTTTCATGATGCACTCGACACCTTGCTGTGCCAGGCACTTGACCGACACACTTGGTCCATCGAGTATCGCTGTGTGGTCTACCAACACAGTCGCGGGGCATACCCGAACCGATGGGAGGCGACTTGCTTATTGCGTCGTCCGGAGGATGGTCTCCGGGGTGCAAAGGTCTGCTCGGAGCATTATTCTATCTCTGAGCGGGACTCAGCTGAGGCGACCATGCAGGATGTCGCATGGCGTGCGATTTCGCACTACTGCTCGGTGCTCGATGGGGTGGCCGATGGTCTTGACCTGAAGTATTACCCCCGTCGTCCATCTGGCAGTACTGGAGGCGCGATTGTCTCACCTGTTGGCGATGACAATCCTAGGTTGAGCAGCACAATCAACCTAGCCGACGTGCTAAACACGGAGCTGGACCACGTTTTAGATGAGCTGAGTAGGGCTCGTGCCGAGATCGCCCAGCTGCGGGCTGAGCGCGTGGAGCGCCGTCAGCTAGCGGATGGCTCTCCCACCCCCGTCAGGACTCAACACCCTTACCGCTCGTCTTGGCGTGGACACCATGTCTATGGCAACTCCGAATGCAGGACCCAGATAAATTTAGAACCACAGATCCCTAGCGTTGGATTTTGTAATTAATGATTAAAATAAAAGTTTTAGTCTTAGTTTTAATTAGTCAGGATAGCTAGCTAACTATATATACTAACAACTAAATACCTAGCTAACTATAAATACTAACATGTAAATAGCTAACTAACTATACATTAAACTAAGTGAACATGTGCTAACTAAATACTAAAATACTAAACATTAAACACTAAATACTAAACTAAGTAAATACTAACTAAATGCTAAACCCTAACTAACCACTGGCTACTAAACTAAGTAAATACTAAAGAAATACTAACTAATTACTAAAGAAATACCCCTTACCTTGCGGTAGCAGTGCGTGAGAGACGACGATAGTCTGACGAGCAGGCTAGGCGGGTGGTGTGGCGGTCGGGGCAGGGCGGGTTGGCGCGGGCGACGCTAGGGCCACGGGCCATGGGTGCGGGCGACACCTGTGAAGCGGCCGACGACGAGGCGAGGCGGTCGAGCGTGAGAGAAAGGAAAGGAGAGAATGGAGGAAGAAGACGATGCGCGCGTATAAATCCTAGCTTGGCGCTAAGATCTGTGACACCGAGCTGGATGGCCACGTGGGCTGTCCCGTCAGCCCTGGATGCCACCGTGGCAGCTACCTCAGCGCTATAGGCTGACGGCGAGATGTGTTGTCTCAGGCATAGGGTCAAAAACGACATTAAGTGTCTAAAGTTTTAAACGTAATTGTTTTTCAAAAAAATGGACTAAAATACAAACAAATTCGGGGAGCTAGAACCGGGCAGATGTTTAGCTGGGCTTCTTGCGCAAATCAACCTGGATGCAGGTCGCGGCGTCGTGCGTGGCCTTCTCTGGCGCACGTGGCCTCTCTCTTCTCCGATCCCTCCCTCTCGCACTCGCGGCGCCGTCTTCCTTACATTACCAGCCGCCGCCTAGGCTTCGTCGCCGGTTCCGCCGACCGCCGCCGCTTCGTGTTCACCTCAGTCAAGCGCCCCCGCCGCCCCCCAGGTCGGGGGGGCACAGCCTTGGGGCGTGCGCCCTCGGCCCCGTACGGTCGCCGAATCTGGCGGATGCGCCGCGGATTCCTCCTCGCCGCTGCCGCCGCGCCGTCATTCATGGCGAGGCGTCGCCGGGTGGTGCCAGAGCCATAACCCATGCTATTCAACATCCCACACTGCAAATCACAAGCTCCTGTAACCGTCGCCGCCGCCGCCGTCGCAGCTATCTCCAGCCCCCGCTTCTCCTCCGCGTCCTTGCCCCTGCCGGCGCTAGTTCCGCCGCCGCCTCCGACTCCGCTGCCAGAGGAGAGCCCGTTCGCCGCGCTCCTCGCCTCTGTGCCCCCGCCGCCGGAACCTCTCCGCCAAGTGCTCGCCACGGGCGACGTCCACGCTGCGCTCCGCGGCCTCCCGGGCCTCGCGCGCCAGCTGTTCCGGTGGGCGGAGGCCACCCCGCGCGGCTTCCCCAGCTCCGCCTCCGCGTTCGCGGCCGTCCTCGTCCCGCTCGCCCACGCCAACCACATCCGGACCGCCTACCCCGTGTCGCTCCGCGCCCTGCGCCTCGGTCTCCTCCTCCCTGTTCTGTCCCTCCTTCTCTCCACTCCCCTCTCTTCCGCTCTGCGCTCCCTAGTGAGCCTCCTCCTACGCTTGTCCACCAACTTCTCGACGGAACGCGATACTCGCCACGCCACGCCCGCCGCCTGTTCGACGCTGTGCCTTGCCGCCTTCCGCCTGGTGACCTGCCACGGCGTGGCCCCTGATGTCAGGGACTGCAACCGCGTCCTGCGTGTGCTCCGTGACGCGGCCAGGTGGGACGACGTCCGTGCTGTATACGGAGAGATGCTCCAGCTCAGGGTTGAGCCGACCATTGTCACGTACAACACTTTGCTGGATTCTTTCCTGAAGGAGGGGAGAAAGGACGAGGCTTCCATGCTGCTCAAGGAGATGGAAACCCAAGGAGGTGGTTTCTCGCTGAATGATGTCACGTTCAATGTGGTGATTAGTTTCTTGGCCAGGGAAGGTCATCTGGAGAACGCGGTGAAGCTGGTTGACAGTATGCGGCTGTCCAAGAAGGCCTCATCCTTCACTTATAACCCACTTATCACTGCGTTACTTGAAAGGGGTTTTGTACGAAAGGCTGAGGCTTTGCAGATGGAGATGGAGAATGAGGGCATTATGCCTACAGTGGTGACATACAATGCCATCATTCATGGGTTGCTTAAATGTGAGCAGGCAGAGGCCGCACAGGTGAAATTTGCGGAAATGAGAGCGATGGGGTTACTGCCAGACGTGATCACATACAATTCGTTGCTAAATAGGTATTGTAAGGCAGGTAATTTGAAGGAGGCTCTCTGGTTGCTTGGCGATTTGAGGCGTGCAGGTTTAGCACCGACAGTTTTGACATATAACACTCTTATAGATGGTTATTGTAGATTAGGTGATTTAGCGGAAGCTAGGAGATTGAAAGAGGAAATGGTAGAGCAGGGGTGCTTTCCTGACGTTTGTACATATACAATTCTCATGAATGGTTCACGTAAGGTGAGGAACCTTGCTATGGCAAGAGAGTTTTTTGATGAGATGCTAAGCAAAGGTTTGCAGCCAGATTGCTTTGCCTATAATACAAGGATTTGTGCGGAGCTAACCCTAAGTTCTACTCCTATGGCTTTCCAGTTGAGGGAGGTGATGATGTTGAAAGGAATATATCCTGATACAGTAACATACAATGTTATTATCGATGGACTGTGCAAGACTGGTAACCTGAAAGATGCCAAACGTTTAAAGACGAAGATGGTCAGTGATGGTTTACAGCCTGACTGTATCACATACACCTGCTTGATTCATGCACACTGTGAAAGAGGACTCCTAAGGGAAGCAAGGAAACTTCTTAATGGCATGGTCTCAGATGGTTTGCAACCCTCAGTTGTGACCTACACCATATTAGTTCACACATGCTGTAGAAGAGGAAACCTTTATTCAGCATATGGTTGGTTCCGGAAGATGCTGGATGTGGGAATTGAACCTAATGAAATAACATATAATGTGCTCATACATGCACTATGCATGACAGGCAGAACTCTGTTGGCTTTTCGTCATTTTCATGAGATGCTGGAAAGGGGATTAGCGCCAAACAAATACACATATACTTTATTGATAGATGGGAACTGTAGAGAAGGTAACTGGGCAGATGCAATAAGATTGTATTTTGAGATGCATCAAAATGGTATTCCTCCAGATTATTGCACACATAATGCATTGTTCAAGGGATTTGATGAAGGCCACATGTACCATGCAATCGAGTACATGGAGAATATTGTTTTGGGGTGAATAAATTGTCCTGCTGGCCTTGCATCACAGATATTTCGTGTAAGAACTTTCTCATGTATTGCAGATTTCTCGTCATCAGCGTACCATTATTTAGCTTTGCTCATTTCTTCAAACATACTTTACTCGGAGATGATATGGTGTTTGTGGGCAAGGCAATACCTTTCGTAAGGGAAAGGAAAAGAGAGTTTGAGACAATGTTCTCTGATTTATGTTGCTGGGTGCTTTCAAAAGGATAGTTGTGCACACAAATATCTCCTCTTGCTGCTCAGGAGATCATAGATGGAGTTTGGGTGGGTGGGTGGGAACTGTGAAAAGATGAAAAACAAGAGTCTGGAACCATGATCTCTTAGTTAAGAAGTTGGGTGCTTTCCAAAAGAATAGTTGAGCACAAGCAAGCCTTTCTCTTGTGGCTTAAACAGTGTCAGAATTCTTTGCTTGGCATTATACTCATGGAGATAATTTTTTTTTTAAATGGAAACTGGATGGAAGGAACACGCTCCGGTTTCTGAAGATCTTGCATGATATTCTGCTCTTTTGTTATTTCCTTTTGATTATATGTACTGGAAACCTGACCGCCATGAATTCCTGATACCAACTATGTCAAATAGTAAATGGCTGTGGGGCTTCTGTGACTGAGCTTTCTTCAGTTATACGTAGGATTTCTGGTAAGAACATTCCAAGAATCTTCTGTAATAAATGATTATTGTATCACCAATTTTGCCATAGGCATGTTACAATATATTGACATGTCATATATGCAGTGCTCATGGACTGAAGGTTTTCATGATATTATCATGTCATGCTCCTAAAGTACGACAATTATTTACCCTTTTGATTGCCTCTTGGTGTCATTTGTATTTTTTATTCTGTTCACTGTTTTTTTGCCTCTTAGCGGATTCACTTATTATTTAGGTCACTAATACAGTCTGAAATGCACACTTGACATTGATTTCTGAATATCTATACTATAATGCTAGTAAATTTATCACGGTGTTGATGTAATTTTGATTATGATTCATTGATGTTTCCATCTCACAAAACTGAATACCTTTAAATATAGTACTCCTTCTGGTCTGGTTTATAAGGCATAGTCTGACATGACACAGTCTTCTAAAGTATACTTTGACCATTCATTTATGTTATATTATATTGTGTATGATTTTAAACTTATGATCCTTGGATAGTATATCTGATTACAAATCTAATAGTATCAAGTTTGTATTACAATAATTAAAAATGTTTGTCAAATTATTGGTCAAAGTTTATAAAGTTTGATTGTTGACATATACATAAAATTCCTTATAAACTGGAGCGGAGGGAGTAATTATTGAATTTTGATTTTTTTTACTACATGCTTTTGGGATGACATAAATTTTGGACCAGAGTTATGGGACAAGTACTGATGGCACGCATGTAGTCTTAACTACTTGATATGATGTAGAAAAATAACTTAAGCTGACAGTATAGGTATCATATTTTGAATTAGACAAGTCTTGATGCTGCATGATTACTACCTCAGGGAAAAAAAAATAAAACTAATTAGTTGTTTGCAGCTGAAGTCTCATCATTTTGAAAATATCTACTGTCAACAGCTGAGGTCTCTTCTCCTACCCAAGAGTGCCTTGAGATTTCGTTTGGCCCATCTATCTACCAGCATGAACATATTTTCACATTGTGGGACTTATGATACTTGATTCATGGAAGGGAAGCTTCTTGATACAGAACTTTCAATTTGATGAAACAGACCGGTAGTATTTATGGGACAAATTCCCAACTTCCAGAAGACAAATAAATCACGGTGGGTTGATTCACAAAGACCTTGTTGCCTTGATTTATTCTGAAAAAAAAGAAATAGCAAATCAATGTTATGTCAACATATGTTAGAAAGGGGCATGTTATGACATTGCTTTTGGTCAACTTTGACTACAAATATTTCATTTTTTTTTCTTTCTGTAACTTTCACGTTAATATATTGTTGTCTCTATGGCATGAACACATAAGAAGCTCATCTTTGTCTTGCGTGTTCAATCTACAAGCTCTGTGAATTACTATTTTGTGTGCTACAACCTTTATTCTATGTTTTATATCTGAGGCTGTGATTTTTCTCAATAGTTCTTGGCATTACCATCATCTTCTGAAGAACCTCCATATCATGCCCACAGAATATTTCAGGGTGGCGCATGGCTCTTGCAGCAGAGGGGAAGGTGTATTGTTTGCAATCCAGGGGGCAGAGGGTCCTCTGCTCTGGCACAATTAATTTCTTGAAGGCCTGCCTGGACATTTTAAATGTGAAAGAAAGCCACCAATAGTTGATGGTTGGGACGATTAGTACAGCATATACAGCTTTACTCTGAAATCTGAGTTGCATATTTCATTAACATGTATTTGGTTGTATCTGTGTGTTTGCCTGTGAGGTATATACCGGAGGCGTCTCCAAATTGAGTATCCTCCCATCAAGACCCACGAGACATGTAACTTCTGCCCAAGATCCAGCTGGTCAGCAAGCTCTTTGTTATCCAGTGCTTTGCTCTTGACATCCCTCCTTGTATTTGGGTCACTTTTCCCATACTCAGCTCTATCAAAAGAAACTAATGACGTGTTTGGTTCGATGTAATGTAACGGTATGGGACTTCTTAGGGTATTTGATAACGTTACATGTGTTTGTTATAGGCTCTATTGGAATCACATACATTGGAATCGGATACCGCTGTATAGAAAACTCAAACCCTTCCACCCTAGCTGGAATCAATCGCCCGGGTCGTGCGATTCCGCTGAAAGCTCTCCTGAATCGGCGCCGCTCGAGCCTTCCTCCTCCTCGCACGCCTGTGCCGCACCGCCACCCAGTCCTCCCTCCTCCTCGGACGCCAGCAGCCGGTGCCAAGTCTTCGCCGCCGTCCAGTCTTCGCCGCCGTCTAGGTAACAAATCTCTCAGAGTTCGTTCTCTCTGAATCTCGAATTTGCGATGGCCGTTCCCTTTGAATCTCCCAGATTCCGTTCTCTGAAGTCTCTGAATCGAGCAGCAGCCGGCGCCGTTCTGCCTCTGAATCTCGAATTTGCGATGGTCGTTCTCTCTGAATCTCCCAGATTCTGTTCTCTCTGGATTCTGTTCTCTCTGAAGTCTCTAAATCCAGCAGCAGCCGGCGCCGTTCCGGTGACCACTGGAACTTGCGATGGCCGGACCTCAGGCCTCTGCCTCTCTTGTTGATCGATGAGCTAGGCACTGGCCTCTGCTCGTTGCCACAGCTCCACTAGCTAGGCTCTCTGCTCTGCGGCGTGCTGAACTCATTGCTAGGCTCCACTAGCTAGGCTCGTTGCCACGGCTCCACTAGAAGGGAACTACCGAACTCTGCTCTGCGGCGTGAGCAGGAAGCTCTCGATCGGATGAGCAGTGATTTGTTGAGGATTTGTTGGAGGTGGTTCACGGATCCATGCGACGGTTGAGAAAAACTGGGAGAAAGCAGTGAGATTGATATCTATATCTACTTGATGTGTCTTTTCTTTTGGATTGGAAGCTCACTTCGTCAATCCAAACCCATGTTGCACTGCACCCACAAGTGGTTGGGCTGATGAAATTGACCGGCTGGTCCTCGCCTATATTTTTCGTGTTCCAAAATATAAGAAATTTTACTATCTCCTGGTCCACTGTGGGATCAGCTGTTTGATTCATTTTACCTCTATGCTCTGTTTAATTTATTTGATGTGTATAATGATATCCAGATTTATATGAAACTCATTTGTTGACCTCTAGATTTATCCTCAAGAACTCGACCAAGAAATATGGCATTTAGGGGTATCTTGAGTTCTCTCCTTGTCACGTACTATTATGTCTGGTTGCTCATGGGATTAGCATATAGAAGAAAATGTCTGAGAATAGAAAGAAGGTTAAGAAATAGAGAGCGTAGGATGGAGAATTTAAATGAACTCATTCATGAGAATGATAGAAAATGTATTAGTGAGCTTCGTATGGATAGAAGAACTTTCTTTATTTTGTGTGAGATGCTTAGAGATGTTGGTGGGCTAAAGGCCACACGCAATATGACCCTAGAGGAGATAGTGGCTCATTTTTTGTATACATTGGCTCATCATTTGAAGAACCGAACAATTGTAAGGTTTTTCTTTCGAAGCGGCGAGACGGTTAGTAGGCAGTTCAACTTATGCCTTCTAGCTGTTCTAAAGTTGCAACATTTGCTTCTTAAGACCCCTGACCTAATTTCAGAGAATGGCACAGATAATACTTGGAGAAACTTTAAGGTAAATACATAAAACTTTAAGGTTTTTCTTCAACTATAAATAGACGCATTGAAGTGATATTTCTTTTATGACATATTTGTAGAATTGTTTGGGTGTGTTAGATGGAACCGCTATCAAGGTAACTGTGCCAACACATCTAAAAGGAAGATATAGGTCGAGGAAAGCGGACATTGTGGCAAATGTATTGGGTGTTTGTGCACCCGATATGCAATTCATCTATATGTTGCCTGGTTGGGAGGGTTCAGCGCATGATGGTCGTGTGCTGCGTGATGCTATCTCGAGGCCAAACGGATTGCGTGTCCCTCAAGGCGAGTTTTATTTCAATAACTTCTATTTGGTTTGTTAGTATAGTGTTTTAAGTGTGGATATTAACTTGAAAATATCCTTTTAGGTTGTTATTATCTTGTTGACGCGGGTTATACAAACGCTAATGGATTTCTAGCACCTTATCGAGGTCAGCGGTACCATTTGGGTGGTTGGACAGTGCAAAATCCACCACATAGTGCCGAGGAGTATTTCAATATGTGTCATGCTCGAGCAAGAAATATCATAGAGAGGGCTTTTGGAAGGCTTAAAGGGTGATGGGCGATTCTTAGATTCCCTTCATATTTTCCTATAAAGACGCAATGTCGTATAATAATGGCATGTGCCCTTTTGCATAATCTAATTTTGCAAAAAAATGTCTAGAGACCCTATGGAAAGTGAGGAACAATCGGTGGTAGATTCTGAAATGCCCGAGGGAGAAGTTGGAGAACCAGAATTCATTATGGGCATCTCCACAACAAATGCGTAGAGTACTTTTCGAGACACTCTTGCACAGGGGATGTATAATGCTTATAGGGCTTCTCATTGATTATTTTTCATGGTACTTTTGATGCTTAAGTACTTTTCATGGTTGTATTATTATTTTTGACTATATATGTGTTTCTAACTTGTCACCATTTGTATACAGAATGGACATTTCGGAGGGCTCTATTGCTGTTCGTGGTAGGGGGAAAAACAAAAGGAAGTGGATCCCTGTTGAAGATGATGAACTGATCAAAGCATTGGTTGATGTTTCTTTGGATTCGAGGTGGAGTGATGGGAGTTTTAAGAATGGTTACACTTCAGTACTTGAAGTTCGCCTCGCAGAAAAGCTACCTGATTCAAGAATTTCTGCAACTCCTCATATCGATTCAAGGTTAAGATACTTCAAGACAAAGTATTCTGCTTTGGAGCAGATGTTGAACAAGAGTCGGTTCACATGGGATCCAACCAAGAAGATGATTCAGTGCGAGAAACAACAATATGAGACACATTGCAAGGTACTTTTCTGTTGCTGACTTAGTGTAGTACAGTACAATACATATTGCATGCTGCTCCATTTAGATTAGGGATGTTCATGCTCTTGTGCAGAGAATGGCTGGACCTGCTGTGTTACATGTAGAGACAGACATTATACTTTTCCAACCAGTTGAATGATAATTGATCAGTTATAATTGTACAGAGAACGGACGGGGTACATGTAGAGACAAACATTATACTTTTCCAACCAGCTGAATGATAATTGATTAGTTATAATTGTAGCGAGAATAGACGGGTTTTTATAATTGTATAGAGAACAGACGGGGTGCTTGTGTGTTGTGTTACAACCAGCTGTCAGGGACTATCCCAAGCTCTCTACAGAAATTATAATTGTACAATTATACTTTTCTATGTACAATTATAATTGTATAGTTATAATTTTTCTAGTATCTGCTAGTGATAATTGTACAGTTATTTTTCTAGTATCTTATATATAATTAATCTATCTGTTGGTTATGATACTGAGGTTAAATTGTACATTTATGTCAGTCTTGTATCTGTTGGTGATGATGTGTCTTTGTTTTTTCACAGAATAATCCAGATGCAAAAGGGTTGTATGGAGTCTCCTTTCCTTACTATGATGAACTCTCAATGGTATATTCCAAGGACATGGCCACAGGTGAAGGTGCGGAAGACATGACAGATGCTGTTAAAAACTTGGAAGAAGAGTTAGTTTGTGTAAATGCTAATGATGAAGAGGTTGGAGAGGATATGACATCTGTAGAGACACCGAGGCGTTCTGTTGACTCAACATCATCTAGCTCCAAGAAACGGAAGAAAGAGTGGAAAGGAATGAAGACCGCATCAAGTGACCTGCTTCTTGACGTGTTCAATGAAGTGAGTGGTGATCTGAAGGTTGCCACCATGTCAATTGGAAAAATGGCGCAAGCTATGGATCGTGAGGCATCCAACCAAGAGAAGGCAAGGGATGAAGATCCACAACAAAAGCTAAGAGAGAAGGCGATCAATGAGGTCCGAAGACTTGAATTTACTGGCTCAGAAATTATCAAAGCAGCTATTGTGTTTGTCAGAATGCCAGATCAAATGGGGATGTTGTTTGCACTTCCAAAACCACTGAGGAGGGAATACATTGTTGACATGCTACGTGGTAACTAGAATTTTGTTTGTAGAAATGTACATGACTAGTTTTGATATTGGTTTAATTCGCTAATTATTTAATTTTTGCTAGATGAAGCAGCAAGGAGAGAGAGAGGTCAAAGTGAAGGTGCTAGTCTTGCTGTTGAATGATGGAGCTTTGGAAGTTGCTGTTGGTTTAGTTGGTCTCAAACTTTTTAGCTTTAGTGTTCTTCATATGTTGCTGTTGAATGATGGTAAAAACTGAAACTTTATGATGTTGAATGTTGTTGAATGTTCCCGAATGGTATTGAATGTGGCATTGTATCTGTCGGCAGCTTTCAATGTGGTTTGTTGAATGTTAGCTCTCAATGTGGTAAAACTGAATTTTTATGAGTTTTGAATGTTGTTGAATGTTCGTGAAGGGAATGATGGTAAATACTGAATTTTTATGTTCACAAATAACGTTGAATGGTTTCTTATATCAAAAGTGTATTGGAATCAAAAAATGTTACAAACTCACATTCTTAATTTCATTACGTTACACTGGTTTCCAAAACAAACAGTGTATTGAAATAAAAAAGTATTATAAAACTCAACCAAGCAAAGCATGCAATGGTATTCATTGATTTGGAATCCACCGCTTTTTAACTTCCATTACGATACCATTACCCATGGTAAACCAAACACTATGTAAGTACATTCCCAATTCCTCCATAGGCTCATTTATTGGCAAAGAAACCAGTAAGCAAAATATGGAGAGAAACCAACATTTCACTTCAATGTCCAATGCTCTGTGACTGCTTTACCTTGGGAAACAGGCAGGGTAAAGTCCTTGGTGCCTTCAAATGCATAGTCACATAAAAAAACTTGTCTGGAGAGGGAAAACCGTATTCCCGATATTATATTAATAACAGACCGAAATATGGTCCTATCCGAGAAAACTCCCGAACCCTGGCCCCCATCACTAACGGGTTGATCAACTGTCCACTTTGCAACGAGCTAGTCGAAGGGTGGTGCGTCGGATATCGATCCTTGAGAGCAGGCTTGAGAGCGGACGAGGCACAACGAGGTGATTTGTGAACTAAGCCTAAAATTCGTCCTCGAGGGGATTGAACCCGGGATCTGAAGGTGCTATTCGGAAGCCTTAACAATTATGCTAGAGGCCTTTTCACATGCATAGTCACATAAAGCGGGTTGAATGCTTTCAACCCTCGACTTTGAACTTTGGTTCGTTGTCCTAGGTCTAGATTCACGGATTCATTGTCGATCTTAAGTGTAAAAATATCTTCCAAGTAGCATACCATGTTGCTCGCCCCCAAACCTCGACTATGTCAACCCAAAAACATTGTGACTATATTCAAATGCATGTAATGTGGATCTTGTAGCTGGCCTTGTCTTTCTGATTATGTTCTCTGCATGCAACGTAAGTTTTCCATCCTTGAGGGCTAGTTTGGTGGAAAAAGAACGGGAAGAGGTATATGAGGGAGTAATTCCTTTGCTATTCAATTGAATAGCAAAGGTGAATAGCAAAATAATTCCTCCTCCATAGACCCCCTCCAATTCCTCCTCCACCAAATCAGCCCTGTCAGATGATGCCCACCTGGTGAGCCGTTTTAGACCTTGTTTGTTTTACACGATTACACCAGCAATCGTTCCAGGTGATTAAAAATTATATAAATTAAAGAAACAATCCAGTTAAAAACAATTCCGGCCTCTCTCAAAACCGAAGGGTCTCTTAGGACTGATTTGGTGAGCAGTGAATTTGAGGGGTCTATAAGAGAGGAGTTCTCTCCTCATAGATCCTCTCTAATTTTCTAGTCACCATACTTGTCCTTACAGAGTTGCCGGAATGCCCAGCCGAGGAACACTTTTTCTCCCTCGAAAACATAGGAGAGCAGCCGAGGAACACAATTGGCAGAACAAATACTAATTTACGAGCCATTTTCTCCAGATCTGGTGCTTTCAGATGAGCGAAGACAGAGTGGCATGGAAAGCATGCATTGTTGGCTGTCCTTTATCATTGCGTAGTGCTGATCTGTTAGCAACAGATGGCTTCCCATCCATCCTGCTGTACTTATTTATTTGTGTCTGCATCTTTTGCTTTATTACTCTGATGATTTTTTTCTCTAAAAAATATTTAGGACTAGTTTGGAAACACTATTTTTCCAAGAGATTCCTTTTTTCTCAAGGTAAAATGAACTAATTTTTATTGGAACAATAAAATTCCTTGGGAAAATAGGGTTCTCAAACTAGCCCTTAAGGACTGATTTGGTGGTAAGGGATCCCAAGGGGATCCATGGGAGAGAAATCTCTTTGCAATTCAATTTTGAATAACAAAAGAATTCCTCCCCTATGGATCCCCTTGGGATCCCTTAGCACCAAATCAGCCCTAAAGGATGTTTGGTTCTTAAATAGAAATTTTAAGTACTAAACTTTAGTCTCTAATAGGAGGGGTAGCCCAACACCCCCTGGTGATTTTAGGCATGCAAATGTTATGCAAGCATGGTGTGTGACAACTGACATGGACACATTTTAATTTTGCATGTTTTAATGCAAGGATGATTGGCGCGGTTTGGCTGACTTTACGGTGCTACTCCTGGGGAGATGTGATGTTGCCTGGGGTAACGATCAATGTTTACAAATCGTATCGTCAAACATAGTCACCGTGGGATTGACCAAACGATTAATCACGGTTAGTCATTGTTGACGCCTTTTGGGAGCGCCAATTACTCAAGAAGAACCGTGGCGGTGCCCTCTGCACAGGGGCGGACGGTCCGCGCGTGGGGCCGGACGGTCCGCGGCCTGGTGCGAGGCGCGGTGGTACTCTCTGGTCAGGGGCGGACTGTCCGCGGCCTGGGGCCGGACGGTCCGCGACCTGGTGCGCGGCTAGGGCTTCTCTGCCTGACGATCGGACGGTCCGCGCCCTAGGGCCGGACGGTCCGCGCGTACGCAGGGGCGGCGGAAGTCGCCGGCGGCGGCCTGGATCTCGCTCCCGGGAGGGACCCCGTCGGGGAGGAGAGATCCTAGGGGTTGTCTAGGCTCGGGCCGGCCGACCTAGACTCCTCCAATCGGCGTAGAGTCGAAGAGAGGCGAAGAATTTGGGATTGAGAGGCTAAACCTAAACTAGACTAGAACTACTCCTAGGATAAAATGCGAATAAAAGTTGTATTGATTCGATTGTTGATGATTACAAATCGGCCGTAGACCTCTCTATTTATAGAGGAGGGGGGCTGGACCCTTTACACAACTGATTCCGAGCTAATCCCGCGAATATAGCTAACAACCGTAGCACAAAACTCGGAACCCTAATCTGTTCTGCGCACGCGCGGACCGTCCGGCCCACAGGCGCGGACCGTCCGGACCACGGACCGTCCGGCCTCCGGGCCGGACCGTCCGGCCGCTCAATTCTGGTTCGAACATATGCCCCCCTGCCTTTTGGTGGAGCTGGGCGAACCAAAAGCAACTAACTCGATGTGATTACATCGGTTTTCTTAGGCATCTTGCCACATACTAGGATGGTACTGTTTGAGGAAACGCCCATTTAAAGCCTTAGGTAAATCCTTGCCTTGTAATGTTTGTAGTAAATAAGCGTTACCAGACATCACCTGTTTCACTTTATAAGGACCCTCCCAGCTTGGCGACCATTTTCCGAACTTTCGGTCTTTATTCCTCAGAGGTAAAATGGTCTTCCACACCAAGTCTCCTACTTGGAATGATTTTGCTTTGACCTTCTTGTTGTAGGCCCTGGCTACCATGATCTTGTCCTTTTCTATTGCTCCCAAAGCTATCATCCTCTTGTCGGTCACCTCATCAATGTTATCCATCATTGAATTATAATAATCAGTAGCAGTTAGATCATTTTGTCTGGCAAACCTGACAGCATTCAAACTTATCTCCACAGGTAACACTGCTTCCTGCCCATAGACAAGCTCAAAAGGAGATACTTTAGTAGCACTATGTTTAGATATTCTATGAGCCTATAAAGCTTCAGACAAAATCTTATGCCAATGTCTGGGATTATCAGATACCTTTTTCTTTATCAAATTAATCAACGTCCTATTACTAGACTCGGCCTGTCCATTGGCCTGAGCATAATATGGAGACGAATTAAGCAGCTTAATTCTGTATAATTCAGCAAATTCACGTACCTCCTTTGACATAAAAGAAGTACCTTGATCTGTAGTCAAGGTCTGGGGAATGCCGAATCTATGAATAATATGCTCAGTTATGAACTCAATTACCTCCTTATGCGTCATGTTCTTTAGAGCAACGGCTTCAGTCCATTTGGTGAAATAGTCAGTGGCAACTAACACAAACCGATGCCCCTTTGATGATGAAGGATGAATTTCTCCAATAAAGTCTAATCCCCATCCTCTGAATGGCCAAGGCTTGATGATAGGATGTAATTCGGCTGCAGGGACCAACTGTAGGTCACCGAATTTTTGACACACTTGGCACCCCTTGTAGTACTTGAAACAATCAGCTGTCATACTAGGCCAATAAAAACCAGACCTTCGCAACAACCATTTCATCTTTGGAGCTGATTGATGGGTACCACAAATCCCTTCATGTACTTCGGCCATGGCTAATATAGCATCATCTGGGCCCAAGCACTTAAGCAGGATATCATTAACCGTTCGGCGGTAAAGTTCATCACTCATCAAAACATACTTGAAAGCTGTTCGCCGAATGTTCTTATCTGTCCTGATATTGGGATTTTGCAAATAATTAAGTATAGGTATCCTCCAATCACTGGTATCGGCTTCATTGTCAGCCGAATCGATTAAGAGAACCTTTCTGGTAACCTCGGACGGTCCGGCGTCAACACGCGGACGGTCCGCGACCTGGGATTTTGGCTCTGCACTGGTTATCAGATTTTCAGTTTTGTGAAATTTCCCCCTCTTTATCCGATAACCCGATGCATCTTGAGCCAAGTTGTTAGCTCTATGATTCTCAACTCTAGAGATATGCTGAATACTGAATTCATCAAAAGAATGGATTATGCTCCAACATTTCTCAAGATAACTATTTAGAGTACCATCAAGACATTGATATTCTTCTAACACTTGTTGGACAACCAGCTGAGAATCACCAAATACCTTCACATGTTTTACTCCCATACCATTTAACAGTTCTAAACCGAATAGGAGGGCCTCATATTCAGCTTGATTATTAGTGCAATACGTTTTCAATCGGCTAGAGAAGTCAAAGGAGACATTACTTGGTGAAACAAGCACAATGCCAATTCCTTGCCCTTCATTGCAGACCGATCCATCAAAATATAAAATCCAAGGAGTAATAGTGAGGTATGATATGTCTAGTTCATGAATATCATTAACCCGATGCTCTACAATGAAATCCGCTATGACTTGGCCTTTCATAGATTTTAATGGTTCATAGGCCAAGTCATATTCTAAGAGTGCATAAGCCCACTTACCAATTCTACCACTCATTATTGGGTTATGCAACATGTATTTGATCACATCGGCTTGACCAGAAACAGTGCAATGACTAGACAGTAAATAACATCTACATTTGGTGCATGCATAAAACAAGCATAAGCATAACTTTTCAATAAAAGTGTACCTTGTTTCAGCATCCACCAACCTTCGGCTTAGATATGTCACCACATGCTCCTTTCCCTCAGTTTCTTGTGTCAGAACAGCCCCAATGACCTTATCCTCAGCTGCAATGTATAATCGGAATGGTACTCCTGCTTGTGGTGCCTTTAACACGGGAGCCGAAGATAAGTATTTTTTGATGAGATCAAATGCTTCCTGCTGCTCTGCCCCCCAAGCGAATTCGGCATCATTCTTAAGCCGAAGAATAGGGGTGAACGCATCAATCTTCCCGGCTAGGTTAGAAATAAATCTTCGCAAATAATTCACCTTGCCAA
The DNA here is from genome assembly GCF_902167145.1 of Zea mays. NCBI lineage: Eukaryota > Viridiplantae > Streptophyta > Magnoliopsida > Poales > Poaceae > Zea > Zea mays. The sequence goes on along the minus strand of NC_050099.1, from coordinate 194,484,723 downwards.
GAAACCTCTGTACCTCGACCTTACAGGTCGGAGGTCCCACATTCCGAATAGACTTGATTCGGTCAGGGTCTATCTCTATACCATGTTCATGTATGACAAATCCTAAAAACTTACCGGCCGACACTCCAAAAGCACATTTACGCGGGTTCATTTTCAAACCATACTGACGCATTTTATCAAAGGCTTTGCGCAAATCAGCTATATGAGAACTAAACTCAGCCGATTTGACTACAATATCATCAATGTAAACTTCCACAGTGTTTCCTAACAATTCATGGAAGATCAAATTCATAGCTCTCTGATAAGTAGCACCAGCATTTTTAAGACCAAATGTCATGACAACCCACTCAAATAAACCAATGAAGCCTGGACATATAAAGGCCGTTTTAGACGCATCTTCTTCGGCCATGAAAATCTGATTATATCCGGCATTACCATCAAGGAAGCTAATAATTCTATTTCCTGATGCATTATTGATTAATGTGTCGGCTATGGGCATGGGGTATTCATCTTTAGGAGTTGCTCTATTTAAATTGCGAAAATCAATGCATACTCTAAGTTTACCTGTCTCCTTCTTCTCCACCGGCACAATATTGGAGACCCACTCTGCGTATCTGCAAGGTCTGATAAAATCAGCTTCTAGCAGCCGGTGGATTTCGTCCTTGATGCGTGGGAGAAGATCCGGACGAAATGTTCTGGCTTTTTGCTTGAAAGGTCTGAAACCAGATTTAATAGGCAGCCGATGCTCTACGATCTCTCGGCTTAATCCAGGCATCTCAGTATAATTCCAAGCAAAGCAATCTGAATATTCCTTCAATAGACCGATCATCTCATTTCTAGAATCGGTCTCCAGGGTCTTGTTTACAAAAGTCGGCCTTGGAGTTTTACCATCTCCTATGTCAATCTCCTCCAAAGGATCGGCCGATGTAAACCCCTGTCCTAGTTTATCAAGATCTCTGAATTCCTCTATCATGTCCCCTACAGAGGAATCAGATGATCTTTGTGTGATGGCGGACTTTCCGGTCTCAGGGACCGGATCATCCGTAATACTGTCTTTTCGCTGTGGTAGATGTTCGGTCTTAAGGTCCGAACTCTTTTGTGAAAGACCAGACCATCCGGCCTTGGCGGCCGAACTGTCTGTGACCAAAGACTCATGAACTTTGTGTGTATTCATCATTTAACTTTATTTAGGATTTAGCCGATTCTCCATCGGCTCTAGCATTACAGGAATGAAACCTTTCTTATCTATACTTATGAACTGATAATCAGAAAAGTCTACTCCTGTGAGTACAGGGGCATCGGCCACAGCGATGCAGGCCGATACATCAGCATGTACTTGTTCTATGTCATCGCCTACCCATTGTATCAGCATTTGATGTAATGTAGAAGGTATACATTGATTGGCGTGAATCCAATCTCTACCTAGGATTAAACTGTAATTTCCTTCTACATCAGCGACGAAGAATGCAGCAGCAAGGGTCTTAGTTCCGATGGTCAATTCAACGGACGTGACTCCCCTGGCTTTGATCGAACTATCAGTTCCAACACCGCTGAGGGTCATGTTGGTCTTGACAAGTTCGTCATCTTGTTTACCTAACTTTCTGTACAACGAATAAGGCATTAGATTTACAGCCGCTCCTCCATCTACCAACATCCTAGCAATCGGTATCCCATCAATGTGGCCGCGCACGAAGAGCGGCTTTAAATGGTTTACCGATTCCTTTGGTTTAGTAAAGGCAGCTTCTTTAGGACCAAAATCAAACTGGGCAACAACAGGTTCATCGTCGCCGATAATAGTACAATCGGCAGAAAATGTAATAATATTTACATCCATACCTGGGCGTTCTGGAGAAGCCTCGTAGTCGACCAGGTCTTCTCCCAGCAGGTCGTCCTCCTCCATTGATGTTGTCGTGTCGTGGGAGGCTTCCTGGTGAACGGCGGACGGTCCGCGTGGGGTGGCCGGACGGTCCGCGCCTGGTGTAGGTTGTGCAGAGACTTCCTGGTGAACGGCGGACGGTCCGCGCGCAGGGGCCGGACGGTCCGCGCCTGGTGCAGATTGACTTTCTATCTCGGTGGCCGTTTGTTTTTTCTCAACGGCCTTCGGTCTCCATTTCTTTTGCGGCGGCGGGTATAATGGATGTGTGTCATTAAATGTCTTTTCCGCCTCTTTCTCCTGGCTCTCCTTTGCTCTTAGGCGCTGTAATTTTCTCTTTTGTGATCGTGTCAATCCTGCTGGGCACCATCGAGGCATGGAGTATTTTGGATCGGCTGTTTTGATGGTAGCCGTATCCTTTTCGGTTGTGTTGGCCGATTCGCCAAAAATCATCGGCCCTTTATTGTCTCCCTGTATGACAACATCTGCGGTGCCTATTTTGATGATGTCCTTTTTTGTTGTTTTTTGAGTTTTTTCTCAACGGCCTTCGGTCTCCATTTCTTTTGCGGCGGCGGGTATAATGGATGTGTGTCATTAAATGTCTTTTCCGCCTCTTTCTCCTGGCTCTCCTTTGCTCTTAGGCGCTGTAATTTTCTCTTTTGTGATCGTGTCAATCCTGCTGGGCACCATCGAGGCATGGAGTATTTTGGATCGGCTGTTTTGATGGTAGCCGTATCCTTTTCGGTTGTGTTGGCCGATTCGCCAAAAATCATCGGCCCTTTATTGTCTCCCTGTATGACAACATCTGCGGTGCCTATTTTGATGATGTCCTTTTTTGTTGTTTTTTGAGTTGCTGCAGGCATATGCCCCCCTGCCGGATTGGTCGGCCTAGGAGGCCGAGTAGTCCGGCAATCTTGTTGGGCCTGTGCCTGGTGACCTGATTCAGCAGCGCTCAATCGGTCTTGCACTGGCGGCGCCAACCTATCAAAAACGGACGTTTGGGGTGCCCCCCAGGCGGGGTACTGTGGCATCCCAAATGGATATGGTGGCATGCCCCACATTTGATTTGGGACATATGGTGGAGGTAAGTATGTGTATGGATATGGCATAGATGGATAAGGGGGTGGAGGGGTCCATGTCGGCATGTTAGGTCTCAATTGTACAATGGGACCTTTCATTTCTTCCGATTGGTGAGGTGGTCCAATCGGCCTGACCTGACGTTGCTCATGAATGGGTGAGCGGGGTCGCTTCGGTGGCCGGTCACTGGGGCCGGCCTTCTTTTTCACATATTTAGATAACAATTGATCGAAAGTCGGGCCAGGCTTGATCAGCCGACCAGCTGCTTTAAATGTATTTGTTTTCCACGTACCTATCTCTGGTCGTCGTGGTTTGAAGGTACGTGGTCGCTGCGAGTCATGAGCATGGCCGGACCGTCCGCCGGAGCTCTCCGGACCGTCCGGTGGGGTCCCGGACCGTCCGCGCCTACGTGTCGGACCGTCCGGGATACGCAGCACGGGTTCCTGCATCTGTCTCCCTGTCTGCGCTTGCCCCCCAGTGCTGGAGGCTGTGATGGTCACCTTTAGGGTCTCCCCTCCATCGGGAGTCTTCTCGGCTACCACTTTTCTGCAAGAAACTTTATGATCCTCATCGGCCTTTTTAGAATTGCCGATGATTGCCTCTTTGCCTTTGCTTTTATCGGCCGTGTTTGGCCGAACCAGGACTTTCTTGCCCTCAAAGTCGATCACGTTCATTGGAAAGGGCTCTGTATCCACCTGCATTTCCTGAAATTTCAATCGTCCCTCATTAATGGCCGATTGAATCTGTCGTCGGAATACATTACAATCATTAGTGGCATGAGAAAATGAGTTATGCCACTTGCAGTATGCACGACGTTTTAGCTCGTCGGCGGATGGAACAGTGTGATTTATTTTAATATTGCCATTTTTGAGTAATTCGTCAAATATTTTATCACACTTACCAACATTAAACGTAAACTTAACCTCCTCTTGCCGTTTCTTTTGAACCGGCTGCAAGGAGGAACAAGCCGAAGATTTGGCCTGTTTTGGCCAAACCATTTCAGCAGCATACACTTCGGCTGATTCGTCATCTGAGCTACTTTGGTCGCATTCTACTATATGTACGTTGTGACGCATTGTTTTAGCAGTTTCTTTGCTCCGGCTTTCGCAAGCCAAAGCCCTCTGGTGTAACTGTGCTAGTGTAAAAAATTGGATGCCTTCTAATCTCTCTTTTAAATAATATCGCAGACCATTAAAGGCTAATCCTACTAGCTGTTTTTCTGCTAAATGAATTTGAAAGCATCGGTTTCTTGTATCGCGGAATCTCCGGATGTAATCATTAACCGATTCGTCTTTTGTCTGTCGCAATGACACTAAATCTACCAAATCCAATTCATAATCACCGGAGAAAAAATGATCATGAAATTTTTGTTCTAGATCCCCCCATGATGAAATGGAATTAGGAGGCAAAGTGGCATACCATGCAAACGCGGTTCCTGTTAGTGATAATGAAAATAAACGTACGCGAAATGCCTCTGTGTCGGCCAATTCTCCCAATTGTGCTAAGAACTGGCCTATATGTTCGCGTGTGTTTTTCCCTTGATCACCCGAAAATTTTGCGAATTCGGGTATCCTGGTTCCCTGTGGGTATGGGTGGTGATCAAATCGGCTGTCATAAGGTTTCCGATATGATTGCCCCCCAGGGACCATGCTTACTCCGAGCTTATCTCGGAACGCCCCGGCTATTTCTTCCCTTACCATATCAATGGCAGCCGGTGCAAGACCACCGGCTCTCTGGTCAAACATAGGTGGGGTTGGCTGGATATTAGCATGTTGTCTTTCCCCCCATTGGTTTGAGTTACGTGGTGCATTTTCATTTGCCCTATATGGGTCATAGGTTTGATCGTTTCTTTCCGGCCTTCTAGGTGGGGCCGGAAAGCTTTCCTGGGCTTTGGATCCTGAATTAATGGGCTGGTGCATCGCATAGTGTGATGGGAAGTGTTGCTGGGACGGGCGAGGATTCATGTAATAATCCTCCTCAAAATACTCATGCGCGGACTGTCCGGATACGTACCCGGACCGTCCGTGGTTATATGCGGACCGTCCGTCGTTGTATGCGGACCGTCCGACTGGGTAGTTTGGGTTCTGTGCCGTGTGTGGTGGCTCGGGCGCATATCTAGGTAACTCATTAAAAATAGGCCCGACTGTTGCTGGCCCGGACGGTCCGCGCTCACGTGCGGACGGTCCGGGCATGTGCAGATCGGCTGGTTTGCTGCCGATTTGCGGTTGCTTAGGGTATGTGTCCATCGGCATCCCATAAAGGGGTTGTGACTGGTCGTGACAACCTGTAGCCGATGTGTTACACGCGTTATCTCCTAACTCAACCTCGTGCGAAGGAAAATTTGCGGCACTAGATTTATCAAATGCACGTACTAGTCTCTTAAGATCGCTTTGCATACCCCCTATGATGTTCTGCATTTGTTCACGCTGATCTTCTACATAATTTCTAAGAGATTGTAGCTCGTTGGTATTACTTACATTGGGGATATCTGGCGTGGGTTGGAGCGAAGCCGGATCCGTCGCCCGATGTCGGACGACCTTGTTGTTCCTGTCCACTTTGAAGTTGGCCAGAAACTTTGCTTTCGCCTCCTGGATCATCCGCTCCTTGTGCTCCTCGAACTGGAGCTGCTCGTCAGCCGGCAAGGTTTCCCAAGTTGGCTCTATGATGTTGCTTGGAGAAATATCAGAGCTATCCCTTGAACCGGCCATTGAGGGCCGATTTGATGAGCTTAGATATGTCGTCCCCAGCGGAGTCGCCAAAAAGTATGTTGACGCCTTTTGGGAGCGCCAATTACTCAAGAAGAACCGTGGCGGTGCCCTCTGCACAGGGGCGGACGGTCCGCGCGTGGGGCCGGACGGTCCGCGGCCTGGTGCGAGGCGCGGTGGTACTCTCTGGTCAGGGGCGGACTGTCCGCGGCCTGGGGCCGGACGGTCCGCGACCTGGTGCGCGGCTAGGGCTTCTCTGCCTGACGATCGGACGGTCCGCGCCCTAGGGCCGGACGGTCCGCGCGTACGCAGGGGCGGCGGAAGTCGCCGGCGGCGGCCTGGATCTCGCTCCCGGGAGGGACCCCGTCGGGGAGGAGAGATCCTAGGGGTTGTCTAGGCTCGGGCCGGCCGACCTAGACTCCTCCAATCGGCGTAGAGTCGAAGAGAGGCGAAGAATTTGGGATTGAGAGGCTAAACCTAAACTAGACTAGAACTACTCCTAGGATAAAATGCGAATAAAAGTTGTATTGATTCGATTGTTGATGATTACAAATCGGCCGTAGACCTCTCTATTTATAGAGGAGGGGGGCTGGACCCTTTACACAACTGATTCCGAGCTAATCCCGCGAATATAGCTAACAACCGTAGCACAAAACTCGGAACCCTAATCTGTTCTGCGCACGCGCGGACCGTCCGGCCCACAGGCGCGGACCGTCCGGACCACGGACCGTCCGGCCTCCGGGCCGGACCGTCCGGCCGCTCAATTCTGGTTCGAACAGTCATCGACTAGGCCGATTTCTTGAGCCTAGTCGTCCTATATAGATCAAGATATATACCTACAGTATACATAAGAAAGCACAGCATCAAAGACTACATAAATGTTTAGCTGGTGACTTACCTGTGAGAGTTGTTTTCTGCACGGTACAAAACTCCATATTAGGAGGGAGGTAGGGATATGTATAGATATTACTTGTTTCATATTTCCTCTTTGGATTCAGATTGGATACGAATATTATTAAACGGTGTCGGATAAGATTTGAATGAATATCAATATCTTAAATATCTAACTTTAAAAATACGGGTACAGATAAAGATCAGATACGAATCAAATATTAAGTATCCGAATTCTGATACAGATCAGATTTCAGCCCTCGTAGGACTTATTCAGTTACATCTGGATCAGAAGGGATTGCAGGAGATTAAATCACTCCCTAGTCAAAATTAAATAAAAGGTCCCTCAATCCCCTTCAATTCAAACGCAACCGAATAAGGTCTTAGAAAGAACAAATTCGAATACGGACAGATAATATTTATACCATTTACACTTTATTAGCGGGCTCGAAGATATGGACAAATACTACTTGTTATATATTTGTTTTTATATTTTCTCTTTGGATTCGAATATTATCAAATTGTGCCGCATAAGATTTGAATGAATATTGATATCTTAAATATTCAACTTTAAGAATATAAGTACAGATAAAGATCGGATAAAAATCAAATATTGAGTATTCAAATTCGGATACGGATCGGATTTCAGACCTCTTAAAGCTTGTTCGGTTACATCTGGATCGAGAATGATTGGAAAGAATTAAATTACTCCCTAGTTAAAATTAAATAAAAGAGGATTTAACTCCCCCTAATTTTATTTAGTTTAGACGTAACCGAACTAGGCGATCAAATTCAACATTTATATCATTTACACCCATTAGGAGGCTAGAAGATAGACAGGGAAAGGCACACACTGTCGTAGAAAGAGCTCATCGTCACGAAGACCGGCGGACACATGAACTGGCAGAGGGCGCCGATGGTAGACAGCTCACCAGAGAGGAAGATGACGCGTGGGAGACAGGGAATATCACGTGGAAAAGGGAGGAACCACCACGTGCAGGAGAAATTGTAGCAATCGTTAGGATTTCCCTGCTGTGGGTTTTGGTGCTCTTATACTCCTAATTCTAAGACAGACTCTAGCAGATTGTACATATAATCATATAGGGGGTGTTTGGTTTGAGGAATCACTTCATCCAAAATGTGGTGGTGCATCATGGGTTCATTCCTCAAATTTGGTGTGATGACCTCATTTCTCGTATTAGTACTAACTAAATAATTATAAGGAATGAGGTGATGATGGATCAACTCAATCCATTCTGCAAACCAAACAAAAAATTGAGGAGTGAGAAGACGATGGACTAGATTATTTCTCAAACCAAACAGCCTAATAAAATACTATTTCATACTGTATACTGTACTATTTATAAAATAAATTTTGAAATAGTAGATAAGCGTTTTGGGTATTCTTATACTCCTAATTCTAAGACGGGCTCATATCAAAATAGCCTTAAACAGGCCAAAAATAGAGGAACTAATTTGGTCATCCCTCCCGGTCCTAGTCAAACGACTTCCTGATCAAGCTAATCGTCTCGGTAGCTCCTGTTGGTCTCTACTTGGAGCTAGGCCTATTTATTCGTGTAATCAGTTTTATGAAATAAAGCAAGAAGTTTCTATCTAATCTTCTCTCCTATTCTCGTTAAGCTACCAGCAGAGGGGTAAAACCGAGCGCGGCTACGAGTTGCGTTGCGTAGTCGTGGTCCGGGTGCCGATGCATTTGACAAAAGACTGCATGCAATTTAACAATTAGCACGCAAAGATTGCTTGAACATATGAATGAACAGACACTTGCTCTCTGCTGAAACCCTGTGGCTTGCCGTCAGATGGGGTTAACATTTGACATCTGATGATATATCGAAGCATTGCACTGTTGACTGCCCAATCCATGAACCAAATCCCTGTCAACCTCCACAAAGCAGAGGACGAACTATACTATCTTGTTTGCTTGGATACTGATGACTTGTACGCAACCAGGAGGAGGGGGGACACATTGATCCATGGAGATTCTTTGGGGGCACTGCCTCTTCCTTCCAAAGTCTTGCTGCCAATGATATGAATATCTAAATTGCCTCCCTGCACTGGCCCACACTGATCTTCCCGTCAGTACGGACACGGACGCAGGTTGGTTGGTTGGTTGGTTGCCAGAGTGGTCCTGCCGTCAGTATGCTCAAACTTAAACGAGTTGTCAAATAGCAGCTTATAATGGACGATTTGCTATTTTATAATTATTATAAGTGGGCTTTGAAAAATTTACCATCGGTCCCATAAATCATGGATACGGATAGACCCATAAACCATAGGCACGGATGCCATAATAGAGGCAACAAACTCAGTGGTAAAATGCCAAGTATTTCGCTTATGACAACAACCAATAAACATCGCCATCTGCACTTAAGTAACTGATAAGCGACCTTTGCTTTGTGTTTATGTAAGACAAATTTCTTACCCATTCATGGTACATTTGTACAGGTTACTAGTCAAAAGTTATTCACTGGAGAAACACAAACATTGGTTATCTTTGCTCACAAGCCAGCAGGCACCAGACAACACACTGACCAATGTGGCCAAATATTCATTATTGGTAGCCTAGCCTCTTAGTACTCACTGGACCAAAAAAAAAACATTATTGGTAAAATCAGTTACTAGTAAAATGAATGCAAACCATCTGTTTCAGGGATGAGAAAGCCTTAAGCTAATATTACTACCATTTGTTGGAACAGCTACTGAGATTCCATCACTACCCTGCTAGGTGTCAAGCAAATATCATGGCAATGGCCAGGAGCACAAATTTGTCACCAAACTGAACTTGGCTGCTGCAGTGCATTATGCCAAGCAGGCATGATGATATTTGACCACAGCAGAAGGATGCACGAAGCTGTGCTTGGCTCCACCACTTATGGAAATCTATAAAAAAAAGATACTTTAATTCCTCAATCAAGAGGTGCCTATGAACTTTTTATGATTGAATTGACTTCTCAGCACTAGACAAGCACCTACATGATGCAGTTTGCAGTGGTGGCGGCACTGCATTCTGTCCCTTTATTCTCTTCAGTGACTGGTCACAGTAATCCAAAGAACAGAAATGTACAGATATATAGTGTTAAATCAGATGCTATTACAGTTTGAGTAAATATTGTAACAGCAACAGAACTCAAACCATCTCTTTTTTTTTCCTTCCCCCCCCCCCCCCCCCCCCCAAAAAAAAAGAGACAGCTAAATGAAGTTTTCCTAATAAACAAAGAGCTCTTCTTGGTAAAAAATCAAGCCAGCAAAGATGGACCACCTGAGTGTCAAGAGGCTTCCACGCAGGCAGTGCAACATTTTATCTCATCAATAGTTTTACAAAAACAAAAAAAAAAAACAGTGTAGATTAGGAGGATAAGGATATCAACAATTCAAGTAAACATCAAATCAAGCATGGCAAATGCAATTAATAGATTCACTTTCACCAAAACAATGCATATAATTATTCCAAAGAACCATGTTCTTTTTTTTCCCCCTTTCAGCCCCAGAAAGCCACACTTCCTAGCTTGCCACGAACAATCCCATCTAGACGTTTCTTCTTCTTTCCACCATAAGGTATTTTATTAGAGTGTTCCCTAGGAAACATAATCTAGTATACATATTACCAAAATAGCTCATATGCTCTTTCTTTTTTTTGCCTCAAAAGTGCAGAGCCATTACACGAATTTGATAAGGTGATTAAGCATCATATTCTGCAGAATGCAAATGCTTCCACGTTGACAGTGCAGCCTTTTTTTTCTTTTTGTCTCCAATCCAAGGTAATGAAAATAAATGTCCCTTTTTATTTTTCATTTTCCTCCGCAAAGCCCTACATCGAAACTTGCACAAAATTTACATCGAGATGCCATTTTTAAAGGGCAGAAGATGAAAACAAATTGTTTGAGGTGTACTCTCCAAAAATCAAATGGTAGTAATGATTTTACGTGACATCTCACATGCTATTTTGAGATAGTGACACGCAACAATTTGATATAACATGATTAAGCATCAAATCCTGCAGAATGAACTGTCATGTTTTTTTGATTATAGAAACAAATTGTTCCAGACTTTTTGCAATCTCTTGCATATGACCTTACAAATCGAAAAATGATAAACAACCATCATAAACATTCTCAGAAATAAAACATCAACGAATCAAGCTTCCTCTAGTTTGGCGTTAGACCTCCATCCATAGCTTGCAAAGATCCATAGACACCACCTCTAAGGATCGACATACAACAAAGACCTCGTGTTGAGATTGTTCTTTCTGCAACCCCTGGAAAAAACCTGCATAATTGATGATTTTGGTTTGAAATTAAAGGCAACGTCATTGCGACAAAACCAAATACATGTAGCTAGGTGACAACTGTTTCCAACAATACGAGATAGTTTAGCGTCGTAATCTTTGCTGATCCACTTCCCTGAGAACTGTTTCCAACAATGGTACTCTTGAGGACTCCATGGTGATGGTAATCTGGAAGATTTTGTTTCAGTCATGAAAGAATATCTGCAGTACGTTCATATCAATAATAGAAGAACTGTTTTGCGCGTTTCTAAAACGCATGAACCATTGCATGCATAGATTCTATCGGTGACTCTTAAAGAATTTAAGCACCCTTTTGTTGGCTTTCCTGGAGAAAAGGGGCACACCTTTCCTGTAGCCTTTTCAGCTGCATCCACAGCAAAACCAACTAAAAAACCACACATGCATGCCTCTCATCCTCTTTCTTTCGATCCCACACCTGGCATGAAGGGTCGTCCAAACCGCTATAAATAGAGGCTTTTCCTCCCACAAATGCCCCAATAAGCAGCTCGATCAGCGCAAATCGTCGAGTGCATTAGCCTTGCTGCGCATCGTCTGTGTGCGAAGAAAACAAAACACTTGACACCTCCAACTCCAACTCCAACCAACCATGTCTAGATCTGTGGAGTCTCTCGTAGTCGGCCGGGTGATCGGAGAAGTTCTCGACTGCTTCAGCCCATGTGTGAAGATGGTAGTGACCTACAACTCAAACAGGCTCGTCTTCAATGGCCACGAGATCTACCCGTCAGCAGTCGTGTCTAAACCAAGAGTAGAGGTTCAAGGGGGTGACTTGCGGTCGTTCTTCACATTGGTTAGCACCAGTCCAACACTACTCCACACAGTTAGCTCTCCAAGTTGTTCTATATATATATGTATCCCGGCGCCCCTTCCTTTCCCTAATGGCCATAGTTCCTGAATTTCCAGGTTATGACAGACCCAGACGTCCCAGGACCAAGCGATCCATATCTAAGGGAGCACCTTCACTGGTAACATCTGGCATTTCCTACCAACATCTAGGGGAATGCTGTGTGACTGGTATATGTCCTTTACATTTGCAGGATCGTGACTGATATACCTGGGACAACTGATGCCTCATTCGGTAGTTTTTTCTCCCCCCTCTGCTTTGTGGTTAATTAGTCGTTCCAGTTGTTCTTGGAGCTAGTTAATTAGTAGCAGGCATTTTTTTTCAGGGAGAGAAGTCGTAAGCTATGAGAGCCCGAGACCTGGCATTGGTATCCACAGGTTCATCTTTGTTCTCTTCAAGCAGAAGCGCAGGCAGCAGCAGACTGTAGCGGCGGTGCCATCCTCCAGCAGGGACCATTTCATCACGCGTCAGTTCGCTGCGGAAAACGATCTTGGCCACCCTGTAGCCGCTGTGTACTTCAACGCCCAGAGAGAAACTGCTGCTAGGAGGCGCTGAAAATTCCGGCTCTCACTGTGTCCAAGCTATATATGGGCCTCTGACGCGTGATGAACCAACGATCTTGTTCTACTGTAGATGCTCCTGGGTCCTACATTATATTATAATAAATAAACCAGAAGCATTTTGCAGATTGTGTGTGTTTGTTTCATTGTTTGTAAGGGGGCAAAGATTGAGAACCATAGATGGTCCATGCCATTGGTCAAAACTACATCTATCGCTGAAAATCTGAAACCAGTGCTGGTGGACAGCATTGATTCCCCACAGTCAAAGTTTGTTTATACTGTTGTCTTCTCTATGTGCTCATCATTAGCTATAACACACAAACAAACTATTTTCTCTTACAGTTTAATTTGAACGACTGTATATAGGGTCCTTGCATTGAGACCCGTCGTGGTTGTGAAGTGCGTAGGGATGTGAGGTTGATGGTTGGGGTCGGAACCTCCGATTTAATGAAAAGCGTCGCGGTGCAGTGGCTAAGGTGTAGATAGATGGTGCAATAACGAGGGGACAACACGTGGGGCAAAGATATTTGTCAGGCTTGCCTTCATCTCATTACATGTCCTTTATATTTATAGTCACTGGAGGACTTGTTTTCTAAGCGAACTAGATGAATATTCCTTATCATATAGGGAGAGAAATCCACTTACCTTGCTTATAGAAAACTTAAGCCTCTCTTCCTCAAGCAGATCCTGATCATCAACTATTGGACCAACCTCTAAACAACACGCAAACAAACATACACCACTCAATAATATGGATCAATCACCATAAACAAGCTAAAAAGAGAACTTAACGAAAACATCATTTACTTTTCAAGTTATAATAAAAGATACTCGTTTTAAAAAGGGTTTGGTCTGTATTTTATAAAACAAGACATAAGCTTAAAAATATTTTAGTTATAAACATTAGGTGCACCATTTTAATATTTTTAGAAAAGTCATATTTGATATATCTAAGGCTGTGGGTTAAAAGATTGTAAAACATGTTATTAAACATTCATGAAAAAGCTAAGATATAAGCTTAAACAAATTTTATATGAAAATATACTTAAATAAATAACTGTCTATTTTATAAAGAAATGTCCTATATTTTTATTAAGAACGTTATATTCTAAACAATATATAATTATGGACTCTATAATTATTTTAATTACAAAGTATGAACACCAAATATACCATTTTTAACATTTTTTAGAAAAACTATATGGCACATTTAATATTGCAAAGCATACAATATATATTTATGAAAACTTGAATATAAAGCTAAATCAAATTTTATGAGAAAAGATAAATAAATAAGTAATTGTATTTTTTGGTTAAGAATGTGTGGTCTATATTTTCTTTTAATTTCATACTTAGAAAAACAATATTTTAAACAACTATAATACCCATTATCTTTACTACTATTAAGACGATAAGGGGTAGGCTGTCATTCCTGGTTTTGCCATTCCCATTCCCAACTGTGTCCCGCGCATGTGACCCCCATTCTCAACTCCTGTGTGTTTGCATTCCCATTCCCAACTGTGTCCCGCGCATGTGACCCGTTTTCCATTCCCAATTGTGTCCCGCGCACCGCGACCAAATTTTACCAAGTGTTTGCATTCCCATTCCCAACTGTGTCCCGCGCATGTGACCCGTTTTCCATTCCCAATTGTGTCCCGCGCACCGCGACCAAATTTTACCAAGTGTTTGCATTCCCATTCCCAACTGTGTCCCGCGCATGTGACCCGTTTTCCATTCCCAATTGTGTCCCGCGCACCACGACCAAATTTTACCAAAAAAAGCTAGCTGCGTGGGTTAAAGCTCGCAGCCAACCAAGACTACATGTGTTGTGGTGCGCACTAGACCTTATAAACAAGTGTGTGCACAGTTTAGTAAACAATGTGGTACTATTTTTAGATTGCCAACACGGATTACACTTTTTCTGGGAGGCCCATCTGCTTGTGGCCCAGAGAAGCCCACCCCCGCGCGCCGTCCTCCTCCACAGGCCCACCCCGCGCGCCGTCCTCCTCCGCTCCACCCTGGCGCGCCGTCATCGCTAGGGCGCCCCACCCCCGCGCGCCACGAGGCCCATCCCCGCGCGCCGTCATCGCTAGGGCTCCCCACCCCCGCGCGCCACGACCTCCACAACTGCACCAGCTCTCCCTGCAATCCCCCACGATCTCCCTCTGAACTGCTCCACTCCCTCCACAGCACTCCTGGCCCAAGTTCCCCACTGCGTAAGAGGCTAGCAGGAGCAGCAACGCTGTTCGGTGTTCACCCGAGACGTCGTCGCCACCGTTGTTCCACGCCGTCCTCCCCTCCCCTAGCCCCCTTCCGTGCAAGTCATGGTGAAGGGCATACGGAGCGGAAGTTTGCTCCCGCAACGTCCCCTCGCCTCTTGTGTATTTGCCTCCATCTCTCGCTGCCTAACGCGGAGGGAAGCAGGAGACCTGGTCCCTGCAGCTAATCATTGAAGCTGCACGGGGCGCGGGGCGGCGGACTGGAGACCATCGGGGCCACCACGACATCCTCCAATTAGAGCCAAGCCGCGACGCCGTCGACTCCTTCGTGGCTGCCGGAGTTACCGGACTTGGATGCATCCTCAGCAGTCAGTAGGTGCAAACTGCCGTGCTATTGATTGTAGTGTTCTATCTTTTCTTTTTGAAGTACATTGTTCTGTCTTTTTACTTATGCTGTCATGCTGTGGAGCAGTTTAACATGTCATTTCTGTTAAGATCAAGACTTTAAGAACCTCAAAAGTGAGTGCTTGCTTACAGGCTTGCAGCTATCTTGGTCTTAGGTTATTTGCATCCATTAGGTGAGAGTTTGTCTAACAAAGTACGGTCCTCCTGATGACGTTTTTCTTATGTTATACTCTCTCTTTGTCTTAATCTACAGGGTGTGATCAATGTAGGTTAGCCCTTGCCTTATGCAAATAATTGGATAAGATATTAGTCTGCGTTTTAAAAATGCTCCTTTTTGCTTAGAGTGTTACTTAACTGTTTTAACTTGAGGTTACTTGAGATATACAATCACACTGAAATTTTCCCTGCTTTCCAAGTTTCATGTTTAGAAAGGTTTTATCCATTTGTTTCTACAATGCATTCAACCATGCTATTATTTTCCAGATTGTTTTCATGTAGAATATTTTTTTACCATCTGTAGCACTTGTAAAGCTATGAATTTGACTGATCTGAAAGATCACAGCAATTCATGAAAGCAATCAAATGGAGCGGAAGGAAGCTCTCGATGGAGTTAGACCTTTATCACTAAATACATGTGTCTTTAATGGAGATGGATGCATGGTTCCAGCCAATTAAGCACACTTTACATAAGTGGCATGTACATATCCTGGGCCCTGTAGATTATAATACATGATTTAGCATTTACACATACACCCAAGAACTTGTTTGAAGTACATCTTGGATGCCAAATATTGTTCGGAGGAGATGGGTAGCTTGTTTGTACGCCGAATGTTAGCAATCTGGACTAACAAGAATAATAAAGAAGCATGGCAGTGAGGAGTGGAAGCCAGAGCCTGCTGTGACATGAGTTCAGGAGGGGTGGAAGTGCAGCGAGAACCACCACGCAGATAGATCTGATGGTGGGAAGTTAAACACACAACACTTCATCCGCCAGCTCATCGAGGGGGCAGCAATTAGCAGGTGTCGTCATTTTTCTACTTCAGGAAGGCCTCTTGCAGGCTAACTCATGGTGGCTTGAAAATTCCTGGTGCAGGTGCTCACTCGTAGGGATGGTGTGAAAACTGTGTAGGATCATAAGCTGCAGGAGAATTCGTTAAAACTGAATATCGTTGAGGCGGATCGGAGGAACAAGAAAGAAATTGGTCATGCATCGGCATCATTCCGGAAGGTATTGAAGTGATCAACCATTATTTTGATGAGTTTAATGTTTACTTTGCATTTTTTTGGAGTTCTAGGTCCGAGCCCCGGTCTTAGCATTAACAAAGACCGACCGTTTACCGCATACAGGTCAACAGGTGGATAGAACATTTCCCGATAGGTCCACAAAGAACACCACACTGAGCTAAAAAAATCAATTACGCGCCCCACTCAGAAACCCAACATGAGAAAGCTAACCTATTTCCCTCTTGAAACACCTCTCCCAAAGGCGAGAACTCCACCAGACGACTTGACTTGAGGTGATACTTTCGTTAGCTCTCAAGCAGAAAGCACTCTGGTAAAGAAATTTCTCCCATTTGTCATCCACTTGGTTTAACCGTGCAGCCTTGGTGGTGGTGGTGGTGCCGGCGGCGGCCTGCAAAGAAAAAGAAAAATCGAAGGAATGTTTCTCATTGCTCTCGCATCTAGAGTCTATGTATTGATTGACTCTGTGGTGCTTGCTGAAACTGGGATGCTTGCTTAGTCCGTCGATCTCCCGCCCTTTGTCAAAACACATTATTTGTTGCTTTGGATATGAAAACTGGATTCTATTAGCAAGTTTTGGCGACTCACGTTCAGATTGTAGCTTAGGAGTATAAGTTTCTAGGACTACAGGTATCTCTTAGCTAGGAAAAGCAAAAATTCAAATCAATCTGGCACTTCAGGCATGTAGGTTTGCAGAACATTTGGTCTGTGTCTTTGGAAAGGAGGGTGCAACATTGCAATTTTTTTTGAGAAGTCACCTGGTGTAGGAGTATCCATCTGCCATGCACGAGAATGACCAGCTCCAGCTGATCTGAGCTGTCAGGTGCCAATAATGCCAGCAGACATGGATCGATCAGACTGCACCAGTACGAACCAACCATCGTGTAGTGTTTGTACGTACAGTCTCCTCCCGTTCCCTTGTTCGATTCTCAGCGCCTGCCACTCTCTGACAAATGCATGAGACACGCTTCTTCTAGAGCAGATCGCCTCACGATCTGATCCGATCCTCTCACACGATCCTCTCACACGTCGTCGCGTCACCGCTGCACACACGCTTCGTTCGATCACGTACGCTCGGGCCTCGGACATCTGGCCGCCTTTCGGATTCCATGCATGCAGATTGCAAGTGCAGGCAGTCTTGCCTCGCGTGTGCCGTCCACCGCCGGCCATGAGGTTACAACATGCACGAGGTGTCGACGGTGGGCTTGCGGACAGACGTGCCTCAGCTCGGTCCCCGCCGCCATCAAACAGCCTTGGCTCGCCTCGGCTTGGTCCTCGACGTCGAGCTGAGGTCAACAAGACTGCCACGCACGCTCCAGGCGGGCGGGGGCTGTGGTTGCGGCTCGTCCTTTGGCCTTGCCGGCCATGGCAAATAGAGATGATGGGAGGGGGTTAGTGCATGCCATGTGGGCCCAACTACACCAACAAACGTGCACAGAGGGGAACAAAATCTAAAATCGATGGCATAGAAGGGATGCTACAATTTATAATGGCACATAAAGTATGAGTATAATTTTCAGTGGCATAGAGGGAATTAACTCATGTATAACTTTGTGAGAGGAGAATTTCATTACGGACGACTCGCGAATGTTGTCATCCATCTCATAATCGTATAACACATATGTATATATAAGTTATCGAGATATTATATGTTTCAGATGCAATGCACGAGTACTGACCTATCTTATATAATACACTAGGTGAGTGTCCGTGCGTCACAGGTCCAAGTTTCTCTTCGATGTCATCCCGGACAGCTCGCATATATGTCATCCTCTATCTCATAACTATATAACACATATGTGCATATATAAGTTATCGAGATATTATATGTCCCCGTTGCAACGCACGGGCACTGACCTAGTTACAATTAAATTATGAAAACATGAAAACAATTGCAAAAGCTATTTTAATATGTTTAGCACGTAATTATAAAACTAATAAAATAAGAATTATTTTATTTGGACCTAGAATACACATTTTATATGGAAAAAGTCTTTGCAGGGACATTTATGTTATAAAAACAAAGTTTGCAGGGTAAATTTAAAAAAAACATGGGTTGGCGCATAATTAAACCTAAATCTGAGAGGGTAGTGTGCAAAATCAAAGCTTAGGATAGAAAGCATGATAATATAAAAGAGTAGGGCTAAAATAGGAAAAAAGAATCTAGATTAAGGGAGTGTTTGGTTTGCCTTGTCGCTTTGATTTTTGCCCTCTAAAAGCCAATAGCAAAACAAAAGGGCTAGATCTAGGAACTAGTTTCTTTTTTTTCTGTAAAAGTCGACTTTCTCGCAGTGTAAAAATGAAAAGAATCTCTGGACCTGCTTTTGGTGGGTTCTGCCAAACGATTTTAGGATTTTTAATAACTCACAGCTCATAACGGTTTTTTTGACAGCTTACAGATTACAACAACTTTTTTGACAGCTCACAACACATAATAAGTTTTTTTCACCGCCACAGTCCAACCAAACAAACCCTAAATACTCTTTGAACTGCTAGAATTGTGGACGTAAAAATAACAAAATATAGGAAATTATTTGTGAAACTACCTTCTTCCTATGTCCAACAACGAGCAGAGATTCGACTGAGGGAATTTGGAGAGGCTCGACGGCACGGATTAAGGGCCTGTTTGGTTCGTGGCTATCTGCGCCACACTTTGTCTAAGGTTACTTGTTTGAATTGAAGAACTAACCTTAGACATAAAAGTTAGACAAAGTATGACAAGTTAGGTAACGAACTAAACAGGCCCCGCAGCCGCTTGGCCATGGATCGAATAACAGATGAAGCACCCATCCACAAACACAAACTAACACTTGGTGGTAGAAATTAACAACAAGAACAATGATTATATGGAGACGACACAACACTCAAAGGTACGGTTTGTTTCATTTTTTTTTTGCCACAAGTGCCAAACGTTCAGCAGAAACATTTCTATAAGAATCATTTTAGTGAAAATCGTACAAACTCAATACGAAACACAACCATTGAGTTGTCGCGTTAGAAAGAATCTGTCACTTACTGCATCCTAAACCGACCTCTTAATCTTTTTCTGCTTATAATCGCTATGATATCTCAGATTCTCATTATAGTTAGATCCTATAAATGTTGGTAAAAAAGATGAACGCAAGACTCTCGGCCGCCGCGCCTCGCTATTCTCCACCTCGGCCACAACAGGCACCTACGCCCAGTCTACAACACTGAGGACTGCTATGCCCACCGCTCACCGCCTCCCGGCCTCAACAACTGACCTGGTGAGTTCACGACAGTACGCGAGTTGAAGGATCAAAGCCTTCACTCGATGCCTACGTCCCAACCTGGTGGTCGGCCTACCCAGGGACAGGAGTTCAAGAATAAAGATAGTTGTGTAATTGTGTTGCACCAAAACCCTAAAATACGTATAAACAACTAGCATATGTCGTCTGCTATATATATATATATATATATATATATATATATATATATATATATATATATATATATATATATATATATATATATATATATATATATATATATATATATATATATATATATATATATATATATATACACTAGTCAGTACCCGTGCGTTGCAACGGGAACATATAATATCATGATAACTTATATACAAAATGTGTCTTATATTGTTATAAGAAAATATTTCATAATCCATTTGTGATCCTAGACATACATAAATTTTGTTATTTTAATTTAGTTGTTTCACTACTACATTGCAACCATCAGTATCATGCAGACTTCGATATATGTCATGATTTGCATGGTCTCATTATTGGAGAGCACGTGCCACACCTGCCGGTAGAAGTTCAGTCGTACATCGTTAGTCATCAGGCACACACCACCATACACGCTTGCTTAAACAAAAAATGTAAGTGTGTGTTTGCGAAGAGAATTAAAGGCAGGCCGGCGCAAAAGGTACCCCGACGATGGCGAGTGGTCATTGTTGTCGGTCCACCTCTGCTCACCTCCGGTGTCGAGATGACGCCACAACCCTTGATATAATAGTCGTCGAACGCGCGCGATATGGTGAGTACCGATCACTCTTGGCTGGGCTGCCAAATGAAGTGCACCCCGGGCTCATCAGCGAGGTAGTACACCTGGTCGTTGCACCACCGGATGTGCTACTCCTCTACATACATCTTGTTCGAGGACACTCACACAACAACAACAATGGTCATCATTCCAGCGCACAAGAATTCATGGTCGGTCAGTAGCGACTTACGTGGCAGGTTAGACTTCAGGTGGATGATGAGCTAGACGGCGTGATGGCGTCGTCGTAGGTTGCGATGCCCAGAACAACCCGAGAGTTGTCAACATTGGCGACGACCATGAGGTCCCCATGTTTGACGATGGACAGCGCGGTGCAGCCGCTCTGGACCACGTCCAAGCGGCGGCTGCGTCAGAGCTTGCCGTACATAGCGGCGCATGGGCCATGTAGGACTGCTTCCAGAGTTCGAACTGGCAGTCGCCAAGTTTCTTCTCGTCGTCGGTGAGCGACGCCAACGCGAGCGCCTCGTGCTAGTGGTGTTTGTTCGGGGTTTCCAAGTAAGAAACATGGATTCATCTTTGACATTGGTTTATGAAAATGATTTATAAGTTAGATCCATAGAAAAATATTATGGAGAATAAATGTTACACATGCAAAAAAAAGTATTTAAGTTGAAAACATTATTCAAACAAAAGAAATTGCATGCAAGGCTCTTCTTTAAATACTACTCCCTCAATCCAAAAATATAATTTAATAATCTCAGTGATACTTATCTACTACTACACATTGTGCAAGGGTAGCAGGTGGGCTTCGGGAGAGATGTATTATATGTTTTTACTATAATAGATGTAGACATAAACACATATGTGGTGTAGTGGTAGCTACAAACACATTTATTTGAGAGGTCGCGGGTTCGAATCCCCTTGGAGCCTGTTTTTTTAATTTAATTTTAGCTAGACGTGGGATGCACGTGGGAATGGGAATAGGCTTTGTGGGAGGAGGAATGAGAAAGACACGTGATAGCCGGGAATGGAAATGTGAATGGGCTTTGCAGGGAGGGGGAATGAGAAAGACAGGCAGCTGGGAATGGGAATGGGCTTTGCAGTGAGGACGGAATGGGAATGGCAGAACACGGAATGGGGCAACCTACCCCTTACCGTCTTAATATATATATATATATATATATATATATATATATATATATATATATATATATATATATATATATATATATATACACACACTAGGTGAGTGCCCGTGCGTTGCCACGTACGCACAATTACATAAAAACAAACATATATATCCTCGGCATCAATATACCACAAATCATTTGCACAAATGAATACCACCACAGCTATAGATAGACAAATCACACACTACAATCCATCATATTTTTGTCGCCTCTTGCAACAATACAAAAGTTGTTTGATAAAAGTATATTGTGCAACGATTACATAGAAATAAACAATATATGTATTCTCGACATCAATATATCACAAATCATTTGCACAAATGAATGCCACCACAACTATAGACAGACAGATCACACCCTACAATCCACTGGATTTTTCCCTTCCCTATGCGTCCAATGTAATACAACAATAATATAGGCTTGATATGGCAATACACCTATACGACCTGTGCGATGGCCGATCCGGTCGATCAGATGGTCACCTTGTCACCTTGGTCCAAAGAGCTCCATGGCTTCTACACCAAGCGAGCATTCGTCCGCTGCAAAATCCATGTACTTTTGAAGTTGGAGCTCCGATGAGACGAACTCTGGCGTGTCTACGTTCTACGACACCTCCCATCTCTGTGTGAGCCCGTCTCCTTCCACCTGATCACCTCGAACATTCTAGGCCAGTGAGACAAGTGGTACTGACTCAACCCTGTCCTAGTTGCTACCTAGGCCTTTGTCCACCAAAGAAAGGTAGCTGCTTTTCTTTATGAAGTTTCTTAACCTGGAAACATGGTCATGGCAAGAACTCTCAAGAGACTAAACTGAAGGGCAAAGCAAAACAAGGTATAAAATATAATAAAGGAAACATAGGCGATTTTCATCTATAAGTTTTAAAGAAAATCTGAAATTGGATAAGTAAACACAAGATGCATGCTTACCTAGTCGAGCATTCCACCTTTCTGATTTGATACTCTTCCAAAATCCAACGCCATCTGACCAGTGATCAACTTGACTAACAGAACCCCAAATCCAAACACATCATACTTCTTTGATGACTGGCCAATGAAAGTTGAAACATGATAGTACGGAAAATGAAATCCTTCAGTCACTCATAGCTTCCTCAAGAATAGCTTCTTCTGTGACCTTGTCATTGGCACGTCCACTGAATCATTATCTCATGAAAGTTGATGCACTCCTGTTTCAACACTCCTATAACAAGAAATAGTCTCTTTCAATTAATTGACCATATCCTTACTGGTGTTTCTCGTAAGTATATAACACCAAAAAAGAACATACATTCTCCTCCAGATCCCATTGTAAACTTGGCAAGTAATAAGACTGAAGGATTTTGTTTTTTAATAAGGCTGAAAGACATGTTTCCATAGCAGCAAGCCAACAATCCAGTTAACTAAATCTTGAATGTAGCGTGAAGTTACTATTTCTTGAAATGATGTTTTATTTCTTAAATGTTCAGTATGTCTTATCTATGGGGAAATCCATAAAATTGCTAGCAAGTATTGTTGAACTTAAAAGATTGGCATGTTAGGTTGTAGACAAAGGAGTTATGTTACCAGCTGGGATCAGAAGCATGATGGCATTGAAGCAGTTAGAAGGTGTTGATGTCTTCAAGCAAACAAATGTCTTTGCCCAAGAACTTGGCCATCTCACATATCTTAGGAGAATAAGCTTCTTTTTGCATCATAAGGATCCCAAGGAATTTGATACAGTGGGAAGCGAAGATTTGAGGTTTCCATATGATCACAAAGACAGAACCTAAGAGAAACATTTGGCCAAGTTGTTTACTAAATAAACATTCAAATCAAGTACATAAAACATAGAGTACATCACTTGAAGACCATGGCTGTTATAGAAATTCCTCAAACTACTAAGCTAATGAGGAAATCCAAGATGAATCAGGATGAATAAAGAATTCCATATCCCAAAGTCATTAACTGTAATATGAATTATATGTAGCTTCAAGCTAAAATAAACAGTATGGTAGCAACTAAAGAAAAATAGAATCAGCCAAAACTGAAATACTAACATCCAACATCTTGATCATCCTCATCCTGCCATTTGTTTTTTCTGTTGCAGTCCTCACATGAAAGAAACAAAAAAGTGTAACAAAATATTAAAGGGGAAAAACTGAAATGAAGGGAAGATTAAATCAATAGGGAGCTATATAACCTTTCAATCGGCATACTTGGTGATATTTCTCAATGACCAGTTCTGTACTTCAGCACATGCTCAATACAAGAGGCTGGAAATGCAGAGGAAAATATAAAAAAATCAATCCCTTTAGCTGTTATGGATTTGCGTCCCACACTGCATTTACTAATGGATATCAGCGTGCATAGGAGTAAGTTAGTATGAATTATGCTCATGTGAAATAGAATCCCACGAACCATTTCTCACAAACATGTGACGTGGTAGAGGAACAAACAAACATGTGGCACATCTATAGATATGTTTAAGGCATGCCACATAGATTTTAGATCTGGGAACTACCACAATAGACCTTACGGGAATAAATGTGAGATGAGTACCTCTGGAAGCGGGATCAGCCTTCACGTTGTGGCTGCGCTAGGGACGACTCGTGGAGGCAAACTCACCCATGCTGGTAATATGAATTATATGTAGCTTCAAGCTAAAATAAACAGTATGGTAGCAACTAAAGAAAAATAGAATCAACCAAAAAAATACACGTGTTTTTTCTGTTGCAGACCTCACATGAACGAAACAAAAAAGTGTAACAAAATATTAAAGGGGAAAAACTGAAATGAAGGGAAGATTAAATCAATAGGGAGCTATATAACCTTTCAATCGACATACTTGGTGATATTTCTCAATGACCAGTTCCATATCCCTATTGATTTCGTTCAATAATCTTCAATCGGCATACTTTTTTGTTTCGTTCCATATCCCAAAGTCATTAACTGTAATATGAATTATATGTAGCTTCAAGCTAAAATAAACAGTATGGTAGCAACTAAAGAAAAATAGAATCAGCCAAAAAATACACGTGTTTTTTCTGTTGCAGACCTCACATGAACGAAACAAAAAAGTGTAACCTTTCAATCGGCATACTTGGTAAAATAATCTTCAAGAACACAGGTGCCTTGCCCTCCTTTTTCAGCAGCCTTGGCCACCACCCGCTCTCATCTTTCTTGACCAGGTAGCATATGGTTCTTGGAGGCAACAACTGCTTTACTCTCATGCAAACAGGAAGACTAATAGAATTATAACATGAAAAGCAAAATCGGACCCATAAAAATCCTCATAACCATACTCAAAAGTACATATCTAAGCAAAAGATGCTACTACATAATATTTGCCAACACCAGCAACTTGCAAGTTATTGTCATTGGACACAATATTCTCATATTCCACCCCAGTTAAGGAAGTAGTATCAGACACAAACGTAAGTAGTAGCAGTTAAAACAACAATATCAAATGTGAGGCACCAGACTGGAGTTCTTGTTTCCAAACTTTGTTTGACGATCTAAAAGCCCCATGAAGATTATTTTCTATTTCAGACATGATGGCAGGAAATTACAGAACATTAAACATGATGGTATTAATGTTGCATGTGAATCAATCCAAGTACTACTAACTAATAAAACAACCAATTTCTTATTGATACGTTAAATACTTAAATGTCATAGTACATAGCAAATTAGCTAATCAGGTACTTTAAATTGTAATTTGGCAACCTGTCAGCACAAAATGAGAGCTGCTAATGGGCTTAGATCCAAACTAAACCAACCTAAATCCATAAATGCATAGCTACCTCACCGAACCAGTCTAATCCACCTACAAATACTCACAACCCACACCAAATCAAACTGGTGGATGGGTGGTTGAGCCCCAGACCAGAACAAAACCTTGGTTTAAAACTGCTCCGAGCACATCTATACCTAGTTGTGAATGGACTAGAACTGAGTGAAAATAAAATGAAAAATGATATCCAATTAAATTATCTATACTGCATGTTTTAGTCATCGCCTGATTAAGCATCCACTTGAAGCCAATAGTGGTAGTGCACTCATTCTTGGAATCACCTCCTCTCCTCAGCAGCCGAGACAAGCACAACATTGTTACTATTGTCAACATCCAGTGACTGTGAATTCTCCTACGCGAGCAGGCAAGGCTGAGGCCTCCACAACCTCCCCCTTCTCCTTCCCGTCAAACCCCAAATCCTGAAATTTGATGAGTGTATTAGTATATAGTACACATAATAAATTAGAAAGAGAGCACTACAACAACTATCTGTCTAGAACTATGTCATTGTCTCCACATATGGTAAAGGTAGACGGTAACATTGGGAGCCTGACAGCAGCTCCAGAAGATAGATTCGAGCATAAGTAATCTCCATTTAAATTATAGCAAGATAGAACTGTGACGTGAGTGGTGGACACAAAAGTTTAAAAAAATTACGGACAAGGCATGCACCAAAACTACTGGAGGCAAAAAAGCTAATGGCATGGTCGCTTGTACTACGAGAGCAATGCCAACGTCATGGCCACATGTATACTGATTGAATGGACGTTCGGCTCCCCACATGGCAAGCCAAGGCCCCATCAACCGAAATTGACTATGGTATGTTCCTGAGAGTCGAGACCAGAGAAGTTATGCATTAATACATCTTTGAATTGCAGTTAGCGGTGGCGACTACAAGATAATTTCAGACTGGTTCAGCTAGCAGAAGCTTACTGACTCTTAATCCACTCCTAATACCATCCATCACTTGTTGACTGCGAGAAGAGGCCACCTTGTATCGTCCCACTTATCCAATCTTTTCCGCGCTCCCTCAACTTACATTCAGATGCCAAGAAAAAAGAACATATAAACTATAGCACAAAAAAATCAATGCAAAACGCAGAGAATACCAATTGGATAGAAGAAATGGCCACACAACACAAGCAAAGAATGACTGAGCATGTGGATGAAGATGAACACATCAACATGCGTGATGGATTTGAGGATCATTTGTCAGTGACATGAAGGAATTTTACGGTGGCTTAAAATTACCTCCTTGTTCCAGTCAGTCCTCAGCGTGATCTAGATTAAAGTAAGTGTTTGGATGAGGGTACCGCCGATCATGCCTCCCCACAATCCCTGCAGCACAGGTCCTTTTTCAGACTTGCGTGTGGGTTAGGGATAGGTACTCGTAACCATTTCCAATTATAGTTTAACTAAGCAGGTTTAATATGTGACGGCATGTTTCTTAGAACTGAAATTACCTTGATCCCAAAACCGAACCTGAATCTGAGGAGCACGCCGAGGGGTATGTCGATGAAGTAGTAGCATCCGACGTTGATGTAGGAAACCATTGCTTGCCACCTGCAGCCAACGCCCACACCTTTCATCAGTCGTTGTCTAGTGAGAAAAAAATTCGGTATCAGTGGGAAGAACACAACAAATGCATTACTGAAGGTGGATAAGTCTGCTGTCCAGTGAACTAACTTATGTAAAAACTGTAGTGACACTTGGATTAGTGTGAAGTATGAACTCTGAAGATGCACCACAGTTTCAGTTTGGATAAGGGAAATAGAAAAACCATCTGACAACATGGGCTAGATCCCGAAGAGCACGATGGTCCCAATGAGCAGCGGGCACAGGTCAGTGACGGTGCACGAGATGACCTTGTCGCCGGTGAAGATGTAGCTGAGCTTGTCCCTGAGCAGGAACGTGACAAGGCCAACTATCCCTGAAACGAATATCGACAGGGTGAGATTTGAGGCTGGAGCGAGGGACGAGGATGGCCATGGAGCCGAGATGCCGGGATCTGGAGGAAGCGCAACTAGGGTTTAATTGTGCAGGGTATGGTTGAGCGAGATTGGAGGGTGGAAGAGAGCGGCGGGCAGACGCGAGATTGGCGAGCGGTAGAGAGCGACGCGTAGACGAACCTTCCATGAACAGCTCGGAGGCGGACCTTCCCCTGGCCCAAATCGAATATGCGTGGTCCTCACCACGCACTATTACAGGAGAGGGAGGACGCGAGAACGACGGGGCGAGGGCGAGGGCGGAGGGCCGCGAACGCGCTGATGGCATGAGGTGAGGAGGCGAGATGGATGGGGTAGCGGAGGGGAGCGCGGGGATGGGATCAGCGGCTGCTGGGCGCCATCAGTGGCTGCACGCTAGGAGTTGCGCGAGATCCACGCTTGGCGTGCTGGCGGGGGCGAGATTGCAGGGAAGGGATGGCGCGGGCGGGGACGGGATTGCAGGGAGGAAGACGACACGGGCGCGGGCGGGGGCTGGAGCGGGGGCACGGTGAGGGTGGTGGACGCCCTCGCTCCAGCCTTAAGGTGTAGTAGAGATAGGGAAGAGGTAATGGAAGCCCTGGGCTTCCCCTACTAATGGAAGCCCCAGTCAGGACGCGGTCGACTCAGCACCCGCGTGCTTGCGTCAGCCATGCAGTCAACAGCCAAGATTCTAGGACGATAAGCGTAACACAATATACGAATGCATATATATATATATGGATAAAGATGCGTAAAAATGCATAAAGGAATCTTTTGAAGCCCGAATCACGTGGAACGAATATGACACTGTGGACAGCGTTTACGACTGCATAATGACATGTACTTGACAGCATAAATCATGCAGTATGTGGTTGTGGTTCTGGCTCGGGCGGATTCCAGCGTAAACCGTGGGCTAAAACAGCGTAAATGAGTACGAAATTTAGTGTAAATCCTATATCTGTTTTGTAACAACAAATGGGGCCTAAAATTAAGCAGCCGATCGTGAGCGGGGTCCTGGCTCGGGCCGATTCCAGCGTAAAACGTGAGCTAAAATAACGTAAATGAGTACGAAATTTAGCGTAAATCCTATATCTGTTTTGTAACAGCAAACGGAGCCAAAAATTACAGCGTGAAAATCGCGTGCAGCCGATCGTGCGCGGGTTCTGGCTCGAATGATTTTAGCGTAAAACATGAGCTAAAACAGCGTAAATAAGTACGAGATTTTGTATAAAACACGCGCACAATCTCACTTCGCAAGAGATTGCTGTAAAACACATCAAAAAGTGTCATAAATTTGGCGTAAAACGCAGTAAGACTGTTTTTTAATGGAAGCATAAAACACAACAAGAAGTGTCGTAAAATTTAGTTTGAAAATGCATAAATCATGATGGTCTCATAGGGTACTTGTTTTGTTCACAGTATATCAAAATATAAAGCACAACGATATTTTGTCAATATTGTTGCAATCATACACGATTTATTTGACATGACAAAAAAACGAGGAGCTAGCCCTGTCTTCGGTACTTCTGACATTTGGAACCATTAGCGTTTAGCTAGGTCGTGGTCCGAAATGGAAGAATCGCTGCTCGGCTCTTATCAAAACAGGTCTGTGTAAGCCTGTATAAATCATAAAGACACGTCAAAATAAGCATAAGTAAATCCATGAACCTATATACCAGTTTAATAAACAGGGAAAATGGAGGAGTAATTAAGTGACAACAATTAGCTAGTTTATGTCCCTTACAAAACAATGCAGCTGGAGAAGCCTAGTGGACAATAAGAAGCCGTGAACCTATATAAACCCTATAGGCCGTAGCAAGTGCTAATATCATAAATTAACCCATGAGATACTATATTTTTCGAAGGAAGTGAGGACATTTCTTTCTTTAATAACCTTAATTTACAAAAATACAATGGACAAACTGCCAGCAAGTGAGGACATTTCTTTCTTTAATAAACTCTGTTATGCATACTTCCAATATTGCAGGACTTGAGAATCAAAGCCCTATTATGCACATATGCTGAATACAAAATTCATTCTTTTCCTTGAACCCTCCCTAACACATAGCTGTAATACTTAAGTTGTCTCTACTAGAAATTGTATAACTAAAGAATAACAAATCTTACCGTTCAAAAGGCTGGTGAGGTTGCCGAACAGCGCCGGGTGGAGCACGCCGGAGAGCAGCTCTAAGCCGAGCAGCTTCACCTGTTGATGTTGCTTCATTTTCAGCTATTTCTGATCTTTCTCCATTAATACCACCTGCAAAAAGTATAATTATATGCAAATATAGAAGATAATATGATTGATTAGTCTAATTCACCATTTTTTCGCTAGCATACTGAGATCAGTCTTGTTCAGCTATTCACGAGTCGAGTCACTACTTTCCTTAGTAAAGCTCAACAGAAAATGGTATAATGATTAAAAGCATTCACCTAATAGACTAGCACAACTAAATACTACCAGGAAATTATGGTTTTATGATAATACAATGATGCTAAATGCTGGCGGAGGTGGGTGTAGCATATGTATGCACTATTACAAAGGAAGGTTTAAATTTAATAACTTGAAATTGTATAATAGTACTTCAAATTACAAATCTACATGCAATTATCATATTTTCCAACTAATTTCCAGAACTATATTGGTAGCAAAAATTTAGTCACAGGTCTAGCCACGCATTCACAAACCTACTTTAAGCAGTCAGAACAAGCCCTGCATTATAGCAATCCACACAAAAGCTACTAAGCTAGCAAACTACCAAACTAGTACTATTTTTTAAAAAAAAACATCAAGCACAAGTTTGAACCAACGAATCTCACAAGTGGAAAGGAAACCGAATTACCGATGCACACAGGAAGTAAATCTACACGCATAGTCACGCAAGATGTGGATAGATTTGCAACATCCAGATCACGGAGACGAAATCGAGATCTCAAGCCTACGGCTAACCTTCCCAACCAACCAAACACCACAGATCCGCACGAGATTTCCAAAAAAAAGCTCGTGGAGTACCGGGGGACACAGATCTAGGCCGCTGCCCGCTCACCTGCATGTTGCATTTGACGAGGTCGAGCGGCGTGACGGCCATGTGGGTGAGGCCGCAGCTGGCGATTCCTCCGGCGGTGCAGGCGGCATAGAAGGCCGGCGAGTACATCTCAATCTTCTCGTTGGGCGCCTGGATCGAGAACGACACAGCACCTCCTGCTCCAGCCGCGGCAGGCGCCGGGGCGGAGGCATGGAGGCGCGCGGCGGCGCCTGTGGCGGCAAAGGAGCGCGCCGATGAGGTCCCTTTAGCTGGCCGAGGGGCGCCGAGGAGGCAGTAGCTGGGTGGATCTGGATCTGGGGCAGAGCGGTGGTTTGAGGTGCTTCAGATCAGGGAATGGGGCTCGGCAGCCGCCGCCGCTGAAACCCTAGTCCTCTCGGGCAAAAGCAGTCATCGCGGTCGGTTTTATATGATAGTACAGGAAGCGGTTTCAGATAGTATGACAAAATAAGCGTAAACTTGTGTACAACATGCGCATACCAAAAAGTGTGTAAACCGCAACACGATTGAGCATAACACGTAGTTATAATTGACGTAAGTAGGTGGTACAGTGAGCCAAAAAGCCTGCGCACCTGGTCGGTACGGTGCGGTCCGCGCACCTGGTCGGTTGCTGGTTGGGGCTTCCAATAGTTAGAGACAGCCCAGGGCTCTAAATACTATATCTATATATATAGTTTATATATTAAGAGCCCTAGGCTTCCAATAATAGAGGAAGCCCAGGCTAGTCAATATGCTCATTTGGGTTGAACCAGACCTGGTCAGCAGTTCCCAGTCACGGCGCTGTTATATCTCAGCCTAGCCACGTCTCCCCCGTTTCCCGGTTTCTAAAACCGTCTTCGCGCAATCAACAGAGACAATCCCGCGCCGATAGGAAGGAAACCCCAGCGACCGCTCCGTCTTTCCTTGCGTCCGAGGCGACTCGCCAGGCGATTTCCGTCGCTCCAATCCAGCTGAGCTCCTTCAATCTTCGAGCATTAGAGCCCGATTCAAGAGCCAATGCTTTCTCAGAAGTAATAGGTAATCCAACTTGAAATACATCGAGGTTTCCGTCAATTTTTGAAGCATTTTTTGTCGATTGAAGTGGATTTGATTGTAACCCTTATTTTTCAGCTAAATGTGTGATTTGTATCCGATTATACATGTCTCTAATCGGCTCATTGCATCGCTCATTGCATCTCTCTTTTGTTCAGGAGCCCCGATCTTACAGCATCTGCATTTCTTCTAGATCCACAGTATCGCTCGGCATTCATAGACCTAGACAAAGGCTGTGGATCAGGTATTTATTCATGAGTTTGCAGAGACTACCTTTACACAATATTAGTAACACGTATATGCTTATTGGATTTGATATATATGCATATCGTCAATACTGTTTATGCCCATTTGTACAAATGTTTATGAATATTGGTCAAGATAATATGCATAATTGCATTCTTCTATTTACTTGAATCATTAGTTTACACACATGTTTTATTATATATACAATATACTTATTGGATTTCATATATATGCTTATCGTCAATACTGTCTATGCTCATTTGTACAGATGTTTATGAACATTGGACAAGATAATAAGCATAATTGCATTGTTTTATCTACTTGAATCAGTAGTTTACACTCCTGTTTTATTATATATAAATACATATAGATACTGTTATTTATGCAATATTTATTTAAATATTCATGTTTGCATATCAGCTAAATGTGTATATTAATATGAACCAGTTATTAAAATATATTGTATAGTTAGTTGATGCAAAAAAGGCACTTATTATCATGCTCCATTACAATTATATGAAATATTAAATTAATCTTTATGTTTGTATAAAACCATGGTTCATTAAATGTTGTCATATAAATGGAAAATGTAGTTTAAGTTATGTAACTCCATTTAGTATTATGTAGTATGCATTGTAGATAGTTATAGTAAAAATTAGATTTTTTTTTGGCATATATTCATGCATAAATCATTGTATTTAAAAACAATTTTTTCAACAGATTTATTCAGTGTTTAACCATGAGATATGTTGATCGCCCTCCAACTAATCCAAAAAGACTAACCATTGAGTCAAGTCAGGAGGTTTTTTACGTTGACATTTCCAGACGAACTTGATCTAGCAGCTCAGCACATCAAGATGATAATCCACATAACCAGCAGCAGACTGAGCCACAACCAGCACCAGTTCATCGTTTTCGCAGAAAGGCACTAGCTTGTCGTGTAAAAAGAAATCCTCCTTCAGCTCCATCCACACTGTCTGATGATGATTTCATGGATGCTCCATCTTTGAAGCGCCAATTTAGATCAGCCTCACCTTCCCCTTCAGAAAAAAACAGTGCAAAGAAGATAAAAGTCCCTTCCCCACAAGTTCCGAGTGTGAAAAACAGTTCAAAGTTTGATATAGATGTCAAGTCAAATATCATTACAAAAAAGCTCTCCTAAACAGAAGACTCCTAGAAAATCCTAGGTACTATGTATATATTTCTGTTTATTTATGTGTTAATTTTGGCGCACAATCAATTTTGTATTTCCCCCCACGTTACATTTTGTATATTATTATTTTTGGTGTGCTGTTTATTTTTGTTAGTGTTGTAGACTAGTTATTTACAAGCTTATAATAAATATCACTTGTATGTATGTATAGTATCCTTAGTTGTAACAATATATATACTTTGTGTATTAATGCATATTCATTTATGCTTTCAGAAATTGAATATCCGCTGCATTCCTTATCATGTTATTGTCTCAACTTGGATAATGAGCGATCGGCAGCGCGATGCAGTCGCTAGGTTGGGATTTTCCAGTATATTTGATTTGCGAACTGATGCCTTAGAGAGCAGATCTCTCATCAGGTGGTTGATGGATAAATTGGATCCACATGACATGACCATACGCCCAGGGGTTGGCAAGGAACTGAAGTTAACAAAAGAGACAGTTCGTCTTATTTTGGGTTTGCCATGTGCTGGAGGGGGCAGGGAGTTTACTGATTGGTATGGTGAAGTGGATGCTGCTGTAAAACTGAGACGTGATCTCAAATTTTGTAAAGAAGAATTTGATGTTGTCAAGCTTCAAGACAAGATAGTGCTTGGCAATGATGATGAGTTATCAATCAGATGCTTTTTTCTGATTCTATTCAATCGACTTTTTTTCCATCTGCTTCATGGGGCATTACAAATAATGAGGTACTAATGACTTCAAACATGGCCTGGATGGCTGATATTGACGGGTGTCAACTAGTTTACACGGATTTGTGTGATGCTGCCACACGTTGGCACAAAAGGAACAAAACAAACATTACAACACCAATATATGGATGTTCACTCATTGTTCTAGTAAGTAATTCTTTTGTTTATTGTGCATATATATGATATGTAAATATTTGTTTTGTACTAATTATATATTTTTTGCATTCTTTTTTTTAGATTTACTATCTTGATCACTTACATCATCCTGCATCTCCTGATAACAAATATGGTACTCCCCGCATTAAGTTTTTTGATAATGAGACCATAAGAGATTTGGCTAGGGCTGACAGACGTCCCCCCGTAAAACTGGTGAACCATTCGGCCATGCAGAGTGATAGTCTCCTAGAGGGGGGGGGGGTGAATAGGGCGAAACTGAAATTTACAAATATAAACACAA
Organism: Zea mays; assembly: GCF_902167145.1. Lineage (NCBI taxonomy): Eukaryota > Viridiplantae > Streptophyta > Magnoliopsida > Poales > Poaceae > Zea > Zea mays. The sequence goes on along the minus strand of NC_050099.1, from coordinate 194,450,993 downwards.
CTACAAGCCGGGTTAGCGTTAGAAATATAATAGAGTCCGAGAGAGGGCGTGAAAAACAAATCGCAAGCGAATAATGAAGTGAGACACGCGAATTTGTTTTACCGAGGTTCGGTTCTCTCAAACCTACTCCCCGTTGAGGAGGCCACAAAGGCCGGGTCTCTTTCAACCCTTCCCTCTCTCAAACGGTCCCTCGGACCGAGTGAGCTTCTCTTCTCAAATCAAAGCCGGGAACAAAACTTCCCCGCAAGGGTCACCACACAATTGGTGCCTCTTGCCTTGATTACAATGGAGTTTTGATCACAAGAACAAGTGAGAAAGAAAAGAAGCAATCCAAGCGCAAGAGCTCAAAAGAACACGACAAATCTCTCTCGCTAATCACTAAAGCCTTGTATGGAATTGGAGAGGATTTGATCTCTTTGTATGTGTCTAGAATTGAATGCCTAGCTCTTGTAAGTGGTTGAGAAGTGGGAAAACTTGGATGCCATGAATGGTGGGGTGGTTGGGGTATTTATAGCCCCAACCACCAAAAGTGGCCGTTGGGAAGCTGTCTGCTCGATGGCGCACCGGACAGTCTGGTGCACACCGGACAGTCCGGTGCCCCCTGCCACGTCATCACTGCCGTTGGATTCTGACCGTTGGAGCTTCTGACTTGTGGGCCCGCCTGGGTGTCCGGTGCACACCGGACAGGTACTGTTTGCTGTCCGGTGTGCCAGCATGGGCGCGCCTGACAACTGCGCGCGCAGAGCCCGCATTAAATGAGCGGCAGAGAGCCGTTGGCGCGAAGATAGCCGTTGCTCTGGAGTCACACCGGACAGTCCGGTGCACACCGGACAGTCCGGTGAATTATAGTGGACGAGCCGTTGGCTTTTCCCGAAGCTGGCGAGTTCCTGAGGCCGACCTCCCTTGGCGCACCGGACACTGTCCGGTGTACACCGGACAGTCCGGTGAATTATAGCCGAGTCGCCTCCGGAAATTCCCGAAGGTAGCGAGTTGAGTCTGAGTTCCCCTGGTGCACCGGACATGTCCGGTGGCACACCGGACAGTCCGGTGCGCCAGATCAGGGGTGCCTTCGGTTGCCCCTTTGCTCCTTTGTTGAATCCAAAACTTGGTCTTTTTATTGGCTGAGTGTGAACCTTTTACACCTGTATAATCTATACACTTGGGCAAACTAGTTAGTCCAAAGATTTGTGTTGGGCAATTCAACCACCAAAATTATTTAGGAACTAGGTGTAAGCCTAATTCCCTTTCAATCTCCCCCTTTTTGGTGATTGATGCCAACACAAACCAAAGCAAATATAGAAGTGCATAATTGAACTAGTTTGCATAATGTAAGTGTAAAGGTTGCTTGGAATTTGATCCAATATAACTACTTACAAGATATGCATGGATTGTTTCTTTTATTTTTAACATTTTGGACCACTTTTGCACCACGTGTTTTGTTTTTGCAAATTCTTTTGTAAATCCATTTCAAAGATCTTTTGCAAATAGTCAAAGGTAAATGAATAAGAGTTTGCAAAGCATTTTCAAGATTTGAAATTTTCTCCCCCTGTTTCAAATGCTTTTCCTTTGACTAAACAAAACTTCCCCTAAAAGAGATCCACCTCTTAGTGTTCAAGAGGGTTTTGATATATCAGTTTGAAATACTACATTCTCCCCCTTCTTGAACATAATAGGATACCAATTGATAAATACTCTTGGAAAGCACTAAGTTTTTGAAATTGGTGGTGGTGCGGGTGGTGCGGTCCTTTTGCTTTGGGCTCATAATTTCTCCCCCTTTGGCATGAATCGCCAAAAACGGAATCATTAGAGCCCTTCGAAGTACTATCTTCCCCTTTGGTCATAAGTAAATAAGTTAAGATTATACCAAAGACGAAGTCCGGTCCTTTTGCTTTGGGCTTTTACTCTCTCCCCAAAGACAAGGTCCTTTTCTTGGAGTGATGACGAAGGATGAGTTACGGAGTGGAAGCCTTTGTCTTCGCCGAAGACTCCAATTCCCTTTCAATACCCCTATGACTTGGTGTGAAATAGACTTGAAAAACACATTAGTCATAACATATGAAAGAGATATGATCAAAGGTATATAAATGAGCTACGGTTGCAATCTAGCAAAAGAAATTCCGCGAATCAAGAATATTGAGCTCATGCCTAAGTTTGGTAAAAGTTTGTTCATCAAGAGGCTTGGTAAAAATATCGGCTAATTGATCTTTAGTGTTAATGTAAGAAATCTCGATATCCCCCTTTTGTTGGTGATCCCTAAGAAAATGATACCGAATGGCTATGTGCTTAGTGCGGCTATGCTCGACGGGATTGTCGGCCATTTTGATTGCACTCTCATTATCACATAGCAAAGGGACTTTGGTTAATTTGTAACCGTAGTCCCGCAGGGTTTGCCTCATCCACAGCAATTGCGCGCAACAATGACCTGCGGCAATGTACTCGGCTTCGGCGGTGGAAAGAGCGACCGAGTTTTGCTTCTTTGAAGCCCAAGACACCAAGGATCTTCCCAAGAACTGGCAAGTCCCCGATGTGCTCTTCCTATTAATCTTACACCCCGCCCAATCGGCATCCGAATAACCAATCAAATCAAATGTGGATCCCCGAGGGTACCAAAGCCCAAACTTAGGAGTATAAGTCAAATATCTCAAGATTCGTTTTACGGTCGTAAGGTGGGATTCCTTAGGGTCGGATTGGAATCTCGCACACATGCAAACGGAAAGCATAATGTCCGGTCGAGATGCACATAAATAAAGCAATGAACCAATCATCGACCGGTATACCTTTTGATCCACGGACTTACCTCCCGTGTCGAGGTCGAGATGCCCATTGGTTCCCATGGGTGTCTTGATGGGCTTGGCATCCTTCATTCCAAACTTGGTTAGAATGTCTTGAGTGTACTTCGTTTGGCTAATGAAGGTGCCCTCTTGGAGTTGCTTGACTTGAAATCCTAGAAAATACTTCAACTCCCCCATCATAGACATCTCGAATTTTTGTGTCATGATCCTACTAAATTCCTCACAAGTAGATTCGTTAGTAGACCCAAATATGATATCATCAACATAAATTTGGCATACAAACAAATCATTGTCAAGAGTTTTAGTGAATAGAGTAGGATCGGCCTTGCCGACTTTGAAGCCATTAGCAATAAGGAAATCTCTTAGGCATTCATACCATGCTCTTGGGGCTTGCTTGAGCCCATAAAGCGCCTTAGAGAGCCTATAGACATGATTAGGGTACTCACTGTCTTCAAAGCCGGGAGGTTGCTCAACATAGACCTCTTCCTTGATTGGTCCGTTGAGGAAGGCACTTTTCACGTCCATTTGATAAAGCTTAAAGCCATGGTAAGTAGCATAGGCCAATAATATGCGAATTGATTCAAGCCTAGCTACGGGTGCATAGGTTTCACCGAAATCCAAACCTTCGACTTGGGAGTATCCCTTGGCCACAAGTCGTGCTTTGTTCCTTGTCACCACACCATGCTCATCTTGCTTGTTGCGGAAGACCCATTTGGTTCCTACAACATTTTGGTTAGGACGTGGAACCAAATGCCATACCTCATTCCTCGTGAAGTTGTTGAGCTCCTCTTGCATCGCCATCACCCAATCCGAATCTTGAAGTGCTTCCTCTACCCTGTGTGGCTCAATAGAGGAAACAAAAGAGTAATGTTCACAAAAATGTGCAACACGAGATCGAGTGGTTACCCCCTTATGAATGTCGCCGAGGATGGTGTCGACGGGGTGATCTCGTTGGATTGCTTGGTGGACTCTTGGGTGTGGCGGCCTTGGTTCTTCCTCATCCTCATTTTCTTGATCATTTGTATCTCCCCCTTGATTATTGCCATTATCTTGAGGTGGCTCATCTTCTTGATTTTGTCCTTCATCAACTTGAGCCTCATCCTCATTTTGAGTTGGTGGAGATGCTTGCGTGGAGGAGGACGGTTGATCTTGTGCATTTGGAGGCTCTTCGGATTCCTTAGGACACACATCCCCAATGGACATGTTCCTTAGCGCGATGCACGGAGCCTCTTCATTACCTATTTCATCAAGATCAACTTGCTCTACTTGAGAGCCGTTAGTCTCATCAAACACAACGTCACAAGAAACTTCAACTTGTCCTGAGGACTTGTTAAAGACTCTATATGCCCTTGTGTTTGAGTCATATCCTAGTAAAAAGCCTTCTACAGTTTTAGGAGCAAATTTAGATTTTCTACCTCTTTTAACAAGAATAAAACATTTGCTACCAAAAACTCTAAAATATGAAATATTTGGCTTTTTACCGGTTAGGAGTTCATAGGATGTCTTCTTGAGGATTCGGTGGAGATATAACCGGTTGATGGCATAGCAAGCGGTGTTGACCGCCTCGGCCCAAAACCGATCCGAAGTCTTGTACTCATCAAGCATGGTCCTAGCCATGTCCAATAGAGTTCGATTCTTCCTCTCCACTACACCATTTTGTTGTGGCGTGTAGGGAGAAGAGAACTCATGCTTGATGCCCTCCTCCTCAAGGAAACCTTCGATTTGAGAGTTCTTGAACTCCGTCCCGTTGTCGCTTCTAATTTTCTTGATCCTTAAGCCGAACTCATTTTGAGCCCGTCTCAAGAATCCCTTTAAGGTCTCTTGGGTTTGAGATTTTTCCTGTAAAAAGAATACCCAAGTGAAGCGAGAATAATCATCCACTATTACAAGACAATACTTACTCCCGCCGATGCTTATGTAAGCAATCGGGCCGAATAGATCCATGTGGAGTAGCTCAAGTGGCCTATCGGTCGTCATGATGTTCTTGTGTGGATGATGGGCTCCAACTTGCTTTCCCGCCTGGCATGCGCTACAAACCCTGTCTTTCTCAAAATGAACATTTGTTAATCCTAAAATGTGTTCTCCCTTTAGAAGCTTGTGAAGATTCTTCATCCCAACATGGGCTAGTCGGCGGTGCTAGAGCCAACCCATGTTAGTCTTAGCAATTAAGCAAGTGTCGAGTTCAGCTCTATCAAAATCTACCAAGTATAGCTGACCCTCTAACACTCCCTTAAATGCTATTGAATCATCACTTCTTCTAAAGACAGTGACACCTACATCAGTGAATAGACAGTTGTAGCCCATTTGACATAATTGGGAAACAGAAAGCAAGTTGTAATCTAGAGAATCTACAAGAAAAACATTGGAAATAGAATGGTCAGAAGATATAGCAATTTTACCAAGACCTTTGACCAAACCTTGATTTCCATCCCCGAATGTGATAGCTCGTTGGGGATCTTGGTTTTTCTCATATGAGGAGAACATCCTTTTCTCCCCGGTCATGTGGTTTGTGCACCCGCTGTCGAGTATCCAACTTGAGCCCCCGGATGCATACACCTACAAAACAAATTTAGTTCTTGATTTTAGGTACCCAAACTGTTTTGGGTCCTTTGGCATTAGAAACAAGAACTTTGGGTACCCAAACACAAGTCTTTGACCCCTTGTGTTTGCCCCCAACAAACTTGGCAACGACCTTGCCGGATTTGTTAGTAAGCACATAAGAAGCATCAAAAGTTTTAAATGAAATAGAATGATCATTTGATGCATTAGAAATTTTCTTTCTAGGCAACTTGGCACGGGTTGGTTGCCTAGAGCTAGATGTCTCACCCTTATACATAAAAGCATGATTAGGGCCAGAGTGAGACTTCCTAGAATGAATTTTCTTAATTTTGCTCTCAGGATAACCGGCAGGGTATAAAATGTAACCCTCGTTATCCTGAGGCATGGGAGCCTTGCCCTTAACAAAATTTGACAATCTTTTAGGAGGGGCACTAAGTTTGACATTGTCTCCCCTTTGGTAGCCAATGCCATCCTTAATGCCAGGGCGTCTCCCATTATAAAGCATGCTACGAGCAAATTTAAATTTCTCATTCTCTAGGTTGTGCTCGGCAATTTTAGCATCTAGTTTTGCTATATGATCATTTTGTTGTTTAATTAAAGCCATATGATCATGAATAGCATCAACATCAACATTTCTACATCTAGTACAAATAGATACATGCTCAACAATAGATGTAGAGGGTTTGCAAGATTTTAATTCTACAACCTTAGCATGTAACATATCATTCTTAGTTCTAAGGTCGGAAATACTAGAATTGCAAACATCAAAGTCTTTAGCCTTAGCAATCAAATTTTCATTCTCTAATCTAAGGCTAGCAAGAGAAATGTTTAATTCTTCAATCCTAGCAAGCAAATCATCATTATTATCTCTAGGATTGGGAATTGAAACATTACAAACATGAGAATCAACCTTAGCATTTAAACTAGCATTTTCATTTCTAAGGTTGTCAATCATCTCACGGCAAGTGCTTAGCTCACTAGACAATTTTTCACATTTTTCAACTTGTAGAGCGTAAGCATTTTTAACCTTAACATGTTTTTTATTTTCCTTGATTAGGAAGTCCTCTTGGGAGTCCAAGAGATCATCCTTCTCATGGATGGCACTAATTAGTTCATTTAATTTCTCTTTTTGTTCCATGTTAAGGTTGGCAAAAAGAGTACGCAAATTATCTTCCTCACCACTAGCATTATCATCACTAGAAGACTCATATTTAGTGGAGGAGTTGGATTTAACCTTCTTCTTTTTGCCGTCCTTTGCCATGAGGCACTTGTGGCCGACGTTGGGGAAGAGGAGTCCCTTGGTGACGGCGATGTTGGCGCCGTCCTCGTCGTCGGAGGAGTCGCTTGAGCTTTCGTCGGAGTCCCACTCCCGACAAACATGGGCATCACCGCCCTTCTTCTTGTAGTACCTCTTCTTCTCCTTTCGCCCCCCCTTCTTGTCGTCACCTCGGTCACTGTCACTAGATATAGGACATTTAGCAATAAAATGACCGGACTTACCACACTTGTAGCAAACCTTCTTGGAACGGGACTTGTAATCCTTCCCCTTCCGTTGCTTTAGGATTTGGCGAAAGCTTTTGATGATTAAAGCCATCTCCTCATTGTCGAGCTTGGAGGCGTCAATTGGTTGTCTACTTGGTGTAGATTCTTCCTTCTTGTCCTCCGTTGCCTTGAAGGCTACCGGTTGCGCCTCGGATGTGGATGGTTCGTCAAGCTCGTTGATCTTCTTTGAACCTTTAATCATGCATTCAAAGCTCACAAAATTCCCGATAACTTCCTCGGGGGTCATTTTAGTATATCTAGGATTACCACGAATTAATTGAACTTGAGTGGGGTTAAGGAAAATGAGAGATCTTAGAATAACCTTAACCACCTCGTGGTCGTCCCATTTTATGCTCCCGAGGTTGCGCACTTGGTTCACCAAGGTCTTGAGCCGGTTGTACATATCTTGTGGCTCTTCTCCTTGGCGAAGTCGAAAGCGACCGAGCTCCCCCTCGATCGTTTCCCGCTTGGTGATCTTTGTTAGTTCATCACCCTCGTGCGCGGTCTTGAGGAGGTCCCAAATCTCCTTTGCATTCTTCAACCCTTGCACTTTGTTGTATTCCTCCTTGCTTAGAGAGGCGAGGAGTATGGTTGTGGCTTGGGAGTTGAAGTGCTCGATTTGGGCTACTTCGTCCGTATCGTAGTCTTCGCCCCCTACGGATGGTACCTGTGCTCCAAACTCAACAACATTCCATATACTTTTGTGGAGTGAGGTTAGATGGAATTTCATTAAATCACTCCACATAGCATAATCTTCGCCATTAAAGGTTGGCGGTTTGCCTAATGGAACGGAAAGTAATGGAGTATGTCTAGATGTACGAGGGTAGTGTAAGGGGATCTTACTAAACTTCTTGCGCTCTTGGCGCTTAGAAGTTACGGACGGCGCATCGGAGTCGGAGGTAGATGTTGATGAAGTGTCGGTCTCGTAGTAGACCACCTTCCTCATCCTCTTGTGCTTGTCGCCTTTCCGATGCGGCTTGTGGGAAGAAGATTTTTCCTTCTTCTCTTTGTGGTGAGAAGAGGAAGACCTTTTCTCCTTCCGTTTGGAGGAGTCCTTCTTCTTCTCCTTCCTCTTGGTGCGGGACTCTTCTGATGAAGTGCTCCCGTGGCTTGTAGTGGGCTTTTCGCCGGTCTCCATCTCCTTCTTGGCGTGATCTCCCGACATCACTTCGAGCGGTTAGGCTCTAATGAAGCACCGGGCTCTGATACCAATTGATAGTCGCCTAGAGGGGGGGGGGGTGAATAGGGCGAAACTGAAATTTACAAATATAAACACAACTACAAGCCGGGTTAGCGTTAGAAATATAATAGAGTCCGAGAGAGGGCGTGAAAAACAAATCGCAAGCGAATAATGAAGTGAGACACGCGAATTTGTTTTACCGAGGTTCGGTTCTCTCAAACCTACTCCCCGTTGAGGAGGCCACAAAGGCCGGGTCTCTTTCAACCCTTCCCTCTCTCAAACGGTCCCTCGGACCGAGTGAGCTTCTCTTCTCAAATCAAAGCCGGGAACAAAACTTCCCCGCAAGGGTCACCACACAATTGGTGCCTCTTGCCTTGATTACAATGGAGTTTTGATCACAAGAACAAGTGAGAAAGAAAAGAAGCAATCCAAGCGCAAGAGCTCAAAAGAACACGACAAATCTCTCTCGCTAATCACTAAAGCCTTGTATGGAATTGGAGAGGATTTGATCTCTTTGTATGTGTCTAGAATTGAATGCCTAGCTCTTGTAAGTGGTTGAGAAGTGGGAAAACTTGGATGCCATGAATGGTGGGGTGGTTGGGGTATTTATAGCCCCAACCACCAAAAGTGGTCGTTGGGAAGCTGTCTGCTCGATGGCGCACCGGACAGTCCGGTGCACACCGGACAGTCCGGTGCCCCCTGCCACGTCATCACTGCCGTTGGATTCTGACCGTTGGAGCTTCTGACTTGTGGGCCCGCCTGGGTGTCCGGTGCACACCGGACAGGTACTGTTTGCTGTCCGGTGTGCCAGCATGGGCGCGCCTGACAACTGCGCGCGCAGAGCCCGCATTAAATGAGCGGCAGAGAGCCGTTGGCGCGAAGATAGCCGTTGCTCTGGAGTCACACCGGACAGTCCGGTGCACACCGGACAGTCCGGTGAATTATAGTGGACGAGCCGTTGGCTTTTCCCGAAGCTGGCGAGTTCCTGAGGCCGACCTCCCTTGGCGCACCGGACACTGTCCGGTGTACACCGGACAGTCCGGTGAATTATAGCCGAGTCGCCTCCGGAAATTCCCGAAGGTAGCGAGTTGAGTCTGAGTTCCCCTGGTGCACCGGACATGTCCGGTGGCACACCGGACAGTCCGGTGCGCCAGATCAGGGGTGCCTTCGGTTGCCCCTTTGCTCCTTTGTTGAATCCAAAACTTGGTCTTTTTATTGGCTGAGTGTGAACCTTTTACACCTGTATAATCTATACACTTGGGCAAACTAGTTAGTCCAAAGATTTGTGTTGGGCAATTCAACCACCAAAATTATTTAGGAACTAGGTGTAAGCCTAATTCCCTTTCACAGAGGTTAGACATAAACATTTTTTGGCCTGTTATGCAGATGTTACAATTTTAATTACTGCTAACAGTTGTAACTGGGCTTTATACAGTTTCGTAGCCGTTCATAAACGTGTTACATCATTGCACCAGAACGACCCATTTCTGACGTTTTCAACATATATGTGCCACATATCAAGCATTTGATTGGCAACAAGCTGAAATGTTTGCCCTCCCATCATTGACCAATGTTTGAATCAATGTTTGATGCTCATGACAAGGAGGTGGATAAGTACTGTGATTCTCTTCAACTGAGCCATCAGATGATTGCTTCGAAGCAGATTGAACTATCTGAAACCTTTGGTGAAATGATCGATGAAGTCCTGAGGGCTGCAACGCAGCGCGATACACAGCAAGAATGTTTTATTATTTATGTTTATTTTTTAAAAAATTAATCAAGCTCATGGATTATTGTGGGGAAAATTATATTTAGTTATACGATCTCAAATACTTTATTTTATGCAGCATTGTATATATAACTTATGCATTAATTTATACTCATACAATCACCAACACCTTTCAGTTGATTTTATTTTGAAAACTCTCATTTATTTATGCATCCTGATAGTATATTGATGTAGTTTGTGATGATATGTATGTTTAACCATTTTTTTATAACGATACATTTATATTTCTGGTACATTTCAGTAACAACTACTTTATTATTATATTTTCCAAATGTAGATATCCCCCCACTACCTCAATGTCTCCAACAAATGCTCTAGTATCCACTCCACCTATTCCAACCCCTGATAATCAGCAACATGATCAGGAAATACACGTTCCTACTGATGATATCAAAGTATCAGAACATGTAAGTTTTTTCATACAAACTTTATATATAAATCATATATTAAATATAGCATACAAGTTATTGTTTACTCAAATTTCATATGTTTCCATTACAGATTGTCAGTGGAAACATTTGTGAAAAAAATTCAGTTATGGATGTCCCTATATTTGACAAGACTCCAAAATCAAATGTTTGTTTTCCTTTATTCACAATTATTATACTTTCAATTACAATTTATGCAAGTAACAATAATATATATGCATGTTTTTATTTACTTTATTCAATAGGCTCCCACAACCGACAAGGTTGCTGTTTCTGAATTAACACCACACATAAATACTGTCAGTATTTATACATTCATCATATTATGTTAATATTAGTTATAACCTATGTTTGATTACGTTTATATTAATAATTTTATTATTTTTCAGGAAGGACAAAAAACTGTTAAGCATGATACTCCCGTATCTGGTGCACCACAGTTTGACAAAACCACATTGACAGAAGTAAGTCATGTCGTTTCATCTTCTTATATTTTTTATATATATACACTAAAATACATAATTATTTATGCCATTGATTACTAACAAATATATATATTAGGCAACTACTGAACTTATTGCAAGGGATAGTTCCTCTAAATCTGCAGTTGCTGAACCTCCCCACGTATCACGCAAAGAATGTGCTCGTAAACTATTTAAGTTCATTTTTTCAGGACAACTAGATCCGAGCATGTATGTATTCGTTATTCAAACTTCAATTAAGCATAATTAGATGATTTGTAATTAAAGTTTCATTTTTTCCCAGGTCTATCATTGATTTTGGAGAATTTGGAGGTTCTGTCCTCGATGTTGTCCAATCGTTTGATCCTAATAAATGCCTTGAGAATATTTTCATGCAGGGATTTATCGACTGTATTCGCGATGATGATTTATTATACAATCCAGATACCATAATCAACACTCTAATACTGAATGTCAATGTTGGGGTATTTTTTTCTCTACAACTTTGTATCATATTTCAACCCTTACTGTATAAATATATAATACTAATCAATATATTTTTTGTCCAGACCGTTTTGAATATCGAGGAGTTCGAACAGCACAGTTCAAATCCCCAGCCCTTCTCAACATCAGTTCTTAAAGAACAACTAGAACCGACGCTTCCTCCATATGAAGTTCTGAACCAAATTAAATTGGTGAGCCCCAATCAGTTTTATTTGTAAGAACATTTTTAATGTTCTTTTGGTCATAAGTTATATTTTACGTTATCTTTAATTTTCCATACACCTATTATTGTTCATTCATAAACTTATACATATATCTTAACAGATCCTGGTTCCTATGCTACGTCGTAGTCACTGGACCCTTTATGCAATCAACTTTCAACTTCGTCGAATAGACATTTTAGATTCAAATCCTTATGGGACATTGCCTGGAGGCACTACCTGGAAACAAATCCACAATGATCAATTGTTGATAAATGGAACGAAGATACCTTGGTCCAGATTAATAATGAGAAGACTTAGCATTGTGTTACATGAAGCTCGACCAGATTCAAGTTTACCAAAGTTTGGCACTATAAGATTGGGCTTCTTCCCAATTGTCCAACCATGTTACGAGGGTCAAATGATTGTGGTTTTTTTGTCGCAAACTTCCCCCGATGCTACAATTTTGATAATGTCGACTTATCAGAATTTGTTGTACCGATATGTTACTAAATTAGTGTTTTGATCATGCATATATTACTCCTTCATACTTCTTCTTAGCATTAATTCAACTATTATGACTATTTCAAGATGAACCATTGGACCAATGTGCTTTTGTTCTGCATTACCTGACCTTTCATCGCAACAACAGGGTTTTCCCCCTCCCTGCAGAACTGCTGCCTTTCAAGTATGTTCCAAGGAAACGGTGTTGTTTGAAAGCCAATACTTAGATATCATAGCTGAACATGATTCCCTATGGGATCCCCAAACTGTTTATGTTACTTCTTAAGTCACTTATGTCAGGTGTTGCTCATGTGTATGATACTCCCCATGACACTTATGTTCGCTGTGTCCAGTGTCTATGCTACTTCGTATCAGTTTTTATTTCAAGTGTGTAAAACATAAGTGGTACTAGACTGTCTAGTTATGTTATCTGTTATGAACTTCTATGCTTTTCATTTCCAGATTGTGAGATGGTTAATCGTTTTCGTCCAATGTTTGGCGTATTTCTATTATCATATTATCTTTAATATTCAAGTTTTATGCAACCTATATACTTCCTTATTTTATATACATTAGGTTCCTTTTTACACATTTACCGTGCTAATTATGCTAACTGTGACAAGTGCCTATGCTACAACCTTTCTGGTGTAGATATAGTGTGAAACCCGAAGTATGTACTCCCAATTGCTTAGTTATGTTAAGTGTGTTGAGTTTATATACCATTTATGTCCAGATCGGCCGATTGCTAAACTTTCAATGCCATTTTTTGGTATATATTTAGTTTCATAATTTGTGTAATGGTCTAGTTTTACGCAACATATTATAGTATTATATCAACGCATTATATAACTGTTGGGGGCCTTCGGCTTACGAAGGTCCTCAAAAACAGGATTTAACAGTATTTCTGGAGTATAATATGTGAACAGGTATCTTCGGACTCAAGTCGGAATCACAGCAGTCCAAAATAATACGAAGATTGATATATCGCCGAAGGTGTGAGCAGTAAAGCTTCGGCGTGGTGGCAAAAAATGAAACCGACTTAAAGATGAAAAGGCTATTCGGACCTCGATAGATTACTATAGAGTTATTATCAATTGTAAAGGGCATGAATGTAATTTTGTATGGGCTGTGTCCCGTGCCTATAAATAGGTGAACAGTACCCCCGTACTGTTCACGCTGATTTGGCATTCGCTTTTGCGTCACGCTTGTACTTTCATCTCCTTCAACTTGAAGGTACATTTGTAATTCAATGTCATTTCTATTTATATATGATAAATATATAATCGTCTATGTTATCCTTTATATTCTTTATAATTCATCCTTCGTAATTCATCCTTCGTCACTGTATAGTGTATTTATGAAGGTACACCCTTCATAACCTTCGTCTGGAAATCATTATATCCTGAGGGGAATAATGCTTCAAAGGACGAAGGACTTTACCGATTAACATTTTCTGTGTTGCCTTGTTCTTGACTTGAAGCACTTGAGAACAAGTCCCCAACATTGGCGCCCACCTCCGGTGAACTCACTTCCACACTCTTTTCTGAACACTTTCGGCGATCATAAACCTTCGCTATGGCGCCGAAGAAAGCTTCAGCAACTGGCACTGCAGCTCTTCAACCGCTGGACCACAATCAGGAGACTGTCTCTCTCCGGGAGGCCCGAAGCCAGAAAAGGAAGGCTGCTAGCCCGACACCACCAGAGGATGAGATAGACCAAGAAATCAGAGACATGGAGATGCTTCACCAACAGGTGCAAAGGAAGAAGGAAAAGATGGCCAGGCTAGCTGAACTACAAAGGCAGATAGACGAAGCTTCTGAGGAAGTTCGTCATCTTACTCAGGATGAGCAACACCGAAGGCCTCAGCACCAAGACCTTCATCAGGAGGGTTTCCTCAATGAAGATGACTGGTATGACAATTTCCATCATGGGAATTTTGTTTTTGATGATGCTTCTCCCCTGTCCGCTGAGCTGCAGGCTACACCTTGGCCTCCGTCTTACAAGCCGCCTCAGCTTCCCATATTTGATGGTCACTCAGACCCGAAGCAGTTTTTGATGAGCTACGAAGCAACAGTATCTTCTTATGGTGGCAATGCTGCGGTCATGGCCAAATCTTTTGTTATGGCTGTCAGGAGTGTTGCTCAAACATGGTACTCCTCCCTTCGACCAGGAACCATCACTTCGTGGCAAAAGATAAAGGACTTGTTGTTAACCAGCTTCCAAGGGTTCCAGGCGAAGCCGGTCACGGCTCAAGCTCTATTCCAGTGCACCCAGGATCACGAAGAGTACCTTCAGGCGTACGTTCGAAGGTTCTTGCGTTTGAGGGCACAGGCACCAACAGTGCCCAACGAAATTGTCATTGAGGCCATGATCAAGGGGCTTCGTCCAGGACCGTCAGCTCAGTATTTCGCTAGAAAGCCCCCTCAAACTTTGGAGAAGCTGCTCCAGAAGATGGACGAGTACATTCGGGCCGATAATGATTTTTGCCAAAGAAGGGAGGAGGCTTTCAGGTTTTCTGAAATGACCAGGGGCTTCGGAGGAAGGTTCTATCCGAGGCATGTTAGATCAATTCACAACTCTGCCCAAAATGATGATCGAGGAAGCCAACAGCAAAGGCCACAGTGTTCCTCACAGGCTTCGGGGCAACAGCAAGGACCCTTCCGACCACCAGCCCCAAGAGGCAGAGGCGCCAGGGGCTTCGGCGGAAGATTCGGAGATCAACCAAGAAGAATCTTTTGCTTGTTTTGCGGTGAGAACAAAGGCCATACCACCAGGATGTGCCATGTTACCATCCAGAAGCAAAAGGAAATAGCTGAAGACGCAGCACAGCAAGCTCAGCCGAAGCAGGTCATGCATACTGCTTCGTATCATTCACCTTACATCCCAGAATATGTGGGCAACCACCCTGCAGTTTCTGTTGCTTCGGCGAGTCAACCTCAAGCTTCCTGGCAACAACCTCCGCCTCCACCTCCGCTACAACAAGGCCAGCAGCCAGAAGGGAGTCAGTATGCTCCACACCAAAGGGATTTCAGAGAGCAGTCCGAAGCTCGTACAGTCAATAGCACTGTGCCAGAGTCAAAGCACATCTATTGACAAATATCCTACCTTAATAGCAGTCTTTCTTATTCAGTCTTCTTTTCTGTGTAATAAAGGACATTGTTTAGATTTTATGTAAATAGTTTCGTTGTTTGCCACAAGGAAAATATATTTTCTTCACAGGCCTAAGTTGTTGATAACAAAGAGGACCTTCGGATTATCGAAAATTCTTCGAAGCAACAAAAAGTCGTTCTAAGGAACGCAGAGTAAGTTTGCCGAAGTCACAAAAAGCCGCTCCAGAGGGAGCGCAGTGTAAGTTTTCTGCTCCAAAGTCGTTCCAAAGGGAATGCAGAGCATACAGCGAAAAGTCAACGCTGATACCACCTAAGTAAAAGGCGAAGCGCGAAAAGTCAACGCGAATACCGCTGAAAGTAAAAGGCGAAGAAGCTCTTAAGGGAGGCTTACAGCGAAAAATAAACGCTGATTCCGCTGAAGTAAAAGGCAAAGAAGCTCCTAAGGGAGGCTTATAAAAGATTGTGTGTTTTATTGCAGGGATGCGTGTGCATCTTCGGAATAAACATCACCTCACATAACATAACATCATCGCATCATTTCGCATAGCATAAGCATCATGCATCATGTTGCATATGGCACAAGAGGTGGACTCAATATTAATCTACAGAAGAACGTTTTGAAAAAAGGGAAAAATCATAATGTCACAAGGAGATACATTATTGATCTTCGGAGGTGTAGCTTCGGAAAATATCTTCACGAAGCCTGAATATTATTCATCAGAACACTGGATATTGTTGTGACAAAGAAAAATTCTTCTTCACGAAGCATGAAAAGAAGGGAAGGTGTTTTTTCGTCAAAGACTCAAAAGCGGTACGTGTAAAGTTTCATGCATCGTAAAGAATTGAGCAATAAAAACAGGTATATTACATTCAGGGTTACAAAATATTACAATATATTACATTTCAGAAGTTTTTACAATAATACTTAATCTTCTCTCAAAACGACTTCGGCAGCCTCGTTCAGGAGCCGATTGACGACTTCGTCCATAATAGCTTCAGCCATCTTTTTAATTTTGTCGTCTCCTTTCGGCTGAGGGCCCGAAGACGCTTTAGCAGGATCTGAAGTAGGACAGGATACGGCTACATTGCTATTACAAATTGCAAACGAATCTTAAAACCTAAAATTACAACACAATAAAAACTATTAGTTAATACCTAATTGACCTTCGGGCTCTGCGCTCTTCTCAGCAGCCTCAGCTACTTCTCTAGCATCGTGAATGCCCTTTTCACTTTTTCCAATAATTTCTCGGGCCATTTCTCGGCCACCATTATCCCAGATATCGGTGAAAAATTTTCCGCCAACCGTACTAGCCTCGGCCGATGGATCCTTTGCATCTTCGAAGGACAAAGCACCTTCGGATTGCGCTAAGATTTTTACATGTTCACAGCCCTTTTTCTCTAAAATGGTGGCAATTCCTCTGGCACCCGAGAAAGCACATATATCTCCACGGCTATTTAAAATTTCCTCGAAGGCTTCAGCTTCGTGATCGATCCATTCGATGGGACCTTCGGGATTGCCTCTTGTAAAGTTTTTTTCGCTTGAGAATGCGCCGACCCTGGCGAAGCTAGCTTTTAACTTCTTAACACACTCTATAGATTTGTTATAGCATCTCTTCTTGGACGAACGAAGCTCTTCAACAGTTCCTTCTAAGTGATCTGCCCATTGGTCGTTGAGTTCCCGCTTAGTTTCTTCAAGTATGCGTTCTTCCTTGGCTCGGGCCAGTTGTTTCCGAAGATCTTCAATTTCGCGCTTTTGAGCCTCAGCCTGACCTTTAAAAGCAGCTTCGTCTTCCTTTATTTTATTTATCAATGAATGTAATATTTTATCTTTTTCGAGACCTTCGTTCCTCAGTTCAATTACTTCGGAACGAAGGTTGCTCAGGGCTATAGTACACCCTTCGTCTTCAGCATCTTTTTGTGCCCTGAGGGCATTGCTAAGTATCAGGCCCTGTAAAGAGAAATATGTGTGTGTCAATAGATTTAAGTAAATGAAAAATTTTGGACCTAGCAAAAAATTACAAAAATTCCATTTGTTGTACCTTTAAGCTATTATATGCCAGGCTGTCGGCCAAATCATTTTTCGATAGCACTGAGAGCCCGTCTTCCAGTGTTGGGAATCCGAAGCTCTTGCTCATCTCCCGGCAGACAGAAATCTCTTTGCTGTCAGGGAGACAATACAAAAAGTCTTCTTCTCCACTGCCATTAAATATTAATGCCCCCTTTGGATACTTCAGTTTTTGGGCGTAAAGTTGGGCCTCTTGTTTTTCTTTTTCTGATAATTGTTTCCCCGAAGCATGGCGAACAATATAATCAAGGACTTTGGGGGATGCTTCGGGGACAGCAGCACTGATTTCTTCAACAAAAGTTGGCTCTGTTATTTTTTCTTCCTCGATTTCCGGGGATTTTATCTTCGTGAGTTCTAAGGACCCAGCTTCGGCTTCAGTTTCTTGCTCTGGAGTTTTAGTATCAGAGACTTCAGTTTTTTCTTCGGGGATGACAACAGTCTTCTTCGGAGGTGTGCTTGAAGATTTAATTGTCTCCAGAACATCTAGCACATTGGCCATTCTCTTCCTTTTCGGAGTCACTGCTGGCACCTTTTGGTTTTTTACTGTCTCAATATTTGCTGCAGGACTCAAAACTTCTGATGTCTTTGATCCCTCAGTTGCTTCTTTTACTTCTTCCATTTTTTCTGTGGATGGCGCTTCGGCCTTCTCTTTCGTTTCTGGTAACAAAATCTTCGGTTCTTCCAATTCTATCCTTGTTGGCGCTTCGGTCGTTTCTGCGACTTCTGGCAGCAAGGTTGGCTCGGTTGGTTTTTCAGCTTCGGTGGCCGAAGAGGTTTCCCCAGTAAACTCAGGCACCGAAGCTGGTTCAATATAGCGCGGCCGATGTGTGAGCACCTTCATCCTCTTTCTTTTCGGTTCTGGCTCGCTAGGAGCAGTTGCAGCTTCTTCTTTCGCAGAGGTTGTGTTTTTTCTTTTCTTCCCTCGAATGGGATAACAATAGTCAGGGTAGACGAACCCGATTGCATCAAACACTCGATTCAGCCTCTTCTTTTTTCAGCCTCCGAAGGCTGCTGACAGTGCAGTATCTTCGGCTTTCGAATAAGCCCCAAGCAGTTCATCACTTAAATTTTCAATGCTCTTTAACCAGTCATCATCTGGCTCAACGAATTTATCTCCAAACTTAAAAGTGTACTTCAACCTGATAAGTCCACCTTCGTCGGCCTCTTTATGGTTTCTTGCGGCATTTCCCATTTCTCCGCAAGTGGCCATACCCTGAAAGCAATATGCTCTTGTACCAAATCTCTCGTTCCAATAAAAGAACAGATAACGCCAAAGGCTCTCTGGCATTCTTCGGCAGCTTCATTCATTTCAACCTTCGGCCTCCGAAGGCCGAAGCTTTGCCAAATAGGGCGCATAATTATACCTTTGATATCTTCTCGTACTGACAGGTCATTCTTCACATAAAACCATTCTGTTGTCCAGTCGCCGGGCCATCTCTTTCGAAAGGTTGGCACGGGACAGCTTGACCCGGACCGAGAAACGAAACTGTAGCAGCCAAAGTTATTGTGGTATTGTTCCTTACCCCAAGGTTTTGTTTCATATGATAATTCGTGTATATTGCAGAAGCTTTTTGCATCAGGCTTCAGACCTTGGCTTCTCACGGCCCACACGAAGATATTCAGCCTTATGATTGCCTCGGGGGTAAGTTGGTGAAGATATACTTCGAAGATTTTTAGCACCTCCACGACGAAGCTGCTCAAGGGAAATCGCAGTCCAGCTTTCAAAAAGCTTCGGTACACTACGACTTCATTCTCTTCAGGGTGTGGACAAGTCTTCTCCCCTTCGTCGGCCCTCACAACGGACAAATCCCGGAAATACCTTCCTCTCATGTTGACAAGATGATTCTCTTTGATAGTTGATTTACCATAAACTGAATGGCTTGGTCGCCAGGGACGATCTTCGGAGTCTTCACCACCGCTGTCCACATCATAGCTGTCGCTGTCACCAGTATCTTCAGACAAACCTTCCAGAATCTCCTTGGTGATTTTTTTTGTATTGGTCTTCGACATCGCTATAAGAAACCCCAAGTTCTTCTCTTCGTCAAGACTCAGTTTCATCTCAGCAGCAGCCTTCTTATCTTCAGACATCTTCGGAGACACTAAAAAACTGTTTCCAAAGCCGAAGCTTCAAAACTAAAAGCTCAGCAAATCTTACTGAACAAGAGCTAAAAAATTGAGTAAGCAGGAGCAGATGGCAAGAGAGCGTGCCAAATGAGTTTGCGGTATGACCGTATTTATACGCCTAGTGCGTTGAAAATTGAAAGACCCCGCTTGTCAGTGAATGTTGCTATTCTAGCAAAGGGAAGGTGTTTTTTCGGACCTTCGGCGTAAAGCCTTCGTCCATGTCGCAATCTAAATTTATTATTTCAAACAAATTAATATTGCGAGGGGCTACTGTTGGGGGCCTTCGGCTTACGAAGGTCCTCAAAAACAGGATTTAACAGTATTTCTGGAGTATAATGTGTGAACAGGTATCTTCGGACTCAAGTCGGAATCACAGCAGTCCAAAATAATACGAAGATTGATATATCGCCGAAGGTGTGAGCAGGAAAGCTTCGGCATGGTGGCAAAAAATGAAACCGACTTAAAGATGAAAAGGCTATTCGGACCTCGATAGATTACTATAGAGTTATTATCAATTGTAAAGGGCATGAATGTAATTTTGTATGGGCTGTGTCCCGTGCCTATAAATAGGTGAACAGTACCCCCGTACTGTTCACGCTGATTTGGCATTCGCTTTTGCGTCACGCTTGTACTTTCATCTCCTTCAACTTGAAGGTACATTTGTAATTCAATGTCATTTCTATTTATATATGATAAATATATAATCGTCTATGTTATCCTTTATATTCTTTATAATTCATCCTTCGTAATTCATCCTTCGTCACTGTATAGTGTATTTATGAAGCTACACCCTTCATAACCTTCGTCTGGAAATCATTATATCCTGAGGGGAATAATGCTTCAAAGGACGAAGGACTTTACCGATTAACATTTTCTGTGTTGCCTTGTTCTTGACTTGAAGCACTTGAGAACAAGTCCCCAACAATAACCCAGTCATGCAAACTATTAATTTCCAACAACTAAAGCATAGGTCATTGTGCTATTACAAATTTATACTACATCGACCACTCTTTAGTCACACTTCAAATTATTCACCCAATTCCATATGCTCAGCGGCTTATTCATTTTCTACTTCTTCATCAATACGATGTTTTTTAGCAGTCGATGTTTTCATTCCACTATGGAGCAGTTGTTTTATTGTTTAGTCTTGATCCGGCCGGTCATCCTCTCTTTCGATTAGCCAGTTTTGCTAGTCTTGCCCTGTTCTCTTCCACAGACAGACACGTTCTTGAAAGGGAAATGTGCTCTTGGGTCATTTCTAGCATATTTTGGTGATTAAGTGCACAACACATATTAAAGTGAGTAATTATGTGTCAAATGATGAAGGAAGTGCAAATCAACAAGAAGGTATGATTCTAGACTTAGTACATTGGTTTTTGTGTACTAATATATTTGTCTAAGTGCTTGAATCAGGAAAAGAAAGGGATTGGAAAGAGTTGGCTGTGTACAGCTAACTGCTGCTCAGTCTGGGTGCACCGGACTGTCCGGTGGTGCACCGGACTGTCCGGTGGTGCACCGGACAGTGTCCGGTGCGCCAGGCTAGCTCTGCCGAACTGGTCACTCTCGGGAATTCGTCGGTGGCGTACGACTATAATTCACCGGACTGTCCGGTGAGCCAACGGCCGCCAGAGAAACGGTCGGCCGCGCAATCCGCGCGCAACGCGTGGCCCCAGCCAACGGTTGGCTAGGGGCACCAGACTGTCCGGTGTGCACCGGACAGTGTCTGGTGCGCCAACGGCTACAATTCTGCAACGGTCGGCTATGCCATTTTAGGAAGGAGATCCGCACCGGACAATGAACAGTGGATGTCTGGTGGTGCACCGGACTGTCCGGTGCGCCACCCGACAGAAGGCAAGAATTGCCTTCCAAGAATGCCTCCAACGGCTCCTAGCTGCCTTGGGGCTATAAAAGGGACCCCTAGGCGCATGGAGGAGACACCTAAGCATACTTTGAGCATTCTAAGTCTTCCACACCCCGTCTCCGCGCACTTGATTGACTTTCTTAGTGATTTGAGCTCTGTTCTAGTGGTGAACTTGTTGCAATTCATTTGAGCTCAAGTCTTGGCTGTGTGTGTGCGTATTGCTGCGGATTTGTGTGTGTTGCTTCCCTCCCTTACTCTAAGTGCTTTCACTTTGATCTTTGTTGTAAGGGCGAGAGACTCCAAGTTATGGAGATTCCTCGCAAACGGGAAAGAGTATAGGAAAGAAAACAACCGTGGTATTCAAGTGGATCATTGGATCACTTGAAAGGGGTTGAGTGCAACCCTCGTCCATTGGGACGCCACAACGTGGAGTAGGCAAGTGTTATACTTGGCCGAACCACGGGATAAATCATCGTGCCTCTTGTGCTTGTTTTCTTTGTGACTATTGTGTTTCACAAGAGCTCGGTTCTTAGCCACTTGATTCTATTGTGCTAACACTTAAACAAGTTTTGTGGCTATAAGTTTTAAGTTTTTACAGGATCACCTATTCACCCCCCCCCCTCTAGGTGCTCTCAGTTCTGCTGTTATGTCCATATGCTATTCCACACAATTAGCATCTCCTATTCTTCTTTTTTTCCTTTCGCACCTAGTTTCATAATCCTATCTTCTGTATTTTTTATTGTCCGTCCTTTTGGTCTTGCACGATCCGGCATACTCAGATTTATAACATCCACATTAAAATTCAACCTCTGTATAATAAAAGAAGTTATTAATTAGTATACACATATTTACATAAAGTATCTTTCTACCAATCAGTAAAATCATTTCTCAATGCTCACCTTTTTAGCTTCTGAGGATGCACCAATATGTTCCATTTGTTCATGTGCTACGTGACACGGAGAACTTGTATCACCAACCTCAGGTGGAATTCTCATGTTGTCCACCTATATAGCACAACCCAAATACATCAACATTTCCATGCAGCATAAACATATATTTTCATTATATACAAATGAACAATAATTTTTTAATATGTACGTGGTTACCAGCTGTTATTAATGTTAACGTATGTTCACATCCAGTCATGGTGTTATGCTCATCCTACAAAATAAAATTTGCTTAGTACATTGATTTTATATATTCATTATATACAATACTTCATGCAAGATTATATATTTATCTTTTACATACCATTTTATGGCATGTAATTGTATTGTCATCTTCCATCCCATCGCCAGCATTATTATTATTTAATTCTCCTTCCTGGTACAAATAATATGTTACTATGCATACTATATGTTACAAATAGTATAACATTTAAAAAACTGGAATCTTATTACCTGGTTTTCCTCATCATCACTAACATCATATGACTCATTACATCCAATATCTGGCTCTAATCGGCATAGAACGCCATCGAGCTCATCCAACACATCCATTGCCTTGTCGTACCCTGCTTTTGACATACACGCCTGGTGAACCACTTTCATTGTTTTCGTTAGCAACATTTTCTGTCTGTATGATTTAGTAACTCCATACTTTCCCCTGAAGCTCTTATCAATTCTTTCAAACAGTACATCTTTTCTTGATGAGACAGTGTACCTTTGCAATATATACTTTGAAGGTATCTTTTCAACTTGAAGATGCATGAAGGCTCTTAAAAGATGAACACACAATAGACCTTAAAACATGAAAACCAACCATTATTTTTTTAAAATATATATTAATTTGTACTACAATCAACAAATTATTTAGTATGCAAATTTATTCTTTTAATCAACACAATATGTACAAACCTGTATGTTCCCACTGTTTGCACTCGCATGTATACTCCCCAGCTTCTATGTCCGCTGTTATCTTGAATTGATGTTGTTCCCACATAATTTTATTAGACCTTTTTGTATGTTGTACGATCCAATCTTTATCACAACCGTCTGTGTCCTTTAATATTTTGTATGCAGTGGCGTATTTCATTGATTCCTCAAATCTATTCATAACAGCTCTGGTGTATGCTCTAGAGACTCTCACTTCGAACCTATACAATGTATCTGTTGTCCTTGGTCCCTATAGGACGTTATTATCATAATTAAATAAAGTATTTACATAAACATGTATGCCATACGTTATTGATAACAAGCATGACATACCTTGCTCATCAATGCCTCCTTTGATTCTTTCATTTTCCTGCTATGCAACATTTTCATCATTTGTTTAGCGAACTCATGCAGAGGGGTGTTCGCATCTACATGTGATTGCTTCACTAATCTGTTCATGCTCTCACATCATTGTGTAGATACCATTACCCCACAGAAGTCATTTTTAAAAAATGCTAGTATCCATTCATTCCTTATTTCATATAATTTGCGTAGAGTCATATCTTCATGAAGATTGAACTCCTCTAGCATCATTTTTCAGGCACATTCGAACTCATGAGGAGTTAATGGATGTGTATAATAGATTGGAATGTTGTTTTAAAATCCTTATCAGCAAACATTACATATATCTCATTTAAGAATGGCATAAATCTATTCTGGACATGCCATAAACATAGTCTGTGAACTGTTTTTGGAAATACAGTTCTTAGAGCAATTGGCATTGCAGGATCTTGATCTGCAATTGCTCACAAACTATTAATTTACTTTCACAATAAATTAATTCACTTTTTTGCATAACAAATTGACATACCACATACATGTTAGCATAACTCTCGGACCCTCGCATCCCATACATGTTTTGAATTTATTGTAAGCTCATTCAAAAGTCTGAACTGTTTCATCTCCCAACAAAACAAATCCAAACACTGTACACTGCAGATGGCTGTTAGCTCCAACAAACATGCCCAGTGGTTTATCATATATATTTGTCTTGTGTGTTGTATCAAATGTCACAGCATCACCATAATCTGCATATTCCCCCTGCATACTTGCGTGTGACCAAAAAATACTCACTATTTTCCCATCATTGTCTAGCTGAAAATCACACAAAAAATTGTGGATTTTGTTTCTTGCATTCTGTAAAGAAAGCCAAAAGTTTGGCTACATCATTTGCGCAGTTTTCTCGTCTCCTTGCTGCCCTCCTACATTTGTTTGCACAAAAAATGATTATACTATAGTAATATTTATGGCACTTAATATATACACATGAAACATAAAAATATTGCTTACATGTTTTTCAGATCTTGAGCAGTTACCGGTACGTTCTCTGGCCCATCATGCATTTCTGATATAAAATCAACTATGCAATGCTGCGGCACTCGGCTATCACGCATTGCATCAACAAAATTTATGAACTCGGCATCCCTACTTTTGTTGCAACGTAAATGTTGTTTCTCTGCTTCGTCAGTTATGAACTCATGGTTATGCTCCAAGTTTATCAGTTCAATTTTTGCAGCTACAACCATTTTTTTCATCATCATATTTTTTTAATTTTATTCCAGCCTTACATTGCATACGCCCCGAAGTCCTATTCCTCATACTAGGTGTATCATTTGATTTTGATGCACTTTTACCTTCACGTGAACAATTTATCCACTTACTAAATGTCTTCTCTCTGTATTTCTTCAGTGGAAATCCAACTTCATATGCATACCTTTTATAGAATTTATATGCATCATCAACATCCTTGAAAGTCATCCCTACCGTTGGCACTATAGTTGGATCAATGTTTTTTCTGTAAATTTATTGACATTGTTGTTTGTACCATGTAATATGATCATAACAATCTAATCAATCAAGAATCAAATACAACAATTGGACTTACATGTGAATGTAGTATTTGAGGCGTATTCATCTCCCTGGAGCTAATATTGGACATCGGAGGTCGAACCCTTTGTTCTCCTTCTTCCCCTATGCTCATCTCGTCGATTACAGGACCCAGTAGAGCATGAGGTGGTGTGACCAGTGAGTTACCATCAACTACTCCCTCTGTTTCTGGATCACGACGAACGCCATCTCCTACCATCGCCGGCGATTCTCCATAGCCGGCCATCTCCACCTCCAAATAGTTATGCAGGCTTTGTGGTGTTTTTTCGGATGAAAGGAAATCACTGATACTATACAAGTAACTGCATCCACGTTTCCAGGGTATTTCCATTATTTTCGAAACCGTCCGATATTATAGCGATGTACATGTAAAACTAATATCCCTAACACACTACTTACGCACAATGACACAACATTTTACGCCAAACGGTATATACTATTTATGCAACTTTTATACCGTATCGGTTTTATGCCATATCTTTCAACATCTTATTCTACATTATATTTACGTGCCGCCATTACACCCCATACAAGATCCATAAATTCCGCGCCTACGTAACAGAGTAAGCACGTTTGCATGTGGAATCTATTCCGTATAATTCCTCGCCACGTCCATATGTTTACCGCCTTGCCATTAAACCAACCGCGTAACGACGCCGTCTGTCCTGCATGCCGTTTGTCTGGACTACATTAAACACAGGCGCGCTTGTTTCAGCGGACCAGACCACGTAACCGACCTGGGCTCTCTTTAATATCCGAAGCCCAGAGCTCCCGTTATACCTGTCATATATATATATATATATATATATATATATATATATATATATATATATATATATATATATATATATATATATATATATATATATATATATATATATATATATGGAAAATATCCTATGCAATCACTTATCCTGGTGCAAGCATGCAATCAAGCGATCTGGTGCATCCGATCTAGATCTAATGATGACTGTTATTTTATATTTAACCCCTTTCACCTAAAACATAGTACATATTTTACTTTTAACCCCTTCCATATAAAACCGTTGGATCTAAATTGGATGCTCTGGATAGTTTGATTGCACGCTTGCACCAAAATAAGTGATTGCACAGGATATGTCCTCATATATATATATATATATATATATATATATATATATATATATATATATATATATATATATATATAGGGAAGAGGTAATGGAAGCCCTGGGCTTCCCCTACTAATGGAAGCCCCAGCCAGGACGCGGTCGGCCCAGCACCCACGTGCTTGCTCAGCCATGCAATATACGAATGCATATATATATGGATAAAGATGCGTAAACCATGCATAAAGGAATCTTTTGACGCCCGAATCACGTGGAACGAATATGACATTGTGGACAGCGTTTACGACTGCATAATGACTTGTACTTGACAGCATAAATCATGTAGTATGTGGTTCTGGTTCTGGCTCAGGCGGATTCCAGCGTAAACCGTGAGCTAAAACAGCGTAAATGATTACGAATTTTAGCGTAAATTGTAAATTTGTTTCCAAACGGCGAATGTGGCCCGAAAATTACAGCGTAAAAATCTCGCGCGTCCCATCGTGATCGGGTTCTTATTCGAACAGATTTTAGCGTAAAATGTAAACCAAAACAGCGTAAATGATTACGAATTTTAGCGTAAATCGTAGATTTGTTTCGAAACGGTGAATGCGTCCCGAAAATTACGGCGTAAAAATCTCGCGCGGCCCATCGTGATCGGGTTCTAACTTGGATAGATTTTAGCGTAAAACATGAACCAAAACAACGTAAATGATTACGGATTTTAGCGTAAATCGTAGATCTGTTTCGAAATGGCGAACGCGATCCGAAAATTACGACGTAAAAATCTCGCGCGTCCCATCATGATCTGGTTCTGACTCGGACAGATTTTAGCGTAAAACATGAACCAAAACAGCGTAAATGAGTACAGAATTTATCGTAAATCCTATATATGTTTTGTAACAGCAAACGAGGCCCAAAATTACGGCGTGAAAATCGCGTGCAGCCGATCGTGCGCGAGTTCTGACTCGAATGATTTCAGCGTAAAACGTGAGCTAAAACAGCGTAAATGAGTACGGAATTTAGTGTAAAACACGCACACAATCTCACTTCGCAAGAGATTGCTGTAAAACACATCAAAAAGTATCATAAATTTGGCGTAAAACACAGTAAGACTGTTTTTAATGGAAGCATAAAACACAACAAGAAGTGTCGTAAAATTTAGTTTGAAAATGCATAAATCAGGATGGTCTCATAGGACACTTGTTTTGTTCACAGTATATCAAAATATAAAGTACAACGATATTTTGCCAATATTGTTGCAATCATACACAATTTATTTGACATGACAAAAAACGAGGAGCTAGCCCTGTCTTCGGTACTTCAGATATTTCAAACCATTAGCCTTTAGCTAGGTCGTGGTCCGAAATGGAAGCATCGCTGCTCGGCTCTTATCAAAACAGGTCTGTGTAAGCCTGTATAAAGTATAAAGACACGTCAGAACAAGCATAAGTACTGGAGGTGCATTGTTCTGAAAAGGACCAATTCAAATCATCCTAAAAGCATAATAGGAAGAACAAAAACAATGTAGGATCGGTGGTCTACATGTTTACAAAGCGGAGCATACGCGCGATCTAGTAATTGGGCATAATAGCGTATTCAAATTAGCATAAAAATATAAAGTACATCATACACAACCACATCAAATTCTGGATATTAATTAATCCTTTCAGTTGAGAAAGGTTTAGGAGTTCCTAAATGGAGACAGTAGGATACATGTTCTTTTTTTTCTTTTCTTTGAAAAATATAGCTATTTGTTGCTCTGACCTCTGCATAATCCCATAGAGGGCGGCGACCATTGCACATCGGTGTCTTGTAGCGTTATCAGACTGTTGCTCGTGTCAGTAAGTCGAGCCCAAGTTACCTACAAGAAAAGGTAAATGCTTTATGACAAGGAGACTGACAAGATGGTTCTTCAAGTGTATTTGCAGCGAAGTGCATAAAAAATAACCTTGCTTAAAGACCACTTTTAAAGACTACAAGTAAGTGCATATGGTTGCTATTACAAATTCTTGGCGAGGTTCCAATGAAGCACACAATCCATAAAGAGATTACAATGTTGAATCTTTGTCACTACAATGGACCATTTTCCAATTGAACATTATATTGGAGTGTAATATTAAGAAAAAAGCTCAAACCTGAAGCCATGAACACATGAACACGTAAATCAACACAAGCGGCGTTGTCAAGGATGAATGGAGTGCGACACGGCTCTGGAT
The DNA here is from genome assembly GCF_902167145.1 of Zea mays. Classification (NCBI taxonomy): domain Eukaryota; kingdom Viridiplantae; phylum Streptophyta; class Magnoliopsida; order Poales; family Poaceae; genus Zea; species Zea mays. The sequence continues at coordinate 194,422,749 of NC_050099.1, read as the reverse complement.
AACTGCAATATAAGAGATAACTGCAACAACGATATGGGATGTAAGTCAACCAACATGTATCACAATGTAAATAAAAAATTTAGTAATCTGTTACATTCAGATTCAGATCGTGCGTGAGTTCTGACTCGAATCATCTCTAGTAGTATGCAATAATTAATAGTGACCAATAGCATTTACACTTTACAATTTCCAAAAAAGGGTCAATCACCTCGCACTGAAGAACCAGAATGTATGATCAGCTAGAGTCCCACCAGCAGACTTCAGAGCAGCAATAATCCCTGCAAGAACTACAACAGTCGTGCCCTGTAAATATCTGGGCTAAAGAGTTAGTACTGTTGTCTGGAATAAAATTCATTGGCTTTTAAGAAAAGCAAGATAAATTAACTAGCATCTGATTTGATTACGTGGATATCATTTGGCTAGGAGTACCACTGATGTAGGCACTCCTTCGCCAGCCCACACATGCCATAGTAAGACATCAGATTGGATGTTACTTGAGAATATCGCTGTGTTAATAGAGTCATATATTCATGTGCTTTTGATAAATATGTAGATTAGAGTCATTTTCAGCAAAGCTACCTTACTGTCCACCTCAATTCATGCGGTCACTGAACATGGCATGCCTACAAATTATAACATGAAGTAAAAAGGCATGTGTTCTTAAATGTTCTCTCCCCTCTGCCGAAACCAACTAATTAAACTTGGGTGAGAAAATCGACAATTTAGGAAGAAATACTATGTTAATAAAAGGCATGTGTTTATCAGCTAAGAACAATATTATCCGCACATTAGAGATCCAGTAGGGCCTGACGGAGGTAAATTAGAACCTTGCAGTCATCAAAGCAGCAGACTAAGAACAATTAAACACATGGTCGTCACACAGGCATCAACGAACGTAGAGCATCTTGATCCTCCAAGTTTCAGATTTGCTACTGCCCTTGAAGTCCGATGTAGGGGCCACTTTAACATCCGAATGAACCTGGCACCTGCAAGTTGATGTACAATTCGTGCTTAATAACCAGATCTTACTCGCGGGGTTGCAAACCGAAGCGGATCCGGGCACCGCCTGGCCGCAGGCGGGGTGCAGTCACGTGCTCGCCAGATCCAGCTACCGTTGACCTTCTCCTTGCCTTCCACTGCAGGCGCCGGAGCAGGGGGCAGTACTCCTACCGGCGGGGGCCTGAAGAATATGGCAGCCGCCTCCACCTCCACGCGACAAGCGACGACGGAGGCGTGCAGTAGCCACGTCCACCACGCGCACCTCGCGGCTCTCCTCAACGCTTCTGCGCGCTTGCCTCCGCTCCCTCTCAGCCGCCTCCACCTCCCGCTCTTGCTCCCCATGGCCTCCCGCCTCGTCGCGTCCTTCCCTCCACTCCTGCTCCTCGTCTGCTTCCTCCGCACGCTCCACCTCCTCCCCTCCTCGTCGTCGCGCCCCTTTGACTCGCTCATCAAGTCATATGCGGAGGCTGTGAGATCCGGTAGGCGTATGAGCTTCTCGAGGAAGGGGGTGAAGACCTCGACGAGGCGCTGGTCGGACTTCAGTGGGGATGGCGGCGGCGCAGCATCCGCGGAGGCTGTGAGATCCGGTAGCCACGGCCGTGATGCACTAGGTGGATCCGGATCTGGGCGTGGTGGTTGTCTGGATCGGGGAGTGGGGCTCGGAGGCGACGGCGGCGTGAGTGGAGGTACAACTGCCGCCACCGAAACCCTATTTTTTCTTGCACACAGCCGCTGTCGGGAAGGTTGGATAGAGTGATCCGTTTTATACGATGTTATAGCAAAATAAACGTAAACTTATGTACAACAAAGCGTAAAGATGAGGTTATATTGGATGGACTAGGTGGTGTGCTTGAACCACCTGGTCGATCGATTGAGTGGATCAGGGCTTTCTCTCTAATTAGAGAGAGCCCAGGGCTCCTAATACTATATATATATATATATATATATATATATATATATATATATATATATATATATATATATATATATATATATATATATATATATATATATATATATATATATATATATATATATATATATATTGTATCTATTTTTTCATATATAGCAATATACGTGCAGCACAAATGCAACAGAACAAAGTATGATTACAGTTTCTGAAAATTGGGTATACTCGATATATGAACGGATCGAAACGAACGAGTACCCAAAGTTAAATGACCGTGCGTAATCTAGGTAGCGATTATTTCAGATGATCGAAATTGTAAAAGACAAAAAAAAATACAACAACGGACCGAATTCACAGGTTGATGCGATCGATCGATCAGTTCTGCCGTACAGATCACTGGATTTCTTTTTAATCAAAATCATCCTTGATTGCATTAATTCTCGTAGATTAGTAGGCCTAAAATAAAGACTGGATGAAATAGCAACTGGCCGGTGGTGACCGCATTTGCCACGAGATCATCATCATCGCATGTACAGTTCTAATAGTAGTGGTGGTAGCAGTAGCTAACAATATGCATGCCTGGTCCAGAAACTAAATACATAACTAGCCAGCTCTGCCAGGAGTCGTAGTAATTACAAAAGTCAAGTGCAGCGTGCGTGATGAGGGCATGAGGCCTCCATCGATGGCGGTCACACGATCACTTGTTGGGCTGCTTGCCGGACACCTTGTTGGGGTGAGGGCGGGTGGCGGTGGCGGCAGAAGCACCAGCAGAGGCGCCGGCGCCGGCGGTGGCGGTGGCGGTGGCGGAAGCGGCGCCCTGCGCTTTGCTCTTGAGCTCGGCGAGGAGGGCCTTGTTCTCCTGGTCCAGCTGCTGCGCCTTCCTCCGCAGCCGCTCGTTCTCCTGCATGATGAGCAGGTTCTCCAGGCACAGGCTCGTCGTCGCGTTCACCCCCCGCTCCATATTTCTTCCCTGCGCTCTCCCTGCAGGGTGCAGCCTCTCGGAGTCGATCCTCCTGCGAGCCATGCATGGTGCAACGCAACGCAACGCGACGCAATGCAAGAACAACGAAGAATGTAAGGTAGAGAGCAAGACGAAAACAAGAAGCCAAGGAGATTTGAAAAGCAGGTCGTATGTATTTTGCAATAATACAATAATGCTATCACCGCCATGCGTGCACCTCAGAGCTCAGACCTCACTCCCCCAAGTCCTAACGGGGTTGTTGGCCTTCGATTCAGAGGCAGACGACGGATGGACTTGACGAAGATCGATCGATGGAGCCTCCCTCGACCTTTTGTTCTGCTATGCTTCGCCTTCGCTGTCCATTTATAGGCGGCTCTCGAGGTCCTCGACTCCTCGTCGTCGGTGCTCTCATGGTCATAGAATGACGGGCGGGAAACCGGCCGGGAGTCAATGCTAGGCTGCTAGTGCTAGCTGTGCGTCATCCATGCATCCTCTCTGCACTTCTGCAGCAGACACCAGGAAATACTACTATTGTTTCTTTTTAAAGAACGCTAGCTTCTTCTCTCTTTTTTTTTTGGGGGTTGTGCACGTTATAAATAGCTGACTCTTAGATCAACTATTATATACTCCTTCACGAAATATAACTTGTTTTAAACTAATCATATATTCATTAAAGGACATGTGAAAGTTATTTTCACGTATATCTGTATATCTATTATCATTTGAGTAAATGTCAACGGAAAAAATAATGAACTAGAAAGAACTATATTTTAGAACGGGGAGCGAGTATAAAGAATATATGATTAGGTAGATCTTTAAATCTTACTTCGTAGTACATTTATTTAGACATATAAATGCCTCTAATACTTTCTGCAGTCTTAGCTGAGGTGATGGATTGGTCAATGGGCATTAACCTTGGCACTCGATTACTACTGCACACAGTTGCAGCAGCAGCTTGCTGTACGTAGAGAAGAGGGAGAGTCTTTGGCTGTCAACTCAGATGCATGTGTCCCTGCCTGCTTGCTCATCTTGGAACACACTGTAGCTGTAGGTGTATCATCATCTCTCGATTTTGCTGTCCCAAGGCGTCAGCGCATGATGACTGTACGTCGTCTATACTTGCTTATCTATAGTTTTTTCTTATGTATAGTTTTTCTAGTATATAAAACCAGTATAAATAATAGAATTTAAAAATGTAGGTTATCAAAAAAATAAAACATTGTAACTAAGAATTTAATAATTTAATATATAAAATATAAGAAAGTATAACGATATATATTAGTCATAAAATTCTGGAAATATAAGATAAAATAAAATACTAAGTAATGCAATTATTCATATTTAAATTACTTAAACTTAAGGTTTATATACCATTTATATAATGTTAAAATTACATTATCCATAGATAACTTTTAAATAATGATATATATATATATCATCTGTTATCTTAAAAATATTTTTATTTACCTGATTAACTAGGCATAATTATAATATTTATATGATTTTGAATTAATTTGTACTTCATGAATATGGAATAATATCAGATGTTTTTATGTTTTTTATAGAATACGAATGTGTAATCGGATCGAGAATAGTCTTTAAAATGAATGCAGATATATCTTTGTACAATATCTCCTAAATTACGTGTTACAGTACATTCTGCAGGAAATCGGTTTGGGTTTTCATGCCATGAGTAAAAAAGAAGCCGTGCAACGGAGAGTATGGGCAACAGATTTGTTACTGTTCCCAATGCCAGAACTCATGATGATCGGCATTCAAGTTGCACGTCTTCTCTTCTCAATCCTCCATCATGGCATTTGCATTCACTTCAAGATCAATTTGCTGGTTGCTTCCGCTACTATTTGATGGTCAAATTTCATGACTTCTGCGACAGTAACATGAGGCTATCTTATCCATACTTTTTATTTTAAACTTCACATTTAAAACAATACTCATTTACAGTACAAAATGATGTTTTACGTAACTATATTATTACCGGAATCCAGGTTTTTGCCGAATATCGGCCTCTTTGTCGGGTGCTTTTTGTCGGGCACCCGGCAAAAGTTGCTTTACCGACAGCCGCACTCAGCAAAATCCTGCTCTCGGTAACGAGCTAGTTTACCGAGTGCACGACACTCGGCACAGAAAAACTCTCGGCAAAGACAATTTTGCCGAGTGGCAAACACTCGGTAAAGGTGGCTCTCGGTAAAGGGCCGTCAGCGGCCGTTCTAGAGCTGACGACCGTCAGCCTTTGCCGAGGGCCGAGGGTCGGCACTCGGCAAAGAACACTTTACCGGCAAATCATATTTTTATTTTTTAAATTTTGTTCACCAAACTTTTTATGGTATATTACTACACTATGTAGACCTACATGTATCATTTGTGGACAATTATAACAGAGTTTTCAATCGGTAGTAGATTTAGTTCGTTTATTTGAATTTCTTCGGAAAATTCAGATTTGAACTGCAGATCACTCAAAACTTGAAAAACCGTACCTGCAAAAATGATATCCATACTATCTAGCACAAGTTACGACCGATTTCAGGAGCGGACCGGAAACTTCAAGCAACATGCTCACTAAACATGGCCGTGAACTTGCCATCCAGTTGTTTAAAAATTGTATAAAACACAAACAAAGTCAGAAAATCATGAAACTTATCCACGTGTCATGCTATCATATATAGATGCTGTGATAAAAAATTGAGAAAATTTCGAGAAAGTTGAGACGTACTATGTGTAGAAACCTAGGAGAACTACACATGAAATCATATAGTTTCAATGTAGTTCTCCTAGGTTTCTACACATAGTACGTCACAGCTTTCTCGAAACTTTCTCAAATTTTTATCACAGCCTCTACATATAATATATGACATGTGGACAAGTTTCATGATTTTCTGACTTTGTTTGTGTTTTATACAATTTTTAAACAGCTGGATGGCAAGTTCACGGTCATGTTTAATGAGCATGGTGCTCGAAGTTTCCGGTCCGCTCCTGAAATGGATTAGAAAGACCGATGATTTCGTGGAACGAGCATATGGCAAAGCTGCTAAAGGAGCGAGTCTAGTGCCATGTCCGTGCAACCAATGTACCAACCAAAAAAGAAAATCAAAGAAGACCATGGTAGAACATATTTGGAAGAATGGATTTACGCTGGGCTATACTCGATGGATATTTCATGGTGAAGCGCATCGTACGAGAGAGGAGGTGCTGAGACAACGTGTCGAGGATTATGACACGGATTCGGGGGTAGCGGATATGTTGAACGGCTATCAGGAGGCACAGTACACGGGAGGATGTATGGATGACGAGCTAGAGCCGACTACAAAGGCGTTCTACGACATGTTATACGCGGCACAGAAGCCCCTTCACGGGTAGACTAAGGTTTCTCAACTGGATGTCATTGGGCGTGTAATGGCGTTCAAGTCGCAGTACAGCATGAGTAGAGACGCATTCGATGGCTTGTTGACGGTTATTGGGAGCCTACTTTCGGATGATCACGTTCTTCCAAAGAGCATGTACGAGGCGTAGAAACTCCTTCGTACACTCAAGATGACGTATGAGCAGATTTATGCTTGTCCGAAGGGCTGCGTGCTATTTAGGAAAGAATACGCAGAGGCAAAGTACTGTCCCAAGTGTAAATCGTCTAGGTTCATAGAGGTAGACTCTGGTGATGGACAGAAGAGACAACTCGACATCCCCTTGACAATCCTACGGCACCTTCCGTTCATACCGAGGATCCAGCGTCTATACATGACAGAGGAATCCACGAAACAGATGACATGGCACAAAAATGGAAAACGATACAATCCTGACAAGATGGTGCACGCATCCGATGGTGAAGCATGGAAACACTTTGATGCCATTCACCATGAGAAAGCCAAAGAGGCTTATAATGTACGTGTTGCGTTGGCCACAGATGGGTTCAATCCCTATGGAATGAGCGCTGCCCCGTACACATGTTGGCCCGTGTTTGTTATCTCAATCAATCTTCCCTCTGGTGTGTGCTTTTAAAGGCAGAATATATTCGTGTCGTTGATAATTCCCGGACACCCGGGGAATAAAATAGGCGTGTACATGGAGCCTCTGATCGATGAATTGGTACGTGTCTGGGAGGAAGGGGTATGGACGTATGACCGAGGTACGAAGACAAACTTCAGAATGCATGTTTGGTACCAGTTCTCCATGCATGACTTACCGGCGTATGGGCTATTCTGCGCATAGTGTGTTCACGGTAAGTTCCCATGCCCAGTTTGCAAGGAAGCTCTCGGGTTCATTTGGTTGAAAAAGGGTGGCAAATATTCGTCCTTCGATAAACATCGACAATTTCTCCCTCCTGACCATCCATTCCGCCTAGACATCAAGAACTTTACGAAAGGTGTCGTAGTGACAGACCGCCCACCTGCAACGATGACTGGTGCTGAAATTCGTCAACAGATAGATGGGCTCGTGTCCAATACAGAAGGTGGTTTTATGGGATATGGTGAGTAACATATGTGGACACATAAGTCTGTCTTGACTCGGCTCCCCTATTATGACGACCTGCTCCTTCCACACAACATTGACGTGATACACACTGAAAAGAATGTTGCTGAGGCACTATGGGCAACAATTATGGCATTCCTGATAAGTCAAAGGATAACGTAAAGGCAAGAGTGGATCTGGCAGCGTTATGTGATAGACCAAACCTAGAGATGAAGCCGCCAAGTGGTGGAAAGACGTGGAGAAGGCCTAAGGCCGATTTTGTCCTAAGCAGGGCCCAGAGGAAGGAAGTACTTCAATGGATCAAGATGTTGATGTTCCTTGATGGGTATGCAGCTTACCTAAGTAGGGGGTGAACTTATCTACTATGCGAGTCTTAGGGATGAAGAGTCATGACTTCCACATACGGATTGAACGGATTCTTCCTACGATGGTTCGAGGGCTATGTCCCTGAGCATGTCTGGCTAGCGCTTTTAGAGTTGAGCTATTTCTTCTGTCAGCTTTGTGCAAAAGAGTTATCTCGGACCGTGGTTGCAGACTTGGAAAGATTGACACTCGTGTTACTGTGTAAGCTTGAGAAGATATTTCCACCCGGCTTCTTCAATCCAATGCAGCATTTGATTCTTCATCTCCCCTATGAGGCACGAATGGGGGGGCCCGTGCAGGGACGTTGGTGCTATCCAATCAAGAGATGTCTAAAGACTATTCGAAAGAAATGTAGAAATAAATGCAAAATCGAGGCTTCACAACAACTTATTATGGTGACAAACTGCTGAGTGTGCATAATCCGCCCCCTCATTACAATGATGGCGACAATGAATCGAACCTTAGCATATTTCGAGGCCAACTCGGAAGCGCAAGTGGCTCAACCACCAAGACCCTAACACATGAAGAGTGGCGGCATATCATGCTATATGTATTGACCAACCTTGAAGAGGTGACGCCATACATGGAACAATTTCTTCATGAATTCTGGCGTCGATCAAGGGACTCCACTCCACAGGAATATGACACTCTTCTTAGAAAGCTTGCGAGAAATGGGTTGCCCGATTTCATTTCCTGGTTCAAACGTAAGATACGTGCTTAGTTTGTCAAACAGATCTGTCTATGAACTCAATTTAGCGTCTTTTAACTTGCGAATACTTGCAGGGCCAAAGAGATCCGTCTATGAGTGTCGAGTTGAGACAAGTAGCCAACGACTTTGCTTATAGGGTCAAGAAATATTCTGGGTATGACGTCAATGGATACCATTTTCGCACAACAAACTACGACAAAAGTCGGCCCAATCGGAAAACAACGTGTTCTGGAGTCTTACGCCCAGCCTTGACGATGCCGATTATTTTGGATGAATCAAAGAAATATATGTGCTCAATTTTTATGGTTTCAAACCTCTTACTCCAGTGATATTCAAATGTCAATGGTTTGACCCTCAAATGACGAGACGGACACATTCTAATCTTAGGATAGTTGAAATTCGACAAGATTCCACCTTACTAGGAGACGATGTCTATATCGTGGCCCAACAGGCCACACAAGTGTATTATCTCTCATATGTGTGCCAAATGAAAGAACATCTTAAGGGTTGGGATGTTGTCTATAAGGTATCGCTGCACGGGAGGTTACCTGTTCCTAACGATGAAGATTATAACTTAGACCCGGACACATATGATGGCGAGTTCTTCCAAGAAGATGGGCTAGAAGGGTGATTTGAGATAGACTTAACCGAAGCTATCGGAATGGACATAGATATTGAAATGGTTGTTGATGAGGAGGATGATGAGGTGCAAAATGATAATGACTTAGTAATCCTTGAAGGCAATATCATTAGTGACGAACTTGCGTCTTCCAATGGTGTTGAGATTGAAATGGTTGATAGTGATGATGAGAGTTATGATCCGGCTAACCCCAACACATATGAAGATTATTTTTAACGTAATGCTATATGACTTTTTATTTCGCACCTGTTTTTAAATATATATTTTTATATGTGTCGGCGTTTCGAGACCGGGGGGTCCCTAAGCCGACGAGTGAATGTCGCCGCGTGCCCCAGCCCAGATGGGTCGACGCGAGGCCGAGCGCGAAGGGGGGAAGTGAGGTGGCCGGAGACCGGCGTGAGAGAGGTGGGAATCCCGCGGCCTTCGTGTTCGTCCCGCGCCCAGGTCGGGTGCGCTTGCAGTAGGGGGTTACAAGCGTCCACGCGGGAGAGGGAGCGAGCGGCTTCAAGCGAGCGCCTGTCTCGTCCTCGTCCCCGCGCAGTTAACCCTCTCTAAGAGGGCCCTGGTCCTTCCTTTTATAGGCGTAAGGGGAGGATCCAGGTGTACAATGGGGGGTGTAGCAGAGTGCTACGTGTCTAGCGGAGGGGAGCTAGCGCCCTAAGTACATGCCGTTGTGGCAGCCGGAGAGATTTTGGCACCCAGCTGGTGTGATGTCGTGGCCGTTGGAGGAGTGCCGGAGCCTGGCGGAGGGACAGCTGTCGGAGCTGTTGAGTCCTTGCTGACGTCCTCTTGCTTCCGTAAGGGGGCTGAGAGCCGCCGTCGTCACAGAGTATGCGGGGCGCCATTATTGCCTACCTGGCGGAGCAAGCCAGATGGGACGCCGGTCTTGTTCCCGTGGCCCGAGTCAGCTCGGGGTAGGGTGATGATGGCGCCTCTTGTTGACGTCGCTGGTCTGCGCCCTAGGTTGGGTGATGTGTAAGCTCCTCCGAAGCCGAGGTCGAGTCTGTCTTCTGTGGCCGAGGTCGAGTCCGAGCCCCTGGGTCGAGCGAGGCGGAGACCGACGGCTGAGGCCAGGGCGGAGTCCGAGCCCCGAGGGTCGGGCGGAGCGGAGTTCGTCGTCTTCTGGGGCTGAGCCCAAGTCCGAGCCCTGGGTCGGGCGGAGCGGAGTTCGCCGTCTTCCGGGGCTTAGCCTGAGTCCGAGCCCTGGGTCGGGCGGAGCGGAGTTCGTCGTCTTCTGGGGCTTAGCCCGAGTCCGAGCCCTAGGTCGGGCGGAGCGGAGGTCGCCGTCTTCCGGGGCTTAGCCCAAGTCCGAGCCCTGGGTCGGGCGGAGCGGAGCTCGTCGTCTTCCGGGGCTTAGCCCGAGTCCGAGCCCTGGGTCGGGCGGAGCGGAGTTCGCCGTCTTTCGGGGCTTAGCCCGAGTCTGAGCCCTGGGTCGGGCGGAGCAGAGTTCGCCGTCTTCCGGGGCTTAGCCTGAGTCCGAGCCCTGGGTCGGGCAGAGCGGAGTTCGTCGTCTTCTGGGGCTTAGCCCGAGTCCGAGCCCTGGGTCGGGCGGAGTGGAGTTCGCCGTCTTCCGGGGCTTAGCCCGAGTCCGAGCCCTGGGTCGGGCGGAGCGGAGCTTCCTATGGTGCCTGCGGCTGGGCCTGACTGCCTGTCAGCCTTACTCTATCAAGTGGCACAGCAGTCGGAGCGGCGCAGGCGGCGCTGTCTTTCTGTCAGACCGGTCAGTGGAGCGGCGAAGTGACGGCGGTCACTTCGGCTCTGTCGGCTGAGAGGCGCGCGTCAGGATAAAGGTGTCAGGCCACCTTTGCATTAAATGCTCCTGCGATTTGGTCGGTTGGTGCGGCGATTTGGTCAGGGTTGCTTCTTGGCGAAGACAGGGCCTCGGGCGAGCCGGAAATATGTTCGCCACTGGAGGGGGGCCTCGGGCGAGACGGAGATCCTCCGGGATCGGCTGCCCTTGTCCGAGGCTAGGCTCGCGCGAGGCGTGATCGAGTCCCTCGAATGGACTGATCCCTGACCTAATCGCACCCATCAGGCCTTTGCAGCTTTATGCTGATGGGGGTTACCAGCTGAGAATTAGGAGCCTTGAGGGTACCCCTAATTATGGTCCCCGACAGTAGCCCCCGAGCCTCTAAGGGAGTGTTAGCACTCGCTTGGAGGCTTTCGTCGCACTTTTTGCAAGGGGGACCAGCCTTCCTCGGTTGCGTTTTGTTCCGGCGAGTGCGCGCGAGCGCACCCGCCGGGTGTAGCCCCCGAGGCCTCGGAGGAGTGGTTTGACTCCTCCGAGGTCTTAATGCCTCGCGTAATGCTTCGGCTGGTCTGGTCGTTCCTTCATGCGAGCTGGCCGTAGCCCGGGTGTACGGTCGGGTCCCAAGCTCTCGGGCTGGTATGTTGACGCTGTCAACGGTGTGGCCGGAGCCGGGTTTGCGAGAGCAGCCCCCGAGCCTCTGCATAGGGCGAGAGGGCGATCAGGGACAGACTCGACTTTTTTACATACGCCCCTGCGTCGCCTTTCCGCAAGGAGGAGGGGAGGAAAGTGCCATGTTGCCCTCGGTGGGCGCCGAACATGGTGTCTCCGGTGAGCTGCAGGCGGGTAATCCGAGTGGACGTCCGTGCCCCATTCGTTAGGGGTTGGCTAGAGGCCCAGAGGCACGCCCAAAAGTACCTACGGGTGATCTGCCGGACCCGGTCCCCTAGCGACGGGGTCCGAGGGCTCGATGCCTCCCTCCGATGGGATTCTGTTACAAGATCGTTCCCGCTGGTCTCGGAAATGTCCTAGGGTACCTCGGGAGCGCAGCCCGAGCCTTGGTTATGTATCGAACGTACCCATGGTCATCCCTCGCTCTGTGTCTGAGGCGGCTGTGAACCCTTCGGGGGCCAGCCTTCGAACCCCTGATCAGTAGTGGGCGCGGAGCCCGAGTAGCCTGAGGCGGCCGCTGAACCCTTCCGAGGGGCTGGCCTTCGAACCTCTGACCAGTAGTGGGTGTGGAGCCCACGCGCTCTGAGGCGGCTGTTGAACCCTTCCGAGGGGCCAGCCTTCGAACCTCTGATCAGTAGGGAGGCTCGGGTCCTGGTTCCTTCACGGGGAAGGATCCTTTTCGGGGTATCCCCCTTTCCCGGTCCCTGTTGCAAGAGAGAGAAAGAGGAAAAAAAGGAAAAGGATACGAAGTCGAATGACGCGGCGTACCTTTTTCGACGCGATCATTATGGTGAAGGCGAAGCGTCGCTCCCTTCTCCTGCCAGAGGCGCCGCCTTTCCCGCCACGGAGTTAATGCGACGGGGCGTGCGGTTCGCGGGGCGGCCGTTGCGTGTGCGCGAGCTGTTCGAGGAATGGCTGTTTCGCTTCGTGTTTTTGAATTCCGCGGCGGGTCCGGGCGGAACGTTGAACTGGTCTCGCCTTGATCTTTATATACTTGGAGGAGGGTCTGGCGATGGCTCTTTGCTCCGCTTCCTGCCTCCCTCTTAGGTTTTCGCAACCTAAGAGATTTAGCCAGAGAAAAGGAAACCACCCACCCTGTTCTTTGCACCGCCACCCCTTCTGCTCGGTGATGGCTGACCGGGTGACCATCGTCTCGCCGCGCGACCCATGGCCTTCCTCCACAGTGACGGCGGGCGATCTGGAGGATCTTGTTGCTGAGGGTTTACTTCGCCCTCTCTCTGATGAGACGCGGCCGGAATGGATCCCCCCCGTGGGCGGAGCCGCTCCGTCCCCACCGCCGAGGTACATCGTAAGCTTCGTCTCCTTCCACGAGCGGGGATTTGGTATGCCGGCGAGCCGCTTTATGCGGGCGATTCTGCACCACTACGGGGTGGAGTTGCACAACCTCAGCCCCAACTCCATCTCGCAGGCCGCCATCTTCGTAACGGTGTGTGAGGGGTACTTGGGGATCGCCCCCCACTGGGACTTGTGGACTCATCTCTTTTTCGCGGAGCTTTTCGCTTCGCCGACTGGGGAGAGAAAGGTTCGCGCGGCAGTGCGGGCCGGCGGCTGCATCCTTCAGCTGAGGCAGTCACGGGCGTCACTGTATATTCCCGCCATCCTTGCGTCCTCGAACAAAGGGTGGCAGCGCCGGTGGTTCTACCTCCGGAATGACGGCGAGTTGCTCCCGCCGTTCTCCCAGCGAGTAGTCACCGTCGCCGCCGACGCTTGGCGCCACGGGACCCCGCACGAAAGACAGAAGAACCTCGAACCCCTTCTCAAGGCCTTGGAGGCGTTGCGGGAAGGGGGACTCACCGCCGCGGGAGTGATTGCCGCCATCCACCGCCGGAGGGTGCTTCCCTTGGCGGAGCGTCGGTTGCCGCTTTGGGAGATGACACCGGAGGCTGACTTGGAGGGCTCGCGGATGTCCTCGGATCCTCTTCCCTTCGACGTCCTCCATGGGCGGGTGGCCGTCGCGTTGGGAAACCGGACCCCAGTGCCTTCTCCCAGCCTTTGATGCGCCCTGACCAAGGGTGCGTGACTCTGGTGAGTGTCTGCTCCTTCCTTCTTCTTGCATCGGGTTGCTCCTGGTTCTTACGGTCGGGATTTCCCTCTGTCTTCAGGAGGTGGGGTGGCACAAGCCTTCCCTGCCACGGGTCCTGCTGGATGCGGTGGACCGAGCGGCGCGGCGGGTTGCCGCGGAGGAGAAGAAGAAAAAGAAGGACGCGGAGAAGGCCCGGGCCCGCGAGCGGATGCGGGCTCGAGACGCCTTGGAAAAGCTTTGTCGTCGGCAGGAGAGGGAGGGGCTCCCGAGGGAGCCGTCGTCGGAAACGCCTGATGACGACGACGATGATGAAGATGATGACAAGGAAGACGACATGGCTGCCCGCCTTGGCCTCAGCCCTGGCTTGAGGTTAGGCCAGGAGCCGTCAAGCTAGCCCCCGAGCGGGCTGATGCCGTCAGTCCCCGGAGTCGGGACGCTGGGGTCCCGGCCCGAGGAGCGGGGGCAATCCGAGAGGGTACTTGACCCCTCGGCTGGGGAAGTTGAGGCGGCCCCAGGGAGCCAGGCCGAGGCGTTTGCTCCCTGAGAGTCGTCGCCCACGCCGGCAGCGCAGGAGAGCGACCCTCAGGTCGCCGTGGCAGTGCCTGGGCAGTCCGCCCCCCGGGCGTTCAGAGCGCCCAAATCAAGGGTGGTGCCAAAGCTGCCGGCGAAGCGGACCTCGGCGACGCCTTCGGGGGTCGAGATCCGAGAGACCTCCCCCCAGGCACGGTTGATCATGGCCAGGAGCGGATAAGTATCTTGGAACGTCTTCGTCCTGGCTTTTCATTCGTATGTCCCGGCCGTGATTTTTCTTTTCCCCTCAGCAAGCGAAGCTATGGCCTGACCTACCTGGCTCCCCGAAAGGCCCTTAAGACGGCGTCGGCTTGCGCGGCTGGCGCCGCTCCGGGCCTTGCCGTTCAGCTGACCTTTTCGCAAGGTGCTCCACAGCAGGGGGCTCAGGCGGCACCAGTCGCCGTGGAGCGAGTTCCCGAGGCCGGCTCTTCTGCCGAGGCGGCCATCGTGCTAGAGGAGACGGCTAACGTGGACGTGGCCCCGGCTCCACCGGACGTGCCGGCGGTGCTGGCACCTGTCGCCACTGAATCCGTCGTCGTCCCAGTCGGGGAGCGATCGGTCGCTGCCGACGCTGAGATGGTCGAGGCGTCGGCGCTTGGTCCCCCGGAGGAGGGGGGCGTGGAGACACGATCCGCCTCGCTGGGCGGCAGCCTTGTCGCTGTGCGGTGGAGCTCCGAGGGTCGGCGCCAGTTGCTCCGGTTCCGGACCCGTGAGGCCTCGGATCCCGTCTTCGTTCTCGACGATGAACGGGAGGACCGGTCCTGGGACGAGCTCCGCGAGTGCGCCGAAGCAACGGTGGGGTCGCTCCGGTCGTCGCTGGAGGTTTTCTGCAGGGACGTCCCCAAAATCCTCCAGGTAACGGTTTCAGGCATACCTTTTCTCTTTTGTGACCAAGGTGTCTTTCATGACACCCCGCTTCCTCCCCTCAGGATCTGACGGATCTGAGCGCCGCCAAGTCATCGTTCATCCGCTGTGAGGTCGACGTCTAGGGCTCACTCCGATCCCTGAGGACCTCGCTCGCCGGGGCTACTGCGCGCCTCTCTCAGCAGGGTGCCGAGGCGGCGGACCTTCGGTTGCTCTACACCGATCTGAGAGCCGAGGCGGTAGCGGCACACGCGGAGGCGGCCGTGGCGCGCGCAGAAGTGCAACGACAGCAGTCGGAGTTCGACCGGATCGTCAATGAGCGGGACCAATCTCGGGGCCGGGCTGCCGAGGCCGAAAGCTGGGCTGAAGCCCTTGCCGCCGACCTAGCCGTAGCCCAGGTCGCAGCCTCGGAGCAGCGCGCCTGAGCCGGAGGTACGCCTTGGCCATTTTCGGTTTTTGTTTCTGCTTGTTTCCTCCGCTTGTGTTTGAGATCTTTCTTCTGGTTGTTCGCAGAGCTCGAGTCCGCCCTTGATGAGTCCGCCAAGGCGCTTGCCGGGGCAGCCGAGCAGAGGGAGGTCGACCACGCGGCCATGTCGGAGGCCGTCTTGGACGTTTGCCGGGTCCTTGGCTCCGGCGACGTCCCCTCAGGAAGCTCCCCTCAAAGTTGTCTGCAGGTCTTGGGCGATCATGTGCGCGGCAGACTCCACGAGGCGCTTCACCACGGTGTTAGGCGGGCCTTCGCCGTGCTTGCTTCCCACTACATCATGGACCTGGAGCGGGTCAGCGAGGGGTATTGCCTTCCTGACGAAGATGAAGCCGCCCTGGCAGAAGTCCAGAGGCTCGATGCGGCCGCCGCGGGTCCGAGCGCAGTGCTGGCGACCACCTTTGAGGCAGAGATCCTCTCGCCTGCGCCGTCGTCCGATGCCGGGATGGACTTTGCCGAGGGCGGGGGCGAAGCCGAGGGCGCGGCTCCTTCCCAGGGCGACGCCTAACTCTGTCGGAGCAGTTTCTGTTGGATGCACGTGTGTCTTTCTGCGGCCGCTGAGGCCTGAACACTTTGTTACCGTTGCACGAAGTCGTACTCCTTTCCCTTTCATTTTGCGCGTCCGGCCCCGCCTGTCAGTAGCAGGGTGGCTTCCCCAAGTAGGGGGTCACTTTTCGTGGCGGGTGACGAGTGAGGTGTCCGTAACCCGGAGGCGTAGGAGTCCCTCGGCTCGGTCTGCCTTGCCACTTACATGCACCCGCGTTCGCTCCTTGGGGTCCTGCTTCCGACATAGCCGGGGGAACGCAAAAGCCTTTTCGGTTGAAAATTTTGACGCGGAGGGGTTCCCCCCCTTTTTAGCTCCCGAGGGAGGGTCGGGCTCTGCCGAGGCAAGGCTGACCCTTCCTTGACGACTAAAACTTGCGCGGGGGCAAGGTAAGGGACAACTTGAAAGCATCTTAAAGGTAGAAGCAACGTAGCTGTTAGATGTTCGAAGTGTTGGTGTAGGCCTTGCCTTGACTGTCGGCCAGCTCGTTTGTCCAGGGCTTCAGAACTTTGGTGATGACAAGCGGCCCTTCCCAGGGGTGCGTGTAGCCCCCGGGTGTCTCCAGCAAGGGCTCGGGGTGCTGCGTGATGGCTGCGATCTTCTCCGGGTTGGCTTCGATGCCCCGCTTGGAGACAATGAACCCCCAAGAGCACGCCTCGGGGCACCCCGAAGACACACTTTTCGGGATTGAGCTTGACGCCTTTCGCCTTGAGACATCAGAATGTCACTTCAAGGTCGGAAAGGAGGTCGGAGGCTTTCCTCATCTTGACTACGATGTCATCGACGTAGGCCTTGACCGTGCGGCCAATGTGTTCGCCGAACACATGGTTCATGCACCGCTGGTACGTCGCGCCCGCGTTCCTCAGGCCGAACGGCATGGTGACGTAGCAGTACATGCCGAAGGGTGTGATGAAAGAAGTCACGAGCTGGTCGGACTCTTTCATCTGATTTGGTGATACCCTGAGTAGGCATCGAGGAAAGACAGGGTTTCGCACCCAGCAGTGGAATCCACGATTTGATCGATGCGAGGCAGAGGGTAGGGAACCTTCGGACATGCTTTGTTGAGACCAGTGTAGTCTACACACATCCGCCATTTCCCCCTTTCTTTCTCACAAGCACAGGGTTGGCAAGCCATTCGGGATGGAATACCTCCTTGATGAACCCTGCCGCCATTAGCTTGTGGATCTCCTCGCCTATGGCTCTGCGCTTCTCCTCGTCGAATCGGCGCAGAGGCTGCTTGACGGGTCGGGCTCCGGCTCGGATGTCCAGTGAGTGCTCGGCGACATCCCTCGGTATGCCAGGCATGTCCGAGGGACTCCACGCGAAGACGTCAGCGTTCGCGCGGAGAAAGTCGACGAGCACTGCTTCCTATTTGGGATCGAGCTCGGAGCCGATCCAGACTTGCTTGGAGGCGTCACTGCTGGGGTCGAGGGGGACGGCCTTAACCGTCTACGCTGGCTCAAAGTTGCTGGCATGACGCTTCACGTCTGGCACCTCCTTAGAGAGGCTCTCCAGGTCGGCGATGAGGGCCTCGGACTCGGCGAGGGCCTCGGCGTACTCCACGCACTCCACGTCGCATTCGAACGCGTATTTGTACGTGGGACCGATGGTGATGACCCTGTTGGGGCCTGGCATCTTGAGCTTCAGGTAGGTGTAGTTGGGGACGGCCATGAACTTCGTGTAGCATGGTCTTCCCAGTACCGTGTGGTAGGTTCCTCGGAACCCGACCACCTCGAACGTCAGGGTCTCCCTTCGGAAGTTGGAGGGTGTTCCAAAGCAGACGGGAAGGTCGAGCTGTCCGAGGGGCTGGACGCGCTTCCCGGGAATGATCCCATGGAAAGCGCCTGCCCGGACGGAGGACAGATCGACACGCAGGAGCCCGAGGGTCTCGGCGTAGATGATGTTGAGGCTGCTGCCTCCGTCCATGAGGACCTTGGTGAGCCTGACGTCGCCGATGACGGGGTCGACGACGAGCGGGTATTTCCCCAGGCTCGGCACATGGTCGGGGTGGTCGGCTTGGTCGAAGGTGATGGGCTTGTCGGACCAGTCTAGGTAGACTGGCGCCGCCACCTTCACCGAACAGACCTCCCGGCGCTCTTGCTTGCGGTGCCGAGCCGAGGCATTCGTCGCTTGCCCACCGTAGATCATGAAGCAGTCGCGGACCTCGGGGAACTCTCCTGCCTGGTGATCTTCCTTCTTGTCGTCGTCATGGGCCCTGCCACCCTCCGCGGGTGGCCCGGCCCTGTGGAAGTGGCGTCGAAGCATGACGCACTCCTCAAGGGTGTGCTTGACGGGCCCCTGGTGGTAGGGGCACGGCTCCTTGAGCATCTTGTCGAAGAGGTTGGCACCTCCGGGGGGTTTCCGAGGGTTCTTGTACTCGTGGGCGGCGACAAGGTCTGCGTCGTCGGCGTCGCGTTTCGCTTGCGACTTCTTCTTGCCCTTCTTCTTGGCGCCACGCTGAGTTGACGCCTCAGGGGCATCTTCCGAAGGGCGGCCCTGGGGCTGCTTGTCCTTCCGGAAGATAGCCTCGACCGCCTCCTGGCCGGAGGCGAACTTGGTGGCGATGTCCATCAGCTCGCTCGCCCTGGTGGGGGTCTTGCGACCCAGCTTGCTCACCAGGTCGCGGCAAGTGGTGCCGGCAAGGAACGCGCCGATGACATCCAAGTCGGCGATGTTGGGCAGCTCGGTGCTCTGCTTTGAGAATCGCCGGATGTAGTCTCGGAGAGACTCTCCTGGCTGCTGTCGGCAGCTTTGAAGGTCCCAGGAATTCCCAGGGCGCACGTACGTGCCCTGGAAATTTCCGGTAAAAGCTTGGACCAGGTCGTCCCAGTTGGAGATCTGCCCCGGAGGCAGGTGCTCCAACCAGGCGCGAGCGGTGTCGGAGAGGAACAAGGGGAGGTTGCGGATGATGAGGTTGTCATCGTCCGTTCCACCCAGTTGGCAGGCCAGGCGGTAGTCCGCGAGCCACAGTTCCGGTCTCGTCTCCCCCGAGTACTTCGTGATAGTAGTCGGGGGTCGGAACCGGGTCGGGAACGGCGCCCGTCGTATGACCCGGCTGAAGGCCTGCGGACCGGGTGGTTCGGGCGAGGGACTCCGATCCTCCCCGCTGTCGTAGCGTCCCCCACGCCTGGGGTGGTAGCCTCGGCGCACCCTCTCGTCGAGGTGGGCTCGGCGGTCGCGGTGATGGTGCTCGTTGTCGAGGCGACCCGGGGCCGCAGGCGCGGTGTTGCGCGTGCGCCCGGTGTGGACCGAGGCTTCCCGCACGAATCGGGAAGTCGCGGCATGATGCTCCGAGGGGTACCCCTGCCTTCGGGAGGCAGAGCTCTCGGCCCGTCGGACCGTGGCGCCTTCCAGGAGATTCTTGAGCTCTCCCTGGATTTGCCGCCCCTCGGTGGTTGATGGCTCCGGCATCGCGCGGAGGAGCATTGCTGCTGCAGCTAGGTTCTGGCCGACCCCACTAGATGCGGGTGGCGGCCTGACCCTGACATCGTCGGCGATGCGGTGCTGGAAGCCCTGGGGTAGATGACGTATTCCTCCGGCCGGAGGTTGGCCCGCCCATGCCTGCCCGGCGTCCCGGCGGATTGGCTCAAGCACTCCTGCTCCCTCGTCGAGCCTGGCCTGCACCCCGCGGATTTGCTCGAGCTGTGGGTCATGGCCCCCCGCCTGAACGGGGACCACAGCTAGCTCCCGTGGGATATCAACGCGAGGCTCCGACCTAGGGAGATCACCGTCCTCCGGCATGCCGAGATGGTTGCCTTCGGAGGGACCCCCTAGATCGACGTGGAAACATTCGCGGCTTGGGCCACAGTCCTCGTCGTCGAGGCTACGGCTACCGTCGAAACATTCGGAAAGGCAGTAGTCACATGCGGTCATGAAGTCCCGCATGGCACTGGGGTTGCCAAGTCCAGAGAAATCCCAACAGAAGCTGGGCTCGTCGTCTTCCTCGGACCCAGAGGGCCCATAGGTCGAGACGTCCGTCAGTCGGTCCCAAGATGACCGCATACGAAACCCCAGAGGGTTTGGACTCGCCTCTACGAGAGCACCCGCCAAAGCAAAGCCGCTAGGCGGGTCGAGGCTGAATCCGAAAGACGTGGGATGGGAATCGGTCGGTACCTCTTGGTCGACGGGCGGTGATGAAGTCACGTCGGGGACTGACTGCGCCGTCGTCTCAGGTACAAGGGTGACGTCCAGCAAGCCCTTCGCGAGCGCGCTGGCGTCGTCCGTTTGCTCGGGATTGGCGTGTTGCGGGGAGACGGCGCTCGTCTTCGTCTCAAGCGCGAGGTCGATGCCCGGTGCGTCCCCCGTTGGGGTGCTGGTGCTATCGACTCGCTCGACAGCCGACGAGGCGCTGCTTCCTGCTTGGCCTTGGTTGCCCCGCCTCCCCCTCCGTCAGCGGGGAAGAGGGCGGGGTGAGCTCGAAGGTTGTTCTTCCACCACGCGGGGAAGACGTCGTCGATTCCGCCATCGGCGGGCGGGCTGTCGGCCGCCATTGTCGTTGTCGCCCAGCGGTGGAATGAGTATCATGTCGTAGCTGCCGTCGAGGGACACGAACTCGAGACTCCCGAAACGGAGCACCGTCCCGGGTTGGAGAGGTTGCTGGAGACTGCCCATCTGGAGCTTGACGGGAAGCTGTTCGTCAACACGCAGCAGGCCCCTACCTGGCGCGCCAACTGTCGGCGTTTCGAGACCGGGGGGTCCCTAAGCCGACGAGTGAATGTCGCCGCGTGCCCCAGCCCAGATGGGTCGACGCGAGGTCGAGCGCGAAGGGGGGAAGTGAGGTGGCCGGAGACCGGCGTGAGAGAGGTGGGAATCCCGCGGCCTTCGTGTTCGTCCCGCGCTCAGGTCGGGTGCGCTTGCAGTAGGGGGTTACAAGCGTCCACGCGGGAGAGGGAGCGAGCGGCTTCAAGCGAGCGCCTGTCTCGTCCTCGTCCCCGCGTGGCCAACCCTCTCTAAGAGGGCCCTGGTCCTTCCTTTTATAGGCGTAAGGGGAGGATCCAGGTGTACAATGGGGGGTGTAGCAGAGTGCTACGTGTCTAGCGGAGGGGAGCTAGCGCCCTAAGTAAATGCCGTTGTGGCAGCCGGAGAGATTTTGGCACCCATCTGGTGTGATGTCGTGGCCGTCGGAGGAGTGCCGGAGCCTGGCGGAGGGACAGCTGTCGGAGCTGTTGAGTCCTTGCTGACGTCCTCTTGCTTCCGTAAGGGGGCTGAGAGCCGCCGTCGTCACAGAGTATGCGGGGCGCCATTATTGCCTACCTGGCGGAGCAAGCCAGATGGGACGCCGGTCTTGTTCCCGTGGCCCGAGTCAGCTCGGGGTAGGGTGATGATGGCGCCTCCTGTTGACGTGGCTGGTCTGCGCCCTAGGTTGGGTGATGTGTAAGCTCCTCCGAAGCCGAGGTCGAGTCTGTCTTCTGTGGCCAAGGTCGAGTCCGAGCCCCTGGGTCGGGCGAGGCGGAGACCGACGGCTGATGCCAGGGCGGAGTCCGAGCCCCGGGGGTCGGGTGGAGCGGAGTTCGTCGTCTTCTGGGGCTGAGCCCAAGTTCGATCCCTAGGTCGGGCGGAGCGGAGTTCGCCGTCTTCCGGGTCTTAGCCCGAGTCCGAGCCCTGGGTCGGGCGGAGCGGAGTTCGTCGTCTTCCGGGGCTTAGCCCGAGTTCGAGCCCTGGGTCGGGCGGAGCGGAGTTCGCCGTCTTCCGGGGCTTAGCCCGAGTCCGAGCCCTGGGTCGGGCGGAGCGGAGTTCGTCGTCTTCCGGGGCTTAGCCCGAGTCCGAGCCCTGGGTCGGGCAAAGCGGAGTTCGCCGTCTTCGGGGGCTTAGCCCGAGTCCGAGCCCTAGGTCGGGCGGAGCGGAGTTTGCTGTCTTCCGGGGCTTAGCCCGAGTCCGAGCCCTGGGTCGGGCGGAGCGGAGTTTGTCGTCTTCCGGGGCTTAGCCCGAGTCTGAGCCCTGGGTCGGGCGGAGCGGAGTTCGCCGTCTTCCGGGGCTTAGCCCGAGTCCGAGCCCTGGGTCGGGCGGACCGGAGCTTCCTATGGTGCCTGCGGCCGGGCCTGACTGCCTGTCAGCCTTACTCTGTCAAGTGGCACCGCAGTCGGAGCGGCGCAGGCGGCGCTGTCTTTCTGTCAGACTGGTCAGTGGAGCGGCGAAGTGACGGCGGTCACTTCGGCTCTGTCGGCTGAGAGGCGCGCGTCAGGATAAAGGTGTCAGTCCACCTTTGCATTAAATGCTCCTGTGATTTGGTCGGTTGGTGCGACGATTTGGTCAGGGTTGCTTCTTGGCGAAGACAGGGCCTCGGGCGAGCCGGAAATATGTTCGCCGCTGGAGGGGGGCCTCGGGCGAGACGGAGATCCTCCGGGATCGGCTGCCCTTGTCCGAGGCTAGGCTCGGGCGAGGCGTGATCGAGTCCCTCGAATGGACTGATCCCTGACCTAATCGCACCCATCAGGCCTTTGCAGCTTTATGCTGATGGGGGTTACCAGCTGAGAATTAGGAGCCTTGAGGGTACCCCTAATTATGGTCCCCGACAATATGTGCTTATTTGTTTACACTTAATTCCAGGTTTTTGGACAAATATGGTGGGCGGTTGGCTGAGGAGGAGGAGGGGGAGGGGGAGGAGGAGCAGGACGGTGGACGAAGCAGAGCAGGTCGAGGCACAGTAGGCGACGCAGCAGGACGACCTTGTCCAGCAGCAGGCGATGTAGCAGGACGACCACGACCAGCAGCAGGACGACGACGAAGCTCAGCAGACCGCCTCAGGTTCTGGCGCCTCAGATTCGAGCAGCATCTACCTGCGAGGTCCCGCGAGTCTCCCTCAGCGTCCCATACTTCGGGACAAGCGGCCTCTGATTCGGCCGGATGGAGAGAGGCATGTAACTTTATGATCTTTATTCTTGTTTATATTATGTGTTCAAAATCATAATATAAACTAATACTTTTTATTTATCACTTGGATAGGTCTTGGACGGTTGTGGATTATGCTGGGGGTCATCGTCGTCTCCCTAATGGCATCCTCGGCCTGCTGTGTAGAGAACACTTCCCTGGACTGGTTGAGTATGCTGGAGTGATGGGCCCAGCCTACACCTTCGACCACTACGCCGTCGCCCCCGATGCAGTAGACCGGGACGGCCGGGAATTCAATAACAAGGCGGAGCGGGTGAAGCAAGAGTTGTGGGTAAGTCTTAGTATAATGTAAAATATGTCGCATTCATTGCAAATTCTTGAAATAATGTATGGATACATCGTTTTTGTATGCAGGATTTCTTCAGATGCGAGACTGGATACGAGGCTAGGGCGGATGTGGTGGCCACCACGAGCTGTAAGAAGCTCGTCGTGGACATGCACTATGAGGCCCAAATCCAGGCCATCGTCACCTACCACGGCTCCGTTCTTAGGGAGAGGGTGACCAAGCAGCAAGCCCAAACCATGTCGTTGACTAGGGACCAGTACCTGCAGGTAAAGTCATGCATGTTTGGTACCAGTACTCCATGCATGAATTTTATTTATCTTCTGATATGCACTTTACGTGTTTACTTTGTAGATGATTCCACATTGATGCGCCGCACATCCTCTGTGCTGGGAGTAGATGGTGGATAGGTGGTGTTCGGCTGAGTGGGACGAGGCGCACAACGCTAGCCGGGAACTTGCATATGATGATGCAAGGTCCCTCCCACCACCAAGGCAGCCAGAGCCTAGGCCAATATGCCGAAGCATGGGTACGCCCTCTTTTTATTTAGGTATATAGCACTAGATTACATATTATTTCTAACTATCTCGTTGGTTTTCTTGCAGTCGACGTCACATGGTGGCCGACCTTGCTCCACCTTCTCAGCCTATGCTATGGCCCATAAGGGCAAGGCGACGTCCGACGTCACCTACAACCCGGATGACGGGTCCGAGGCCTACACCAACCCCGCTGTCTATAGCCGCCTTCATGACTACATCACCATGACGCAGGAGGTCCATGGCCCAGATTATGATCCGAGCACCGAGCCGATCGACCCCGATGTGCTCATGAGGGTCGGAGGAGGTAAGAGACATGGACGGTACTGGATTGCCGACAGGGCAATCGACTCGTCCTCCACTCCCACTCTGTCTCAGGTGCGAGCAAGGAGCACGGGCTCGAGTCCAGCCATACGACCTCGGCACGACAGCTCACAGCATCGCATACAGCAACTCGAGGTTAGTGCTTTTGTAACTCGTCCTTCCTTGAGTTATATACCTTCTCTTTGAGTTACTATAACGTTGGCTTGTAATATTACAGACCCAACTAGAAAAAGAGAGGAGGGAACGCCAAGAGATGGAGGCAAGGATAATGGCAGAGCGGGCGGCGGCTGATCAGAGGATGGCGGAGATGTTCCAGTACATGCAGAGCCTTAGCGCCGCACAGGGTTTTGCTTCGCCACCTCCATTGTTCCCTGCAGTTGACCCTACTCTGTTCCATACTCCTGTGAGTATCAAAATTGTAGTTACATGTTGGTAATGCATCTGGTATAACACATGCAATCTCTTCTCTATGCAGGGCCAATCTGGGGCGGCATCCAACAACCCTCATGAAGGGTACAACCCAACACAGCACCAGTCCAACCGCCCACCTCCATGAGAGTTATGGTTTTAGTGTTTCAAACACAAAACTTATGTTGAATACTTGTCAGAGCTTGTGAACTTGTGTTGATACTTCTGAACTTCTGTTAATACTGTTTGTGTTGAGAACCTCTCAACTTATGTTGAATACTTATGTCAGAATTTGTGTTAATACTGTTTGTGTTGGCTATATATGTCTGTGATGTGTATATGTGATATCTGTGAAATTTCTTTTGTTTGTTTGGATGGAATAGGGAAAACAAATAAAAAGGTGTGTATTGGTCACTTTGCCGAGTGTAACACTCGGCAAAGAGGTGCTTTGCCGAGTGTCAGAACCATACCACTCGGCAAAGAACCAAGACCTGGGCACCGATATAGGTTCTTTGCCGAGTGTAATGGCTCTGGCACTCGGCAAAGAAGCACGCTTTGCCGAGTGCCATACCAGGCACTCGGCAAAGTACGTGACATGGGGACCCCTCTGGTGGATTCTTTGCCGAGTGTTGTCAGGCAAACACTCGGCAAAGGTAACTCCTTTGTCGAGTGTCACCTGGGACACTCGGTAAAGACTCCGTCTCCGTCACACATCGCCGTAACGGCTACTTTTCTTTGCCGAGTGCTCTCTGGCACTCGGCAAACCACTTTGCCGAGTGCCCGAGAAAAAGTACTCGACAAAGACGGCTTTGCCGATGCACTGTGTGTCGAGCCCTCTTTGCCGAGTGCGACACTCGGCAAAGCGTTTGCCGAGTGTTTTTAAGGCTTTGCCGAGTGCTTCAAGCACTCGCCAAAGCCGTCGATTCCGGTAGTGTATATATATGATCAGTTCGCTATAGCCTCTACTTTCGACCCTTCTAGATATACTGTCACATCATCGTCTATACTTACCACCGTTAATTTTTATATACAACAACGCTCTAGCTAGTGCACAATCTTTACCGTCAACCTACATCCACTTCGTGCTCACATCAACTTTCCGTCTTCAAATTTTTAGTTAGCATAAACAATTTGTTTTTACTAAAGTTTAAATACATCTGTTTATGTAATTAAGCAAATAAAATTACATGATTCATAACAACAATTAAAAATTGCATAGCTAAAGCATAATAAAAAATATGTACTTTATACATAAGCTTCCTCAAGCTTGATGACGAAACACTAAAGCTTGTCATGCTCTTCATCAAGGTCATGGATTCATCGGAGGCAAAAGAATGAAGCAGCTTCGTAGGCGGAGCGAGTCAATTCTCTCCGACCAAAAAGCGTGCCCCTATGCATAGCATTGTTCCTCTATTTATAGTTGTCGGGTATAGCTTTGTGAAAATTACAATCATATCCTATATCCTATGCATATGAACTAATAAGTTGGCCAAGGGCACTGTTGTCTTTTCCCTTCGTAGTCATGTGGAACAAGTCTTGAAGATTTCACCCTACTCTTGCCGGTTCCTTTGTCACATGTCCATGCCGCTAAACTGAAGTTTATAGCTTCGTCTTAACGAGCATAATGGCTACTTATCATCTTTGAACGAAGGTGCCCTTTGGCACTTACCCTGAAACAGGGTTAGAAATAACCGACAAGTTAATGTTTTGAGGGCCTTCGGCTTAAGAGGGCCCCCAACAAATGCTACAACTACCATGGGTTGTTGTGCCCCCATCAGGACGCGATAGAGTAGGATCAGCGATAGAGTAGGATCATATATAGTCGGTTAGGATAGAACCAACCAAGCCCTAAGATAAACCCAACATTCTCCCCTTAGTCTCATGTTCATTTGGTTATACTAAAGACACACTTTCTTAATTACTTAATTTCTTAACTTATGATTCACTCTTCTCAATAGAACATCGTATTAAGACCAAGTTTTAATAGCATATTAGACACAACTGGACTCAATGACTATAGTACATCTTTGAATCTCAAACTGGAGAATTTAAAACTTGAGAGAGATGGTTGGATTTTTATGCCCTCTTAGTGCAGAATCAAAGGTGCTCCATTAAACCCATGTCATCTATGTGTTTTCTGAGCAGATCAGGTGAAAGCAATTTAGGGGGTGTTTGGCATGGCTCTAGAGCAAAACTCCAAAGGGGAACTAGCTAGAGCCAGCTAAACACCCTTACTCTAGAGTTGAAAACTCCATAGAGTTTTTAGAGCTATAATACAAATAGTTGGAGTTCCTCTTTTGCTGCTCTAAAATCTTTTTAAAAACAACCAAGACATGGAGTTTAAAGGTATTTACCTGCCACTAACCATGGTTATGAGAAAGTAATCTACACTTTGGAGAAGAGCTGTCTACCCAGAATTTTGGGGCGGAGATGTTCTAGTGTGGAGCGGAGTGAGCGGATGTCACACCCGGTTTTAAGGGCAAACTCGGGTGCGTCTCATATGTGCGACAAACAAGATCAACACATACAATGACTTAGTGTATAGAGAGGAATGTCACAAACTTTATTATATAACGAGATTGTCTTACAAACTAGCTGATCATAGAAAATTGAACTAATATAACTATTTCGTTGGTGCCAACTGTTGACTGGGAGACAACGCCTAGATCGCATCGAACTCGTCATAGTAGTCCTCCTCCGGGGTACCTGCTCTTCACCTGTGGGGGGGGGGGGTTTATAGCTGTAAGAAAATGGACCCCGGGTCATTTGGCTCAATAGGTTTTGGTGTTTGATGATCAACATAACCTGTGGACTAATGTATTTGCTAGTATTTTTGTCTGTAGCTCACAGGATGCGAAGAGGATTGGACCAAGGCACTGAGGATGCAATACCTCAATGAAGACATAAAAAGAGCTTAGAAGTCCAAGACTCAAGAACAAAAGAAGCCCAAAGAATCAGCGAAGAAATCCATGAAGTGGGCAGTCAGCCAGCGCCCTGGTGGCGCACCGGACAGTGTACAGTACTTGTTCGGTGTGCACCGGACTGTCCGGTGGGACACTCGGACAGTCTGCGTAGAGAGGCCCACAACGGGCGCTCTCGGGCTATAGCACTAGACTGTCCGGTGTACATCGGACAGTCTGGGTAACGGTCAGATCCAACGGTCGACTGCTACAGACCCCAACAGTCGGCTGATGCGGCAGGGCACCGGACACTGAACAGTGCTTGTCTGGTGTGCATCGAACTATCCGGTTCGCCCGTCGACAGAAAGCAGCTGCTTTCTGTCCAACGGCTAGAAGTGTGGGGGAGGCTATAAATACCCCTTAACCGGCCATTTGGTGGTGTGGGATCCCAAGCAACATACCAAGACATAGTATAAACATTTCTAAGTTCTCATACACCCAAGTGCTTAATAGAACCACTCGGTGATTAGTGTAGGTGCTTTGCGAAGTGCTTAGGTTAGTTAGACCCCTTTAGCGCTTGCTCTAGGTGAATCCTAGTTAGTTGAGTGAGTTTAGAAAAAACCACACAACCCCTCGGCTCTTGCATGAGTAGTTGTAAT
This sequence comes from Zea mays, assembly GCF_902167145.1. Lineage (NCBI taxonomy): Eukaryota > Viridiplantae > Streptophyta > Magnoliopsida > Poales > Poaceae > Zea > Zea mays. The sequence continues at coordinate 194,394,762 of NC_050099.1, read as the reverse complement.
TGTATCGAGTGAGGCGAGAGTCTTGCCAGACCGTGACAACCACGTTTGTGTCACGACCGCCACCGTATACCGAAGGGAACGAGGACCGTGGCATTTCGGCTAGAAGCTCGTTAGTGGAGACGGCGGGCAGCGTCCGAGAGAAGCTGGAAGTGGAGCACCACTTGCGCGTGGAAAAGGTTCGCGGCTCTCGACTAAGTTACTCGACCGAGGTGCTTGGCCCTCGCGTGGGCTTCCCTTTGCATAGGGGCACCAACGAGGATTAGTCGGGACCTTGCGTGGTTCTGGGTAACTCGGTAAAAATACCGGTGTCATCCATGAGAGTTTGCATTTCTACCTTGCTCTTTAGCTTCCGCATCTATATTAAGCATTTAAGTTTCAATCTTGTCTTTATACTTAGATTGTTTAGGATTGAAACTTAGACATTGCGGTAGAGATAGCAACATTTAGACAAAACCTAGTTTGCACATTTTAGATTGTTTATTTGCATTGGTTTTGCTCTAGGGATTTATTTATGGCCTAGTTTAGATAAAGTTTTAGAAGTTCTAATTCACCCCCTCTTAGGCGTCGCTTGTTTCCTTCAATTGGTATCGGAACCTGGTTTGGCTCATTTGGAACGCTTTAGCTTCACCGCTAAAAGAGCCGACACTTTTTAGAGAAAGGGGATGGATATTTATAGGCCACCACACTTCGACGACACTAACTTCTCATATTATAGTTCTAGAATGGCTTGTTACCTAGAGGTCGTAAGCCTTACACTTCACATGAGCCCCCTCCGTAAGTGAGCTCATGCACATTATTCCCCACAACTTGTTGAGTGATGAACGTATGTGAGCTCACTCTTGCTATACTCAACCCTAGGTCAAGGACAGGTACCGCAAGATGAGGAGCATGAAGGATGCCACGATGAGTTCGTGAGAGGTCTAGGCCGTCGTCTCCCAATCAACTATGGTTGCGGAAGATCGTTGTCTTCATATGATGTGATTATTTAGCTATTTTGTACAAAAACTGCTATTACATAATAAAGATGTGACATTCGTTTCTGTATCATGAGTCATCATATGTGTGAGACTTGATCCCAACACACATTTGATTCGTGCCCGAGTTTCCCTTAAATCCAGGTGTGACAGACTATATTGAATGCTCGCAGTAGGCATTCAAAGATCTGACATGACCCGAGTTAAACTTCAGTCACTAGAACTAAATACTCCCTTGGGCTGTCTCTAGCAGATCGTGCAAAACAATATTTAACACGGTAGACTACAATATTTACATTATTTACTTAGTAAAGTTTGAAATAAAGTATATAATAAGAACGCGATGGGTAAGATGTTGGAGACTGACTTAGGCTTTCCGTTTGGTAAAGCACGGACTAAATGAGACTAAAATGCACGAACTAAACGTTAGTGCCTGGCCCTTAGTTGCCCCCGTAGCCTATTGTAACTGTTCCTAGCTATTGCAGGGGCAGAGCCACTAAAGGCATGCATAAGCTGGGACATTGCTTTACAATGTAAATTTTCTTATTCCTTTCTTTAATGTTGGAAGCTGTATAGGGTGCCCAAAATCTGGTTTCTCGGGTGTGACTGGACATGTTGACTTCGGAGACAAGAGTCTGCTCCAGCGAACAACAGGAGGCCTATCTTCCCTGAGCGATCATGATGGATGGCAGCGGTCGGATGAAGCTCCCGTCCATTCAGCCGGTCAGCAGGGGTCAGCAGCAGCCAGCAGGCCTCTCTCTCTCTCTGTGCATTGGCACTGCAGGCTGGATGCATCTTGGAAAAAAGCAGCATGAGAAATGAGCAGCTAGCAGAAGGGACACCGGAAGCAGAAGCAGAAGCAGGGGGGACGGACGTCGGACGGGACGTGAGTGAGCTCAGCGCTGCCTCACTGCCTGTCTGTCCACATCCTGCGATCCGCTGGATTTCACTTCTCTTGTGCACCCAGCAGCAGTAGTCCCTACTCCTACGCTGCATTTGCACAAAATCGGTTAGATTTCATGGCAGGACAGGAGTCAAAAGCCTTGAGATGGGTGTGAGTCGGCTGTCTTCTCGATCTGCAGTTTGACTTCTCTATCAGCAGTTTGAAACCGGTTAGGTTTCATGACAGTTTGACTTGAAATGCATCGCACGGAGTTGCACCGTCAGCTCACTCACTGCCCGCAGCAGGACCGCTGCCAGCAGGCTACCAATAGCGACGAATTTCAACCCAGAGCCTTGCTCATATATATACCAGCTTGAAGATAAGATAAAAATATTTTAAATAAAACATACTTCGGCCGTCCCACAACAATTATTATTCTACAATACTTACTCCGTTTTTTTATACGACGTTTTTTAGTTCAAAAATAAACTAACTGACGTCAATTATTTAAAAATGAAGGTAGTAATTGTTTCGGCCTAACTAAAGGACCAAATTATATCACCAGGGAGGGAATTGATGAAAGTCAATAAATTTTTTTTGCTCTAAGTTATCTTAGCTTGCTTCTCTCAAACTTCACCAAATCTATCGAGACAATGAAAATAACACATGAGCAGCTTACGAGCGAAACAACGGTTGGATATTTTTGGTGATGACAGACAAACATAGAGGTGGAGTCAAACCACCAAGAAACCAAGCACAACATCGAAAGCCTCCAAAACACATATCTCAATGTCACACCAGACTTCATAAGGCAAATTAAATACGAACTATGTACCTGTCAGGATCTAAATCACGTACATAGTGATTACATAAATGTCATATCATTACATAATGTTTAAATAATAAAGAGTATAAAACATTATTACAGGTCTGTCGGGGACCATAATTAGGGGTACCCTCAAGGCTCCTAATTCTCAGCTGGTAACCCCCATCAGCATAAAGCTGTAAAGGCCTGATAGGTGCGATTAAGTCAGGGATCGGTCCATTCGAGGGACTCGATCACGCCTCGCCCGAGCCTAGCCTCGGGCAAGGGCAGCCGACCCCGGAGGTTCTCCGCCTCGCCCATGGCCCCCCTCCGGTGGCTAACATATTTCCGGCTCAGCCCCAGAAGACGACGAACTCCGCTCCGCCCAACCCAGGGCTCGGACTCGGGCTAAGCCCCGGAAGACGGCGAACTCCGCTCCGCCCGACCTAGGGCTCGGACTCGGGCTCAGCCCCAGAAGACGACGAACTCCGCTCCGCCCGACCCCAGGGCTCGGACTCCGCCCTGGCCTCAGCCGACGGTCTCCGCCTCGCCCGAACCAGGGGCTCGGACTCGACCTCGGCCACGGAAGACAGACTCAACCTCGGCTTCGGAGGAGCTTCCACATCGCCCAACCTAGGGCGCAGACCAGCCACGTCAACAGGAGGCGCCATCATCACCCTACCCCGAGCTGACTCGGGCCACGGGGAACAAGACCGGCGTCCCATCTGGCTCGCTCCACCAGATAGGCAATGATGGCGCCCCGCATACTCTGTGACGACGGCGGCTCTCAGCCCCCTTACGGAAGCAAGAGGACGTCAGTAAGGACTCAACAGCTCCGACAGCTGTCCCTCCGCCAGGCTCCAGCACTCCTCCGACGGCCACGACATCACACCAGCTGGGTGCCAAAATCTCTCCGGCTGCCACAACGGCATGTACTTAGGGCGCTAGCTCTCCTCCGCTAGACACGTAGCACTCTGCTACACCCCCCCATTGTACACCTGGATCCTCTCCTTACGCCTATAAAAGGAAAGACCAGGGCCCTCTTAGAGAGGGTTGGCCGCGCGGGGACGAGGACGAGACAGGCGCTCGCGTGAGGCCGCTCGCTCCCTCTCCCGCGTGGACGCTTGTAACCCCCTACTGCAAGCGCACCCGACCTGGGCGAGGGACGAACACGAAGGCCGCGGGATTCCCGCCTCTCTCACGCCTGTCTCCGGCCGCCTCACTTCCCCCCTTCGCGCTCGGCCTCGCGTCAACCCATCTGGGCTGGGGCACGCGGCGACATTCACTCATCGGCTTAGGGACCCCCCGGTCTCGAAACGCCGATAGTTGGCGCGCCAGGTAGGGGCCTGCTGCGTGTTGACGAACAGCTTCCCGTCAAGCTCCAGATAGGCAGTCTCCAGCAACCTCTCCAACCCGGGACGGTGCTCCGTTTCGGGAGTCTTGAGTTCATGTCCCTCGACGGCAGCTACGACATGATACTCATTCCACCGCCGGGCGACAGCGACAATGGCGGCCGACAGCCCGCCCGCCGGCGGCAGAATCGACGACGTCTTCCTCGCGTGGTGGAAGAACAACCTTCGAGCTCACCCCGCCCTCTTCCCTGCCAACGAAGGGGAAGGCGGGGCAACTAAGGCCAAGAAGGAGGCAGCGCCTCGTCGGCTGTCGAGCGAGTCGACAGCGCCAGCACCCCAACGGGGGGCGCACCGGGCATCGACCTCGCGCTTGAGACGAAGACGAGCGCCGTCTCCCCGCAACGCGCCGATTCCGGGCAAACGGACGACGCCAGCGCGCTCGCGAAAGGCTTGCTGGACGTCACCCTCGTACCTGAGACGTGACTTCATCACCGCCCGTCGACCAAGAGGTACCGACCGATTCCCATCCCACGCCTTTCGGATTCAGCCTCGACCCGCCTAGCGGCTTCGCTTTGGCGGGCGCTCTCGTAGAGGCGAGTCCAAACCCTCTGGGGTTTTGTATGCGGTCACCTTGGGACCGGCTGACGGACGTCTCGACCTACGGGCCCTCTGGGTCCGAGGAAGACGACGAGCCCAGCTTCTGTTGGGATTTCTCTGGGCTTGGCAACCCCAGTGCCATGCGGGACTTCATGACCGCATGCGACTACTGCCTTTCCGACTGTTCCGACGGTAGCCGTAGCCTCGACGACGAGGACTGCGGCCCAAGCCGCGAATGTTTCCACGTCGATCTAGGGGGTCCCTCCGAAGGCAACCATCTCGGCATGCCGGAGGACGGTGATCTCCCTAGGCCGGTGCCTCGCGTTGACATCCCACGGGAGCTAGCTGTGGTCCCCGTTCAGGCGGGGGGCCATGACCCACAGCTCGAGCAAATCCGCGGGGTGCAGGCCAGGCTCGACGAGGGAGCAGGAGCGCTTGAGCCGACCCGCCGGAACGTCGGGCAAGCATGGGCGGGCCAACCTCCGGCCGGAGAAATACGTCATCTACCCCAGGGCTTCCAGCACCGCATCGCCGATGATGTCAGGGCCTGGCCGCCACCCGCATCTAGTGGGGTCGGCCAGAACCTGGCTGCAGCAGCAATGCTTCTTCGCTCGATGCCGGAGCCATCAACCACCGAGGGGCGGCGAATCCAGGGAGAGCTCAAGAATCTCCTGGAAGGCGCCGCGGTTCGACGGGCCGAGAGCTCCGCCTCCCGAAGGCAGGGGTACCCCTCGGAACCTCATGCCGCGACTTCCCGATTCATACGGGAAGCCTCGGTCTACACCGGGCGCACGCGCAACACAGCGCCTGCGGCCTCGGGTCGCCTCGGCAACGAGCACCATCACCGCGACCGTCGGGCCCACCTCGACGAGAGGGTGCGCCGAGGCTACCACCCCAGGCGTGGGGGACGCTACGACAGCGGGGAGGATCGGAGTCCCTCGCCCGAACCACCCGGTCCGCAGGCCTTCAGCCGGGCCATACGACGGGCGCCGTTCCCGACCCGGTTCCGACCCCCGACTACTATCACAAAGTACTCGAGGGAGACGAGGCTGGAACTGTGGCTCGCGGACTACCGTCTGGCCTGCCAACTAGGTGGAACGGACGATGACAACCTCATCATCCGCAACCTCCCCCTGTTCCTCTCCGACACCGCTCGCGCCTGGTTGGAGCACCTGCCTTCGGGGCAGATCTCCAGCTGGGACGACCTGGTCCAAGCTTTCGCCGGCAATTTCCAGGGCACGTACGTGCGCCCCGGGAATTCCTGGGACCTCCGAAGCTGCCGACAACAGCCGGGAGAGTCTCTCCGGGACTACATCCGGCGATTCTCGAAGCAGCGCACCGAGCTGCCCAACATCACCGACTCGGATGTCATCGGCGCGTTCCTCGCTGGCACCACCTGTCGCGACCTGGTGAGCAAGCTGGGTCGCAAGACCCCCACCAGGGCGAGCGAGCTGATGGACATCGCCACCAAGTTCGCCTCCGGGCAGGAGGCGGTCGAGGCTATCTTCCGAAAGGACAAGCAGCCCCAGGGCCGCCCATCGGAAGATGCCCCTGAGGCGTCAACTCAGCGCGGCGCCAAGAAGAAGGGCAAGAAGAAGTCGCAAGCGAAACGCGACGCCGCCGACGCGGACCTTGTCGCCGCCGCCGAGTACAAGAATCCTCGGAAACCCCCCGGAGGTGCCAACCTCTTCGACAAGATGCTCAAGGAGTCGTGCCCCTATCACCAGGGGCCCGTCAAGCACACCCTTGAGGAGTGCGTCATGCTTCGGCGCCACTTTCACAGGGCTGGGCCACCCGCGGAGGGTGGCAGAGCCCACGACGACGACAAGAAGGAAGATCACCAGGCAGGAGAGTTCCCCGAGGTCCACGACTGCTTCATGATCTACGGTGGGCAAGCGGCGAATGCCTCGGCTCGGCACCGCAAGCAAGAGCGCTGTGAGGTCTGTTCGGTGAAGGTGGCGGCGCCAGTCTACCTAGACTGGTCCTACAAGCCCATCACCTTCGACCAAGCCGACCACCCCGACCATGTGCCGAGCCCGGGGAAATACCCGCTCGTCGTCGACCCCGTCATCGGCGACGTCAGGCTCACCAAGGTCCTCATGGACGGAGGCAGCAGCCTCAACATCATCTACGCCGAGACCCTCGGTCTCCTGCGTGTCGATCTGTCCTCCGTCCGGGCAGGCGCTGCGCCCTTCCATGGGATCATTCCCGGGAAGCGCGTCCAGCCCCTCGGACAACTCGACCTTCCCGTCTGCTTCGGAACACCCTCCAACTTCCGAAGGGAGACCCTGACGTTCGAGGTGGTCGGGTTCCGAGGAACCTACCACGCGGTACTGGGAAGACCATGCTATGCGAAGTTCATGGCCGTCCCCAACTACACCTACCTGAAGCTCAAGATGCCGGGCCCCAATGGGGTCATCACCGTGGGCCCCACGTACAAACACGCGTTCGAATGCGACGTGGAGTGCGTGGAGTACGTTGAGGCCCTCGCCGAGTCCGAGGCCCTCATCGTCGACCTGGAGAGCCTCTCTAAGGAGGTGCCAGACGTGAAGCGCCATGCCGGCAACTTTGAGCCAGCGGAGACGGTTAAGGCCGTCCCCCTCGACCCCAGCAGCGACGCCTCCAAGCAGATCCGGATCGGCTCCGGGCTCGATCCCAAATAGGAAGCAGTGCTCGTCGACTTTCTCCACGCGAACGCCGACGTCTTCGCGTGGAGTCCCTCGGACATGCCCGACATATCGAGGGATGTCGCCGAGCACTCGCTGGACATCCGAGCCGGAGCCCGACCCGTCAAGCAGCCTCTGCGCCGATTCGACGAGGAGAAGCGCAGAGCCATAGGCGAGGAGATCCACAAGCTAATGGCGGCAGGGTTCATCAAAGAGGTATTCCATCCCGAATGGCTTGCCAACCCTGTGCTTGTGAGAAAGAAAGGAGGGAAATGGCGGATGTGTGTAGACTACACTGGTCTAAACAAGGCATGTCCGAAGGTTCCCTACCCTCTGCCTCACATCGATCAAATCGTGGATTCCACTGCTGGGTGCGAAACCCTGTCTTTCCTCGATGCCTACTCAGGGTATCACCAAATCAGGATGAAAGAGTCCGACCAGCTCGCGACTTCTTTCATCACACCCTTCGGCATGTATTGCTATGTCACCATGCCGTTCGGCTTGAGGAATGCGGGCGCGACGTACCAGCGGTGCATGAACCATGTGTTCGGTGAACACATTGGCCGCACGGTCGAGGCCTACGTCGATGACATCGTAGTCAAGACGAGGAAAGCCTCCGACCTCCTTTCCGACCTTGAAGTGACATTCCGATGTCTCAAGGCGAAAGGCGTCAAGCTCAATCCCGAGAAGTGTGTCTTCGGGGTTCCCCGAGGCATGCTCTTGGGGTTCATCGTCTCCGAGCGGGGCATCGAAGCCAACCCGGAGAAGATCGCAGCCATCACCAGCATGGGGCCCATCAAGGACTTGAAAGGCGTACAGAGGGTCATGGGATGTCTCGCGGCTCTGAGCCGCTTCATCTCACGCCTCGGCGAAAGAGGTCTACCTCTGTACCGCCTCTTAAGGAAGGCCGAGTGCTTCACTTGGACCCCTGAGGCCGAGGAAGCCCTCGGGAACCTGAAGGCGCTCCTCACGAAGGTGCCTATCTTGGTGCCCCCAGCTGCCGGAGAAGCCCTCTTGGTCTACGTCGTCGCGACCACTCAGGTGGTTAGCGCCGCGATTGTGGTCGAGAGGCAAGAAGGGGGGCATGCATTGCCCGTTCAGAGGCCAGTCTACTTCGTCAGCGAGGTACTGTCCGAAACCAAGATCCGCTACCCACAAGTCCAGAAGCTGCTGTACGCGGTGATCCTGACACGGCGGAAGTTGTGACACTACTTCGAGTCTCATCCGGTAACTGTGGTGTCATCCTTCCCCTTGGGGGAGATAATCCAGTGCCGGGAGGCCTCGGGTAGGATTGCAAAGTGGGCGGTGGAAATCATGGGTGAGACAATCTCGTTCGCCCCTCGGAAGGCCATCAAGTCCCAGGTCCTGGCAGACTTCGTAGCCGAATGGGTCGACACCCAGCTACCGACAGCTCCGATCCAACCGGAGCTCTGGACCATGTTCTTCGACGGGTCGCTGATGAAGATAGGAGCCGGCGCAGGCCTACTCTTCATCTCGCCCCTCGGGAAGCACCTACGCTACGTGCTACGCCTCCATTTTTCGGCATCCAACAATGTGGCTGAGTACGAGGCTCTGGTCAATGGATTGCGGATCGCCATCGAGCTAGGGGTCCGACGCCTCGACGCTCGCGGTGATTCACAGCTCGTCATCGACCAAGTCATGAAGAACTCCCACTGCCGCGACCCGAAGATGGAGGCCTACTGCGATGAGGTTCGGCGCCTGGAAGACAAGTTCTACAGGCTCGAGCTCAACCACATCGCTCGGCGCTACAACGAGACTGCGGACGAGCTGGCTAAAATAGCCTCGGGGCGAACAACGGTTCCCCCGGACGTCTTCTCCCGAGATCTGCATCAACCCTCCGTCAAGATCGACGACACGCCCGAGCCTGTGGCACCCTCGGCCCCGCCCAAGGTACCCTCGGCTCGGTCCGAGGCACCCTCACCTCGGCCTGAGGCACCCTCGGTTCAGCCCGAGGCACCCTCGGCCCCCGAGGGTGAGGCACTGTGTGTCGAGGAGGAGCGAAGCAGGGTCACGCCTGATCAAAACTGGCAGACCCCGTACCTGCAATATCTCCACCGAGGAGAGCTACCCTCCGACCGAGCCAAAGCTCAGCGGGTGGCGCGGCGCGCCAAGTCGTTCGTCTTGCTGGGAGATGAGAAGGAGCTCTACCACCACAGCCCCTCTGGCATCCTCCAGCGATGCATCTCCATCGCCGAAGGTCAGGAACTCCTGCGAGAGATACACTCGGGGGCTTGCGGCCATCACACAGCGCCTCGAGCCCTTGTCGGGAATGCTTTCCGACAAGGCTTCTACTGGCCCACGGCGGTGGTCGACGCCACTAGAATTGTCCGCGCCGGCGAAGGGTGTCAGTTCTACGCAAGGCAGACCCACCTGCCCGCTCAGGCTCTGCAGACGATACCCATTACCTGGCCTTTTGCTGTGTGGGGTCTGGACCTCGTCGGCCCCTTGCAGAAGGCACTCGGGGGCTACACGCACCTGTTGGTCGCCATCGACAAATTCTCCAAGTGGATCGAGGTCCGACCCCTAAACAGCATCAGGTCCGAGCAGGCGGTGGCGTTCTTCACCAACATCATCCATCGCTTCGGGGTCCCAAACTCCATCATCACCGACAACGGCACCCAGTTCACCGGCAGAAAGTTCCTGGACTTTTGCGAGGATCACCACATCCGGGTGGACTAGGCCGCCGTGGCTCACCCCATGTCTAATGGGCAAGTAGAGCGTGCCAACGGAATGATTCTGCAAGGACTCAAGCCTCGGATCTACAACGACCTCAACAAGTTCGGCAAGCGATGGATGAAGGAACTCCCCTCGGTGGTCTGGAGCCTGAGGACAACGCCGAGCCGAGCCACGGGCTTCACGCCGTTCTTTCTGGTCTATGGGGCCGAGGCCATCTTGCCCACGGACTTAGAATACGGTTCCCCGAGGACGAGGGCCTACACCGACCAAAGCAACCAAGCTAGTCGAGAGGACTCGTTGGACCAGCTGGAGGAGGCTCGGGACAAGGCCTTACTACACTCGGCGCGGTACCAGCAGTCCCTGCGACGCTACCACGCCCGAGGGGTCCAGTCCTGAGACCTCCAGCTGGGCGACCTGGTGCTTCGGCTGCGACAAGACGCCCGAGGGCGGCACAAGCTCACGCCCCCCTGGGAGGGGCCGTTTGTCATCGCCAAAGTTCTGAAGCCCAGAACGTACAGGCTGGCCAACAGCCAAGGCGAGGTCTACGGCAACGCCTGGAACATCCAACAGCTACGTCGCTTCTACCCTTAAGATGTTTTCAAGTCGTTCATATACCTCGCTCCCACGCAAAGTTTAGTCATCAAGGAAGGGTCGGCCTCGCCTCGGCAAAGCCCGACCCTCCCTCGGGCTCTAAAAGGGGGGAACCCGGAACCCCCTCTGCGTCGAATTTTTTCCTCGAAAAAAAATCCTTTCTGCCAGAATGTCTTTCGTGCTTTTTGACTACTTCGAAAGTGGATCCTGAAAACGACGGAGTAGACGTAAGCAGCCAAGGCTGACCGAGCCGAGGGACTCCTACGCCTCCGGGATACGGATACCTCACTCATCACCTTCTGCGATAAGTAACTCACGTTCGGATAAGTGATTCCGCGGACCGAACAAGTCTTCACGTTCGGAAGCTCTTCTGCCTGAGCGATTCTTCGAGCCTTCTCAACTGCGTCGGTGACAGAACCCCATGGACGGGTAAGAGTGCGCGTAAGCGGCAAGGCCGACCGAGCCGAGGGACTCCTACACCTCCGGGATACGGATACCTCACTCATCACCTTCCGTGAGAAGCAACTCTCGCTCGCACAAACAATTCTGTTACCGACAAAAAAAGTCCAGATACTCGAAACAAGAGGAAAAGGGACGCGGCTTTACAACACGGCGAGGGTGTGTTTTGGCCTCGGCGGCCGCAGAAAACACACGCTACAAGATAATCCGATCCTGCAGGCTCGGATCCTGACGGCTAAAGGGAGCAGCAGCACCCTCGGCGTCGACAACACCTTCGGCGAGGTCCGACCTGGCCTCGGACGGCGACACGGTCCAAGGGTCTCCGCTCTGAAGGACAATGTCATCACCAAGCCCGGGCCATCGCCGCCAGGGTCTTCTCCGAGAATCCGGCCTGAGCAGGCGGCTCGGCCGGTCACCCCGGGGCCTCGGCCAGCTGTCCTCCGAGGACATCAGCCCGACCCGAGACCTCGGCAGGTCAATTTCGGCGTCGGTCCTGCTAACGGACGACCCGGCCAGGCTCCGGCCAACCAGATCTTCTCTTCGAGCCAACTCTGCCTCTGTTCGCGCTGACACCGCTACCCCTGGCCTCGGCTCGTCGAAGAGCGGTCGAAGGGTTCCTCTAACTAAGCAAGGGAAGCCTCGGACAACAAGGCTGACCGAGCCGAGGGACTCCTACGCCTCCGGGATACGGATACCTCACTCGTCGCCTTTACACGGGGCGACTCACGCTTGGTGAAGCGGTTCAGACAACCAACAGGCGCGTCTTAGTGCTCGAAAATGAGGAAAAAACACGGCTCCGTGCCGAAATTACATACATGTTCAGGCCTCGATGAACAAAAACACTGGCATTCGAAGTGCCATTACAGACGGAACTCTGGTTCCGTCCCCGCGGGTATGAACAACCTCCACACCGGGGAGCCTGCGGGGCAACGAGCACCGGGGGACCCGCCAGCGACCTCTGCAGCAGCAGCCATGGTCCCAGGACGGACGCGGCCGCCGGAGGGCTCTCGTTCGCGTTCCCGCTCAAGGGACGCGAACCAGCTATTAAAGCCAAAGAGCGGGCCGCTCCAAAGCGCACCGGCCGGTCCTCGCTCCCGTCCTCGCCGCGAAAGCGAGGAAGAGGGCGGAATGTTGCATCCTAGCTGGGCAGCAACAGTTCGCCCTCCCCGGCATGGCTGGAGGACGTCTCCTCCGTAGAGCTAGAGGATGGTTGCCACTACCAGAAGCTGGAAGAAGAGGTGGCTAGCCGGCCCACGCGGGAGGTAGAGCCCCGGCTCGCCTTGCTCCCCGCCCCAGCAAGGATGACGAACATCCTTGAGGCTGAGGGCGGGACCAAGATCACAGCCCGGCTTGCCTCTCCCCATCCAGGGGCTGGAGGTCACCGTTTTGGGTGACCACCGGCGGAGGGGTGCAACCGGGCTGTATGATGAAAATCCTTGAAGCCGAACGATGGCTGAAAGGTACCAACTCCCACGGAGTTGCGTTCCTCCAACGACGAGACGGAAAGACGGCGGGTATCCCCCATCCGGGGGCTTGGAAGGTGGAAAGACACGATGCATAAGGAAGCGCGAAGACATGGTCGCCTTCTAAGGGGGTCACCCTCCTTTTAAAGGCGACTCTCCTTACTTGCGTCCCCAGCCGTCGCGGGCTGAGTCTTCTCCAACACGCTCCAAGGCCCTCCTCCTACGGCGCGGGGGCTGGGTCCCACACGTCATGCAAGCCGGCTCAAAGCAGAAGAAGCCAAACCGCCATGCACGATGCGTACAACCGCCCAGCGGTTACAAGCGGCTCTCCACTTTTGCCCAGACCAGCGGGCGAAAGGACGGGCAGCCATGCAGGCGGCATGCAACCGCGCCAAGTGGGCACACTTCTCCGACTCCCAACACGCCCAGCATGGAGGCCCAGGCCCACGCGTCATGCAACCGGCGCGCCGAATGCTTCGTGCACGCAACTGCACCGCCACTTGCGCCAGCACCGCGCCTCCTCGACTGCGGAACCAATACCGCGACTCGAGGCGACCCAGAGCACGACCCAACAGCGCCAGCCTAGCGCAACGGTCAATGCGGCCAAAAATGGGCCGGCAGTAATGGCGGTGGCAGGCGCGCAGGAGCAGCGGTCACGTCGTCAGCCAAGCCTACGTCCCATCTGGGGGCAGCGAGAGAACCCTCTCTCACGGCGTGAAGACGACGTGCCCGTGTTCCGTTCCTCGAACGGCTCGCGCACGCGCGACGGCCGCCCCGCGAACCACTCGCCTCATCGCATTAACTCCGCGGCGGGACAGGCGGCGCCTCTGGCAGGAGAAGCGGACGACGCTTCGCCTTTGCCATAATGACCGCGTCAGAAAAGGTACGCCGCGTCGTTCGATTTCGTATCCTTTTCCTTTTTTCCTCTTTCTCTCTCTTGCAATAGGGACCGAGAAAGGGGGATACCCCGAAAAGGATCCTTCCCCGTGAAGGAACCAGGCTCCGAGCCTCTCTACTGATCAGAGGTTCGAAGGCTGGCCCCTCGGAAGGGTTCAACAGCCGCCTCAGAGCACGTGGGCTCCACACCCACTACTGGTCAGAGGTTCGAAGGTCGGCCCCTCGGAAGGGTTCAACGGCCGCCTCAGGCTACTCGGGCTCCGCGCCCACTACTGATCAGGGGTTCGAAGGCTGGCCCCCGAAGGGTTCACAGCCGCCTCAGAAAAAAAGAGCGAGGGATGACCATGGGTACGTTCGATACATAACCAAGGCTCGGGCTGCGCTCCCGAGGTACCCTAGGACATTTCCGAGACTAGCGGGAACGATTATGTAACGGAATCCCATCAGAGGGAGGCATCGAGCCCTCGGACCCCGTCGCCAGGGGACCGGGTCCGGCAGATCACCCGCAGGTACTTTTGGGCGTGCCTCTGGGCCTCTAGCCGACCCCTAACGAACGGGGCACGGACGTCCACTCGGATCACCCGCCTGCAGCTCACCGGAGACACCATGTTCGGCGCCCACCGAGGGCAACATGGCGCTCTCCCCCCTCCTCCTTGCGGAAAGGCGACGCAGGGGCGTATGTAAAAAAGTCGAGTCTGACCCTGATCGCCCTCTCGCCCTGTGCAGAGCCTCAGGGGCTGCACTCGCAAACCCGGCTCCGGCCGAACCGTTGACAGCGTCAACATACCAGCCCGAGAACTTGGGACCCGACAGTACGCCCAGGCTACAGCCAGCTCGCATGAGGGAACGACCAGACCAGCCGAAGCATTGCGCGAGGCATTAAGACCTCGGAGGAGTCAAACCACTCCTCCGAGGCCTCAGGGGCTACACCCGGCGGGTGCGCTCACGCGCACCCACCGGAACAAAACGCAACCGAGAAAGGCTGGTCCCCTTGCAAAAAAGTGCGACGAAAGCCTCCAAGCGAGTGCTAACACTCCCTTCGAGGCTCGGGGGCTACTGTCGGGGACCATAATTAGGGGTACCCTCAAGGCTCCTAATTCTCAGCTGGTAACCCCCATCAGCATAAAGCTGCAAAGGCCTGATGGGTGCGATTAAGTCAGGGATCGGTCCATTTGAGGGACTCGATCACGCCTCGCCCGAGCCTAGCCTCAGGCCAGGGCAGCCGACCCCGGAGGATCTCCGCCTCGCCCAAGGCCCCTCTCCGGTGGCTAACATATTTCCGGCTCGCCCGAGGCCCTGTCTTCGCCAAGAAGCAACCCTGACCAAATCGCCGCGCCGACCGACCAAATCGCAGGAGCATTTAATGCAAAGGTGGACTGACACCTTTATCCTGACGCGCGCGCCTCAGCCGACAGAGCCGAAGTGACCGCCGTCACTTTGCCGCTCCACTGACCGGTCTGACAGAAAGACAGCGCCGCCTGCGCCGCTCCGACTGCGGTGCCACTTGACAGAGTGAGGCTGACAGGCAGTCAGGCCCGGCCGCAGGCACCATAGGAAGCTCCGCTCCGCCCGACCCAGGGCTCGGACTCGGGCTAAGCCCCGGAAGACAGCGAACTCCGCTCCGCCCAACCCAGAGCTCGGACTTGGGCTCCGCCCCAGAAGACGACGAACTCCGCTCCGCCCAACCCAGGGCTCGGACTCGGGCTAAGCCCCGGAAGACGGCGAACTCTGCTCCGCCCGACCCAGGGCTCGGACTCGGGCTCAGCCCCAGAAGACGACGAACTCCGCTCCGCCCAACCCAGGGCTCAGACTCGGGCTAAGCCCCGGAAGACGGCGAACTCCGCTCCGCCCGACCCAGGGCTCGGACTCGGGCTCAGCCCCAGAAGACGACGAACTCCGCTCCGCCCAACCCCAGGGCTCGGACTCCGCCCTGGCCTCAGCCGACGGTCTCCGCCTCGCCCGAACCAGGGGCTCGAACTCGACCTCGGCCATGGAAGACAGACTCAACCTCGGCTTCGGAGGAGCTTCCACATCGCCCAACCTAGGGCGCAGACCAGCCACGTCAACAGGAGGCGCCATCATCACCCTACCCCGAGCTGACTCGGGCCACGGGGAACAAGACTGGCGTCCCATCTGGCTCGCTCCGCCAGATAGGCAATGATGGTGCCCCGCATACTCTGTGACGACGGCGGCTCTCAGCCCCCTTACAGAAGCAAGAGGACGTCAGCAAGGACTCAACAGCTCCGACAGCTGTCCCTCCGCCAGGCTCCAGCACTCCTCCGACGGCCACGACATCACACCAGCTGGGTGCCAAAATCTCTCCGGCTGCCACAACGGCATGTACTTAGGGCGCTAGCTCTCCTCCGCTAGACACGTAGCACTCTGCTACACCCCCCATTGTACACCTGGATCCTCTCCTTACGCCTATAAAAGGAAAGACCAGGGCCCTCTTAGAGAGGGTTGGCCGCGCGGGGACGAGGACGAGACAGGCGCTCGCGTGAGGCCGCTCGCTCCCTCTCCCGCGTGGACGCTTGTAATCCCCTACTGCAAGCGCACCCGACCTAGGCGCGGGACGAACACGAAGGCCGCGGGATTCTCACCTCTCTCACGCCTGTCTCCGGCCGCCTCACTTCCCCCCTTCGCGCTCGGCCTCGCGTCAACCCATCTGGGCTGGGGCACGCGGCGACATTCACTCGTCGGCTTAGGGACCTCCGGTCTCGAAACGCCGACAAGGTCATTGTCTTAAACATCGCATAGTTCAACAAACTCAAGCGGAAAAACGTAAACTAAGATAACTGGACCTAGTCGCGGAACTAGAAATTTTGGTTAAGGGGGTCAGATTATACACCATTATATATTTATATAATATATAACATAATATTTACTAGTTATAATTTATATATACACACACCAAGTATTGAGAGAGTTATAATTTAAAATTTTATAACAAACTAAGCTTTTTTTTATTTTAGTGATACTCTATGTGTCTTTATATCATAGAAGCCATCTATTAATTCATCCGTAGTAAACTTTATGGCAGACTTCTTCTCAATATAAATAGAGAAAAAACCCTTCAATACCATCTAAAGTTATACTAATCTCTTTAATGCCATCAAAATTTATAGCTTTCTTTCAATGCCATCAAATTTAAATTTTAACCCTTTCAATGCCATCGTCGTTAGTTTGAAGCTAACGTCGTTAGTTGCATTTAAAGCAAATCTCTCCAATGTTGATCCCTTCAATACCACCAAAAATTGGTTCGATATATTTGAGTTTTTATGGCGTCGGTCCCCCTTAATCTATTTCTATGGCGCCGTGAGCTGCAACTAACGGTTAGGATAGCTCCCGATCAGAGACGTGGTTAGATGGTTAGGATTAATCCTATCCCGGTTAACCTGCTGGTGTAGAGGATACATTATAACTCTCACAACTTTCTTATCTCCTGAACATCGTGCGTTTGGACGATCTGTACTTATCCACAACGAGGCGGCAGAGGATGCAGCGATAGATGATGATACAGGGCTGCTGGCGCGTGGAGGATATGATGCCGGTCACAATTAGGGCTCGCTTGACTCGTGGTCAGCTCGGCTCGGCTCGACTCGGCTCGTTTCAATTTTATCACGAGCTGAGCTAACATCTCAGCTCGGTTCGTTAACGAGTCAGCTCGACACGAGCTCAAGCCAGCTCGTTAGCTCGAACGAGCTAGCATTTATCTGTAAATCAAAGCCTATATTTGTATTTGATGAATTAATAAGTGATGAACTATATTAATTTAGGGTTTAAATGATGTGATAGATAAAATTATGATTATTGTTAGTCTTTTCTAGTGTTAAATTAGTATGAAATTAACTAGCAATTGATTATATTATAGTATATATACATGTATACTAAAATTTTTTTGGCTCGCGAGCTAAACGAGCCGGCTCGAGCTCGCAAACGAGCCGAACCGGTTCTCTGGCTCGGTTGTTTAACGAGGCGAGCCGAGTCAGCTCGTTTCCTTAACGAGCCAGCTTGAGCTCGGTCGAGCCGAGCCGGCTCGATATCCATCCCTACTCACAATGCAGAGGCGGCTGGCCCTGTTTATTTTGGGAGGGAGGGAGAGAGCTTTTTGTAGGCTTGCCAAGGATAAGCACAGCGAAAAGCACTGGAGTTAGGGTAGTAGAAAATTTGGCAGAGCCGGCCGTGCTAGCTGACACTGACAGATGCTGGTCGTATAGTATACCGCTCCTAGTACGCAGTTGAACCACAGTCAGCTCGCCGTAAACACCCGTATCAGACTTAAACAACACTGTCACAGTGGGCGGCCAACTTGTAGCAGGCAGTGCGTGCTTTGCCCAACAGATTTGCTTTTACAGGTTGGTCACCAGCCACAACAGGTTTGATACTGTAAAACAGTTCACAGGAGTGCGGTCGACCAAATGAAGAAGAAAAAAAGGGCAGGCAGGCAGCATCAGTCGTGCTCACGGCTTCTTCTTTCCAACCAACGCATGATCTGCTCCAGCCGCCATTCTCTTTTCCGAACAATTTCCCAGTTTGTCTGCATCTGAAACCTCTACACGTTTTGCTTCAATAATTGCAGCACTTGCACAGCTATGCCAAACAGTCGCAACCAATTCGACCCACCCACCTCAACTACACTACGCGTTTCTCTTCATCTTTTTTTCACAGGAATAAAATTGGATTATATTTTTCCCAATCAGAAAGGTCTCTGTGCAGTCTGTTCGCTCTTGCTTTTACGTATCCCCTATCGATCAAGTTTAAGGATTTGTGCAACAAACAAACGCAATGGCAGAGACAATATCACAAGCCTCATTATACATTTCCAAATTCATACTGCAACAGCAGACTCTGTATTGTATTGTATGCTTCCGTTGCCCATAACTTATGTTTTCCACTGGTGTCTGAAAGTGTCTATATATGAACAAGAATCGATGAAGTGTACAGTTGCCCTACACAGACAGAATACATGAACAACTACAACCAATTTGATCCATTTGATCAATCACAAATTTGATCTCCATTTTCCCTATCCTTAAACACATTCCCTCCCTGTCAATCGCTACATTCTCTACACGCTTATCTCTCTCTGCCTAAACACCTCTTTAGGTGAAAATGTAAAAATAAAAAAAAATTGTACAACAAACATATTACAGTACAAGTTACTACCAACCAGACGTTACTGACGTCAGTGGTCACCAGTAGAGCTTCACCGGTGGCACCTTGAAGCCCGGCGCCTCGTCGAGGAATGGCACCGCCTCTGGCCGTTCCTGGAGGTCGCGGTAGAACTGGTACTCGGCCTCGTAGTCGTGCAGGTCGAGCTCCTTCTTCTGGTTGGTGTGGTAATGGTGCTTGGCCCCCGGCGCCTTCCCGAAACCGAACACGCTCACCTCATCGCACGCCCCTAGCGCCATGACCACCGCCTGCAGGCCCGACGAGTAGTGGAAGTACCTCTCGTCGTGCCTCCGGGTCCAGTTGCTGGCCGGCTGCCCCGTGGCCGCCACGAACCGCCGCATCGAGTAGTACTTGGCGATGCGCGCGCACAGCGCGTCGATGCGCGCGTCGGTGACGAGGAGCGGGAACGGGGACTCCGGCGTCGCCGTGGCGTTGCAGATGAGCGCGTCCAGGAGGTGCGCCGGCTGGCAGACGTACATGGCCAGCGGGACCGCGCGCCCGTAGGGGTGGCAGGCGCAGCCCGGGGCGGTGATGGCGGAGCGGACGGCGCAGTGGTGGAGGATGTTGGAGTTCACGAACGAGACGCCGGTCGTGGCGCCGACGTCGGCCGCGAACCCCGCGACGCGGGCGTTGTTGAGCCGGATCACGAGGTCGTGCGCGTCGATCTGCGCGCCCCGGCCGGAGCCGAGAAGGGTGCCGCTGTTCCCGACGACGGCGCAGGTCGGGGCGCGCCGGCGCCGGCGCTGGCCGAGGAGGAGGGCGGGGAGGTCGGCCATGGCGCCCGCGACGTCGTCGCCGCCTCGGCGGTGGCGGTGGCGGTGGCGCGCGAGGAGGAAGCCGCGGAGGGATGCGCGGAAGGCGGCGAGGAGGGCGTCGTCGTTGGGGACGTCGTGGAAGGGAATGCGGAGACGGGACACTGTCCGCTGCCGCGGCGCGGAGGTGGCGTTGATGCGGTAGGGGACGCGGAGGTAGAGGAGGCGGTGGTGGTTGCCGATGCTGGGGAAGGTGGACACCGACGCGTTGGCCAGCAGCGCGGCCGCCTCCGCCAGGATCTGGTCCCCGCCGACGTCGGTGGCCGCGAGGAGGCGGAGGAGCGCGTCGCCGCTGACGCCACCGGCGGCGAACTGGGGAACGCCGAGGGGGAGGGAGAGGTGGCGGCGGAAGGCGAGGGACAAGAGCGCGAGCGCGAGGAGGAAGAGGACGGGCGGCAGGCGCCGGCGCTTCATCTCCGTGGGCGCGGCGGGCGGCGAGATCCGGCTGCCATTAGTAGGCGCCGACGCGGGGAGCGAGGTGAGGTGGGGTGGGGGGGAAAGCTCCGAGATGGGATTATGGTGGGGCTGGGGGAGCTTGGAAACATGTGATCCTGGTGGGCTGAGCGGAGGCTCCAACTGACATGTGGGTCTGCTGGGGCGGCGGGGCAACCTGTCGGTGGTTCGATTGGGTAACGTTCGCTTTCGGGTGAGTGAGATGCACTCAGCATTCTTGGTAGTTGACTGGCTGTTCCAAAAGTGAACATGGAGTAAAATTTGGGCAATTTATTTCGAACGGACACGCCACGTCTCTGATTTAACTGTTCACGTTTACATTTTATTTTCCCACTTCCTTGTTATCCTTTTATATTTTTGTCTTCTGTTTTTTTTCCCTTTTTATCATATGTTGAGAAATTTGGTAGTAACAAAATTACATAAAAGTTGTGTAGGATAAATTGCATGTACAATCCATGTAAAGTTGTGTTTACTACAGTTATGTTGGGAATTTGTTATGAACATGTTCGCCCGCTGGTAGCTCTCACTACCGAAATTTGCCGAGCCTTAAAAATACTCGGCAAACTTTTTGCCGAGTGTCGCACTCGGCAAAGAGGGCTCGGCATACAGTGCATCGGCAAAGCCGTCTTTGCCGAGTATTTTTTTTCGGGCACTCGACAAAGTGGTTTGCCGAGTGCCAGAGAGCATTCGGCAAAGAAAAGCAGCCGTTACGACGACGGGTGACGGAGACGGAGTCTTTGCCGAGTGTCTGCCTGACAGCACTCGGCAAAGACAGCACTCGGCAAAGAATCCGCCAGAGGGGTCCCCTCTATCAGATACTTTGCCGAGTGCCTCGTATGGCACTCGGCAAAGCGTGGTTCTTTGCCGAGTGCCAGAGCCACTACACTTGGCAAAGAACCTATATCGGTGCCCAGGTCTTGGTTCTTTGCCGAGTGCTATGGTTCTGACACTCGGCAAAGCACCTCTTTGCCGAGTGTCACACTCGGCAAAGTGACCAGTAGGTACCTTTTTTATTTGTTTTCCCTATTCCATCCAAACAAACAAAAGATATTTCACAGATATCACATATATACATCACAGATCATCACAGACATATATAGCCAACACAAACAGTATTAACACAAATTCTGACATAAGTATTCAACATAAGTTGAGAGGTTCTCAACACAAACAGTATTAACAGAAGTTCAGAAGTATCAACACAAGTTCACAAGCTCTGACAAGTATTCAACATAAGTTTTGTGTAAGAAACAATAAAAACATAACTCGGCACTCATGGAGGTGGGCGGTTGGTCTGGTGTTGCGTTGGGCTGAACCCTACATGAGGGTTGTTGGATGCCGCCCCAGATTGGCCCTGCATAGTGAAGAGATTACATGTGTTATACCATATGCATTACCAACATGTAACTACAATTTTGATACTCACAGGAGTATGGAACCGAGCAGGGTCAACTTCTGGGAACAATGGAGGTGGCGGAGCGAAACCATGTGCGGCGCCAAGGCTTTGCATGTACTAGAACATCTCCGCCATCCTCTGATCAGCCGCCAGGTGAGCCTTCTTCTCCGTCTCCCGCTCCACCATCATCCTCGCCTCCATCTCTTCTAGTTGGGTCTGTAATATTACAAGCCAACGTTATAGTAACTCAAAGAGAAAGTATATAACTCAAGGAAGGACGAGTTACAGAAGCACTAACCTCGAGTTGATGTATGCGATGCTGTGAGTTGTCGTGCCGAGGTCGTATGGCTAGACTCGAGCCCGTGCTCCTTGCTCGCACCTGAGACAGAGTGGGAGTGGAGGACGAGTCGATTGCCCCATCGGCAATCTAGTACCGCCCATGTCTCTTGCCTCCTCCGACCCTCATGAGCACATCGGGGTCGATCGGCTCGGTGCTCGGATCATAGTCTGGGCCATGGACCTCCTGCGCCATGGCGGTGTAGTCATGAAGATGGCTGTAGACGGTGGGGTTGGTGTAGGCCTCGGGCCCGTCATCCGGGTTGTAGGTGACGTCGGACGTCGCCTTGCCCTTATGGGCCATAGCATAGGCCGAGAAGGTGGAGCAAGGCCGGCCACCATGTGACGCCGACTGCAAGAAAACCAACGATATAGTTAGAAATAATATCTAATCCAGTGCTATATACCTAAATAAAAAAGAGGGCGTACCCATGCTTCTGCATATTGGCCCAAGCTCCGGCTGCCTTGGTGGTGGGAGGGACCTTGCATCATCATACGCCGTTCCCGGCTAGCATTGTGCACCTCGTCCCACTCAGCCGAACACCACCTATCCACCATCTGCTCCCAGCACAGAGGATGTGTGGCGCACCAATGTGGAATCATCTACAAAGTAAACACGTTAAGTGCATATCATAAGATAAAATAAAATTCATGCATGGAGTACTGGTACCAAACATGCATGACTTTACCTGCAGGTACTGGTCCCTGGTCAACGACATGGTTCGGGCTTGCTGCTTGGTCACCCTCTCCCCAAGGACAGAGCCGTGGTAGCTGACGATGGCTTGGATTCGGGCCTCATAATGCATGTCCACGACGAGCTTCTTACAGCTCGTGGTGGCCACCACATCCGCCCTAGCCTCGTATCCAGCCTCGCATCTGAAGAAATCATGTATACAAAAACGATGTATCCATATATTATTTCAAGAATTTGCAACGAATGCGACATATTTTACATTATACTAAGACTTACTCACAACTCTTGCTTCACCCGCTCCGCCTTGTTATTTGTTGGGACCATGCTTCGTCGCCGAAAGTCTTGCGAAAAGAAACAGCTTCAACTGAAGCTGCTTGAACATGATGTCGAAGACACCGTTCACGAAGCTTCGGAACTACAGCATATCCGAAGACGAAGGGTCGAACCGACTTAAAGATAAAATGACCTTTTAGCCTTCAAAGGTCTGAATCATTGTTGTAAACTTTTATGAGGGGCATAATTGTAATTCCTCATGAGCTGTGTCCTGTGCCTATAAATAGTGAACAATATTCCTTTACTGTTCACACATTCCTGTAATTGCTAACGCATCACTCGGGAATTATTTGTCAAGGCAAAGGTATAAATGTACTTAAACGTTGTATTCGAGTATCTTAAATTCACATAATAAAATATGCGAATGAGGTCATTTGTTTTTAATATATTTACCTTTAATGTTTCATGTTCTAACTTCACTTTGTATTATCTTTATATATTTAATTACGAAGGTAAAACCTTCGTAATATTATGTTCGTGACCTTTGTCCGAAGTTCATTAAATCCTTGTGGAGATAATGTTTCGGCGGACGAAGGGCATTGATATTTAACATTTTATGTTGCCTTGTTCTTAATTCATAGCATTTGAGAACAAGTCCCCAACATTGGCGCCCACCTCCGGTGAACTCACTTCCACTTTTTTGAGCTGATGGCTTCGTTCAACATTCAAGTTGGAGCTGCTTCGGCTCCGAAGCTGGTACTCCCGATAACAGGCGGTTCATGCTCAGAGCCAGCCAACAAGAAACAGAAGAAGGAGGCACAGAGAAGGGTACAACATGTCGGGGTGCAGGGACCCTTCATCAAGTCAAGATGGTCTCACATTCCAATTACCTTCTCTCAAGAGGATCTTCAACTCAAGGATTACCCACACAACGATGCTATGGTTATCTCTTGTGTGATCAAAGGATTCCTGGTCCATAATGTTTTGGTTGATACAGGCAGCGTAGCTGATATTATATTTGCTAAGGCCTTCAGACAAATGCAAGAGCCCGAAGACAAAATTCATGATGCCACGCATCCCCTTTGTGGCTTCGGAGGAAGGCAGATTGTAGCACTCGGCAAAATCACAATGCTAGTGACCTTTGGATTTATCAACAACACAAGGACTGAACAAGTTGTGTTTGATATTGTTGACATGGAATACCCTTACAATGCAATCATTGGTCGAGGCACTCTCAATGCCTTCGAAGCAATTCTTCATCCAACTTATCTTTGCATGAAGATACCTTCGGACCAAGGGCCCATTGCTATTCATGGAAGTCAGGAAGCTGCCAGAAGGGCCGAAGGAAATTGGACAGACTCAAAAGCAATCCATAATATAGATAGAGCTGAAGCTTGTGAGCAATACAAGTTCAGAATGGAAAAGCTGCTTCGGCTGATCAGTCGAAGCCCATGCTCTTATGTGAGGACATAGCAGAGCAGAAGGTGCTATTGGGATCTCAACTGTCCGAAGAACAGGAGAAAACCTTGATAAGGTTTTTGTTCAACAACAAAGATGTTTTTGCTTGGTCAGCTAATGATCTTTGCGGAGTTAACAGGGATGTTATTGAGCACTCGCTCAATGTTGATCCATCCTTCAGACCAAGAAAGCAAAGGCTTCAGAAGATGTCTGATGACAAGGTCGAAGGTGCTCGGAACGAAGTGAAAAGACTCCTCAGTGCCGGAGTTATCAGAGAAGTAAAATATCTAGAATGGTTGGCTAACACTGTTATGGTAAAGAAGGCCAATGGTAAATGGAGAATGTGTATCGATTTTACTGATCTCAACAAGGCCTGTCCGAAGGACGAGTTTCCATTGCCAAGGATAGATTCCTTAGTCGATGCAGCAGCTTCATCAGAGCTTATGAGTCTGCTGGATTGCTATTCAGGCTATCACCAAATCTGGATGAAGAAGGAGGATGAACCGAAAACCAGCTTCATAACCCCTAGTGGAACATATTGTTACCTTCGGATGCCTGAGGGGCTTAAGAATGCCGGAGGAAGTTTCAGCAGAATGACAGCGAAGGTCCTCCATTCTCAGATAGGCAGGAATGTGCTAACTTATGTTGATGATATCATTGTAAAAAACACGAAGCAAGATAATCACATTGCTGATCTGCAGGAGACCTTCGCTAATTTTAGACAGGCTGGTTTAAAGCTGAATCCGGAAAAATGTGTCTTCAGAGTGAAGAAGGGGAAATTTCTTGGTTGCCTAGTTTCAACAAAGGGAATTGAGGCTAATCCAAGCAAAATCGAAGCTATACTTCGAATGGAACCACCAAGTACAAAGAAGGGGGCTCAAAGATTGACAGGAAGGCTGGCATCTCTCAACAGATTTATATCTAGATCAGCAGAGAGAAATTTATCATTTTTCGAAGTGCTGAAGTCAGCCGAAGTTTTTCAATGGGGACCAGTCCAGCAGAGAGCCTTCGAAGAACTGAAGCAATATTTGATAGATCTAACAACACTAACTCCACCAACGCCAGGGGCTCCTTTGTTATTATATGTGGCAGCTTCGCACTCAGCGGTAAGTGCAGCACTTGTCCAGGAGAAGCTTGAAGGCCAAGTCATGAAGCAGGCCCCAATATATTTTGTATCCGAAGTTCTTAGTTTATCAAAGAAAAATTATACAGAATTGGAGAAAGTACTGTATGCTATTTTGATGGCCTCCAGGAAGCTTCGGCATTATTTTCAAGCTTACAACATAATTGTTCCTTCTTCACAACCTTTGAAGGATATTATGAGAAACCGAGAAGCTACTGGAAGGATTGGAAAATGGGCTGCAGAGCTCAATGAATTTTGTATTGATTATGTCCACAGATCTTCGATTCAGTCCCAAGCGTTGGCAAACTTCATTGCTGACTGGACGCCAGGGGCTCAGGAGGAAGAAACGAATAAAGATGCCGAAGCATGGACAGTGTTTTGCGATGGGTCTTGGGGAACCTTCGGAGCAGGAGCAGCTGCTGTGTTGGTTTCACCTTCCAAAGTTAAAACTTGTTATGCGGCAAGACTTGATTTCAGTTGTACAAACAATATTGCTGAATACGAAGCTCTGCTCTTGGGTCTTCGGAAGTTAAAGGCAATGGGGATCAGAAGGGCCATTCTTAAAACTGATTCCCAAGTTATTTCTGGTCATGTTGATAAGAGCTATAAAGCAAGAGATCCGAAGCTTGAAAAATATCTAGATACAGTCCGAAGGATCGAGGCTTCCTTTGAAGGATTCTCTGTTAAAAATATTCCTCGTGGAGAAAATGAATATGCTGATCTATTGGCCAAGTCAGCAGCACAGGGGCTGCCTTTACCTTCGGAAGTATTTTTCGAAACAATAAAAGCACCTTCGGTCGAGCTTCTTGAAAGAGCGGTCCTCAATATATCCCCTGTCTATAGTGAAGATTGGAGAACTGAAATCATCTCTTTCCTTCAGGGTAATTTTCTTTCAGACGACGAAGCTTACAACAAAAGAATAGAAGCAAGAGCTCGACCATACGTCATAATAGAAGGGGAGCTGTACAAGCATGGGGTCTGCTCCCCGTTGCTCAAGTGTTTATCCAGATCTGAAGGTATAGAATTAATGAAGGAAATACACGCAGGCCTATGTGGATCTCACATTGGATCTAGGCCTTTGCTTGGGAAAGTTTTTCGTCAAGGATTTTATTGGCCAAAGGCAGCTTCGGATGCAGCGGATTTAGTCCAAAAGTGCGAAGGTTGTGAGAAATGTGCAAGAGATCAAAAACAACCTTCGTCTTTAACTCAATTAATACAACCTACTTGGTCGTTGCAAAGGTGGGGCCTTGATTTACTAGGTCCATTACCACCAGCACAGGGAAACTTAAGATATGTTGTAGTGGCAGTGGAATATTTTTCCAAGTGGATTGAGGCAAAGCCGCTAGCCACAATAACTTCGGTTACTATTCAAAAGTTTTTCTGGCAAAATATTGTTTGTCGCTTCGGAGTGCCGAAGGCCATTACTGTGGATAATGGGACACAGTTTGATTCTGAAGCTTTCAGAGAATTTTGTGATCAAATTGGCACGAAGATCCATTTGCATCAGTTCGACATCCGGATTCAAACGGACTTGTCGAACGAGCTAACGGGATCATAATGACAGGAATAATGAAGTCAATCTTCAATCAGCCCAGGGGAAAGTGGCTAGACGAGTTAATCAAAGTGGTGTGGAGCCATAACACAACCATGTCAAGATCAACAAGCTTTACGCCTTTCAAACTATTGTTTGGGGATGAAGCAATAACCCCGGAAGAGGCCAAAGCAGGATCAATAAGAACGGTAACTTCGACAGAAGGTGAAGACGAAGCTGATTGCTCTGTGGAAAAAGATGCTATAGAAGGGATCAGACTTCAGGCTATGGAAAACATCAATAAATATCAAGCCGAAACAATAAAATGGCGTGACAGAAAGGTTAAGCTGAAGAACATTGAACCAGGACATATGGTGCTTCGAAGAGTAGCTAACCCTGAGACAGTGGGCAAATTACAGCTGAAGTGGGAAGGACCTTTTTTGGTAGTATCTTCGTCAAGACCCGGTTCCTATAGATTGAAGGATATGGACGGCAACGACATCCCTAGGTCATGGAATGCGGATGAGCTTCGGCGATATTATATTTAATTTGATGTAATTTTTTCTATTCTTTTTTGTGGCACCCTTTTCCTTTCCAAAGGGGGAGAAAGGTTTTTAATGGGGCCACAACATGTAATTTTTCTTTCTTTATTTCGATTCTATAAAAGTGATATTGAAAGGGAAATGTGCCCTTGGGCCATTTCTAAGTATTTTGGTGATTTAGTGCCCAACACAAGTGCCTAAGTGTAAAAAGGTGGACAAAGTACACATCAAGGATAAAGGTATGTTTCTCAGACTTAGTACATTATTTTATGGACTAATGTATTGTGTCTAAGTGCTGGAAACAGGAAAAATCCAATTGAAAATGTCTTGGCTCGAGCAGCCAAGATTCTGCTCAGTCTGGGAACACCGGACAGTGTCCGGTGCGCCAGGCTGGCTCGAGCGAAGTGGCCGCTCTCGGGAATTCACCGGCGACGTACGGCTATAATTCACCGGACTGTCCGGTGTGCACCGGACTGTCCGGTGAGCCAACGGTTGGCCGGGCCAACGGTCGGCCGCGCAATCTGCGCGGGACACGTGACCGAGCCAACGGCTAGAAGGGGGCACCGGACTGTCCGGTGTGCACCGGACATGTCCGGTGCGCCAACGGCTCTCAGGCTGCCAACGGTCGACTGCGCCATTTTTGGAAGGAAATCGGGCACCGGACTGTCCGGTGCGCCAGTCGACAGAAGGCAAGATCAGCCTTCCTAGAATGCTCTCAACGGCTCCTAGCTGCCTTGGGGCTATAAAAGGGACCCCTAGGCGCATGGAGGAGCACACCAAACATTCCTACAACATTCCTAAGCACCAAGACCTCGATTCCGCGCATTTGTTTCATTGTGATAGCATATAGAGCTCTAGTGGAGTTGTGAACTCATTGGGTTGTGTTGTGAGCTCTTGTTGCGACTTGTGTGCGTGTTGACACTCTGATTCTTGTGTCTTGTGTGTGTTGCTAATCCTCCCTTGCTCTGTGCTTCTTTGTGAACTTCAAGTGTAAGGGCGAGAGGCTCCAAGTTGTGGAGATTCCTCGCAAACGGGATTGAGAAAAGCAAGCAAAACACCGTGGTATTCAAGTGGGTCTTTGGACCGCTTGAGAGGGGTTGATTGCAACCCTCGTCCGTTGGGACGCCACAACGTGGAGTAGGCAAGCGTTGGTCTTGGCCGAACCACGGGATAACCACCGTGCCATCTCTGTGATTGATTTCTTGTGGTTATTGTGTTTTGTTGAGACTCCTCTCTAGCCACTTGGCATTTACTGTGCTAACGCTTAACCAAGTTTTTGTGGCTTAAGTTTTCAAGTTTTACAGGATCACCTATTCACCCCCCATCTAGGTGCTCTCAATTGGTATCAGAGTCGTTCTCTTCACAAAGGGACTAATCGCCCGAAGAGATGGATCCTAAGGGGAAGGGAATCGTGATCAATGACAAAGAGAAGGAGTCCTTCGTCAACGAGCCTAAGGATGATAAGCCTACCGACTCGGGCTCGGGCCATAGACACAAAGATGGAAGGAAGAAGAAGTCGAGACGCGTCAAGGAGATCATCTACTACGACGACAGTGATGAATCCACTTCTTCTCATAAGGACAACGACGACAATGACTACGACAAACGAAAGACGGTTAACTCAAAATTTTCTTTCGATTATTCGCGTATTCCTCAAAGTTCAAATTCACATTTGCTCTCCATTCCTCTCGGCAAGCCTCCACACTTTGATGGGGAAGACTACAGATTTTGGAGCCACAAAATGCGTAGTCACCTATTCTCTCTCCATCCAAGCATATGGGAGATTGTTGAGAATGGAATGAAGTTTGATAGCTCGGATAGTCCTATTTTTATTAATGAACAGATTCATAGAAATGCACAAGCCACTACTGTGTTGTTAGCATCCTTGTGCAGGGACGAATACCATAAAGTGAGCGGCTTGGACAATGCCAAGCAGATCTGGGACACCCTCAAGATTTCTCATGAGGGGAACGACGTCACCTTGCTCACCAAGATGGAGTTGGTGGAGGGAGAGCTTGGATGATTCGCGATGATAAGGGGCGAGGAGCCAACCCAAACATACAACCGGCTCAAGACCCTTATCAACAAAATAAGGAGCTACGGAAGCACGCGATGGACGGACCACGACGTCGTCCGATTGATGCTAAGGTCCTTTACCGTTCTTGATCCTCATTTGGTGAATAATATTCGTGAGAATCCCAGGTACACCAAAATGTCGCCCGAAGAAGTCCTTGGAAAATTCGTAAGCGGGCGAATGATGATCAAGGAGGCAAGATACGTGGACGACGCATTGAATGGTCCAATCAACGAGCCTCAACCCCTTGCTATCAAGGCAACAAGTGATAGTCGCCTAGAGGGGGGGGTGAATAGGGCGAAACTGAAATTTACAAATATAAACACAACTACAAGCCGGGTTAGCGTTAGAAATGTAAACGAGTCCGTGAGAGAGGGCACAAAACAAATCGCAAGCAAATGGAGAGTGTGACACGCGGATTTGTTTTACCGAGGTTCGGTTCTCGCAAACCTACTCCTCGTTGAGGAGGCCACAAAGGTCGGGTCTCTTTCAACCCTTCCCTCTCTCAAACGGTCCCTCGGACCGAGTGAGCTTCTCTTCTCAAATCAAAGCCGGGAATAAAACTTCCCGCAAGGGCCACCACACAATTGGTGCCTCTTGCCTTGATTACAATTGAGTGTTGATCACAAGAGCAAGTGAGAAAGAAAAGAAGCAATCCAAGCGCAAGAGCTCAAAAGAACACGTCAAATCTCTCTCGCTAATCACTAAAGCCTTTTGTGGAATTGGAGAGGATTTGATCTCTTTGGTGTGTCTAGAATTGAATGCCTAGCTCTTGTAAGTGGTTGAGAGGTGAAAAACTTGGATGCAAGGAATGGTGGGGTGGTTGGGGTATTTATAGCCCCAACCACCAAAAGTGGCCGTTGGGAGGCTGTCTGTTCGATGGCGCACCGGACAGTCCGGTGCACACCGGACATGTCCGGTGCCCCCGCCACGTCATCACCGCCGTTGGATTCTGACCGTTGGGGCTTCTGACTTGTGGGCCCTCCTGGATGTCCGGTGCACACCGGACATTCACTGTTCCTTGTCCGGTGCGCCAGTATGGGCGCGCCTGACTTCTGCGCGCGCAGAGCGCGCATTAATTGCGTCGCAGGTAGCCGTTGGCGCCGAATAGCCGTTGCTCCGGAGTTGCACCGGACAGTCCGGTGCACACCAGACATGTCCGGTGAATTATAGCGGACTAGCCGTTGGAGATTCCCGAAGCCGGCGAGTTCCTGAGGCCGCTCTTCCTTGGCGCACCGGACACTGTCTGGTGTACACCGGACAGTCCGGTGAATTATAGCGGAGTCGCCTCTGGAAATTCCCGAAGGTGGCGAGTTTGCGTTGGAGTCCTCTGGTGCACCGGACATGTCCGGTGGTGCACCGGACACTGTCCGGTGGCACACCGGACAGTCCGGTGCGCCAGACCAGAGGTGCCTTCGGTTGACCCCTTTGCTCTTTTGTTGAATCCAACTCTTGGCCTTTTTATTGGCTAAGTGTGAACCTTTAACACCTGTACAACTTATACACTGGAGCAAACTAGTTAGTCCAATTATTTGTGTTGGGCAATTCAACCACCAAAATTAATTAGGGACTAGGTGTAAGCCTAATTCCCTTTCAATCTCCCCCTTTTTGGTGATTGATGCCAACACAAACCAAAGCAAATATGGAAGTGCATAATTGAACTAGTTTGCATAATGTAAGTGTAAAGGTTGCTTGGAATTGAGCCCATATAAGTACTTACAAGATATGCATGGATCGTTTCTTTCTTATTTAACATTTTGGACCACGCTTGCACCACATGTTTTGTTTTTGCAAACTATTTTTGTAAATCCTATTCAAAGTTCTTTTGCAAATAGTCAAAGGCAAGTGAATAAGATTTCGAGAAGCATTTTCAGGATTTGAAATTTTCTCCCCCTGTTTCAAATGCTTTTCCTTTGACTAAACAAAACTCCCCCTAAATGAGATTCTCCTCTTAGTGTTCAAGAGGGTTTTGATATATCATTTTTGAAATACTACTTTCTCCCTTTTTTCGAACACAATAGGATACCAATTGAAAAATATTCAACACTTAGTTTTTGAAATTGGTGTGGTGGTGCGGTCGTCCTTTTGCTTTGGGCTCATACTCTCTCCCCCTTTGGCATGAATCGCCAAAAACGGAATCATTAGAGCCCGCGAAGTGCTATCTTCCCCTTTGGTCAAAAATAAATGAGTTAAGATTATACCAAAGACGAAGTCCTTTTGCTCTCTCCCCCAAAGATGGAGAGTCTCTTGGAGCGACGGCGAAGGATGAGTTACGGAGTGGAAGCCTTTGTCTTCGCCGAAGACTCCAATTGCCTTTCAATACACCTATGACTTGGTTTGAAATAGACTTGAAAAACACATTAGTCATAGCATATGAAAGAGACATGATCAAAGGTATATAGAAGAGCAATGTGTGTAATTTAACAAAAGAAGTTCCTAGAATCAAGAATATTGAGCTCATGCCTAAGTTTGTTAAAAGATTGTTCATCAAGATGCTTGGTAAAGATATCGGCTAATTGATCTTTAGTATTAATGTATGAAATCTCGATATCTCCCTTTTGTTGGTGATCCCTAAGAAAATGATACCGAATGGCTATGTGTTTAGTGCGACTATGCTCGACGGGATTATCCGCCATCTTGATTGCACTCTCATTATCACATAGCAAAGGGACTTTGGTTAATTTGTAACCGTAGTCCCGCAGGGTTTGCCTCATCCAAAGCAATTGCGTGCAACAATGGCCTGCGGCAATATACTCGGCTTCGGCGGTGGAAAGAGCGACCAAATTTTGCTTCTTTGAAGCCCAAGACACCAAGGATCTTCCCAAGAACTGGCAAGTCCCCGATGTGCTCTTCCTATTGATTTTGCACCCTGCCCAATCGGCATCCGAATATCCAATTAAATCAAATGTGGATCCCCTAGGATACCAAAGCCCGAACTTAGGAGTATAAGCCAAATATCTCAAGATTCGTTTCACGGCCGTAAGGTGAGCTTCCTTAGGGTCGGCTTGGAATCTTGCACACATGCATACAGAAAGCATAATATCCGGTCGAGATGCACATAAATAGAGTAAAGAACCTATCATCGACCGGTATACCTTTTGATCCACGGACTTACCTCCCGTGTCGAGGTCGAGATGCCCATTTGTTCCCATGGGTGTCTTGATGGGCTTGGTATCCTTCATTCCAAACTTGCTTAGAATATCTTGAGTATACTTTGTTTGGCTAATGAAGGTGCCCTCTTGGAGTTGTTTCACTTGGAATCCTAAGAAATACTTCAACTCTCCCATCATAGACATCTCAAATTTCTGTGTCATAATCCTACTAAACTCTTCACATGTAGACTCGTTAGTAGACCCAAATATAATATCATCAACATAAATTTGGCATACAAACAAGTCATTTTCAAGAGTTTTAGTAAAGAGTGTAGGATCGGCCTTTTCGACTTTGAAACCATTAGCAATAAGGAAATCTCTAAGGCATTCATACCATGCTCTTGGGGCTTGCTTGAGCCCATAAAGCGCCTTAGAGAGCTTATAGACATGGTTAGGGTACTCACTGTCTTCAAAGCCGGGAGGTTGCTCAACATAGACCTCTTCCTTGATTGGTCCATTGAGGAATGCACTTTTCACGTCCATTTGATAAAGCTTAAAGCCATGGTAAGTAGCATAGGCTAATAATATGCGAATTGACTCAAGCCTAGCTACGGGTGCATAGGTTTCACCGAAATCCAAACCTTCGACTTGGGAGTATCCCTTGGCCACAAGTCGAGCTTTGTTCCTTGTCACCACACCATGCTCATCTTGCTTGTTGCGGAAGACCCATTTGGTTCCTACAACATTTTGGTTAGGACGTGGAACTAAATGCCATACCTCATTTCTAGTGAAGTTGTTGAGCTCCTCTTGCATCGCCACCACCCAATCCGAATCTTGAAGTGCTTCCTCTACCTTGTGTGGCTCAATAGAGGAAACAAAAGAGTAATGTTCACAAAAATGTGCAACACGAGATCTAGTGGTTACCCCCTTATGAATGTCGCCAAGGATGGTGTCGACGGGGTGATCTCGTTGGATTGCTTGGTGGACTCTTGGGTGTGGCGGCCTTGGTTCTTGCTCATCCTCCTTTTCTTGATCATTTGTATCTCCCCCTTGATTATTGCTATCATCTTGAGGTGGCTCATCTTCTTGATCTTGCCCTTCATCAACTTGCGCCTTATCCTCAGTTTGAGTTGGTGGAGATGCTTGCGTGGAGGAGGATGGTTGATCTTGTGCATGTGGAGGCTCTTCGGATTCCTTAGGACACACATCCCCAATGGACATGTTCCTTAGCGCTATGCATGGAGCCTGTTCTTCACCTATCTCATCAAGATCAACTTGCTCTACTTGAGAGCCGTTAGTCTCATCAAACACAACGTCACAAGAAACTTCAACAAGTCCTGAGGACTTGTTAAAGACTCTATATGCCCTTGTGTTTGAGTCATATCCTAGTAAAAAGCCTTCTACAGTTTTAGGAGCAAATTTAGATTTTCTACCTCTTTTAACAAGAATAAAACATTTGCTACCAAAAACTCTAAAATATGAAATATTTGGCTTTTTACCGGTTAGGAGTTCATAGGATGTCTTCTTGAGGATTCGGTGAAGATATAACCGGTTGATGGCATAGCAAGCGGTGTTGACCGCCTCGGCCCAAAACCGATCCGAAGTCTTGTACTCATCAAGCATAGTCCTAGCCATGTCCAATAGAGTTCGATTCTTCCTCTCTACAACACCATTTTGTTGTGGCGTGTAGGGAGAAGAGAACTCATGCTTGATGCCCTCCTCCTCAAGAAAGCCTTCGATTTGAGAGTTCTTGAACTCCGTCCCGTTGTCGCTTCTAATTTTCTTGATCCTTAAGCCGAACTCATTTTGAGCCCGTCTCAAGAATCCCTTTAAGGTCTCTTGGGTATGAGATTTGTCCTGCAAAAAGAACACCCAAGTGAAGCGAGAATAATCATCCACAATAACTAGACAGTACTTACTTCCGCCGATGCTTATGTAAGCAATCGGGCCGAATAGATCCATGTGTAGGAGCTCCAGTGGCCTGTCGGTCGTCATGATGTTCTTGTGTGGATGATGAGACCCAACTTGCTTTCCTGCTTGGCATGCGCTACAAATCCTGTCTTTCTCAAAATGAACATTTGTTAGTCCCAAAATGTGCTCTCCCTTTAGAAGCTTATGAAGATTCTTCATCCCAACATGGGCTAGTCGGCGATGCCAGAGCCAACCCATGTTAGTCTTAGCAATTAAGCATGTGTCGAGTTCAGCTCTATCAAAATCTACCAAGTATAGCTGACCCTCTAACACACCCTTAAATGCTATTGAATCATCACTTCTTCTAAAGACAGTGACACCTACATCAGTGAATAGACAGTTGTAGCCCATTTGACATAATTGGGATACAGAAAACAAATTGTAATCTAAAGAGTCTACAAGAAAAACATTGGAAATAGTATGGTCAGGTGATATAGCAATTTTACCCAAACCTTTGACCAAACCTTGATTTCCATCCCCGAATGTGATAGCTCGTTGGGGATCTTGGTTTTTCTCATATGAGGAGAACATCTTCTTCTCCCCTGTCATGTGGTTTGTGCACCCGCTGTCGAGTATCCAACTTGAGCCCCCGGATGCATAAACCTACAAAACAATTTTAGTTCTTGACTTTAGGTACCCAAACGGTTTTGGGTCCTTTGGCATTAGAAACAAGAACTTTGGGTACCCAAACACAAGTCTTGGAGCCCTTGTGTTTGCCCCCAACAAATTTGGCAACTACTTTGCCTGATTTGTTAGTCAATACATAAGATGCATCAAAAGTTTTAAATGAAAGACTATGTTCATTTGATGCATTAGGAATTTTCTTCTTAGGCAACTTAGCTCGGGTTGGTTGCCTAGAGCTAGATGTCTCACTCTTATACATAAAAGCATGGTTAGAACCAGAGTGAGACTTCCTAGAATGAATTTTCCTAATTTTGTCCTCGGGATAACCGGCAGGGTATAAAATGTAACCCTCGTTATCCTGAGGCATAGGAGCCTTGCCCTTAACAAAGATGGACAATCTTTTAGGAGGGGCATTAAGTTTGACACTGTCCCCCCTTTGGAAGCCAATGCCATCCTTGATGCCAGGGCGTCTCCCACTATAGAGCATACTTCTAGCAAATTTAAATTTTTCATTCTCTAAGTTATGCTCGGCAATTTTGGCATTTAATTTTGCTATATGATCATTTTGTTGTTTAATTAAAGCCATGTGATCATGAATAGCATCAATGTTAACATCTCTACATCTAGTACAAATGGAAACATGCTCAATACTAGATGTAGAGGGTTTGCATGAATTAAGTTCAACGATCTTAGCACGCAAGATATCATTATTATCTCTAAGATCGGAAATTGTAACATTGCAAACATCAAAATCTTTAGCCTTAGCAATTAATTTTTCATTTTCAATCCTAAGGCTAGCAAGAGAGATGTTTAATTCTTCAATCTTATCAAGCAAATCATCATTATCATTTCTAAGATTGGGAATTGAAACATCACAAACATGAGAATCAACCTTAGCATTTAAACTAGCATTTTCATTTCTAAGGTTGGTAATAGTGTCATGGCAAGTACTTAGCTCACTAGATAATTTCTCACATTTTTCTACCTCTAGAGCATAAGCAATTTTAACCTTAACATGCTTTTTATTTTCCTTGATTAGGAAGTCCTCTTGGGAGTCCAAGAGGTCATCCTTTTCATGGATGACACTAATTAGCTCATTTAGTTTTTCCTTTTGTTCCATGTTAAGGTTGGCAAAAAGAACGCGCAAGTTATCCTCCTCATTGCTAGCATCATCCTCATCACTAGAGGTTTCATATTTAGTGGAGGATCTTGATTTTACCTTCTTCCTTTTGCCGTCCTTTGCCATGAGGCACTTGTGGCCGACGTTTGGGAAGAGGAGTCCCTTGGTGACGGCGATGTTGGCGGCGTCCTCGTCGGAGGAGGAGTCGGTGGAGCTCTCGTCGGAGTCCCACTCGTGGCACACGTGGGCATCGCCGCCCCTCTTCTTGTGGTACCTCTTCTTTTCTTTCCTCTTTCCCTTCTTGTCGTTATCCCTGTCACTGTCACTTGATAATGGACATTTAGCGATAAAGTGACCGGGCTTACCACACTTGTAGCAAACCTTCTTGGAACGGGATTTGTAATCCTTCCCCTTCCGTTGCTTGAGGATTTGGCGAAAGCTTTTGATGATTAAAGCCATCTCCTCATTGTCGAGCTTGGAGGCGTCAATTGGTTGTCTACTCGGTGTAGACTCCTCCTTCTTCTCCTCCGTCGCCTTAAATGCCACCGGTTGTGCTTCGGACGTGGAGGGTTCATCAAGCTCGTTGATCTTCTTGGAGCCCTTGATCATACATTCAAAGCTCACAAAATTCCCGATAACTTCCTCGGGGGTCATTAGTGGATATCTAGGATTACCACGAATTAATTGAACTTGAGTGGGGTTAAGGAAAATAAGAGCTCTTAAAATAACCTTAACCACCTCGTGGTCATCCCACTTTTTGCTCCCGAGGTTGCGCACTTGGTTTACCAAGGTTTTGAGCCGGTTGTACATATCTTGTGGCTCTTCCCCTTGGCGAAGTCGAAAGCGACCGAGCTCCCCCTCGATCGTTTCCCGCTTGGTGATCTTTGTTAGTTCATCACCCTCGTGCGCGGTCTTGAGGAGGTCCCAAATTTCCTTTGCATTCTTCAACCCTTGCACCTTGTTGTATTCCTCTCTATTTAGAGAGGCCAAGAGTATGGTTGTGGCTTGGGAGTTGAAGTGCTCGATTTGGGCCACCTCGTCCTCATCATAATCCTCATCCCCTACGGATGGTACCTGTGCTCCAAACTCAACAACATTCCATATACTTTTGTGGAGTGAGGTTAGATGAAATTTCATTAAATCACTCCACCTAGCATAATCTTCACCGTCAAAGGTTGGCGGTTTGCCTAATGGAACGGAAAGTAATGGAGTATGTCTAGATGTACGAGGATAATGTAAGGGGATCTTACTAAACTTCTTACGCTCTTGGTGTTTAGAAGTTACGGAGGGCGCATCGGAGCCGGAGGTCGATGTTGATGAGGTGTCGGTCTCGTAGTAGACCACTTTCCTCATCCTCTTGTGCTTGTCCCCATTCCGATGCGGCTTGTGAGAGGAAGATCTCTCCTTCTTCTCTTTGTGGTGAGAAGAAGATTTCTTCTCCTTCCCTTTGTGGAGGAGCTCTTCTTCTTCTCCTTCCTCTTGGTGCGGGACTCTTCCGATGAAGTGCTCCCGTGGCTTGTAGTGGGCTTTTCGCCGGTCTCCATCTCCTTCTTGGCGTGATCTCCCGACATCACTTCGAGCGGTTAGGCTCTAATGAAGCACCGGGCTCTGATACCAATTGATAGTCGCCTAGAGGGGGGGGGGGGTGAATAGGGCGAAACTGAAATTTACAAATATAAACACAACTACAAGCCGGGTTAGCGTTAGAAATGTAAATGAGTCCGTGAGAGAGGGCGCAAAACAAATCGCAAGCAAATGGAGAGTGTGACACGCGGATTTGTTTTACCGAGGTTCGGTTCTCGCAAACCTACTCCCCGTTGAGGAGGCCACAAAGGCCGGGTCTCTTTCAACCCTTCCCTCTCTCAAACGGTCCCTCAGACCGAGTGAGCTTCTCTTCTCAAATCAAAGCCGGGAATAAAACTTCCCGCAAGGGCCACCACACAATTGGTGCCTCTTGCCTTGATTACAATTGAGTGTTGATCACAAGAGCAAGTGAGAAAGAAAAGAAGCAATCCAAGCGCAAGAGCTCAAAAGAACACGGCAAATCTCTCTCGCTAATCACTAAAGCCTTTTGTGGAATTGGAGAGGATTTGATCTCTTTGGTGTGTCTAGAATTGAATGCCTAGCTCTTGTAAGTGGTTGAGAGGTGAAAAACTTGGATGCAATGAATGGTGGGGTGGTTGGGGTATTTATAGCCCCAACCACCAAAAGTGGTCGTTGGGAGGCTGTCTGTTCGATGGCGCACCGGACAGTCCGGTGCACACCGGACATGTCCGGTGCCCCCGCCACGTCATCACCGCCGTTGGATTCTGACCGTTGGGGCTTCTGACTTGTGGGCCCTCCTGGATGTCCGGTGCACACCGGACATTCACTGTTCCTTGTCCGGTGCGCCAGTATGGGTGCGCCTGACTTCTGCGCGCGCAGAGCGCGCATTAATTGCGTCGCAGGTAGCCGTTGGCGCCGAATAGCCGTTGCTCCGGAGTTGCACCGGACAGTCCGGTGCACACCGGACATGTCCGGTGAATTATAGCGGACTAGCCGTTGGAGATTCCTGAAGCCGGCGAGTTCCTGAGGCCGCTCTTCCTTGGCGCACCGGACACTGTCCGGTGTACACCGGACAGTCCGGTGAATTATAGCGGAGTCGCCTCTGGAAATTCCCGAAGGTGGCGAGTTTGCGTTGGAGTCCTCTGGTGCACCGGACATGTCCGGTGGTGCACCGGACACTGTCCGGTGGCACACCGGACAGTCCGGTGCGCCAGACCAGAGGTGCCTTCGGTTGACCCCTTTGCTCTTTTGTTGAATCCAACTCTTGGTCTTTTTATTGGCTAAGTGTGAACCTTTAACACCTGTATAACTTATACACTGGAGCAAACTAGTTAGTCCAATTATTTGTGTTGGGCAATTCAACCACCAAAATTAATTAGGGACTAGGTGTAAGCCTAATTCCCTTTCAACAAGAAGCAAGGAGGCGCTACCTAGCAAGGTGGCACAAATTGAGGCGGCCGGACTTAATGATGAAGAGATGGCCCTCATCATCAAAAGATTCAAGACGACGCTAAAGGGTCGCAAGGGGCAGCCAAGCAAGACCAAGACAAAGGGGAAGCGCTCATGCTTCAAATGTGGTAAGCTTGGTTATTTTATTACTAACTGTCCCGACAATGATAGTGATCAGGATCAAGGGAACAAGAGGGAGAAGAAGAAGAACTATAAGAAGGCAAAGGGCGAGGCACATCTTGGCAAGGAGTGGGATTCAGATTGCTCCTCGTCCGACTCCGACAATGAAGGACTCGCCGCCACCGCCTTCAACAAGTCATCCCTCTTACCCAACGAGCGTCACACATGCCTTATGGCAAGGGAGAAGAAGGTATGTACTCGAAACTCTACTTATGCTTCTTCAAGTGAGGACGAATCTAGTGATGAGGATGAAATAGATTATTCATGTTTATTTAAGGGCCTAGATAGAACCAAGGTAGATAAAATTAATGAATTGATTGATGCCTTGAATGATAAGAATAGCCTTTTAGAAAAACAAGAGGACTTGTTGTATGAAGAACATGACAAATTTGTAGAAGCACAAAAATCTCATGCCTTAGAAGTTAAGAGAAATGAAATGCTTTCTTGTGAATTATCTTCTTGCCATGAGACAATTTCTAGCTTAAGAAGCATTAATGATGATTTGAATGCTAAGTTAGAAATAGCTAGTAAATCAACAACTTGTGTAGAAAATGTTGTTATTTGCAATAGATGTAAAGATTTTGATATTGATGCTTGTAGTGAACACATAGCTTCTATTGCAAAGTTAAATGATGAAATGGCTAGTCTTAATGCCCAACTTAAGGCTAGCAAAAGTGATTTTGATAAACTAAAATTTGCTAGGGATGCCTACACGATTGGTAGACACCCCTCAATTAAGGATGGGCTTGGCTTCAAGAGGGAAGCCAAGAACTTAACAAGCCATAAGGCTCCCATCTCCGCCAAGGAGAAAGGGAAGGCCCCTATGGCAAGTAGTACTAAAAAGAACCATGCTTTTATGTACAATGATAGAAGACAGTCTCATAGGAGTTGTAATGCTTTTGATTCACATGCCTATGATTCTTATGCTATGTTTGCTCCCAGTTCTTCCTATATGCATGGTAGAGATATGCCTAGGAAAAATATTCATCATGTGCCTAGAAAGAATATTGTTCATGTTCCTAGAAAAGTTATGAATGGACCCTCTACAATTTATCATGCTTTAAATGCTTCCTTTGCTATTTGTAGAAAGGATAGGAAGATAGTTGCTAGGAAATTAGGGGCAAAATGCAAGGGTGATAAAACTTGCATTTGGGTCCCTAAGACAATTGTGACTAACCTTGTAGGACCCAACAAGAGTTGGGTACCTAAGACCCAAGCCTAAATTTGCCTTGCAGGTTTATGCATCCGGGGGTTCAAGCTGGATTATCGACAGCGGATGCACAAACCATATGACGGGGGGAGAAGAAGATGTTCACCTCCTACGTCAAGAATAAGGATTCCCAAGATTCAATCATATTCGGTGATGGGAACCAAGGCAAGGTGAAAGGCTTAGGCAAGATTGCAATATCAAATGAACACTCTATCTCTAATGTGTTTTTAGTTGAGTCTCTTGGATATAATTTACTATCTGTTAGTCAATTATGTAATATGGGATATAATTGTCTATTTACAAATGTAGATGTGTCTGTCTTTAGAAGAAGTGATGGTTCATTAGCTTTTAAGGGTGTATTAGACGGCAAACTCTATTTAGTTGATTTTGCAAAAGAGGAGGCCGGTCTAGATGCATGCTTAATTGCTAAGACTAGCATGGGCTGGCTGTGGCATCGCCGCTTAGCACATGTGGGGATGAAGAACCTTCACAAGCTTCTAAAGGGAGAACACGTGATAGGTTTGACTAACATGCAATTCGAAAAAGATAGACCTTGTGCAGCTTGTCAAGCAGGTAAACAAGTGGGAGGAGCACATCACAGCAAGAATGTGATGACCACTTCAAGACCTCTAGAGCTGCTGCATATGGACCTCTTCGGACCCGTCGCCTATCTGAGCATAGGAGGAAGTAAGTATGGTCTAGTTATTGTTGATGACTTTTCCCGCTTCACTTGGGTGTTCTTTTTGCAGGATAAGTCTGAAACCCAAGGGACCCTCAAGCGCTTCCTAAGGAGAGCTCAAAATGAGTTTGAGCTCAAGGTAAAGAAGATAAGAAGCGACAATGGGTCCGAGTTCAAGAACCTTCAAGTGGAGGAGTTCCTTGAGGAGGAGGGGATCAAGCACGAGTTCTCCGCTCCCTACACACCTCAGCAAAATGGTGTGGTAGAGAGGAAGAATAGGACGCTCATTGATATGGCGAGGACTATGCTTGGAGAGTTCAAGACCCCCGAGCGTTTTTGGTCGGAAGCCGTAAACACGGCTTGCCATACCATCAACAGGGTCTACCTTCACCGCCTCCTCAAAAAGACTTCATATGAGCTGCTAACTGGTAACAAACCCAATGTGTCTTACTTTCGTGTATTTGGGAGCAAGTGTTATATTCTTGTGAAGAAAGGTAGAACCTCTAAATTTGCTCCCAAAGCTGTAGAAGGGTTTTTATTAGGTTATGACTCAAATACAAAAGCGTATAGGGTCTTCAACAAATCGTCGGGTTTGGTTGAAGTCTCCAGCGACGTTGTATTTGATGAGACTAATGGCTCTCCAAGAGAGCAAGTTGTTGATCTTGATGATGTAGATGAAGAAGACGTTCCAACGGCCGCGATACACACCATGGCGATTGGAGATGTACGGCCTCAGGAACAATTGGAACAAGATCAACCGTCTTCCTCAACTATGGTGCATCCCCCAACCCAAGATGACGAACAGGTACCTCAAGTGGAGGCGCATGATCAAGGGGGAGCACAGGATGTTCAAATTGAAGAGGAAGAAGCATCTCAGGCACCTCCAACCCAAGTTCGAGCGATGATTCAAAGGGATCATCCCGTCGACCAAATATTGGGTGATATTAGCAAGGGAGTAACTACTCGTTCAAGATTAGTTAATTTTTGTGAGCATTACTCTTTTGTCTCTTCTATTGAGCCTTTCAGGGTAGAAGAGGCCTTGCTAGATCCGGACTGGGTGTTGGCCATGCAGGAGGAACTCAACAACTTCAAGCGCAATGAAGTTTGGACACTGGTGCCTCGTCCCAAGCAAAATGTTGTGGGAACCAAGTGGGTGTTCCGCAACAAACAGGACGAGCACAGGGTGGTGACGAGAAACAAGGCTCGACT
Organism: Zea mays; assembly: GCF_902167145.1. Lineage (NCBI taxonomy): Eukaryota > Viridiplantae > Streptophyta > Magnoliopsida > Poales > Poaceae > Zea > Zea mays. Next base: position 194,352,435 of record NC_050099.1, on the reverse strand, counting down.
TGTGGCAAAAGGTTATGCCCAAGTCGCAGGTTTGGACTTTGAGGAGACGTTCGCTCCTGTGGCTAGGCTAGAATCAATTCGTATATTGCTAGCATATGCCGCTCATCATTCTTTCAGGTTGTACCAAATGGATGTGAAGAGCGCTTTCCTCAACGGGCCGATCAAGGAGGAGGTGTACGTGGAGCAACCCCCTGGCTTCGAGGATGAACGGTACCCCGACCACGTGTGTAAGCTCTCTAAGGCGCTCTATGGACTTAAGCAAGCCCCAAGAGCATGGTATGAATGCCTTAGAGACTTTTTAATTGCTAATGCTTTCAAGGTTGGGAAAGCCGATCCAACTCTTTTCACTAAGACTTGCGATGGCGATCTTTTTGTGTGCCAAATTTATGTCGATGACATAATATTTGGTTCTACTAACCAAAAGTCTTGTGAAGAGTTTAGCAGGGTGAAGACGCAAAAATTTGAGATGTCGATGATGGGCGAGTTGAACTACTTCCTTGGGTTTCAAGTGAAGCAACTCAAGGACGACACTTTCATCTCCCAAACAAAGTACACGCAAGACTTGCTAAAGCGGTTTGGGATGAAGGACGCCAAGCCCGCAAAGACTCCGATGGGAACCGACGGACACACCGACCTCAACAAAGGAGGTAAGTCTGTCGATCAAAAAGCATACCGATCTATGATAGGGTCTTTACTTTATTTGTGTGCTAGTAGACCGGATATTATGCTTAGCGTATGCATGTGTGCTAGATTTCAATCCGATCCTAAGGAGTGTCACTTAGTGGCTGTGAAGCGAATTCTTCGATATTTAGTCGCTACGCCCTGCTTCGGGATCTGGTATCCAAAGGGGTCTAACTTTGACTTGATTGGATATTCAGATTCCGACTATGCTGGATGTAAGGTCGATAAGAAGAGTACATCAGGGACGTGCCAATTCTTAGGAAGGTCCCTGGTGTCGTGGAACTCTAAGAAACAAACTTCTGTTGCCCTATCCACCGCTGAGGCCGAGTATGTTGCCGCAGGACAGTGTTGCGCGCAACTACTTTGGATGAGGCAAACCCTCCGGGACTTTGGCTACAATCTGAGCAAAGTCCCACTCCTATGTGACAATGAGAGTGCTATCTGAATAGCTGAAAATCCTGTTGAGCACAGCCGCACAAAGCACATTGACATCCGGCATCACTTTTTGAGAGACCACCAGCAAAAGGGGGATATTGAAGTGTTTCATGTTAGCACCGAGAACCAGCTAGCTGATATCTTCACTAAGCCTTTAGATGAAAAGACCTTTTGCAGGCTGCGTAGTGAGCTAAATGTCCTAGATACGCGGAACTTGGATTGATTTATAGCATACATGTATTTATGCCTTTGATCATGTTCCTTATGCATTTTTGTTGCTTACTTGTGGTGCTCAAGTTGTACAAACACTCCGTGGACCTCACAAGTCCTTTTTGTAAGTGATGCACATATTTAGGGGGAGCTGTGCTACAACTTGACCCTTTGAGACTAACCGTTTGCTTGAGTTTGCTTGATTTAGTCTCAAAGGAGGTTTGAAAGGGAAAGGTGGACTTGGACCATGAAAGACTTCCACTGCACTCCGATGAGAGGGTAACTTATTCCAAGTTCATCTCATGTACTCTTATTGCCTTTGTATTCTCATTTGAAGATTTTGGTGAGGCAATGGGGTTAAAGGGCCAAGATTGATCCCGTTTTTGTGCTTGATGCCAAAGGGGGAGAAAATAAAGGCCAAAGCGATAAATGGATCAGCTACCACTTGAGAGATTTTGAAAATAGTAAAATAGAGCTTTTGGTTTGTCAAAACTCTTTTATTGTCTCTCTTGTCAAAAGTTGGCTTCTTGTGGGGAGAAATGTTGATTATGGGAAAAAGGGAGAGTTTTTGAAATTCCTGATAAATTTCTTTAGGAATACCTCTCTTTATGTCTCTACAAGTGGATTTGATTTAGAGATAGGAAATTGAGTTTGATTTGCAAAAACAAACCAAGTGGTGGCAAAGGATGATCCATATATGTCAAAATTGAATCAAAACAATTTTGGGTTCTTATTTGAATTGATTTTGTACTTGTTCTACTTGCTTTATGTTGTGTTGGCATAAATTACCAAAAAGGGGGAGATTGAAAGGGAAATGTGCCCTTGGGCCATTTCTAAGTATTTTGGTGATTTAGTGCCCAACACAAGTGCCTAAGTGTAAAAAGGTGGACAAAGAACACATCAAGGATAAAGGTATGTTTCTCAGACTTAGTACATTATTTTATGGACTAATGTATTGTGTCTAAGTGCTGGAAACAGGAAAAATCCAATTGAAAATGTCTTGGCTCGAGCAGCCAAGATTCTGCTCAGTCTGGGAACACCGGACTGTCCGGTGGTGCACCGGACAGTGTCCGGTGCGCCAGGCTGGCTCGAGCGAAGTGGCCGCTCTCGGGAATTCACCGGCGACGTACGGCTATAATTCACCGGACTGTCCGGTGAGCCAACGGTCGGCCGCGCAATCTGCGCGGGACACGTGACCGAGCCAACGGCTAGAAGGGGGCACCGGACTGTCCGGTGTGCACCGGACATGTCCGGTGCGCCAACGGCTCTCAGGCTGCCAACGGTCGACTGCGCCATTTTTGGAAGGAAATCGGACACCGGACTGTCCGGTGCGCCAGTCGACAGAAGGCAAGATCAGCCTTCCTAGAATGCTCTCAACGGCTCTTAGCTGCCTTGGGGCTATAAAAGGGACCCCTAGGCGCATGGAGGAGCACACCAAGCATTCCTACAACATTCCTAAGCACTAAGACCTCGATTCCGCGCATTTGTTTCATTGTGATAGCATATAGAGCTCTAGTGGAGTTGTGAACTCATTGAGTTGTGTTGTGAGCTCTTGTTGCGACTTGTGTGCGTGTTGACACTCTGATTCTTGTGTCTTGTGTGCGTTGCTAATCCTCCCTTGCTCTGTGCTTCTTTGTGAACTTCAAGTGTAAGGGCGAGAGGCTCCAAGTTGTGGAGATTCCTCGCAAACGGGATTGAGAAAAGCAAGCAAAACACCGTGGTATTCAAGTGGGTCTTTGGACCGCTTGAGAGGGGTTGATTGCAACCCTCGTCCGTTGGGACGCCACAACGTGGAGTAGGCAAGTGTTGGTCTTGGCCGAACCACGGGTTAACCACCGTGCCATCTCTGTGATTGATTTCTTGTGGTTATTGTGTTTTGTTGAGACTCCTCTCTAGCCACTTGGCATTTACTGTGCTAACGCTTAACCAAGTTTTTGTGGCTTAAGTTTTCAAGTTTTACAGGATCACCTATTCACCCCCCCTCTAGGTGCTCTCAGATATCCCCAAAAAATGTAAATGTAAATGCCAAGGGAAAAGAAAAGAAAACAGGGAGAAGCTCAAAAGTCGTTCCTAAGGGAATGCAGAGCTTACATCGAAAAGTCAACGCCGATTCCGCTGAAAGTAAAAGGCGAAGAAGCTCCTAAGGGAGGCTTACAGCGAAAAGTCAACGCTGATTCCGCTGAAAGTAAAAGGCGAAGAAGCTCCTAAGGGAGGCTTACAGCGAAAAGTCAACGCTGATACACTGAAAAGTAAACGATGAAGCTGAAAAGTGAAAAGATTTGAATCATTCCCAATATTCATCTCCACAATACATTTCATCATATCATTTGCATTCATAAACATTCATTTAGACATATATAGAATCATCATCATATCACACAAAAAAGATAGGCGCTTCGGCAATGAGGAAAGACTTCGAAAAAGGAAAATTTTTTATGCTTCGTTATGTACGAAAAGAAGGGAAGGTGTTTTTCGCCTTCGGCTCAAAAAAGAAGTTTCGTCCACAACAAAGCAGATTGTACACAGATAGCGGAAACAAAATATATTACAAGGTATGTACAAATTTACATGAGTTTTTCCATAATAATATTACAAAAGTCTCTCCAGAATTTTTGCAGGAAAGAATATTGTAGCAACTGTCAAGCGTCAGCTTCGTCATACTTCAGCTTTGTCATACTTCAGCTTTGTTATACTTCAGCTTCGTCATCCTACGAATATTAAAGAACAAAATAAGAAAGGTGCAAATTTCAAGGAGAAGGTAAAAGTAACAAATATAAGCTTCTTACCGGCTTAAGATGACTTCGAGCTTCGTCACCCGCCATTTTCCGCCCGCCATTTACCCAAATCTGGGTCATAAATCTATTCCCGATACTTCGGGCTAGGCTTGGAATATCTATCAGATCTGATGATGATAAGCTGGGCCTATTAACAATTTTTCCATGCGTGCAGCCAGCCTTCAGAAAAGCGGTAGCTGTGCCCCGAGAAGCTACCAGGGCGCAGAAGTCAGCATGGCCACCAATAACTTCATCAAGAGCATCAACCTCGCCTTCAATATATTCTAATGTGCTGGGCAAGTTTTCAGCTGAAGGTGTAAATTTTTCAGAGCTGGCTCCAATAGAATGAAACACATCCTTCAGCCGCTGCACGCATCGGCTGCCGAATCTTAGGCATTTCTCTTGAAGCTCCTTCAAGGATTTTTGCAAATTTGAATTCTTTTCCATCTCAGTTTTAAGACTTGCTTCAAGGTGTTTCTTCTCCTGCTTAGATTTTTCTAGTTGTTTGAGCAATTCATTCTTTAAACTGTTATTCTCGGCTTGGACCTCAGCCAAGGAGCCTTCCATAGACTGAATAACAAAGTCTTTCTTTTCTAATGCACCTTCGTGTTCTTTGGTCATGATTTCAAGGTCTTGGATGGTGAAGTCCTTCTTTTTCAGAATAGCTTCGTAATTTTCAATTTTTTCTTCCAAATCTTTGATGATAGTTTTGTTCTTCTCTTCTTCGAGATCTTGTTGCATTTTTAGAACCTTACTCAATAGTATACTCTGCCAAAACAATCTTCGTCAGTAAATGACCTAAAAAATAAATAAAATAATAATAATAAAATTTGTTACCTTAAAATTAGCATAGAGCAGGCTTCCGGCGATATGGTGTCGTTGATATCTGCAGAGGTCAACTTCTAGTTTCGGTAGGCCAACGCTTTTGGAGAGGGTTCTAACAACTTTGGCCTCGGTGCGGTTCCGAAGGCATCTTAGCTTCCCTTCGTTGACCCCACCAAATAGCGTAGCCCCTGGCTTATACCCGCAAGATATGACATATTTTTTCAACTCTTCTTTTTCGGCGCCTGTTAGCTCTTGTCCAAGCAAATCTTGAAAGTTAAAACTTTTTTCTTCTAAAGTGTCATCGATCTGCTCCTTTCCCTTTCCAGTTGTCGTGGTTACCGCAGCCATAGCAGCTTCTTCCTTAGCCATTTTCAGGAGAACATTGTCAATAACTTCAAGGGTGGTTTCCAGATTCGAACCTTCCGTGGTCCTAGCTTCGGCCCCAGCAGCTTCGGCATCGCTGGTTTCAGCTTCGGTGGTTTCCACTCTGGAAGCTTCGGCTGCGGCGCCTTCGGCTTCAGCGGTCTCGGCAAAAGCAATTTTTGACACTGTCGCCGGTGGCGGCGTCTGATGAATCACATCTACTATTTGAATAATTCTTCGTTTTTTGGCAGTGTAGGACTTTCTTCTGCCGAAGCTGCTTTGTCCTTCTGAAAAAACTTCGTCAGTTCCGGCGCCAGCGGACTTAGCTTGACAGGCAAGGGTTCAGTCATTACCTTCATAATCTCTTCTACTTTGGCAGCAGAAGGCGTTGCAGGAGTGTCTTCTTCTCGAACCAACGTTTTTGGTTCTGAAGATGCAGTTTTCCTTTTTCTTGCAGCGGCCACCTTCGGCTCAGGGCTCAACTTTTCAGGACTTAGCTTTTCAGAAATCTCCTTTTTCTTTTTGTCACTTTGGTGCTCTCTTCGTCAACGGCACTGGCAAATCTTTTTCTCTTCGGGCCGCCAGCATCTCCGCCCAGTCGCCCATAGTCAGGATATTCAAAGCCTATAGCATCAAGTACTCTGTTTAGCCTTCGTTTCGGCCGGGTGCTGAAGGCTGCTGTCATCAATTGATCCTCTTTTTTAGAATAATTTCCAAGAATTTCAGTACTCATTATTTCGATTGTATCGAGCCATTCTTGGCAGGATGCCTTAAAATATTTCTTGAATTTATAATGATAGGGTAGTCGGACAAGCTCTCCCTCTTTCTTCTCTCCTTTAAGCTTCGGCATAACCCATTCCTTCATAGTTGGAAATACTTTGAAAGCCAGAAATTCCTGCACCAAATCCCTAGTGCCAATGTGCTCTGCAATAATTCTGAATTCAGCCAACGCCGTTTGGGTTGGACCTTCTAGTGTCATATTGCACTGAGGTCGGGTTTCTCCGAAGATTAGTTCAAGCGGACTCTGTACAAGCTTCTCCTTGTCGTCATCAACTTTGACGTAGAACCATTCCGATTTCCAGCCTGCCGGCCACTTGCTTCGATAGCTGATCACAGGAAATTTTGTAGTTTTCCGATATGCAAAGTTGTAACAACCAAAATTTTCATGTAGCCCATCCTTTCTGGCCTTAGTTTGGTAGTGTAGCTCGTGTACTCGGCAGAAACCTTCGGCAAATGGCTCCACTGCTTGGCTTCGGAGAGCCCAAATATAAACACTAAGCCTAACAATAGCGTTAGGAGTTAGTTGGTGAAAATAGATCCTAAATTTTTTCAGCACATCGACAATCATCCTATTCAAAGGAAATCTCAAACCAGCTTTGAGGAAACTCTTAAAAATCACTATTTCATCTTTTTGTGGCTTCGGGGTAATCTCTTCTCCACCAAAGCGAATCATCTTTTTGTCATCTTCGCTGAAGTAGCCTGACTTCACCATCTTTGGGAAATCAGCCTTCGAGATAGTCGACTTCCCGAAGTCCAGATGACTAGGCTTGCTCGGTACTGCGATATTGTAATCATCGTCAGTACCAGCCTCCTCAATATCTGCTTGTTCTGCTTCAGCAGCAGGGGTGTCTTCTGATGTCATCAATCCAGATCGCTTCATTGCTTCAGAGATAGGAACAGTTTCCGCACCTTCGACTTCGTCCCCCTCGCGCTTAACTCTAGCAGTAGAGCGCACTCTGGCCATTTAATTTTGAATTTCTTGAAAAATAATAACCTTCTCTTCCGAAGCTATTCTTCTGACGAAGCAAACACCAAATTGGAGCTTCGTTTGAATGCGAAAATCAAGCTTCGGCTATGGTTAAAAATTTTGGCAGCAAAACAGTGCAATAGCAATGAATGCTGTGGTAACTTCACACCTACCTGTCTGTTTATATAGTGCTGCAGGTAAGAAGGTGAATCGTCAGAATTTTTACACCAGGAAAACAGTTGCTCGCACCCGCGGAACGGTGGGCCGCAAAAATCAGAACAGTGAACCTGCATGGTGGGACCGCTACACGCTCGAAAGCTGTATCGTTTCTCGACAACGAGCTCAGGGAAGATGTTTTTTGGACCTTCGGCTTCCTGAAGCCTAAGAGACTTTTTTCACGGATCAAGCTCGTTACGAAAAACGATCTAGCACCGCGAAGGGGCTACTGTTGGGACCATGCTTCGTCGCCGAAGGTCCTGCGAAAAGAAACAGCTTCAACTGAAGCTGCTTGAACATGATGCCGAAGACACCGTTCACGAAGCTTCGGAACTACAGCATATCCGAAGACGAAGGGTCGAACCGACTTAAAGATAAAATGACCTTTTAGCCTTCAAAGGTCTGAGTCATTGTTGTAAACTTTTATGAGGGGCATAATTGTAATTCCTCATGAGCTGTGTCCTGTGCCTATAAATAGTGAACAGTATTCCTTTACTGTTCACACATTCCTGTAATTGCTAACGCATCACTCGGGAATTATTTGTCAAGGCAAAGGTATAAATGTACTTAAACGTTGTATTCGAGTATCTTAAATTCACATAATAAAATATGCGAATGAGGTCATTTGTTTTTAATATATTTACCTTTAATGTTTCATGTTCTAACTTCACTTTGTATTATCTTTATATGTTTAATTACGAAGGTAAAACCTTCGTAATATTATGTTCGTGACCTTTGTCCGAAGTTCATTAAATCCTTGTGGAGATAATGTTTCGGCAGACGAAGGGCATTGATATTTAACATTTTATGTTGCCTTGTTCTTAATTCATAGCATTTGAGAACAAGTCCCCAACATTATTGAATTGGGTTTTTTAAATTGGTGCCCTCAGTTTTGGTGGTGTGCTCACCTATACCCTTAGTCGTGTTTTTTGCTCAGCTGTGCCCTTCCAGTGCTATAGAACAGAGGGGCACAACTGAGCAAAAAACACGACTAAGGGTAGAGCTGAACACACCACCAAAACTGAGGGCACCAATTTAAAAACCCTATTGAATTCTTGGTCGTCTCAGTCTACTACATCGGGGGCGACGGCGTAGTGGTCGAAGGTGTAGGCTGGGCCCGTCACTCCAGCGTACTCAACCAGTCCAGGGAAGTGTTCCCTGCACAACAAGCCGAGGATGCCATTGGGGAGGCGACGATGACCCCCAGCATAATCCACAATCGTCCAAGACCTATCCAAGTGATAAATAAAAAGTATTAGTTTATATTATGATTTTGAACAAGAATGAAGAACATAAAGTTACATGTCTCTCCCCATCCGGCCGAATCAGAGGCCGCCTGTCCCGAAGTATGGAACGCTGAGGCAGACTCGCAGGACCTCACAGGTAGATGCTCCTCGAACCTGAGGCACCAGAACCTGAGACGGCGGGTCGCGGGCGAGACGATGGGGCACGGGGGTTTGAGGTCGGCCGCGTGCACTTTCCCGACGTGCACTTTGGCGGCAGGCGGGCGAGTGCGCGGCGGGCGGGCGAGGGCACGATAGCCGGGCGTGCGAGGGCACGGCAGCGCGGCGAGCGGGCGAGGGCAGGGAGGGCACGACGACGGGCGAGGTCACGGACAGGGAGGGCGCGGCGGGCCAAGGGCGTCACGGTGGCGAGGGGCGTCGGGTGCGGCGGCGTTGGGCCAAGGGCACGGTGGCGTGAGGGCCGAGGGCGCGGCGGCGTGGTGGCAGAGGGCAGTGGCGGCGTTGGCCGAGGGCGCTGGCGGCGAGGGGCGTCGGGCGCGGTGGCGTGGAGCAGAGGGCAGCGGCGGAGGAGTGAGAGTGAGAGAGTGAGAAAGGAAAAACTTACCAGGCGCTATGTACGCGTTCTTTGCCGAGTGCCGTGATCTGGCACTCGACAAAGATTTTTTTTTAATTTTAAAATACTCTTTGCCGAGTGCCCCCGATCCGACACTCGGCAAAGTACTCTTTGCCGAGTGTCATCTTTGGACACTCGACAAAGTACATTTTTATTTTTTTAATTTTGACAACCAAACTTTTTGTGGTATGTTCCTACACTATGTAGACCTACATGTACCATTTTGGGACAATCAGAAAAGTGTTTTCTATGGCTAGTAGATTTAGTTCGTTTATTTGAATTTATTCGGAAAATTCACATTTGGACTGCAAGTCACTCGAAACTTGGAAAACCGTGCATGCAAACATAGTATCTATGCTATTTAGCACAAGTTACGACCGATTTCATGAGGGGACTGGAAACTTCGAGCACCATGCTCACTCAACATGGTCGTGAACTTGTCATCGAGTTGTTTAAAAATTGTATAAAACATAAACAAAGTTAAAAAATCATGAAACTTGTCCTCTGGAGATGATATCATATGTAGAGGCTGTGATAAAAATTTGAGAATGTTTCGAGAAAGTTGTGACATACTATGTGTAGAAACCTAGGAGAACTACATTGAAACTTTATGATTTCATGTGTAGTTCTCTTAGGTTTCTACACATAGTATGTCTCAACTTTTTCGAAACTTTCTCAAAATTTTATCACAGCATATATATATATATATGATATCATGACACGTGGACAAATTTCATGATTTTCTGACTTTTTTTTGTATTTTATACAATTTTTAAACATGTGGATGGCAAGTTCACGGTCATGTTTAGTGAGCATGTTGCTCGAAGTTTCTGGTACGCTCCTAGAATTGGTCGTAACTTGTGCTAAGTAACATTAGGCCTGCAAACGGGGTGGGTGTAAGCGGGTATTTTAGGTGGGTTTAATAAATGGGTTTATTTTGGTGGGTTCTGATGGGTTTTAATAGTGAATGGGTTAGGTTGGGTTGGTTTATTTTGTATTGTGAGTCAAAATGGTTGATACCCATGGGTGTAGATGGGTTTATATAGGCGTGGGCTTCCATGGGTCTTCACCCATCCGTAGAATGTAGGACTGTATTCGAGTCGACTCCCAACTTAGTCCCAAGTCCCAACATACCCAACTCAACCATAACTCCCCAAGTCTTTACCCGTGCACCAACGATCGCATCCTGCTCCCTGCTCCAGCGACCGGAGTCTCCCCTCTCCCTAAGTCTTCGCCTCGGCGGATGGAGCTCCCACGGCTCCTGCTGACGCACGACGCTAATTAGACACTTTCACACTTAGACGCTGACGCCCCCTGTCCCCTGGCGGTATAGATGGTCAATTGGCACTAACACGATGGACTAGTCCAGGCACGACACGAAAAAGCACGGCCCAGGCACGACCCGGCCCGGCTAGTATAATGTCGTGCTTGGGCCATCATTTCGACCCATAGTGCTGGCACAGGCACAACACAGTTACATTTTTTAAAGATAATAGTTTACATATATTAAGTATAATAATTCAACATATAACACAATAAAATTGCAACTGCATTGGCTAGGTTGATGTGTTTAAGTCTGTCATATATGTGGGTGTGTGTTCAAGCTCCCATAGCTACACATTTTTTGTTAAATTATACAATATACTCAGATGGACTAATAGGCCGACGGGCCGTGCCTGTACGAAGCGAACACAAACCCCGAGACCGTTCACACATGGTTCTTTTCAGTTCCTACTGTTGCTAGCTTCGAGCTTGACCAGAGACTCTTTTCGCTGCTGCTAGTTTATATTTCTTGCCAAAAAGATAATTGTTCATTAAGGATCTTTAACAAATGTTTTTGTTATTTTCTCGAGACCTAAATGTTCATCAACCAAACTTGTTTTCGTATCACTGTATAATGTTATTGTCACTGTTTCTTATGTCGTGGACTATGTTTTTTGTACGTCATTGAAACTACCTATAAAATTGTCACTGTGTATTAGTGTATGTGTATGCAGTTGGCTTGATGTGAGATAATAAGCTGAACACACGGGGTTTCCATGGGTTTCCACCCAATTATGGGTTGGTTTGGGGTCAATAATATTATTGGATGGGTTGGGTTTAATTTCTTTCTTATATTTTGGGGTGGCTGTGGGATGGATATCAAAGTTATTAGATTTGGGTATGGGTGGGAGTGAGTTGGATTTTTTGCCATTAGCAGGCCTAAGTAACATGAATATCATTTTTGCATGCAAGGATTT